>NC_044561.1:126971285-127697642 GCF_007565055.1 Rhinopithecus roxellana | reverse complement strand
ATGTCCCAAGAGCACACGTATGTTCTCAACCTTCTGGCTGTGTTCCACCTTGGTAATAATCCAACCAGTTAATTCAGTGGGATTTAAGCTTCTGGTCTTTGTCTGAACAAATCAGAAATTGCCAGAAAATGTTAGAACAAATTGTAGATCCCAGTTGTAGTGAAGGGTAGAATATATCCCAGAAACAAAACAAATGACCTAATCCACTGTCAGATGTGGGGGCTTTATGATTCATTTTTTAAAAGAGAGTTATGCTAGGGCTTACTTCCCAAGTGAAAGAAAGAATATGTACTCTTCCATCTAATCCAATTGTAGGAAAATTTCGGAATGTCAACTTATAGAGTAAACATTGCTTGACTCTTAGATTACGTCTGTGATTTATTATGCAGGATCTCCTTTAGAGTTTTCAGTAAAGAATGCTGTATTTGTTCCTTTTCTGTTTGTAAAAATACGCGTTTGGGTGTGACATCCCTTGGGGTGATCATTATCAGTGGATCATTTTACATATGCTTGTGCCAATTCTAAAAATTGCTGAAATAAACACATGTATTTCTCAACCAGTTGAGTATCTCCTAAACGATGCTTTCTTCTCAGTGGGAAGCTTTGGATACTTATGAAAAAAAAAAAAAATCAGCGTTCTTTAAGTTGGAGAGTCCACGCTGATATTCATCACAATTTACATTTGAATGGTACAAACTACAGGAAACCATGGTGGGGGGGGAGGTGAAATTTTTATTATGTGCTTGGCGAGGAGTCTCTGAGTGTTTATAGTTTGGGAACGGATACTAGCAGAAGACTTTCTGTTGTTGTTAGGGACGGCTCGCATTCCCTTCCCACCCACTCACTGCCATCTACGGCTCAGCTTTGGAGTCAAAATAGCACTTTTCCTACATTTAGTAGGACTATGAGAGATTTTTTTTTCTCCCCTTGGCGTGTTCCGACAGCTGGATCTTAGGGAAGCAAGGAAGCTGTTGAATAGCTTTCTAGCTAACCACATTCATAGTATTCTTTCTCATCTTCCTTCAGAGTTTCTGTTTTGTTTTGTTTTGTTGTAAGCACCTATTTCCTGTCTAATGAAATTTTCGTAGGACCCTGTTGTTTGAATGTTTGTTTCTGGACCTTTTGAGTTTTCTTTACTGGCATTGTTATTTTGATTGGAGAGCCAATCTTGTATCTGTGAACTTTTGCAGATGCGTGAACAGTGAGTGAGATAGAGAGGTGAGATATATTTGAGTGTGTGGTACAGGGGAGAGAGAGAGTCACTTTTTGTGCTCTTCCAGGCACGTCATTAAGCATACCGTGCTGTCCACACACAGCGAGTAGAATTATCCTAACTGTTTTTAAGTTTTAAAGTACCAACAAACAGAAAAAACCACCCAAATAATTTTTTCTTCAAGGATCTCTGAGAACTCTGGCCACACCTCATTTTTGAAAGCATAACATGTGAGTGACTAGGACAGAATTCTTTCTGTGGATTCCCTTAGAGAATGTCTCACAAAATAATGTCTCGTGGCCATGAATCATCAGCTCAGGATCCGACCAGTAAGCCACTGGCCACATTTCTATTTTTAAGAGTCACTAGGAAAAGTTGGAATTAATTTTAGGAAATAAAGAAAATACTCTTTGGCCTTTCTTTCATTTTCTTTTCATTTGGGAAGTAAGTGGAGAATGGGGGAAGAGATCTCATGCTTTTGATTCATGTAAAGCCAAGTTCTGGAAATACAGCAAACACAGGAGAACATTTTCTTAAGTGGTAGGAAGAGTCCTAATTCCCACAGTTTAGGTTATCTGGTCTATTTCAAGGTTTTGGTGTGTGAGGTTTGGTGTCAACAGCGTGATATGATCTGTGATATACTAAGGGTTTCCACATATGAATGTAGAAACATTGAAATAATTTATTTTATTGGATTTGAATTCACTAAATATAGCCCTTGAGTTATGTATAAAATCTCATTGCTCTAATATGAAACTAACGCTGAGTTTATTGTCAAGCCTAATTAACATGTCACGAACATGGGGCACCTGTATATGATAGAATCTGAGTTAACAACAGCTCTCTGACTGTGTGCACACGCTGTTTGAAGAGCTTCTTCATGCTCAAAGTTCAACGGCATTTAGAGTTTCAACAGTTCGCTGCTTCAATTTTTGTTTACTTTCGTTTCCCCTGGGCAGAACTCTCTAATCTGGGCTTAAGTTTTTATACTATACTTGTGAGAGGTGCTCAAATTACCCTACTCCAATAATAGCATACTCTTCATACGGGAAATTTGAAAAGTGCCTCTGCCCACTCTATACAGAATTTCCTCTGCTGTACATGTATCCTGCTGAGACAGGAAACACAATTATTGTTTGGAATTAAGCTAGACCCTTGAGGAACATGAAGTTCTGCTTATGGTTTCCCCACCCCCCTCCATCAGCAGACATGGGTGTTGTTTTATCAGAATTAAATAAAAATGGATAATCTAGCTACAAATAGCTACAGGGAAGGAAAAATCTATTTGCAAGATTTTTATTACTTGTGCCTAAATAAGATAGTTCTCTGAACATTTGCTGACAGTTTACAAGAGAAAGTAATTATTCCTAGCTTGTAAGCCTGGCAGGCCATCACAGAAGAAGGTACAAACTATTTCCACTTTTTTTACTCCCTCAGTTTCTCTATCATTATTCATTGACTATTTTAGCTGGAGATACAATTAAAAAACAGAATCTAAGCAATTTCTCTAGGAATCAAGATTTATCTGCATCTTTTTTTTTTTTTTTTTTTTTTTTTTGACCCAGAATGGCACGATCTCGGTTCACTGCAACCTCCGCCTCCCAGGTTCAAGCAATTCTCCTGCCTCAGCCTCCCAAGTAGCTGGGATTACAGGCACGTGCCACCAGGCTTGGCTAGTTTTTGTATTTTTAGTAGAGACGGGGTTTCGCTATATTGGTCAGGCTGGTCTTGAACTCCTGATCTCAGGTGATCTGCCCACCTTGGCCTTCCAAAGTGCTGGGATTATAGGCGTGAGCCACCGCCTATAATCTTTGGATAATCAAATATTACCTCTTCAGAAAAAATTGCCACAGAAGCCCCCATGAAGTACTGCCAGAGCCCTCACCTCCCATATAGCTCCATTTTCTTGTCCTATTCACTTTTTTCAAAGCATTCATCACTCTGAAGTATTATATTAATATATGTATTATTTACTAGCTTATATACCTCTAGGACAGTGCTACCCAATAGAAATATAATGCAAGCCACATAGGAATTTAAAATTTTCTGGGAGTCATATTAAGAAGGTAAAAAGAGGCCAGGCATGGTGGCCCACCCCTGTCATCCCAGCATTTTGGGAGGCCAAGGCAGGCAGAGAGCTTGAGCTCAGAAGTTCGAGACCAGCCTGGGGAACATGGCAAAACTCCATCTCTACTAAAAATACAAAAATTATACTAGCTGATCATGATGGTACACACCTGTAGTCCCAGCTACTCAGGAGGCTCATGTGGGAGGATCACTTGATCTCAGGGAGGTCAAGGCTGCAGTGAGCTGTGATCACACCACTGCACTCCGGCCTGGATGACAGTGAGACCTCATCTCAAAAAAAAAAAAAAAAAGAAGGTAAAAAGAAAATGAATACTATTATATTTATTATAATAGTAGGTTTCATTAAACGCAGTGTGTCCATAATATTATCATTTTAACATGTAATCAACATAAAATAATTGTTGAGATATTTTATATACATTTTTCGAACTAAGTCTTTGAAATCCAGTGTGTGTTTTAGTCTCACAGCACATCTCAGTCCCGACCAGCCCCATTCAAGTGCTCAGTGGCCACTTGAGGCCCGCGGCTACCGCGTCAGCCTGCGTGGCTCATCTATAAACTCCAGGTGGTCAGCAACTTGGTTTTGTTCCCTAGAGCACTGACGCACACATACTAAAGACACAGTAGATAGTCAGTGAAGTCGCAAATCAATGTTAAAATTATAAAGACCACAACTATTTAGCCAAAGGTCTGTGTATTTGATGCCTTCCAGCATGTTGCAATGACTCTAGTTTTTCTCTTTTTCCTAATGTTTCCCTCTTGTCCACCACTCTAAGAATATCAAAATGCAAGGAATGTCACTATAATCATTTATTTTGTCATTGAACTAGTTTTTCTGGGAAAAGCCAGATATCATATCCTGTGGTGATTCTCTGCCCACACACCCCTCTGAATGGGTTCATTAAAGTTCCATTCTTGCGCATTTTTTTCCTCTTGGCTCTATGCTCCATCCCTTTAATCAATTCTTGAGCTGCTTAATTAGCAATGGTTCAAAACATTTTTTAAAAGATCACGCATCCCTTGATATTTTGCCAGCACCTCCTTCCTTTCATCAAGTCCAATAAACAAAAATGCATTTGGCACCTTCTTTGTGCCAGATCCCATTGAAGTAGGAACTGCAGATATACATTAGGGTAGCATAAGACCCCAGCCCTCTCCCTCAGTCCAGTGGGGAGAAAGTTTGTCATTACGATGAGGATCAGGAGAGGCTGGTGGTACAGACTCTGGTGATGGACTGTGGAGGTTCAAATCCTGGTGGTGCCACTTACAGCTATATGGGCTTGAGCCTGTCACAAGATATCTCTAGCCCTTAGTTTTTCCATCTGTAAAATGGGGATAATAATAGTATGTACATGTGTTAGTCCATTTTTATACTGCTATGATGAAATAACAGACTAGGTAATGTATAAAGAAAAAGAGGTTTAATGGATTCACAATCATGGTGGAAGGCAAAGGAAGAGAAAGGCACATCTTACATGGTGGCAGACAAGAGAGTGTGTGCAGGGGAACTGCCCTTTATAAAACCATCAGATCTTGTAAGACTTATTCACTATCATGACAACAGCATGGGAAAAACCTGCCCCCATGATTTGATTTAATTATCTCCCACCAGGTCCCTCCCATGACACATGGGGATTATGGGAGCTACAATTCAAGATGAGATTTGGGTGGGGACACAGCCAAACCATATCAGGTACCTCATAGTGTTATTGTGAGGATTAAATTTTACATGTGTTCTGTGGTGAGCAGGTCTATGCAGACCTACCCCCAAAATCCTAAGAAGCTAAAAGGCCAAAGAAAGTGGCTGACACAATGATTTTCTTGGAAAGAAACATTTCATAGGGACTTACAAACAGAAAACATGTTTGTGTCTTGGGTGGTGGTGAGACAAGATGGTGGATCCTTGTGTCATTATCCCCCAGATCCAAAACTTCTTTCTGGCTGGGATTACAGACATGCATCACTATGCCTGGCTAGGTTTTTTTTTTTCCCTTTCATATTTTTAGTAGAGACGGGGTTTCGCCATGTTGGCCAGGCTGGTCTCAAACTCTTGACCTCAGGTGATACACCTGCCTTGGCCTCCCAAAGTGCTGGGATTACAGGTGTGAGCCACTGCACCTGGCCAGAAAATCTTTTCCTTCTAAAGCCCTCCAGTGGCTACCACGGCACTTAGAATCAAGTTCAAATTCTTTGCCACGGTTTATAAGACTCTCTCCCGCCCTGACCTGTTATGCCCTGTAGTCTCTCAACTGTTGAGGGGAACCTCTTCTACGACGTTCCTCCCTAACAGTGCTCCAACTGCACTTAACTTTAAAACAATTTTTTTTTTTTTTTTTTGAGACGGAGTCTTGCTCTGTCACCAGGCTGGAGTGCAGTGGTGCGATCTCAGCTTACTGCCGCCTCTGCCTCCTGGGTTCAAGCGATTCTCCTGCCTCAGTCTCCTGAGTAGCTGGGACTACAGTCATGCACTACCATGCCCAGCTAATGTTTGTACTTTCAGTAGAGACGGGGTTTCACCATGTTGACCAGGATAGTCTCGATCTCTTGACCTCGTGATCCGCCTGCCTCGGCCTCCCAAAGTGCTGGGATTATAGGTGTGAGCCACCGTGCCTGGCCCAAAACAATTTTTAAAACTCACCAAGCTCATATTTTGCCCCAGAACCTTTGCACAGGCTGTTCTGGCTGTTTGATATGTGTCTCTCTTAGATGATCACAAGGCTGGCACCTCCTCATTCAGAGCTCCGGTCCAATGTTATCTCCTGGGGGAGGCTGTGTCAAGGATCACCGAGGTTACTCCCAGACTTGAGGACTTGCCAGGAGAACTCACAGGACCCAGCATCCAGTAGTGCACATGACTCAGATGTTCTGCAGTAAAAGGACGCCAAGCCAAATCAGCGAAGGGAAAAGGCACTTGGGGTGATGTCTAGGGGAGACCAGGTGCAAGCTTCCAAGAACCCTCTTGCAGAGGAGACACACGGGACGTGCGTACTACCCCAGCAACAGTGGTGGCAACAGGTGTGACATGTTATCTACCAAGGAAGCTTGTTAGAGACCCAGTGCCCAGGGTTTTACTAGGGGCTGGTGAAATGCATACCCAAATCTGGATTCCCAGAAGGAAAGCAGATATTCTGCACAGACTGTGTCATCTATACAGTTTAGGCACAGTGAGCCATTCTTCCTTTTTCCGTTGGTTTGTATCTTTTTATTTCATAAATTGTTTTTACAACTTTCTATGGTTATGACTACCTAATGCCAAAGTAAAAATTTTGAATTGCCAGATTTTTATGAACTGGCAGAACAGTATATAAAACTATAAAATAAAAAAAATTAAAAATATTTAAAAAATTAAAAATAACTATACGAGGTTGCGGGGCACCAGAATAGATACAAATAAAAAGAGAAGCATATTGTTTTTTCTTTCTTTCTTTTTTTTTTTTTTTTGAGACGGAGTCTGTTCTGTAGCCCAGGCTGGAGTGCAGTGGCGCCATCTCCGCTCACTGCAAGCTCCGCCTCCTGGGTTGACGCCATTCTCCTGCCTCAGCCTCCCGAGAAGCTGGGACTACAGGCGCCCGCCACCACGCCCGGCTAATTTCTTTTGTATTTTTAGTAGAGACTGGGTTTCACTGTGTTAGCCAGGATGGTCTCGATCTCCTGACCTTGTAATCTGCCCTCCTCGGCCTTCCAAGGTGCTGGGATTACAGGTGTGAGCCACCGCGGCTGTTCTAATGACACAAATTCTACCTGAATGACAGTGTTACAGAACTTTTATGATTATATTAAATAAACCACAATATGCGGCCGGGTGCGGTGGCTCACGCCTGTAATCCCAGCACCTTGGGAGGCCGAGGAGGGCGGATCACGAGGTCAGGCGATCGAGACCATCCTGGCGAACACGGTGAAACCCCGTCGCTACTAAAAACACAAAAGAAATTAGCCGGGCGTGGTGGCGGGCGCCTGTAGTCCCAGCTGCACGGCGCAGGAGGCTGAGACAGGAGAATAGATTGAACCCGTGAGGTTGCAGTGAGCCGAGATCGCGCCATTGCACTATAGCCTGGGCAACAGAGCAAAACTCTGTCAAAAAGAAAAAAGAAATTATTTTATGTTTTGTCAAGTCACTCTTACAGTTAATGGTGGGAATCCTCCTGAGATCCAAGCTTTCAGACAGTGGTCAAGGGCCCATAGCAAGCAGGCTTTTCTGAGGGCAGTCTCAGACTGCTATTTAAACTCTTTTCTACACGGAGGGCTTCCCTGAGCACACCCCCAAAGTTACTCTCCACTCAGTCAGTTTCTGATCTATAATCCGATTTTCTTTTCTTCTTGGTCCTTACTGCAGTCTGACATAATCTCATTTATTTCTTTGATTATTGGTGGGCTGCCTGTCATGTAAAGATGTGAACTTCTTGTGAGAGGAAACCACGCCTGACGATTTGCTGTTTGAACCCTAGTGTCTATAACATTGCCTGGCTCAGGTAATCGGCGAATATTTATTAAATGAATTAACGAATGATTCACCTGTCCATTGCTCAGGGATAATGCTTGCTCCCTGATGGGACAAGAATGACTTCCTTTTACTTGTCCTTAAGTGCTCCTCTTTCATGGTTTGCACTTTGGCCTGTGGGTGCCCTGCTCAAGGTGTTGGCTGACTTGCTCAGCTGAGAGGCAGCTCTCCTGGGTGGGAACAGTCTAGTTTATCCTTTCCCTGGCCAAGCAGACTGACTCTCCCTTCCCTCCCCTCCCCTCCCCTCCCCTCCCCTCCCCTCCCCTCTCCTCCCCTCCCCTCCCCTCCCCTCCCTCTTTTCCTTCTACCTTCCTGCTTGCTTGCCTGGTTGCTTTCTCTTTTCCTTCCTTCCTTCCTTCCTTCCTTCCTTCCTTCCTTCCTTCCTTCCTTCCTTCCTTCCTTCCTTCCTTCCTTCCTTCTTTCCTTGCTTCCTTCCTTCTTTCCTTCCTTCCTTCTTTCTCTTTCTTTTCTTTCTTTATCTTTCTTTTCTCTCCTTCTTTCTCTCTCTCTCTCTCTCTCTTCCTTCCTTTCTTCCTTCTTTTTCCTTTCTTCTTTCTTGGTTTTCTTTCTCTGTCTTTCTTGGTTTTTCTTTCTTTCTGGGTTTTCTTTCTTTTCTTTAATTTTTAATTTTTATACATTTAGGCAGTACAAGTGCAGTTTTGGTCCACGGTTATATTGTGTCCTGGCTGAGTCTGGGCTTTTAGTGCAGCGATCATGCAAATGATGTGTGTTGCACCCACAGACATCATCTTTCCAGACTGGAATGTTTTCAGTTTGTTACTTTTGTTTTTCTTTTGAGAAGGAGTCTGGCCAGGCTGGAGCGCAGCGGCGCCATCTGGGCTCACTGCAACCTCTGACTCCCTAGTTCAAGCAATTCTCCTGCCTCAGCCTCTCGAGTAGCTGGGATTACAGGCACCCGCCACCACACCCGGCTAATTTTTGTATTTTTAGTAGAGAGGGGGTTTCACCATGTTGGCCAGGCTGGTCTCAATCTTCTGACCTTGTGATCCGCCCACCTAGGCTTCCCAAAGTGCTGGGATTACAGGCATGAGCCACCGCGCCTGGCCCAATTTGTTTCTTTTTAAATTTAATTTTAAATTTAAATTGTATTTATTTATTTGTTTTTGAGACAGAGTCTCTCTCTGTCACCCAGGCTGGAGTGCAGTGGCGCGATCTCGGCTCTCTGCAGCCACCTCCTCCCAGGTTCAAGTGATTCTCCTGTTATTCCCGTTTTATGGATGAGGAAACAGGTTTCTGGAAGGAATTTGCTTTGGGTTAGAACATAAAGCCAGCGAGTAGGGGAACTGGGATTCGAATTGAAGTCCGTTTGACTTAAGAGGCTCCACCTTTGACAATTAACATGCTGCCTACACAACACACACACACACACACACACACACACACACACACACACACACACACACACATTTTATAAGCGCTGAGGTTGTAAAAGGGTAACCTTTGATCCTTACGCTACCTTACACTTCACAGCAAACTTTTCCAGAGAGTTTCATCTCAACTTCCAAGAAACTCTTTTCCCAGCACGTTGGGAGGCTGAGGCCGGTGGATCACCTGAGATCAGGAGTTCGAGACCAGCCTGGCCAACATGGTGAAACTCTACTAAAAAAAAAAAATTACAAAAATTAGCCAGGCATGGTGGTGGGCACCTGTAATCCCAGCTACTTGGGGGGCCGAGGCAGGAGAATCACTTGAACCCGGGAGGCAAAGGTTGCAGTGAGCTGAGATTGCACCACTGCGTTCCAGCCTGGGCGACAGATGGAGACTGCGTCTTAAAAAAGAAAAATAAAAAGGGGCCGGGTGCAGTGGCTCACGCCTGTAATTCCAGCACTTTGGGAGGTTGAGGCGGGAGGATCACCTGAGGTTGGGAGTTCGAGACCAGCCTGACCGAAATGGAGAAACTCCGTCTCTACTAAAAATACAAAAATTAGCCGGGCATGGTGGCGCATGACTGTAATCCCAGCCACTTGGGAGGCTGAGGCAGGAGAATCCCTTGAACCTGGGAGGCAGAGGTTGCAGTGAGCCGAGATCGTGTCATTGCACTCCAGCTTGGGTAAAAACAGCAAAATTCCGTCTTTTTTTTTTTTTTTTTTTGAGACGGAGTCTTGCTCTGTCACCCAGGCTGGAGTGCAGTGGCAAGATCTCAGCTCACTGCAAGCTCCGCCTCCCGGGTTCACGCCATTCTCCTGCCTCAGCCTCCCGAGCAGCTGGGACTACAGGCGCCCGCCACCTCGCCCGGCTAGTTTTTTGTATTTTTAGTAGAGACGGGGTTTCACCATGTTAGCCAGGATGGTGTCGATCTCCTGACCTCACGATCCGCCCATCTCGGCCTCCCAAAGTGCTGGGATTACAGGCTTGAGCCACCGCGCCCGGCCAAAACTCCGTCTTAAAAATAAATAAATACATAAATAAAAAGGAAACTTCCTTTTTTTCTTTTTTTGCTTTTTCTTTCCTTCACGCTTTCCTTCTCTTTCATCCTTCATTCACTTTTCCTTCATTTTTCATGAAACACAGCCAGGCACTGTGCTGGTCACCAGGGAGACAGGTGCGACCAAGACACACAGCTATAGTTTACTTCTTTGCAATCTGGCTTTAAGGTGCTGCAGGCATCAAAGCCACCAGGTTTGTAAATGGCAAGCCACAAGAATTTTGCAAAAGGTCCCAGAAAGTGAGGAAGCCACCGAGGTCATGACTGCAGGGCACTCCCACTGTGTGACCAAAAAGTGAGGCCACAGCTGCAAGGTGCCACCACAGGAGGAAGCAAAAATATCATCTCCTTCCTGCCAAGAGGCCGGAGAGGACGCAGCTGCCTGCAGCTCAGCATGTCCAGCCTGCATCCTGCTCCTTCTCACCCTGGCTAGGATGGTGCCTCCCCAGCTATGCAGTCAGTGGGTTGTGTGGGAGCCATTGTTCCCACGTCCACCTCCCAGAAATCCCAGGACTGGCCCTGCCTTTCACCCAGGTGTGGCTACCAACTACTTGACCTTTACACACAAACTTTTTTCTTTTAACTTTTGGTGGCTGCTTCACAAACGTTTTCTTCTGATCTCCCTCTTCTTCTTTGCTCCCTCTTCTCAAAAGGGGCAGCTCTAGAAAACAAAAGAGAAAACCAGAAAGAGGGAGATTTAAGGACTGTTGAAACCTCCCCTTGTGCTAAATGTTTAGGTTTTCATAGTCCTTATTAACCCTATCCATGGTTCCATGAATGAAACATCCCTCGATTCCCAATAATGATAGCTAACTTTAGGCCAGGTGCTGTGGCTCACGCCTGTAATCCCAGAACTTTGGGAGGCCAAGGAGGGTGGATCACCTAAAGTCAGGAGTTCGAGACCAGCCTAGCCAACATAGTGAAACCCTGTCTCTACTGAAAATACAAAAAATGAGCTGGGCATGGTGTTGCACACCTGTAATTCCAGCTACTTGGGAGGCTGAGGCGGGAGAATCACTTGAACCTGGGAGGTAGAGGTTACAGTGAGCCAAGATGGTGCCACTGCATTCCAGCCTGGGTGACACAGTGAGACTCCACCTAAAAAATACTACAACAACAACAACAACAACAACAACTACTACTACTACTAGTAATAGCTAACTTTAACCTAAGACCTTTTGTGAGCCTGCACTAGCGCACAGAATCCTTCCAATAACTATGCAACATAGGGATTCTGATTATCTCCAATTACTGATGAGAAGCTGAGCCTTGGAGGGAGGACTGCCATCTGTCTAGCATTAATGGTTAAATAGCTAGAAAATCATGAAGTCAGGCAGGTCAGACTCCAAATATATATGTGCAAACTCAACAAATATATTTGTTGCAAACTCAACTTTCATTTTCCTTCACCCGTGTATAGATGAGTCACATGCATATTTTTTCTATAACATTTTGGAATACTTAAGCACCATCAATTAAAAAGTCATATACCTCTCTGGGTTCTTTGGTGATACTGAGTGGAAGTAGACATCTATGTTCTCCGTCCATAACTGATCAGCTCAAAATCTTTGTTAATTATTGTACTCTGAGTTAACTCACTCATTATTTCTTTTTGAAAGAAAGGCTTCGGCCGGGCGCGGTGGCTCAAGCCTGTAATCCCAGCACTTTGGGAGGCCGAGGCGGGCGGATCACGAGGTCAGGAGATCGAGACCATCCTGGCTAACACGGTGAAACCCTGTCTCTACTAAAAAAATACAAAAAACTAGCCGGGCGAGGTGGCGGGCGCCTGTAGTCCCAGCTACTCAGGAGGCTGAGGCAGGAGAATGGCGTAAACCCGGGAGGCGGAGTTGGCAGTGAGCTGAGATCTGGCCACTGCACTCCAGCCTGGGTGACAGAGCAAGACTCCGTCTCAAAAAAAAAAAAAAAAAAAAAAAAAAAAAAAGAAAGAAAGGCTTCAAAATATGTCTAAGGAAAAATCATGTGTGGATATTTTTTTTAGCCTTCTGTGTAGATTCTTACTGCACCAGGGCATAGTCTCACAGGGTTAAATTATTCAACCTGCAAACAAAAACTTGTACCCAAATATTTAGAGCAACATTGTTCATAATAGTTAAAAGATGGAAACAATAAAAATGTCCATCAGTTGATTAATGGAGAAACAAAATGTGATCTATTCACACAATGGAATAGATTCAGTCATAAAAAGAAATGTATTAATGCATGCTACAACATTAATTAACCTTGAACAAATGTTAAGGGAAAGAAACCAGTCACAAAACACCATACACTATATAATTCCATTCATATGAAAGTCCAGAAGAGGCCGGGCGCGGTGGCTCACGCCTGTAATCCCAGCACTTTGGGAGGCCGAGACGGGCGGATCACGAGGTCAGGAGATCGAGGCCATCCTGGCTAACACGGTGAAACCTCGTCTCTACTAAAAAATACAAAAAACTAGCCGGGCGAGGTGGCGGGCGCCTGTAGTCCCAGCTGCTCGGGAGGCTGAGGCAGGAGAATGGCGTAAACCCGGGAGGCGGAGCTTGCAGTGAGCTGAGATCCGGCCACTGCACTCCAGCCCGGGCGACAGAGCGAGACTCCGTCTCAAAAACAAAAACAAAAAAAAAAAAAAAGAAAGTCCAGAATAGCCTGCAGGCTGAGGTGGTTCATGCCTGTAATCCCAGCACTTTGGGAGGCCAAGGCAGGAGGATTGCTTGAGGCCAGGAGTTTGAGACCAGCCTGGGCAACATAGCAAGACTCTGTGTCTCCACCAAAAAATTAAAAAAAATAAAAACATAATATAAATAGATAAAAATTTTAAAAAGCTGGGTGTGGTGGCTTATGCCTATAATCCCAGCACTTTGGGAGGCCAAGGTGGGAGGATCTCTTGAGGCAAGGAGTTCGAGACCAGCCTGGCCAACATAGTGAGACTCTGCCTCTACTAAAAATAAGAATAAAATTACCTGGGCATCTGGGTGCACACCTATAGTCCTAACTACTTGGAAGGCTGAGGTAGGAGGATTGCTTGGGCCCTGGAATTCAAGGCTGTAGTAAGTTATGGTCATGCTACTGCACTCCAGGCTGGGTGACAGAGAGAACCCCTATCTCAAAAATAAATAAAATAAAATAAAATGAGTCCAGAATAGGGCAATCTGTAGGACAGAAGTAGGTGGCTTAGGGCTGGCAGAGCAGGAGGAATGGGTACTGGGCGATTAGGGGATAGTACGTAAAGGTTATAGGGATTTGTGTGAGGTGATAACAATGTCCTAAACGTGACTGTGGTCGTGGTTGCACATATCTGTGAATACACCAAACACAATTGCATTAGGCACTTTAAAAGGGTGACGTTCATAATATGTGAATATATTCCAATGAAACTGTTTAAAAAGTCATTAAGCTGGCCATGGGTAGAGCTTATAATTCAAGTTTTGTGTACAGGCATCCCTTGTTTTTAACTATGCTTCACTTTATTGCCCTTCTCGGGTACTGTGTTTGTTACAGATTGAAGGTTTGTGGCAACCATGTGACCAGCAAGTCTATCAGCACCATTTTCCCAACAGCACGTGCTCACTTTGTGTCTCTGTGTCACGTTTTGGTAATGCTCACAATACTCAGACTTTGCCATTGTTATTCTATCTACCATGATGATCTCTGATCAGTGATCTTTGAGTTACCCTTGTACTTATTTTGAGGTACCATGAACCATACCCATATAAGATGGCAAACTAAATTGATAAATATTGTGGATGTTCTGAGTGCTCCACTGACTGACTAATCTCTCTCTTTCTTTCTAGGCTTCCCTAGACACTGAGACACAACAATATTGAAATTAGGCCAGTTACTAACCCTACGATGGCCTCTAAGTATTCAAATGAAAGGAAAAGTTGCGAGTCTCTCACACTAAATCAAAAGTTAGAAATGATTAAGGCATGTCAAAAGCCAAGATAAGACAAAAACTAGGCCTCTTGTGCTGATTAACCAGCCTGTGAATGCACAGGAAAAGTTCTCGAAGGAAATTAAAAGTACCACTCCTGTGAACACATAAGTGATAGGAAAGTGAGACAACTTTATTGCTGAGATGGAGAAAATTTTAGTGGTCTGGAGAGAAAATCAAATCAGCTGTAATATTTCCTAAAGCCAAAACCTAATTCAAAGCAAGGCTCTACCTCTCTTCAATTCTGTGGAAGGTAGAGAGGTGAAGAAGTTGCAGAAGAAACATTGGAAGCCAGCAGAGGTTGGCTCATGAAGTTTAAGGAAATAAGCCATCTCCATAAGATAGAAGTGCAAGGCTGGGCGCAGTGGCTCATGCTTGTAATCCCAGCACTTTGGGAGGCTGAGGTGGGTGGATCACGAGGTCACGAGTTCCAGACCAGCCTTGCCAACACAGTGAAACCCTGTCACTACTAAAAATACAAAAATTAGCTGGGCATGGTGGCAGGCGCCTGTAATCCCAGCTACTCAGGAGGCTGAGGCAGGAGAATCGCTTGAACCTGTGAGGCGGAGGTTGCAGTGAGCCAAGATTGTACCACTGCACTCCAGCCTGGGTGACAGAGCTAGATTCCATCTCAAAAAAAAAAAAAAAAAAAGATTAAAGTGCAAGGTGAAGCAGCAGCTGCTGATGGAGAAGCTGCAGCAAGTTCTCCAGAAGCTCTAGCTAAGATCATTGATGGAGGTGACCACACTAAGCAATAGATTTTCAGTGTAGATGAAACAAACTTCAATTGGAAGAGGATAGCATCTAGGACTTTCACTGCTAGAGAGAAGTCAATGCCTGGCTTCAAAGTTTCAAAGGCTGACTCTTTTGTTAAGGGCTAATGTAGCTGGTAACTATAAGTTGAAGCCAATGCTCATTTACCATTCTGAAAATCCTATGGCTCCTAAAAAATGGTGCTAAATCTACTCTGCCCATGCTCCATAGGTGGAATGACAAAGTCTGGTTGACAGCACATCTGTTTACAACTTGGTTTACGGAAAATTTTAAGTCCACTGTTGAAACCTACACCTCAGGGGGAAAAAAAAATTCAAAATATTACTGCCCATTGACAACGTACCAGATCACTCCAGAGCTCTGATGGAGATGTTCAAAGAGGTGAATATTGCTTTCATGACTGCTGACACGACGTCCATTCTGCAGCTCTTAGATCAAGGAGGAATTTTGACTTTCAAGTGTTATTATTTAAGAAATACATTTCTAAGGCTGTAGCTGCTATAGATTGTGATTCCTCTGATAGATCTGGGCAAAGTAAATTGAAAACCTTCTGGAAAGAATTCATGATTTTAGATGCCATTACAAACATTCTTGCTTCATGGGAGGAGGTCAAAATATCAACATTAACGGGTTTGGAAGAAGTTGATTTCAGCCTTTATAGGTGACTTTGAGGGGTTTAAAGACTTCAGTGAAGGAAGTAACTGCAGATGTGATGGAAATGGCAAGAAGTGGAGCCTGAAGATCTGACTGAATTGCTGCAATCTCATGGTAAAACTTGACCACATGAGGACTTGCTCGTTATGGATGAGCACAGAAAGTGGTTTCTTAAGGCCAGATGTGGTGGCTCACGCCTGTAATCCCAGCACTTTGAGAGGCTGAGGTGGGTGGATCACTGGAGGCCAGGAGTTCAAGACCAGCCCGGCCAACATGGCGAAACCCCATCTCTACTAAAAATACAAAAATGGTTGGGCATAGTGGTGCACAACTGTAATCCCAGCTACTCAGGTGGCTGAGGCAAGAGAGTCACTTGAACCCGGGGTAGGCAGTAGCAGTGAGCTGAGATGGTGCCATTGCATTCCAGCCTGGGCGACAGAGTAAGACTCTGCCTCAAAAAGAAAAATAATAGGCCAGACGCGGTGGCTCACGCCTGTAATCCCAGCACTTTGGGAGGCTGAGGCGGGCGGATCACAAGGTCAGGAGATAAGAGACCACGGTGAAACCCCATCTCTACTAAAAATACAAAAAATTAGCCAGGGGTGGTGGCGGGCGCCTGTAGTCCCAGCTACTCGGGAGGCTGAAGCAGGAGAATGGCGTGAACCCAAGAGGCGGAGCTTGCAGTGAGCCGAGATTGCGCCACTGCACTCCAGCCTTGGGGACAGAGCGAGACTCCGTCTTGGAAAGCAAAAAAAAAAAAAAAAAAAAAAAAAAAAAAGAAAGAAAAAAAGAAAAAATATAAAGAGGTTTATTGAGATGGAATCTACTCCTGGTGAAGATGTGAACATTGTTGAAATGACAACAAAGGGTTCAGAATATGACATAAACTTTGTTGACAAAGCAATGGCAGGGTTTGAAAGGATGGACTCTAATTTTTTAAAAAGTTCAATTGTGGGTAAAATGCTATCAAACAGCATCTCATGCTACAGATAAATCTTTTGTGAAAGGAGTCAACTGAAGCAGCAAGCTGCATAGCCTTATTTTAAGAAATTGGCACAGCCACCTCAACCTTCAGCAACCACCACCCGATCAGTCAGCAGCCACTGAGGCAAGACCCTCTGGCAGCAAGAAGATTACCACTCTCTGAAGTCTCAGATGATCATTAGCATTTTTTGCCAATAAAATATTTTTACATTAAGGTCTATAAATATTTTTAGACATAATGCTATTATTACACACTTAATAGACTACAGTATAGCGCAAATATAAATTTTATATGCACTGGGAAACAAAAAACGTGTGACTCACTTTATTGGGATGTTTGCTTTATTATGGGGGTCTGGAACAGAATCTGCAATATGTCTGAGATATGTCTGTGTTTTTTTTTTTTTTTTTTTTTGAGATGGAGTTTTGCTCTGTCACTGAGGCTGGAGTACAGTGGCATGAACTTGGCTCACTGCAACTTCTGCCTCCCGGGTTCAAGCAATTCTTCTGCCTCAGCCTCCCAAGTAACAGGGAATACAGGTGAGCGCCATCCCGTTCAGCTAATTTTAATATTTTTAGTAGAGGTGTGGTTTTGTCATGTTGGCCAAGCTGGTCTTGAACTCCTGGCCTCAAGTGATCTTCCCGCCTTGGCCTCCCAAAGTGCTGGGGATGGGATACGGGCAGTATGTAGCCTTTTCAGATTGGCTACTTGTACTCAGTCATGGGCACTTACCTTTCCTCCACGTCTTTTCATGGCTTGATAGCAATTTTTTTTAAGTGCTGAATAATATTCTATTGTCTGGATCTATTACAGTTTGTTTATCCATTCACCTACCAAAGGATATCTTGGTTACTTCCATGTTTTGGTAATTATAAATAAAGCTGCAATAAACATTCATGTGCAGATTTTTGTATAGACATACGTTTTCAACTCTTTGGGTAAATACCAAGGAGTACAATTGCTGGATCATATGGTAAGATTATGCTTAGTTTTGTAAGAAGCTGCCAAACTGCCTTCCAAAGTGCCTGGACCATTTTGCATTTCCACCAACCATGAAGGACAGTTCTTATTGCTGTACATCCTCACTGGCATTTGGTAGCGTCGTTGTGGTGAGTCTTGGCCATTCTAATAAGTGTGTCATGGTATTTCATTGTTGTATACTTGGCATTGCCCAGATGACATAAGATATGGAGCATCTTTTCATTGTTTATCTGTGATCTGTGTGTCTTCTTTGGCGAAATGTCTGTTAAGGTCTTTGGCCCATTTTAAAATTTCATTGCTTGTCTTCTTATTGAGTTTTAGGAGTTCTTTGTACATTTTAGATAATAGTTCTTTATCAGTTGTGTCTTTTGCAAATATTTTCTCTCACTCTGTGGCTTATCTTCTCATTCTCTTGTTGTCTTTCACGGAGCCCCTGGAGTTTTTAACTTTCTGACTTGTCCACACTGAGCTTCCAGCCATGAATCAATTACACTTCAGGTGTGCTTTCCCTGGCACCGGTTTCCACGGAGCTTTCTGCCCTGGTAAATTGTAATTCCAGATATTCGTCTGCTGGTCTCTCCAGTTTGGGGAGTAATGGTTTGCCCCATGACCTCTATTCTTACAAGAATCTAAAAGAACTGTTTGGTTTTTACTTTGTTTAGCCTTTTCCCTGTTGTTAGGATGAAGTGGTGACTCCCAAGCTTCCTGATTGCTGGAAATTGGAAGTCTGCCTGCCGTTTTAAGAACCTAAAAAGTGAGGAACTGAAAATGTCAGGTAACGGGATTTCTTTTCTTTTTTGCCATTTGGTTGGATTCTAAATATAAAATTTAGGCTTCTGGTAGAAGTTCTAAAGGTGCCTGAAAGAGGATAGTTTTGACTGATATATTTGTTGGCCACGCGTGGAAAAATGGTGTTAGTGAAAAGCACATGAATCCTGGTGCCAGCAGAAAGTGGGCATGAATTCTTCTTCCGTCAATACCCAGCTTTGTGCCCCCAGGCAAGTCACGTCACTTCTCTGAGCTTCCTTTTTTAATCTTGGAACTAGGTATTGAGCCAGTTACCGGAAGTTGTGGTGAGGATTAGAGGAAATTTGTATATAGAGCATTACAGAAGGCGTATTCCCCGTGACTGCACACATGATAAAAAAAAAACACATCACAGAACATTATAGAAGGAAAATATTTTCTTTCCTTAAGTATGGAAAGAAACTGATGGAGTGTTTACTTAATTCTACAAGGATAAGAGAAATTATTCAAGGTTAACACAATGCAGACCAAACTGAAGAGTGTTATGTAGAAAGCCAATTTAAATAACGCAGAAAACACAACTCATTCTCAAAGCTGTCGGAAGTCTCTGGTCACGTCGGGTAAAGGCTAAGAGGTTGAGCCGTCCCCCTTAGAGCCTTGTGTTCATTGGGAAGATTCTCCTTCGAGGGAATCATTTTATAATGTAGTAATTGAGTAGTAAGAGAGAAATGTCTTGCTGAAAGCAGTCAAGCAAGTGGTCGAGTAGCAAATCTTCATCAGTTATCAGATGAATCTCTTAAAAAGGCCTGTGTGATACTCAGCAACAGGGTCCCGCTATTGTGTTTGGGAGAATAAACTTATTTCAAGCACAAAGATTCCTCCTTCCTCTTTTAAAATCTCTATTTTCCGTGCTCCTCCCCACTTTGAGGGAAGTGATACACTAAAATTAAGTGATGGCTTATTATATTATCGTGGTTAACCAGTCTGTCTTGAATTTGCAGCCTGAGCTGACCAGCGCTTATCCTCATGTGACCTTGGGTGAATTGATGGACATCTCTGAACCTCCATTTTCTCCTGTGTAAATTAGCAGCTGCTGCAGAAATATCAATAATCTCTGAAAAGAGTTTTGCTCAGTGTTTGGTGAAGATTGCCTCTCCTCATGTCTAGAAAAGGGCTGGTTTGGTATCTATTCAAAATCTAAATGTTCTTTTGAAACAGCAACTGAGAAACACTGTATTGAAATTAAAGTGGCAGTTTAGAAGAAGTTTAAAAAGCTGAGGGCTGGGCGCGGTGGCTCAAGCCTGTAATCCCAGCACTTTGGGAGGCCGAGACGGGCGGATCACGAGGTCAGGAGATCAAGACCATCCTGGCTAACATGGTGAAACCCCATCTCCACTAAAAATACAAAAAAAAAACTAGCCGGGCGACCTGGCGGGCGCCTGTAGTCCCAGCTACTTGGGAGGCTGAGGCAGGAGAATGGCGTGAACCCGGGAGGCGGAGCTTGCAGTGAGCTGAGATCTGGCCACTGCACTCCAGCCTGGGCGACAGAGCGAGACTCCGTCTCAAAAAAAAAAAAAAAAAAAAAAAAAAAAGCTGAGAATGTATGGATTTTGCGATGATCAGGGGTAATCTCGCCACCTGGAAGAGAAACCAAACATCCTGCTATGTTTTTTGCTTTGCTGTAATCACTTGAACATCTAGCCCATAAGTGAACAAAGATGGGAAAAGATTAGCCAAGATCAAAATACAATTGGAGAAGAGTTTCAAGAAGAGGCCAATGGAGGGGGGTAGCTTATCAGTTCTGGATAGAACCTGGTCATGAACACAGACGGAGAAGACTGACAGGTGAATGCACGAGCAGCTCTTGCAGTTGTCCAGGCTCGCATGAAGCCCTGGGCAACGCTGTGCTGCTGTGGTTGCATCTGCTACCAACCCTGACACTGCATGTTCCCTGTAGAAATGATACTGCCCTCGAAGGGGTAAAACTGGTTCTTGGGAAGAGATGAGAGAATCTCACTTTAAAAAAAATTAATATAGGCCGGGCACAGTGGCTCACGCCTATAATCCCAGCACTTTGGGAGGCCGAGGTGGGCAGATCACTTGAGGTCAGGAGTTCTAGACCAGCCTGGCCCAACATGGTGAAACCCTGTCTCTACCAAAAATATATATAAAAAAATTCGCCGGGTATGGTGGTGCATGCCTGTAATCCCAGCTACTCAGGAGGGTGAGGCAGGAGAATCACTTGAACTCGGAAAGTGAAAGTTGCAGTGAGCTGAGATCATGCCACTGCACTCCAGCCTGGGTGACAGAACAAGACGCCGTCTCAAAAAAAAAAAAAAAACCCTCTCTCTCTCTCTCTATATATATAATATATAATATATATGCCAGGCATGGTGGCTCATGCCTGTAATCCCAGCACTTTGGGAGGCCGAGGCAGGTGGATCATCTGAGGTCAGCAGTTTGAGATCAGCCTGGCGAGCATGGTGAAACCCTGACTCTACTAAAAATACAAAAAAATTAGCCAGGTGTGGTGGTGGGCACCTGTAATCCCAGCTACTCAGGAGGCTGAGGCAGGAGAATTGCTTGAACCCAGGAGGCGGAGGTTGCAGTGAGCTGAGATCGTGCCATTGCACTCCAGCCTGGGCGACAAGAGCGAAACTCTGTCTCCAAAAAAAAAAAAAAATATATATATATATATATATATATATAAAATACACAATATATGTACCATACATAAACAGATAACACAGTATATATGTGGTATTGAAGTATCATGGGGGACAATTAAAAAAAAAAGTCTAAAAGGGTCTCCAGAGGATTACAGGTGAAAACAGTGTTGAGAAGCACTAACTCACACCACTAGAACAGGGCAGACAGAACATGGAAGAAGGGCAGGGGCTGGATATAGGACCTCAAGGAAGAAAGGAGCTTGGGAGGACAGGAAAGTGGCAGTGGGCCTTGGGAATGAGGATTTTGCATGTTCGGCAAATGGGAAATTCCCCTTGAGGTAGCAACGCAACCTTCTTGGCTTCTTCCTCCTCCCAGTTTGGAAGGCTGTGCTGCGTGGCAAGAAGAGAATAAACATCTTGGAAACTCTGGCTGTGCTGTGTATTTGCTGTGTGGCCTTGGGCAAGCTACTGACTTCTCTGAATTCAGGATCTACAAACTGAGGGTAAGTAACATGAGAATCTCTGTGAAGTACTTTTAAAACAGGAGATGTTTGGTAAATGTGCAGTCACTTTCATGACTCTTCAAGTTTCTTTTGAAATTTCTGACAATGCCGGGCGCAGTGGCTCATGCCTGTAATCCCAGCACTTTGGGAGGCTGAGGCGGGTGTATCATGAGGTCAGGAGTTCAAGATCAGCATGGCCAAGATGGTGAAACCCTGTCTCTACTAAAAATACAAAAACATTAGCTGGGTGTGGTGGTGTGTGCCTGTGATCCCAGCTACTCAGGAGGCTGGGGCAGAGAATTGCTTGAACCTGGGAGGCGGAGGTTGCAGTGAGCCGAGATTGCACCACTGCACTCCAGCCTGGGTGACAGAGTGAAACCCGTCTCAAAAAAAAAAAAAAAAAAAAATCTGAAAACACGTATATGGGGGATTAATTGCACATGTGGTGTCATACATCCATTATTCTATTTAATCCTTACACCAGCCCTTTGAAGTGTCTACGATTAGTGTTATTGCCCTTTTACTGATAAGAAACTCAAGCTCTGGAGGGTTAAGTGTAAGTGGTTCAAGCTCATACAGTGCCAGAGAGTGGAGATGTAAATTCCCCCACCCCATCAGCAGAGAGCCCTGAGCTCGTTACCACCATATTATTCGTGAACATTTGACATCAGCTGGGACTTTTTGCCCAGGAAATTACACATCTGTGCACAATTTTGCATACCATTGCAGAAGTCTGAGTCCATCCCAAACTCCTTGTTCTAAAGTAGAAGTTTCAACAAGGGACTGTAGCTTCCTCCTAAAACACAGTTTGGGAATTGGTAGAGGTGCTTTTGATGAACACATCAGTGTAGCACTAATATGTACTGGCATACACAGCAGGGATGATGGCTTGGATGTATTTTTTGAAATGTATTTTTAAATTTTCATGCAGTAGAATTCACTCTTTTTGGTGTACAACACAATAAGTTTTGACACAGTATAGTAATTTGTTTGTTTTTTGAGAAACGGAGTCTTGCTCTATCTCCCAGACTGGAGTGTAGGGGCACGATCTCAGTTTACTACGACCTCTGCCTCCTCCCAGTTTGGAAGGCTGTGTTCAAGCGATTCTCATGTCTCAGCCTCCTGAGTAGCTGGGACTACAGGTGCACGCCACCACGTCTGACTAATTTTTGTATTTTTAGTAGAGACAGGGTTTCACCTTGTTGGCCAGGCTGGTCTCGAACTCCTGGCCTCAAGCGATTCTCTTGCCTTGGCCTCCCAAAGTGCTGGGATTACAGGTGTGAGCCATAGCGCCGGCCTAAATCTTTTCCCCATTTTAAAAATGGGTAGTTTCTTTTCCTTTTCTTTTTCTTTCTTTTTGATATAGAGTTTTGCTCTTGTTGCCCAGGATGGAGTTCTATGGTGCGATCTTGGCTCACTGCAACTCCACCTCCTGGGTTCAAGCGATTCTCCTGCCTCAGCCTCCCAAGTACCTGAGATTACAGGCATGCGTCACCACACCTGGCTAATTTTGTATTTTTAGCAGAGATTGGATTTCGCCATGTTGACCAAGCTGGTCTTGAACACCTGACCACAGGTGATCTGCCTGTCTTGGCTTCCCAAAGTGGTGGGATTACAGGTGTGAACCACTGTGCCCAGCCGGTTTATTTTCTTATTATTGAATTTTGAGAGTTTAAAAAAACATATTCTCAAAATCTTTTGTCAAATATATGATTTGCAAATATTTTCTTCTAGTCTGTAGCTTGTCTTTTCATTCTCTTAACAGTGGTTTTCAGAGTGAATTTTGATAAAGTCTAATTTATCAAAACTTTCCTCTATGGATTGTGGTTTTGGTGTTGTAGCTAATGTTTTTAAACACCATATACCTACCAAAATACAACTAGGGGTCATATTTACCCTGTGGGTTCCATATTTAGGTAGGATTTTTAGGCTACAAGGAACTTTAGGAGACATGGAAGACAGAAATATGTACCTCTTGTATTTCCTGCAGCAGGGACTGTAACTGACCGAGGGCCCTGCAATGGTGTGATCTGAAATCTATCATCATGTTTGTGCCAAGGTCACGTTTCCCGTGGACTGCTCCTTGCCCATGACTACGTGCAACAGGGATACTAAGGCAGACTTGTTCCTGGGGGACGTGAGACTCCTCTGATACATAACTTTGGCTTTTTCAAAACTTTCTCAGAACTGCACCACCCTCTCAGACTTTCCCTACCAACCCGTCCTTTGTCCTTCCTTCCCTTCTTCCTCTGTGGGAGTTAGGCCAGCATTGTGGGAAAACTCCTTTCCCTTCTCCCTCCAGCTGTTTCTCCCAGGAAATGTCAGGCATGCTTTTTCCACTTTGCAGTCTGATAGTCTGCACCTCAAAGGAACCAAATGAATGCAGAGGATCCCCTGCCACAGGAATCACTGTCTCAAATGCCATGTCTAGCGGGTAATATACATGAGTAAACAGGGTCAGGTGAGGACTGAGGTGAACTGAAAATTCCATGCCCTGTTTTATGAGGACAGCTTCTACCTAGTTCTAACAGGCTGTTAATCAAGATGAAATGTGAGCCCACGGTTGAAAGTCACTAGAGTTTTAAAGAGAAAAGCTACAAAATATTTACAACTTATAATTCAACTCTGTCATTTGTCAGAAGAAGATAGCAAGACAGAGAAAGGAAATGCTTTTCCTAAGATGATCTGAATAGAAGGTGCAAAGTGTGGCTGGAATCCAGAGGTGCCACCTCCTGATCCAGCTCTTCCCTTTCTTCCTCTCTATTCATTATTGATTGACTATCTGGGTTTATATTTGCTGTGTCACAAGTTATCTAAACATTTAGCATCTTATAACAAGACGTATTTATTGTTTCATAGTTTCTGTGGGTCAGAATCTGAGCCCTTGCTTCAGGGTCTCATACAAACCGACATTCAAGATGTCAGCCTATGCTGGGATTTCATGTAAAAACTCTACATGGGGAGAAGCTATGTCCAGGTTCATGCGGTTATTGGTAGGATTCAGTTCCCTGAGGCCTGTTAGATTGAGGGCCTCAGATCATTTTCAACTGTTGGTCAGAGGCTACCCCCCATTCCTTGCCACCTGGGGCATTCCAGATGGCAATTTGCTTCATCGAAGTGTGCAAGTTGAGAAGGCCATAGAGAGAGTCTGCTAGCAAGATGAAAGTCACAATCTTTTGCAACCATCCCCTTTACTCTGTTCTATTTGTTAGGAAGTCACTAGGTCCAGCCCACACTCAAGGGCCTACATTACAGGGACATGGGGATAGGGTGGGGACCATGGGGGCCAGGCTAGAATTCTGCCTACCACAAGGCTTTTTTTCTTTTTTTTTTTTAATGGAAAATTCTCAATTTTGCTTGATCTTTCTCTTCGAAACCAGGAAACTACTTCTCAGGGGAGAGGTCAGGGATCTATTAAGACAGAAATAGGCCGGGCACGGTGGCTCAAGCCTGTAATCCCAGCACTTTGGGAGGCCGAGAAGGGCGGATCATGAGGTCAGGAGATCGAGACCATCCTGGCTAACACGGTGAAACCCCGTCTCTACTCAAAAATACAAAAAACGAGCCGGGCGAGGTGGCGGCACCTGTAGTCCCAGCTACTCGGGAGGCTGAGGCAGGAGAATGGCGTGAACCCGGGAGGCGGAGCTTGCAGTGAGCTGAGATCCGGCCACTGCACTCCAGCCTGGGCAACAGAGCGAGACTCCGTCTCAAAAAAAAAAAAAAAAAAAAGACAGAAACAAGTGCTGGTATAACTGCAGAAAGAGGTAGAGAAGAGAGATCAGTGAAAGCAAGAATGAAAAAAAATGGCGGGGGATAGTGTGAGGGGAGCAAAAGGAAGCTCCAAGCCAGGACAGCCAAACCCTCTGTTCTCCTTTCCAGGTGACCTCACTGTGCTCTCTTTTCTTTCTTTCTTTCTTTTTTTTTTTTTTTTGAGACGGAGTCTTGCTCTGCCGCCCAGGCTGGAGTGCAGTGGCCGGATCTCAGCTCACTGCAAGCTCCGCCTCCCGGGTTTACGCCATTCTCCTGCCTCAGCCTCCCGAGTAGCTGGGACTACAGGCGCCCACCACCTCGCCCGGCTAGTTTTTGTATTTTTTAGTAGAGGCGGGGGTTTCACCGTATTAGCCAGGATGGTCTCGATCTCCTGACCTCATGATCCGCCCGTCTCGGCCTCCCAAAGTGCTGGGATTACAGGCTTGAGCCACCGCACCCGGCCTCTTTCTTTTTTTTTTTTTAAGAGGGAGTGTCACTCTGCCACCCAGGCTGGAGTGTGATGGCGTGATCTCGGCTCACTGCAACCTCTGTCTCCCAGGTTCAAGCGATTCTTCTGTCTCAGCCTTCCGAGTAACTGGGATTACAGGCATGAGCCACCATGCCTGGCTAATTTTTGTGTTTTTTAGTAGAGACAGGGTTTTGCCATGTTGGCCAGGCTGGTTTTGAATTCCTGACTTCAGGTGATCTGCCCGCCTCGGCCTCCCAAAGTGCTGGGATTACAGGCATGAGCTACCGCGCCCAGCCGGCCTGTCCTCTCTTTTCATTTTGTACTTGCCACAGGTGTGAAAAACTGACAGATTGTTCTTAGCAAAATTCAGGACATGGTTTTGCAGAGATTATTTGCTCTTTTGATTATTATGTGTTTCTTCTTCCACTACTGATAGTGTATGTCGTTGTTAAGGGGGGAAGACCCAGATCAAAACAAAGAAAACGGATTCCTTTGAACATAGGGAGGAAGTTGTAACTGCCCAATGGGTTCTCCTTGCTCATTGCCTAGACAGAGCTGATTTATCAAAACAGGGGAACTGCAACACAGAAAGAGTTTAATTCATGCAGAGCCGGCTGTACAGGAGACCGGAGTTTTGTTATTACTCAAATCAGTCTCCCCGAAAACTCAGAGATCGGGGTTTGTAAGGATAATTTGGTGGGTAGGAGGTTGAAAAATGGGGAGTGCTGATTGGTTAGGCCGGAGATGAAATCCTAGGGAGTCAAAGGGGTCCTCTTGTGCTGAGTCAGTTTCTGGGTAGGAGCCATAGGACCAGATG
The DNA here is from genome assembly GCF_007565055.1 of Rhinopithecus roxellana. Taxonomy (NCBI): domain Eukaryota; kingdom Metazoa; phylum Chordata; class Mammalia; order Primates; family Cercopithecidae; genus Rhinopithecus; species Rhinopithecus roxellana. The sequence continues at coordinate 127,671,117 of NC_044561.1, read as the reverse complement.
AGCCAGTTTATCCAGGGCGATGCTAACCGATTCACTGAGTACAGGGTCTGAAAATATCTCAGGCACTGATCTTCGGTTTTACAATAGCAGTGTTATCCGCAGGAGCAATTTGGGGAGGTTCAGAACCTCTCAGCCTCCAGCTGCAAGGCTTCTAAACCATACTTTTAAATTTTGTATCTAATTTGTTAGTCCTGCAAAGGCAGTCTAGTCACCAGTCAGGAAGAGGGTTTTTGTTACAGTCTTTCTTTCAGAGTTAAACTATGCACTAAGTTCCTCCCAAAGTTAGTTTGGTATCCACCCTGGAATGAACAAGGACAGCTTGGAGGTTAGAAGCAAGACAGAATCAGATCTTGTTGACTGACATAGTTTTCTCAGTTGTAATTTTTGCAAAGGTGGTTTCAAAGTGTGGAAAAATATTAAATGAATAACTTAATATTTTTAAAGGGCTGGGCAGCCTCGTCCCATTGAATGCTCCGAACAACCCTGTGAGATTGATGTTAGTATTGCCCCCATTTTACAGAGGAAGAAATTGAGGCTCAGGGCGATTATGAAACTTGCCTAACTGAGGTCACAGCTAGATGGTGCTGGAGCAGGAACTGATTCATATTTGTTTTACTCCAATAACTGTCACTGGAGCCTTACCCAAACTTTATTCACTCATGTATAAACTGTCATAGTTATTGTCATATCTAATATTGCTTATTCTATTGTCACATATGTGTATCATATTTTACCACTCTCTCCCACATGCAGTGGTCCAGGCTCCGAACTGCTCAACTGAACTGAGTTCAATTCTGATTCCACCACAAGCTGGACCATCTGGGGAAGCTACTCAACCTCTGAGCTGCAGTTTTCCCATCTCTAAAATGGGGTGCATGGGCTCAGTTTGCTGGCTAGTAGAGAGACTAAGTAATATGATAGAAATAAATTACCAGGTACATTGTAGGTGCTCCATAAACACTTTGTTGGAAGGACCCTCAAAAAGTAGAATTTATCTCTATTTAATCAGCTCTTCTAAAAGACATATCCATAGTTAACATATTTCTAACACCATCATCAATATTAATGAATTTCTTAGCTTCCCAGGACTTCCCGGAAATGTCCAATTAAGTACTTGTTAAAATTGGAATGAAAATTTGATATCTTATACTTTGAGACAATATCAAAAAGCCTTGTTACTCTAATTGGATCACATCAAGGAAACTAGATAAATATATTTGCTTATATTCGCTATAGTTTGTGTGTGTGTGTGTGTGTCTTTGCTTACTTGTGGAAACCATAATGACAATATCATATCATGACTGAGAGTGTAGATATGGGGGTTTTAATTTCTGATCACTCAGTTCATGGACTTTGTGACACTGATTATCTAATAGTTCTCTGTCCCAATTTCATTAGATCAGTTGGGAAGGCCTTCAGCTCTAAGTAGTAACCACTATAACAAAAAGCCAACGGAGGCTGAAACAAAGAGGGTACAATTTTTCCTCACTTTAAAGGATGCAGAGGTAGCAGTGTACTTCTATAGCTCAAGAATGTCAGTGCTTTGTGGTTCCCCTAGTCTTTCCTTATGGTCACAGGATGCCTAACCCAATTCACTTTTATGGCAGGGAAAAGAGAAACAAGTAGAAGCACTGACATCTAGTTATTTTCAAGACAACAAACCCCTGCCCAGAAACTTTCCAGCAGTCTCGTCCGTTCAGGCTTCACTGGCCTGAATGGTGCCATAAGGCCAAGTTGCAAGGGAGCCTGGGAAGGGCTCCAGAGTGGAAGTGGCCGAGGAACAGGGAGCTGTCGTGAGGACGAACTGAGATAATGCATATAAACGGTTTGGCACTGTGCCGGACTGTAACAAGCACTTCATTCATACTTACAATGATTGACATTTTCATAATCAGGGGATGTTTGAACTGGAACAGGGGAACTCAGCCCTGATTCCAGTGTTCTTCAGGGAGTGAGTGTTAGACACAGGGCAAAAACCTGATTTTCTGCCAGACTGGATGACAATATTATGCCACGACTAAGAGTGTAGATTTGGGGGTTTTAATTTCTGATCACTTAATTCATTGACTTTGTGACATTGACTATCTAATGGTTCTCTAATTGCTCCCCTCCATGAGGGGCAGGTATATGCCTTTCTTGTCAATTAGCCCAGCTCAATGCCTAAAAGTGGATAAACATATGGTGCTACTCAATAAATATATGATAAATGAATTCATAAGTAATGATAATTTGATACATTTATTTATTTATTTATTTATTTAAATTTTTTATTTTATTATTATTATTTTTTTGAGACGGAGTCTTGCTCTCGCCCGGGCTAGAGTGCAGTGGCCGGATCTCAGCTCACTGCAAGCTCTGCCTCCCGGGTTTACTCCATTCTCCTGCCTCAGCCTCCGGAGTAGCTGGGACTACAGGCGCCCGCCACCTCGCCCAGCTAGTTTTTTGTATTTTTTAGTAGAGACGGGGTTTCACCATGTTAGCCAGGATGGTCTCAATCTCCTGACCTCGTGATCTGCCCGTCTCGGCCTCCCAAAGTGCTGGGATTACAGGCTTGAGCCACCGCGCCTGGCCTTATTTATTTATTTTTTGAGACGGAGTTTCACTCTTGTTGCCCAGGCTGGAGTGCAGTGGCGCGATCTCGGCTCCCTGCAACCTCTGCCTCCTAGGTTCAAGCAATTCTCCTGCCTCAGCCTCCCTCCTGGGATTACAGGTGTGCACTACCACGCCCAGCTAATTTTGTATTTTTAGTAGAGACAGGGTTTCTCTCCATGTTGAGGCTGGTCTCAAATTCCTGACCTCAGGTGGTCCACCCGCCTCAGCCTCCCAAAGTGCTGGGATTATAGGCGTGAGCCACCGCACCCAACTGATACATTTATTTTTTAAACTTTTTTATTTCCATAGGTTTTTTTGGGTAACAGGTGGTATTTGGTTACATAAGTAAGTTCTTGAGTGGTGATTTGTGAGATTTTGGTGCACCCATCACCACAGCAGTATACACAGAACCCAGTTTGTGGTCTTTTATCCCTCACCTGCTTCCCACCCTCTCTCCCTGAGTCCCCAAAGTCCATTGTGCCATTCTTATGCCTCTGCATCCTCATAGCTTAGCTCCCACTTACGAGTGAGAACATACAATGTTTGGTTTTCCATTCCTGAGTTACTCACTTAGAATAATAGTCTCCAATGCCATCCAGGTTGCTGCGAATGCCATTAATTAATTTCCTTTTATGGCTGAGTAGTATTGCATCATATATACCATATATATGTCATATATGATATATGACATATATGACATATGATATATGATATATAATATATGAGATATATGTATGAGATATATATACACACACACACATGCCACAGTTTCTTTATCCACTCATTAATTAATGGGCTTTTGGGTTGGTTCCACATTTTTCAATTGCGAATTGTGCTGCTATAATGTGTGTGCAAGTATCTTTTTTGTATAATGACTTCTTTTCCTTTTTCTTCTTTTTTTTTTTTTTGAGATGCAGTCTTGCTCTGTTGCTCAGGCTGGAGGGCACTGGTGCAATCTCGGCTCATTGCAACCTCCACCCCAGGTTCAAGCGATTCTCCTGTCTCAGCCTCCCAACTAGCTGGGATTACAGGCGTCTCGTCACCATGCCTGGCTAATTTTTGTATCATGACTTCTTTTCCTCTGGGTAGATACCTAGTAGTGGGATTGCTGGATCAAGTGGTAGGATAATTTGGTGCAATTCTTAAAGTGTTTACTGTTCATCATTCTCAAAAGTCATTTATTCATTTGTCTATGTAATAAACTTCAGGATATAAGAATCATGAAACTGGAACTTTTGTCAGTATATTAATTATCTCTTGCTGTGTAACAAATTGTTCCTTAACTTACTTGCTTAAAATATGAACATTTAAAAAAACATTTTTTCTATTTATTAAGTAAAAGATTGTCTCCAGGGCCAGCTAGAAAAATAATGAACATTTCTTATCTCGCAGTTTCTGAGGTCAGCAATCCTACAGCAGTTTGGATGGATGGTTCTGGCTCAGGGCCTCTTGTGAATAGTCAAGATGCAGTCAAGATGTTGTTTTGGGCTGGAGGCACCTAAAGGCTTGACTGGAGTTGGACAACACGCTTCTAAGCAGGCTCACACACGTGGCTGTTGGCTGGAGGCCTCCGTTCCTCACCATGCAGACCTTCCCATAGGGCGGCTTGAGTTCTCATGTCACAGCAGCTGGGTTCCTAGGAGGAACAGCAAGGAGGAAACTCCAGTGTCTTTTATGATTTGTCTTGGATGTCACCCAGTATTGCCCCCACAACCTTCTATTCCTTAGAAACAAGGAATAGCCTGCACTCAAGGGGAAGGGAAATAACCTCTGCCTTTTGGAGACAGGAGTGCCAGAGAATTTGTGGACATATTTTTAAACCACCTCCATCTGTTTCGTTCAATGATTTCTAGCATCTAAATATGCTTGGCTCATATAGTAGGTGCTTTCACGGAAGTGGTTCCTGTTTATAGGTCTTAAACCTTATGCAATTGGGGGCTTCCTGAAAGAAAAAGAACACAAAATTAGCTAGGAAAGTTAATGTTTATTTAGAATAAAAGAAGAAAGTACAACAAATTGTAAAAACTTTTAAGCTGAAAAATATCACTAATATCATAAAATCCCCCCAAAATAGCATCTTATAAAAATTAACAAACTGCTTGCTTCTTTTTTAAAACACAGTCTTGCTCTGTCGCCCAGGCTGGAGTGCAGTGTTGTGATCTCGGCTCAGTGTAACCTCTGCCTCCCGGGTTCAAGCAATTGTCCTGCCTCAGCCTCCCGAGTAGCTGGGACTACAGGGGCCCACTATGATACTTTTGTCCTATATGTTTTAGCTACAAACTCTTTAATTATCTTTTAACAATATTGGGTTATTATTTTACAGAGAGAGACTATGAGAAAGAGGATTTAGTCTTTCCTCCATCATGACTGATCAGAATTCTTTTTTTTTTTTTTGAGATGGAGTCTGGCTCTGTCACCCAGGCTGGAGTGCAGTGGCGCGATCCCTGCTCACTGCAAGCTCCGCCTCCCGGATTCACGCCATTCTCCTGCCTCAGCCTTCTGAGTAGCTGGGACCATAGGTGCCCGCCACCACGTCCGGCTAATTTTTTTTTTTTTTTGTATTTATTAGAGACGGGGTTTCACCATGTTAGCTAGGATGGTCTTGATCTCCTGACCTCATGATCCACCCGCCTTGGCCTCCCAAAGTGCTGGAATTACAGGTGTGAGCCTCCGCGCCTGGCCCCAGAATTTTTAATATAATTTAATTTAATTTTACAGACAGGGTCTCACTCTGTTGCCCAGGCTGGAATGCCATGGAGTGATCATACGCTAACTGCATTGTCACACTCCTGGGTTCAGGTGACTGTCGTGCCTCAGCCTCTAGAGTAGCTGGGACCACAAGTATTAGCCACCACGCTTGACTAATTCAATTTTTTTTCTTTTCTTTTTTTGTAGAGACGAGGTCTTGCTATACTGCACATGCTGGTCCTGAACGCCTGGCCTCAAGTGACCCTCCCAAAGTGTTGGGATTGCAGGTGTGAGCCACTGTGCCTGGCATGATGGATCAAAATTTGTGTGTGTGTTTGTGTGTGTTTTAATTATTAGTGTCAGTTTTGAAAAGTTTTTTTTTTTTTTTTTTTTTTTTTTTTTTTTTTTTTTTGAGACGGAGTCTCGCTCTGTCGCCCAGGCTGGAGTGCAGTGGCCGGATCTCAGCTCACTGCAACCTCCGCCTCCCGGGTTCACGCCATTCTCCCGCCTCAGCCTCCTGAGTAGCTGGGACCACAGGCGCCTGCCACCTCGCCCGGCTAATTTTTTGCATTTTTAGTAGAGACGGGGTTTCGCCGTGTTAGCCAGGATGGTCTCGATCTCCTGACCTAGTGATCCGCCCGTCTCGGCCTCCCAAAGTGCTGGGATTACAGGCTTGAGCCACCGCGCCCGGCCTTGAAAAGTTTCTTTTGGCCACTTATTACTGGTCAGGTATTGTAAAATTTTAGCATTATTGTGTTAAATTTGAGAAAACATATATCCATTTCTTTCTTACATGACCTCCAAGATTTCAGGGCATTTCAAGTTTTCTTGGGCAGCAATTAATCTTCAATGCTCTTTGAAGGATGACACTCATTAACCAGTCTTGTCCCCATCCTCTTTGTAAAGATGGAGCATGTGTTTTATGTTATCTTGTCCATGCCAATACATCATGTCAACAAGAACTTTGCTTCATTTTTCTGGATGATTCTATCATGTACTCCTCTTTAATAATAGGATGATTAGATAACCCAATCGCTTATTCGTTACGTTTATTCAAAATTCTATCTTGTTCTTAATGGTGTGACCTGTGTTCTGTTTCAACAGAGATCTCACTGAGAGTTAAAGGGCAGGGTGCATCCAACATCATGCTGCGGCACAGTGGCTCACGCCTGTAATCCCAGCACTTTGGGAAGCTGAGGCAGACAGCTCAACCGAGGTCAGAAGTTGGAGACCAGCCTGGCCAACATGGTGAAACCCCATCTCTACTAAAAATACAAAAATTAGCCGGATATGGTGGCGCCCACCTATAACCCCAGCTATTTGAGAGACCGAGGCTAAGAGTTGCTTAAACCCGGGAGAAGGAGGTTGCAGTGAACTGAGATCATACCATTGCACTCCAGCATGGGGGACAAAGTGAGACTCTCTCAAAAAAAAAAAACAAAAAAAAAAACAACTCATGAGAGGCCACTGGATTTGTTGGAAATGCACTAACTGTGACCATGCTGTGTGTTCTCACACACATGCTTGCTGTTTGTGGAACTGCAACACTGAAAGGTAAATTTCAGTGTCTGCATATACTGTTTTACTGGAACACAGCTATGCTCATTCTATGTGGATGCTTTTGTATGACAATGTCTGAGTTCAGTAATTGCATCAGAGGCTACATGGCCTATAAAACCTAAAGAGGCTGGGCGCGGTGGCTCAAGCCTGTAATCCCAGCACTTTGGGAGGCTGAGACGGGCGGATCATGAGGTCAGGAGATCGAGACCATCCTGGCTAACACGGTGAAACCCCGTCTCTACTAAAAAAAAATACAAAAAACTAGCTGGGCGAGGTAGCGGGCGCCTGTAGTCCCAGCTACTTGGGAGGCTGAGGCAGGAGAATGGCGTAAACCCGGGAAACGGAGCTTGCTGTGAGCTGAGATCCGGCCACTGCACTCCAGCCTGGATGACAGAGCGAGAGACTGTCTCAAAAAAAAAAAAAAAAAAAAAAACCTAAAGAATTTGCTATTTGGCTGTTTATAAAAAATTTGCTGACCAACTACCCTCCTATGGCAATAAGTAAAAGACATACTCACCCCCTCAGCCTCACTGAAGCAATGAGCATTTTTCAGTCCTGAGTACATACCGACCTGTAGACTGCTTCAAGACTCACCTCCCTGCTAGTCCTTCTGCCTGGAACATTCTTTTCTTTCCTAGCGATTTTTCCATCTGATCCCATTCATTCTTCAGACAATATCACCTAATAAGAAAAGACTTCTCTGAACACCTATCTAAAACAGGTCCTCCCTGTTATTCTTTTTTTTTTTTGAGACAGAATCTGTTGCCCAGGTTGGAGTGCAGTGGTGCAATCTTGGCTCACTGCAAGCTCCACCTCCCAGGTTCCAGTGATTCTCCTGCCTCAGCCTCCCGAGTAGCTGGGATTACAGGTACTCGCTGCTATGCCCGGATAATTTTTGTATTTTTAGTAGAGATGGGGTTTCACCATGTTGGCCAGGCTGGTTTCAAACTCCTGACCTCCAGTGATCTGCTGGACTTGGCCTGCCAAAGTGCTGGGATTACAGGCGTGAGCCACTGCGCCCCACCCTTCCTGTTACTCTTCACCATAGTTTCCTGTTCTTTTCCATGATGGTCCTGCCCACGGTTTGTAATGATTGATTGGTTTTCTTGTTTAAAGTTGTTGCCCTCTTTACTCGGTAAACTCCCTGTCAATAGAAACTACGCATGTCTTATCACGATAGGTAAAAAACATGTACTCCAAAGTCAGATGGCCCGGATTTGAATCCTGACTCTGTTACTTATAAGTCATGGAAGCTTGGGTAAGTCACTTCACCTCTCAGCTTCTCAGTTTTCTCATCTGTAAAATGGGCGCGATCATAGTAATATTGCATTAAGTTCTGAAGGTTAAATGAGTTGATGCAGATAAACTCTTAAGAACAATGCCTGACTCATCATAAGCACTTGAGAAGAGTTATTAATACTCAAAACTGTATTTTCAAGGTCCAGCATAAAAGAGCTGAATGAGTATCCCTTTAACAAGTGAAACATTTTTTTTTTTTCTGAATGAAGCATTTGTGGAATGAAGGCTTTATCTAGATGAAAAAATAAGTAGCTCATACCTCTCTTGCTCTTTAATCATATGCTGCTGTAGTGAAACATTATGGGCGTCTAATTTCATTTAGCACATGAAAGGCAATGATTCACCTTGATTTACAAAACAAAGTCGAATCAGTAATGCAAGAGCTTGAATTATTTTTTAAAATTAATCCCCCCCCGCCGCCCCCACGACTCCCCCAGGATCTGTATTAGTATGCCGTGGCCAGAGTAAAACCTATAAATATTATGAGGCCTACATTACTCAGCTGTTGCCACAATAATGCAAAAAATCACTCCAAGACTCAGTGGCTTAAAATGGTAATTATTTATTCTCCCATAAACATTTGCAAGTTAGCTGGGGTTTAGATGACCTGGGGTGGTCTGGGCTGGGCTTCAAGTTATGGGCTGCCTCCAAGTTTGCTCCAGGTGTCTTCCATCTTTGTTGGATGCAGGCATGTGTGTGCATCTCAAGGCAATGTTGGAAGTGCAGGAGAGCCAGTCCTACTGTGTAAATCCACAGTGGCCTTGCTGGCATCATACTTGCTAACACTTACTGACCAATAGTCACATGGCCAAGTCCAACATCCGTAAGTCAGGGAAGGGTATTCCTTCCAAGTGGTGAGGAGTAAAAATTTGCTGAACACAAATCCGAACCATCCCAAGGCCTGTACCCAAATAAAAACGAAAACAAAACTCAACTGAAATGTAAAAGCATGTCTTTTAAAGGGACAAAAAAAATCTGTATGTTGAAACTTAAAGTAACTTTCCTGAATTTTCTTTGTTGCGTCATTTGGCCAGCAAGGCAGGAGCACGGTGTTCTCTCTGCTTTTCTGGTCCTCCAAGCCTGTGCTTCGTCCGCATAATGGGCCAGTCAGAGCTGTTTATGTTTCTGTCCTAGCACCCCCCACTCAGCAGATATTTGATAAAGTTGGTAGAAGACAATTGTTGAATTCTATAAATATATGGCAATTGCATCAATGCATGCTATATTTGTTTTACAGAAATTTAAGGTCACTGTAGGTATTGCGTGTTTCTACATCAAAGCTTCAAAAATAGTTCCAGGGTGTGGAGGTGCACACAGCTTCTACTAGCAATGCCCACGCTCTGGGGCACTCCTGGCAAGTCACTGCCTCTGGGTTTTTTGTTTGCTTCTCTGTCTCCCTTGCAATGTAAATGAAATCACTTTCTCAGCCTGATCATTGCTCGAGGGAAATGCATGCCTGGAAAATAATCAACAGAGAGGAGAATGTAGACAAGTAAATAAACAGTTTAATGAATATAAAATAAAATGTGAATTAAAGCTGGCTTTCAGAACCTACCATTATCCTTTCATCCACTGTTTATTCAATAATTACACAGTCAATTACAACTTGCATAAAGGATTTTATATACCTATTAGTCTATAAATATCTACAGTATATGCGTATTTATAGATAAAGAGGGAGGAGAGGATCGTGACTGAGGAAAAGTGTTCTGACAGAAATAACTGCAAATACTGCAAGGTTGAGCTTCTACCAATGCTAGTTTTTCCTGACCCAGGAGAACTCACATAGTGTTATGAATTTCAATAATCACAACATTTTTTTTTATCGAGAACCTAACAGGAGCCACACATTGGATTAAGCGAGAAATATCTCTATACCTATACCCATATTATTTCTAACCCATGTGACAGCCACCATATATCCCATTTTACAGAGGAGAACACTGAGACTCAGGAAGCAGTTTGAACCTGTGTTTGATCTCTAATATGTTTCATGAGAGAATAGGGTTGTGATGAAGTCTGGGCTACCCACCTGTGTACAGAGAGGGCCGATGGAGGACAAACAATGCAGGATATTGATATCCACGTGGCTGTCGCATTTTTTTGGTGCCAGGATTAATGTAACAGAACACTCAGCACGGGAAGCCACCCCGGGGCTGCTCCTGCGTATATTTTGTTACATATTCCCTTCTGTTTCCCTTCAGTCATTTAACACAGAGCTTCTTTCCCTGGAGGACGAGAATAGGTGTGGTGAGTATGTCTCCTGGATTAGCAGGTGCCTCTGGTTTGAAAACGTTTGTTCTCAGAACCATCGGTGAAACCCAGAGATGAAATCTTACAAGCTGATGATAAAGCTTCAAGTAGCCACCACCATGGGAAGGACTTAATTATGTGATTTTTAAAGCAGTGTCTGTAGATTACACAGATATGGTGTCTCCTTTCTGTCTGGCGCATGCCTTACATGGCACCTTTATTGAATCATGACTGTTAGCTTTCCTTGGCTGTGTATTGGGGCCCTGAAAGCTTCTATTCAGGTTTAGCTATTATCCACGCAAAGATCGGTATTGCTCTCGTTTGTATTTTAGCCTGGAGATTTGTGAAGGAAAGAAAAAACAGGTAACTGTGTAATGACAAAGGAGCAATTTGATTTGAAAAGTCTCAGAAAACAGTTTTTTTTTTTTTTTTTTTTTTTTTTTTTTTTTTTTTTTTTTTAGCTTCTAGGGCATTTCTGCTTTTCTGAAAACAAAATATGTTTAGGAGAATCTTTGTTTTTACAGATCCAAAATAAAGCAAGAGAGTTTCTGCCTTTCCAGTTAAAGAGCAATCTTTAAAAGGCATCCAAGAAAAGTTGGCTCTGTTTTCTGAATTGCTAGTTGGGAGAACAAAAGAAGCAAGGGAAAGTTTGACTTGACTTCCTCTACAATTTGTTTATATCATCGGAGCAGAAAGAATCTCAGGGCTCAGCTCTCCACTTCCTGAATGAAGAGAGAGAAAGAAAAAAATGCCCGTGTGTCCAATTCATTGAGATATGCAAAGTGATCAGCAAAAATCCTGATCGACTGGAGCCCAAATGGCAAAGGAAGGATATTCCCCAATTCAGCTGCTATCTGGCAAGAGAGCTGCAAAGTCCTGATGGCGAGTGTCACCAAATACCTCCTTCTCTCCTCTCCAGCCACAGAAAGGACACGCAGTGAGGGTGCAGCCTCTCCTGGCCTGTTGCTATGGAGTCAGGCTAATCCAAGACAATGTTTCAGTCGGTCCAATCCAAAGACAGCAGTGGTAGCAATGGAATAGCATTGAAATTATAAATATTTACTTGAAAATAATGCTCAAGCCAGACTTAACTGAAATGATAAGGGTCTGTTTACTTCTCTTGCTAGTAGCCAGCTGAAACAACCAAACCAGTTAAGCAACATTTTTTTTTTTTTTTTTTTTGGTCAGGTATGTACTGACTCACTGGCAGCAACCTTCTGGGATTTTAGGAGATAGGTTTCTCTCTCTCTCTCTCTCTCTCTCTCTGATTCTGGGCAGAATGCTTATTTTTGTTTTGTTTGTTTTAAGGAAAACAAAAACAGAACTTGAGGCCGGCTGAGGTTATTAGATTATTGATGATCACTGTTAGTTTCCTGCTGCTTGTATTTGTTGGGGTTGGTAAGGGAGATTAGGACAAGAATTTAGATGAAAAACACCCAGGCCTCTCTCTTCTTCATGAAATACCCTCTGTGAGGTTTTCCAGCTTGCCTTCCCATAACTTGATTCTGCTGAGGTCTGCCATAGCTCACCTATTAAAGAGAACATTGAAATTGGTGGGTGAAAAGGGTTAAAAACACAGCTTAGCAGGGAATCTATTCGGGTTTAGCACTCTTACTGGAGGCTGTGGTTTCGTTGGCCTTGGAATACCAGAAGGAATTGCAAAACATGTAGATAGAACGAAGAGATAGAGTGCACATAGAGTGGGGACAGAATAGAATGATAAAGAGAACCAGGCTAAGGGTGGCTACTTCCCTCTGAAGGATGGGTCATTCTTGCTAAAGTGGGTTTCTTGGTGAATTACAGTGGCAGCTCAGAGCTGGGGTAAGAGGAGAAAAATGACATCCAATAAGGCTGCAGGCAGTTTGAAAGATGAATAATAATATAACCTGCAGTGATTTCAAACTTCACGCTTTCTTATTGAAAGTTTTTCTTCCAGTTTGGAAGGCAAGTTTCTCTTGTCTAATCCCTGCTTCCTGCCAGGCTGCGCTGTTGGTGTTTTCAAAAAGAAACCTGGGCCATGATTTGAATGCTTCAAACACTCAGTGCTCAATTAGCCCTCTTTTGAATCCTCTCTGACGGTTGGTTAAATATGGGTCGAAAGTGCTTTTTAAAAGTGGAACTGATCTTGGAGTGAGGTAACTTAATCTTCTGAGTGTTAAGACGCTGAAAAATAATGTTTTAACAGAACAATTACTAGAAGACATGGAAATTGCATTATCCTAGGCTCGTCCGTCCAATTCTATTTTATAGACATGAACATTTCAAAGTACAAAGGGCTATTCCATAAAGAGGACACTTGGCTATTCTTTATAAAGGTTCCCCTTGTACTTTCATAGAATGTTTATGTTTATAAGGTTAATAAGTATGCTTTTTTTTTTTTATCACTGTATATTTTAAATGGCCCAACGACTGCTCCCACGTTGATTTGAGAATCATTGAAACTGCCTGAATGGAGCAGGGATATCCTTTGTTTCCCATTGATTTGGAAACAAAAGACTCAGGGGGAAAAAAAAGTTTAGTTTGCTTCTGAATGCCATATGCAGATGAACGTTCTGCTGATAAAGTACACCAAGGATCTGAAAACTTTTTCAACTCTTAGAACAGAAAGGTTACTCTTGCAGTCAAACTGCATGTTTGAACCTGTCTTCCACTTTTCATTTCTCCCATTGTGCCCTGGGCTACCATGGGGTTACTTATGTCACACACCCAAGTCTTCAGAAAAAATAAACAGCAATCAACAGAAGAGAATCACCATCAATCGAAGCAAAAGTTGTCTGCTGTTTCTTACTTGGGAAATACCCCATGGACATCATCAGTAAATAAGGTCTGCTACTTTTCCCCTCATCATTTTTCCCAATTTCTCTATATCCAAGATTCTCATCCTTGGCGCTAATGATATTTTGGATTAGAGCACTCTTTATTTGTTGGCAGCTGTCCCGGATAGTGTAGGGTGCTCACCAGTATCTGGTGACAGTAGCTGTTCCCTCTACAGTCATGAAAATAAAAAATGTGAAAATTGAGAGCTGGGCACAGTGGGTTCATCTGTAGCCCCAGCTATTCAGATGGCTGAGGCAGGAGGTTCCTTTAAGCCCAGGAGCTCTAGTTAAGCCTGGGTAATGTAGGAAGACATTGCCTCTAAAATATATACACACACACACACACACACACACACACCCCTAAAATAAATGTTATATATTATATAATGTATAAATTTATATACAAATATAATTATATAGAATATAGCATATGATATAGATCATATATAATCACATATACTATATGTCATACAATAATATATAATGTATACTATTATAGTAGTATATACACTTTTATATTATACACTATATGATATATATGATCTATTATGTATATATGATACAGCATATTACATACTATTATATATCTTATATAACATGTAGAATAGACACTATATAATTTTATATATGATATAGTATACATATTATATATAAGTATGCAGCCTAAGCAATATGGCAAAACCCTGTCTCTACAAAAAAATTAGCTGGGAGTGGTGGTGTGTGCCTGTGGTCTCAGCTACTCAGGAGGCTGAGGCAGGAGGATGACCTGAACCTGGGGAGGTCGAGGCTGCAGTGAGCTATGACTGCACTTCAGCCTGGGCAACAGAGTGATACCTTGTCCCCCCCCCAAAAAAGTATATATATATATATATGTAAAGTGTCAACGTTGCCAGTGTCTCCAAGAAGGGGAGGTGGGGGGATCACTTCTGGTTGGGAAATACTACTTTAGAACCACTTGCCCACAGACTCCCGCTTGAGAAAAGAAGAGGTTAGTTTAATGCTCAGCCAGTTGTAATGAAAACAACTGGTTACAAAATAGTACCTTTAGTCAGAATTCATAGAGTTAGAACTGAAAATAGACAAAAGGAAAGGGAAAGAATGCATCAAGGGACTCCGAGATCACTGAATAGCCAGCTCTTGATTTTCAGGTGAAGGCCTCCGTGGGAAGGCATCCCAAGCCACACAGTTGGGAAGCTGAGCGCACTGAACCAAGGGTTGGGCTTTTGTATTTGTTTTTGAAATAGTGTGTGGTTTTACTCACCTACCACAGTGCTCCTCCTACTGGTGGGCACCTTAGAGCAGGCTGAAAACAACGTGTCTCACTGTCCTTTTGTGCTTGTCTCAGAGTATTTTTCCTCATGACCTTGAAGTAACATTTACTTACTTAATTTGCAATGAATGAAAACAGGCATGTACTGCAATCGTTTAAAAAGTATATTTTATGAGGTTTTGTTAGGATAATAGATTAAAAAATTATTGTAGTGACTGTAAATAAATATGGCTATAAGAGTTAAATTCTTTTTGGCATATAAGATACATCTTTGCTCCTTTAGTAGGTATAGTTTACATGAACTGTTTTATTATATATCTAAAAAAGAGAAGCAATGCCCAGAACCACATAATCCAAGTCCTACAATCATAAAGGTAATAATAGTAATGAGTGTTTCATGTTTACTTTTTAAAAAATAAGTTTTGAATTATGAGCTGTCCTGAGCAATAGCACAAGTGGACAGAATAGCATCACAAACAGTCCTGAGCTCAGCACTCTGCTTGACTGGTTTTAAGCTCTCCTGTTTCAGGGTCTTTTCAGCTCCTTCTAGCCAGGAACCGTTTTTCCTTTGCAGGGCTCACACCTTCCTTCCTTCCTTCATGCAAGCCTCTGCTGAGATGGTATCTCTTCAGACGGGTCTCCTGACTGTTCTATTTGTAGTGAACGCAACTCCAAAATGTATTCTGTATAATAAACAAAAAGCACCCTCCATCTCCCCTGCTCACTCTTCATAGCAATTATTATATATTTGTTTGACTTATTTATTGTCTAGCTTATCCAACTAGAATCCAGGCTGTGACTCACTGAGGGCTTTGTTTTATCAACCAATACCCAGAAAGATGCCTGTTATACTGTAGGCATTGAGTAGATATCTATTGAATAGAAGTATTATCGCCTGGGCAAACTTTGTAGGCAAGAGCAGGCTAGAAACAGTTTGGTGTAGGTTGATGAATTCTTACGCTCTGGCAAATGACCTTTGTCTTTTTAGGTATAATAATATTATGTTTAATGTTTAAATGGCTTAACACGACAATTTATATTTCCAAGAGTTAATCATTTATCCATCTTAAATAACAGGTCTTGTTTTCAGTAGAGAAAAGTTTAAGAAAAATAAAAAATGGCCTTTCAGCCTACTGATCAGAGAAGGCCTAGCGACACTTAAACAAATAAACAAATAATAAAAACACGAGTTTAGGCTGCGGCTGCTCATGCCTGTAATCCCAGCACTTTGGGAGGCTGAGGCAGGCAGATCACCAGCCTGGCCAACCATGGTGAAACCTTGTCTCTATTAAAAATACAAAAATTTGCCAGACGTGGTGGCACATGCCTGTAATCCTAGCTACTTGGGAGGCTGAGGCAGGAGAATTGATTGAATCTGGGAGGCGGAGGTTGCAGTGAGCCAAGATTGGGTCACTGCACTCCAGCCTGGGTGATAGAGTGAGTGAGACACTGTCTCAAAAAAAAAAAAAAAAAAAGTTTAGAGTTAGAAACTTAAAATTTTATAGAAAGGTACAGAATAAAAAGTGGAAGATGTTCCCCTATGTACTTTTCTAGTTCCTTTCGTAAAAATAAAACCCCTGAAACTAATTTCTCATGGGTTGTTCTAGAAAAATTTTTCTATGCCTATAGGCATAAATTTATCAACAAAATACACATTCTCTTAAATTGCTTTAAAGATACACACACATGCACATCCTAGAAGTTTCTGTAAAAACCCTTGCACCATTTATCCTTATTTATTTGCACAACCATGTCATGAACATTGCCTCCACCTGTCTGCCTGCCTGTCCCCTATTCCCTCCCTAGTGCCTGGCACACAGCAAGTAATGACCTATTCATTGAGTGAATAACTAAACTAGTACATCCTCATTTAACAGAAGGCACTGTGCTTTTATCAATGCACCCTGACAAACAGAATTCTTACACCACTAGTTAAGTTCTTCGAGATTCATATTCAATGAATATTGATAGTTTTTTTGTTTAAATTGATTTTGTTCTAGGTGCTTTCACATGAATGGGATCCTCAGGCTAATCTCCTGAAGTGGTTATTTTAATTCCTGTTCTTCAGATGAGAAAATGAGACTCACAGAGTTAAAGCCAAATTATATAATAAGAGTTCAGTATTAGGGAAAGGTTCTAGGCCTCTGTGCCCCACTTTTATTTCTAAGTCTCTTCCTTTCCACTAGTTTCAAAAGTAAGAATGCTATGAATGTTTAAGCTTAGCTCTGAATACCAAATATTTCTGTACAGTCTGTCATGCCACAAAGGTTCATTTCAAATCTCTCTAATTAGCCCAGCAGATAAAGCAGGAGCTGAAGACTCCAAATAAACCACTAACAAACAAAAAACACCTCTAACACAAAAGAAATCTCTTGATGGTGTAAAAACTAAGCAATGTGGCTTCTGAACAGCTCAGAATCAAAACACAGGAAGTAAGCTGTTAATGGCACAATGAAATGAATAAAAGCTATTTTGGGGGTGAACCAGAATTTGCTCTCTGCTATTTACTGGTCCGTTTTCAAAGTGGGGAGACGGGCCTTGGGGTCAAGAGCTTCCCCAGTGGCCCTGTTTCCAAGAAGAAATAGCCAATACACAACTCTGTAAAAAAATTTAAAAACATATGGAATTGCACACTTGAAATGGATGAATATTATGATAAGTAAATCATGTCTCAATCAAGCTGTTAAAAAGAAAGAAAGAAGAAAGAAAAAGCAAGCAAGCAAGCGAGCCAAATTTAACGCGGTTTTTTACTTTGCCAGCAGTCAGCCGGTACAGATTTTGGTCGTGGTGCGCGTGTGTGTGTGTGTGTGTGTGTGTGTGTGTGTGTGTTTTAAAAATGTGGTCTGTGATCCAGAGCATACCAGGATGTGGGAGACTCACAGGTTACTGTTTAATATTATATAGAAAACATGTGTGCAGAGTCAAGGAGGGGAAAACAGTTCTCTAATTAAAAGACTGTAGCACTAAGGCCTCCTGAGAAGTAAAAATACATGAAAAAGGTGAAACTTTTGTTCTGTGGGTGTTGCCACAACATCACCTACTAGGGTGAAACTGCAGTGCGTACCACTTGCCTCCCACTTGTAGCTGGCCCGTTGATTCCGTTGACTCGGAATAAGCAGCCTTGTTCCATCTGCTGGAGTCAGAGGTTTATGGAGGCAGAAAGTGAGTGGAATTATTTCCAAAAAAAATAATCACAGGAGCAGGGAGAGGGAGGGAGGAAGAGAGAGAGAGAAAGAGAGAGAGAGAGAGAGAGAGAGACACTGAGAGAGAGAGAGAAAGGAGAAATGAATTTTTGGAATAGAATGAGGTTGGCTGTATATGCATTAAAACATTTAAATGAACACTGCAAAAGCTATAAACTGATAATTGCTTAAGAAGAGCTGTCTGTTGGGATTGGACCAGAAAAAAAACCTCAAAAGGGAAGGGATGGGCAGGAGGGAACTTGCTACTGAGAGGAGTAGGGTTTGCAGGTCTGCAGTTATACCTGTTGCTGTGGTTTGATGCTCTTGTGACTGTGAGGCAAGAAAAAGTAGGTGGGACGTGAGGCTCTCTGCCAGCCAAGGGGCTAGGGGAGACGCCACACACACTCTGCATCAGTGTCTCACCGTGGGAAGGAGGATAAGGACAAACACGCACCCCCTCCATGCCAAACAACGAAACAAAACCTTCTTATTCAATCTAAAAGGAAAACAAAAACAAAAACAAAAACAAAAACACAGGTTTATTTCACACCCTCCCCCCACTTTTCTTTTTTTTGTGTAAGTGACAGGGTTTCATTCCTGCCCAGGTTAGAGTGCAGTGGTGCAATCCTAGCTCACTGCAGCCTCAACTTCCTGTGCTCAACCAATTTTCCCACTTTAGTCTCCCAAATAACTGGAACTACAGGCATGGACCAGCATGGCCGGCTAATTTTTAAAATTTTTTGTAGAGACAGAGTTTCACTAAGTTGCCCAGGCTGGTCTCAAACTCCTGGCCTCAAAGGCTCCTCCCACAGCGATGGGATTACTGGCATGAGCCACAGCGCCCAGCCAACTGAGGCAATTTTTTTTTTTTTGAGACTGGGTCTTGCTCTGTCATCTAGGCAGGAGTGCAGTGGTGCCATCTCAGTTCACTGCAACCTCTGCTCCTCGGTTCAAGTGATTCTCCTGTCTCAGCCTCCCTCCCAAGTAACTGGGATTACAGGCACACACCACCATGCCCGGCTAATTTTGGTATTTTTAGTAGAGACGGGGTTTCACCATGTTAGCCAGGATGGTCTCGATCTCCTGACCTCGTGATCCACCCACCTCAGCCTCCCAAAGTGCTGGGATCACAGGGTGAACCACTGCATCCGGTCTCAACTGAGGTAATTTTTTGAGAAATTCTGGGCAAATGCCCTCACTTACCTCTGATCATAGGTTTAAAAACGCCAATAAAACTTGTTTATTGCTTAAGACTAGGGCAGTAGTTACCCTTAACTACTGTAGTGGGGAAGTGACAGAAGGGTGTGCAGAGGAACTTTCGATGGGTCCCTTTGGGAAAACCCATCAAGCTGGACACTCCTGATTTTTCCACTACTCTGTATCTAGGTAATACTTTTTTCTTTTACGAGTTTTACAAATATTGTTTATTTTAATGAAGCTGGTGTAGTCAATGTCCATTTAAAACCCGGTATCTCAGGCCAAAAAGTACAAATAAAAAAGAGCAGCATTCTGTTGTATTCATTTCTGCATGTATATCTTTATTGCTAATGAAAATTCGAACTTTTCTGGGATCTTTTGACAAGATTAAGAAAAAAAAAATCTGATGCTCCTTTTCTTTTGGTCCAGACCCTCAAATTTTAAAAATAGCTTCAAGTTGTTAAGGAGAAGTCATTTTTCCACAGCTCAGTTCTCTAAAAAAACTTCCATCTTCCACCAAAAGTCATAGTCCAGGAGTGAAACAATCACATGGTTGAACATCAGGGTCAACTGGAAAGTCATTATGAACACTTGCATTGGTCGATCTTGTCATCTGAAAATGTACAGTCCCGAAAAAGGTGGCCTCTCTGTGCACACGTAATTTTTATAAAAGGAGAGGGCAATATGAAGAGGACTGAGCCTTGATCACCAGAAATCAGCATAATGAAAACAAACTAATGAATAATGAGAACTAGAATTCAAATTACCAGATGTTTTAAAGAGATAGCGTGCCTGTTTTCAATTCCGTTTGAAATACCACGTTACAAACGAACTATTTTAAAAATAAAAAAGGATTGAAGGAAAAGGAAAAAAAAAAAAAAGAATGTCTAAACTGTTGAATGACCCCCGGTTTGTTCCTGATAAACTTCAATCACATCTTCTTCCTCCATTCCAAGTTCTTCTGGAGTATGATTATCAGCAATTCTCTGACCTTCAAAGAGAAACCTGAGGGAATTCACTGGAACGCCCTGTCTCTGACAGTACGATTCCTTGAGTTTCTTGAGAGGTGTTGTCATTTTCACTTTGAAGTGAATCTCACTGCTATCCTGTCCAATAACCCTGAGTTTAATATCTTCATTTTTTATCTTATCCCCCAAATCCTCAGTTGAAGGTTTTGCCTCCTGGTCAGACATGGTGATGGGGCATTCACCTGCAGGTCTCCGAACAGCAGCGGTCTCGGGGTAGGCAGAACCCCGTTCTAGCGTTTACAATGCCATCTCCCTTCGTCACAGCACGACACCTCGGCCGCAGTCACTTCCGCTACGCTTCACGTCACTACTGTTACGCCTCGCATCACTTCGCTCGTCACTTCCGGTGCAGCTGCGTCACTTCCGCTAGGCACAGCAAGGAAGCAGGGAGAAGAGCTAACGTTTTTATTTAAAGGACGGGTATGTATTCCCTGTTCCTGCTTCCTCATCAATTTCAAACTTAACAGGACCCAAAGAGAACTTGGGTTCTCTGTTCTCAGGGGCCGCCAGCCATCTTTTCCCAGCCTAACTCCAACAATTTCAGCATGTCCCTGTTTCTTCTTTCTCTAATCTCCTCACCCAGTTTGGATAGCCTGTTGTCTCTCCCTCTAGAGCAGGTCTGAAATCAACCGGCTTTACCCCATCTTCATCGAGCTGGCCAAGTCCATGTGGTATTTTGGCTGGATGACTGTCGGGGACTCCCAGTTGGTTTACCCACTGCTTCAGTTGTCTCCCACTCCAGCGAATCCATTCTCCATTTCCGTTTTATTTTATTATTTTATTTTATTCTATTTCGTTAATGTTTTTTGAGACGGAGTCTCGCTCTGTCACCCAGGCTGGAGTGCAGTGGCACGATCTCGATTCGCCACAAGCTCCGCCTGCTGGGTTCAAGCAATTCTCCTGCCTCAGCCTCCGGAGTAGCTGGGATTACAGGCATGTGCCATGATGCCCGGCTTTTTGTATTTTTTTAGTAGAGACGGAGTTTCACCGTGTTGGCCAGGCTGGTCTCAAACTCCTGACCTCAAGTGATCTACCCGCCTCAGCCTCCCAAAGTGCTGGGATTACAGCCATGAGCCACCGCGCCTGGCCCCCATTTCCATTTTATAAGAATGGAAATCAGATGACGACATTCTCCTTCTGTAAAGCCTCCTCATGGCTTCCCTTCACATTGAAAGAACCACCCAGGCTGGGGAGAAGCCTTCTGGTGTCACACAAGAAAAGCCATGGCCACCTCCCCTCATCCCTTCCCTCCTCCCTCTTGGTCATTCTGTTCTGATCTCCTTCTGTCCCTCCAACATACGTAGCGCATTCCTTCCTCGGCGACTTTGCCTTGCTGTCCTCTGTCCTGGGTCTAGGCCGTAATGTCTCCTCACCACAAAGGCTGCCCCTGGTCACCTGTGTGGTTGCCATTTACTGTCACATCACCTTCAGAACCCCTGTCACTGCTGGACATGTGATCTTACCTCTTTGTTTTGTTGTTTATTGGATGTTTCCCTCATTAGGATATAAGTGCCCAGAGGGGCAAGAATTGTGTCTACCTTACACTACCCTATACTACTTTGTATGTATAAAAACAATTTGAAATGTCGCATGCCTAAAACCCGATTCCTGAACTTCCCATTCCCACCATCACCGCCTTCCTCCTGTCCTGATCCTCTCCTGGTCTTCCCCTCTCAGCGCGCTGCGACTCTATTCCTTCAGTGGCTCAGACCCCAGATATTGGAGGCGTCCGGGGCGCCCCTTTTCCCCTCACCTTCCACACTCATCCTGTTTGCACCTTCAGTTGCCTTTACCTTCGGAGAGCCTGAGACCACCACTGTGTCCTGCTTCCGCCCTGGTCTGGGCAGCCACAGGGGTCCCTGGAGCTTCCTGCAGTCACTGCACTTACTGTCTCTACATGCCCCTGTGCCCTCCTTCCATCTAGTCTCCGGAGTGAGGTTATTTGAAAATCATTTCCAATGTCACATCTGTTTCCAGAGCTATCCAAAGACGGCTAGCTCAGAGTGAAATCTAAAGCCGTTTAGTCACGTCGGCCCAAATGCCCCTCTCTGACCAGCTCGCCCACCCACCATTCTTTTCCTTGCTTACTGCACTCTAGGAACGCTATCTAAGGGCACGCCCCCGAGGCCCTGTGAGCATGCTGCTCTCTTTCTGGAAGGACTTCCCCCATATGCTGCATTGAGTGCTCCCTCCCTCCCTTGTGGAGGTCTCTGCTCAGTGAGGTCCTCTCCAGCGTCTCCCTTTAAAATTGCCCTGGTGGGACACGAGCTGTGGCTCCTGCCTGCAATCCCAGGGCTTTAGGCGGCTGAGGTGGAAGGATCACTTGAGGATCAGGTGATCTTGAAGGAGTTCAAGACCAGCCTGGGCAACATGGTGAAACCCTGTCTCCACAAAAAAAAAACACAACACTTAGCCAGGCATGGTGGTGTGGACCTGTGGTCCCAGCTACTCTGGTGGCCGAGGTGGGAGGATTGCTTGAACCCAGGAGTTGGAGGCTGCAGTGAGTTGTAGTGTCACTGCATTCCAGCCTAGGTGACAGACTAAGACCCTGTTTTTTTGTTTTGTTTTTAAATGCCCCCTTATACACATGTTCCTCCCTATCTGTCTCCGTATTTTTTCTCCAGAGCATTTCTGACTCCTCAGACATGTGTCGTTTTTATTTGTTGATGCTCTTCTCCCACTACAATGTAAGTTCTATGTGGGTGTGGATTTCTGTCTCTATCACTGTGGTATCCTCATTGTTCAAATCGGTGCCCAGCAGGTATTAAACATGCATAGATATTTGCTAATTGAATGAACTAGTGATGATGTTCACTGTTGAACAGTATACAGTACAAATCTAAGTCCTCATCCAGTGAATGAATTAATGATAATTAAATTTACCAAACTTCAAACTCACTCAATCAACAAAGATATATAGAGTTTCTGTTGTAAGTCTGGAACTGATCTACCCTGATCTATAGTGTTGAATGAAATAGACGAGATCTCTGACCACCTGAAACGAGCAGTCTACTTGGGGAAAATCCACTGATCAAATAATCATAGAAATGTTTCATCACAAACTTGGTACTGCTGGCAAGGAAAAGTCAAGAACTCTTGGAGTGTAGTTCCATTTGAAAACTAGGAGAGCTGCCGGGCGCGGTGGCTCAAGCCTGTAATCCCAGCACTTTGGGAGGCCGAGACGGGCGGATCACGAGGTCAGGAGATCGAGACCATCCTGGCTAACACTGTGAAACCCCGTCTCTACTAAAAAATACAAAAACTAGCCAGGCGAGGTGGCGGGCGCCTGTAGTCCCGGCTACTCGGGAGGCTGAGGCAGGAGAATGGCGTAAACCCGGGAGGCGGAGCTTGCAGTGAGCTGAGATCTGGCCATTGCACTCCAGTTCGGGCGACAGAGCGAGACTCTGCCTCAAAAAAAAAAAAAAAAAAAAAAAGAAAACTAGGAGAGCTCTGAGGAGGTGACGTCTGAGCTGAGATGAGAAGGTTGAGATGGTGCAGGGAAGAGGTACAGGGGTGGAGACTGGGGAGAAAATTTCAGGCAGAAGAAACTTCAGAGGCAAAGTCCCCAGTCCTTGGGTATGGGTTAATCATTTACATCTTACTGCTTCCAATATTCTAGTTTCTGATGATTACTATGATTTAGTTTCCTTTTTTAGTTACCAGTAGAATATTGGTGATAGTTTTCATTATTTCCCTTCATATTGGAGGGAGATGCCTCCAAACTCAGGATTCTAATTAAATTTTGGAGACCACAGTGTTTGTGCAGCGTGTGGTTGGATTTTTACATCATCCTTGTTTGTTTTCTTCTCTTTCCAGTCCTTCGACACTGGCTAGTCATTAAAATTTAGAGCTCACCCTGGGTTAAGTGGACAATTTCCTGGAAAACAGCTGGTTGAGCTCCCCCCGCCCCTCCCCCAGTTCATTGCTGAAATAAACATCCCCTTTGGAGAAAAGCTTCCCTTTAGTGCCTTCCTGCTTAGCATCTTTCTGCAATCTATATTCCTGTTTTGCATGACTTCTCAGAACAAATCTAGAATGATAAGTAAAATAACTGCCAAGGTTTATTAAGCATGTCATTTCTTCACACGACCTTCCTGGGAGCTAGGCACTATTATTATCCTGTATTCAGAGATGAGGACCTGAGGCTTGGGAAGCTAGTGTGTTTCAGACCAATCAATAATGAGCAGAGGCAGGTTTAACACCCAGCACCATGTGACTCAAGAACTTGTGCTCTTAACCATTGAGCCTCAAGGCCTCCCTGGCCCTAAATGTGAAGGTCTCCTGTCAGTTTCTGTTTCCCTAGTTGTTACATGAAGGCATCACACCCAACATTCTAATACTTACAGTCAATGTGCAGAGGGTGGGATTGTTGTGTTCACTTGTAGAGGGAACCAACTGTCTCTTGTGCTAAAACCTGGCCGGGCACAGTGGCTCGCGCCTGTAATCCCAGCACTTTAGGAGGCTGAGGTGGGTGGATCACCTAAGGTCAGGAATTCGAGACCAGCCTGGCCAACATGGGGAAACTCTGTCTCTACTAAAAATACAAAAATTAGCTGGGTGTGGTGGTGCACACCTGTAGTCCCAGCTACTAGAGAGGCTGAGGCATGAGAATCGCTTGAACCCAGGAGGCAGAGGTTGCAGTGAGCCGAGAGTGCGCCACTGCACTCCAACCTGGGTGACAGGGCAAGACTCGGTTTCAAACGAAACAAAACAAAACTATCTTGTGCTAAAAAGGGTTTAATACATGGATATTGAGTAACTCACAGGTGGAGAAAGGAGTCCTAAGAAACAAAGAAATACAGAGGCAGAGAGGAAGAAGAGAGGAGGAGTGGGGTGGGGGGAGAGAGAGAGAGAGACAGACAGACAGACAGACAGACATGAGCTAATGCCTAGCTCCCAGGATGGTTGTGAGAAGCAACAACAAGCTTAATAAACCTTGGTTGTTATTTTCTTTATTATTCTTCTAGATGTTTTTCTCAAAACTCCCACATTTCTAGGGAGCAGAAATGCTTCTTGAGAACTTTCTGCTGGAAAGGGTGAGCTGCAATTCTGTTTTCTACTCCATGTCACTCTAGTAAAGATTCTCCATTCCCGCACGTAGAGTTTGATGATTTGCCTTGGTCATGGACTCATTCCTTGGCTAACAGAGAACAAGGTGTCTTAATAAACACTCTGCTGAGATGACTCGCAATGGTTTGTGAGGGTAGATAATCCCCTAAAGTTGCTGTGTAACCCAAAGAACCTGAAATGAATGCTGGGCTTTTCAAACCCAACCATTGTTCTTCCTGCCTCGTGGTCATCTCCTGTGGAAAGGCTGGAAGTGAAACTTAATTCAGTCTCGATTCTGTCTTTGCTCCCACTTTTGAGAGCTCATCTTTATTCAGAGGGTGCCTGGTGCAGTACCAGGCACATAGTAGGTGCTTAGCCAGTCAATGGTGGGGCAAATAAGTGAATAGAAAAGAAAAACACATCCCCACTGTTTAACAATTGCTCCCTTCGCCAAAGCTCCCTAAAAGAAGCCTTCTTTCTGCTGGGCTTTTTGAGGAGGTCCAACAAATAGCCCTTTCTTCCCTGCCTGGGTTCTTAAACAGCTGAGCCACAAGACAGAAGAACAAGCCAAAATGTGGACCGGGTGCGGTGGTTCATGCTGGTAATCCCAGCACTTTGGGAGGCCGAGGCCGGCGGATCACCTGAGGTCAGGAGTTCGAGACCAGCCTGACCAATATGGTGAAACCCGGTCTCTACTAAAAATACAAAAATTAGCTGAGGCGTGGTGGCATGTAATCCCAGCTACTTGGGAGGCTGAGACAGGAGAATTGCTTGAATTCAGGAGATGGAGGTTGCAGTGAGCCAAGATCACATCACTGCACTCCAGCCTGGGTGACAGAGAAAGACTCCCCATCTCAAAAATAATAATAATAATAAGCCAAAATATCACCTTTATTGCTGAAAAGTCTATAAATATGTGTGGGCCAGCGGGTTTGCCAGCACTGACCAGAATTAGGCAACCCCCCCAACTCCAACAGGAACAGAGAACACAAGATCTGTGGGCAACTCCCTCCTACCCAAATATACAAGGAGCAGGTGGCAGCTCGGCCCCTTTATTCTTCCCCAATCTACCAGCCAAACCAATCACTCTTCCTCTTGCAGAGTGGAGTGGGGAAGGGACAGAGACAGGCCAGGAGTTTTAGGAGCTGGGCTTTCTTCTGGGGAAAGATGCCTTTCCTCGCAGCCTCCTGACTAGGCCCCTCTGGGCCTAGGGATGTGCAAAAGGGTGTTGGCCCCAAGCTGATAAGAATCTACTCTGCAGTCCTGTTCATTCTCTATATGGCTATCTACTGATTGCTTTTTCACAGCCTGTGACTAAAAAAATTTCCATTACCTGAGACATGATATTAAAACGTCTGGTTTTGAAAAGTGGGGTTTGTCAAATGACTGTGAAAGTTCTGTTGCAACAGAAAAGTAAAAAGCCCTAAGAAAAGCAAGATCTAATAATTTAAAAAGTAAGATATAATAATAATAATTATTATCATTGACTGGGTGACATCCAAAAGTCAGTTTATCCGATGCCAGGAACTGAAATGTCTGGCCGGCCAGGAGAACAGTGGCTGAGCTCCATAATGCTCCTGAGTTTGATCTTCTGCTCTGCGCCTTGTCAGCTGTGTAAACTGAGGCTTGTTACATATGTGTGTGTGTGTGTGTATATATATATTTATATAGTTAAAATTTTTAATGTTTGTAGGTCCATAGTCAGTGTATATGCTTATGGGGTACATTAGGTGTTTTGATACAGGCGTGCAATGTGTAATAATAAGATTACGAAAAATGGAGTATCTGTCCCCTCAAGCATTTATCCTTTGTGTTACAGACAAGCCAATTATACTCTTTTAGTTATTTTGAAATGAACGGTTAAACTATTATTAACTATAGTCACCCTGTTGTGCTTTCACATACTGGGTCTTATCCATTCTTTCTAATTTTCTTTGTTTCTTGTATGCATTAGCCATCCCCACCTTCCCCCACCCCACCACAACCCCCACCACCACCCAACCCCGCACTTCCAGCCTCTGGAAACCTTCCTTCTCCTATTTCCATGAATTCAATGGTTTTGATGTTTAGATCTCACAAATAAGTGAGAATGTGTGATGTTCGTCTTCCTGTGTCTGGCTTATTTCAGTTAATATGATGACCTCCAATTCCATCCATATCGTTGCAAATAACAGGATCTCATTCTTTTTTATGACTGAATAGTACTCCATTGTGTGTAAGTACCACATTTTCTTGATCCATTCATCTGTGATGGACACTTAGGTTGCTTCTAAATCTTGATTATGTGTACAGTGCTGCAACAAACTGGAGTGCAGGTATCTCTGTGATGTTCTGATGCGCTTTCTTTTGGATGTATACCCAGCAGTGGGATTGCTGGCTCATAGGGTAGCTCTATTTTTAGTTTTTTGCAGAACCTCCAAACTGTGTTCCATAGTGGTTGTACTAAGGTACATTCTTACCAACAATGTATGAGGAATCTCTTTTCTCTACATCCTCGCCAGCATTTGTTGTTGCTTGTCTTTTGAATATAAGCCATTTTAACTGGGTTGAGATGATCTCTCACTGGAGTTTTGATTTTCATTTCTGTGATGATCCGTGATGTGGAGCACCTTTTCATATGCCCATTTGCTATTTGTATGTCTTCTTTTAAGGAACGTCCAGTCAAACCTTTTGTCCATTTTGAGTGGATTATTATGTCTTTATATTTTTTATTTTTTTTTAGACAGGGTCTCACTCTGTCTCCGAGGCTGAAGTGTGGTGGCTCAATCATGGCTCACTGCAGCCTCAACCTCCTGGGCTCAGGCAATCTTCCCACCTCCCAAGTAGCTGAGACTACAAGCACAAGCACATGCCACCATGCCCAGCTAACTTATTGTTGAGATGGGGTTTCATCATGTTTCCCAGGCTGACCTTGAACTCCTGGCCTCAAGTGATTCACCTGCCTCAGCCTTCCAAAGTGCTGGGATTAAAGGCGTGAGCCACCTCACCAGGCCAGATTTCTTTCCTACAGAGTTGTTGAAGTTTCTTTTATTTTCTGATTATTAATCCCTTGTCAGATGGGTAGTTTGCAAATATTTTCTCCCATTCTGTGGGCTGTCTCTTCACTATGTTGATTGTTTCCTTTGCTGTGCAGAAGCTTTGTAACTTGATCTGATACCATTTGTCGAAGCTTGTTACTTAATCCATCTGGACCTCATTTACACAACTATAAAATAGGGATGGTAATAGCATCCATTCCTTAGGCTTTTTGGTGGCGATTAATTGAAGATATATATGCATTTCAAACACACACACACTAGTGCCTGGCATATAGTAAGTTCCTAATCAATGTGATTGATACTGTTATATGATTTGTATCATTGGTGATGATAGTTGGGGTCCTTGTGTCACCATGAAATATAAATTATTCACTCTTTTTATCCTCCTGTTGTCTATTTGCTAATGTGCAACAGAAGTGCACTGGGATGCCGGGCGTGGTGGCTCACGCCTATAATCCCAGCACTTTGGGAGGCCGAGGCGGGCAGATCACTTGAGGTCAGGAGTTTGAGACCAGTCTGACCATCATGGTGAAACCTCTTGTCTACAAAAAATAATAAAAAAAGAAAAATTACCCAGGCATGGTGACACATGCCTGTAATCCCAGCTACTTGGGAGGCTAAGGCGTGAGAATTGCTTGAACCTGGGAAGCAAATGAGCTGAGATTGCACCACTGCACTCCAGCCTGGGTGACAGAGTGAGACTTTGTCTCGAAAAAAGAAGTGCCCTGGGAGAGCAGTCTGGAGTCCAAGTTCAAATCCAAGCTCTGGTGTTTTCTACTATGTGATAATTAGCAAGGTCACTAAGCTTCTTTGAGCCTCAGTTTCCTTGCCAGTTATGTGTGACAAAGAATCAGAGGAAAGCTCAGTTTGACCTTGGAACAGGAACTTTGTTCTCCCTGGAGCATTCTTTCCTTCTGGCTTTTCTTTAGTTAACACCTGTTCAGCCGGCCACTGCCTCTGTAGGGGAGCCCTCCACAGCCTCCTAGACCGAGTCAACTCCCCTGCCCTTATCCCATTGTGTCTATTCACTTGCTCCACAAATTTTAGTGAGCAACTACCTTCCAGGTGCTGTTGTAAGGTCAGAGTGATGAACAAGCAAAACGTGGCCTTGGGCTTTCTAAATTGGGAAGAAAAAGTCAAGGGACTCTCCTACAATATCGTGTTCTCCAAGGTGACCTTCTCTCCCCAGGTGGGCTTGTTCTAGGTTGTGGACATGATCCACATGCTCCAGACCTAGGAACACACACACACACACACACACACACACACACACACACACACACACACACACACACATTCACTTACCTTCTCCCTGGACTAGAAACCTTGTAAACCTACATATTGGTTTCTAGCTGAGAATACATTGAATTTCCCCCAAAATGTTCTCCCAGCCTCAAGCCTCCTCTGCACCCCGGACTGAGATTATTTAGAGGCATTACTTAGCCTCTTCTGAGAGCTCCTTTCTGACCATTATGGTGTTAGAAGAACACCAAGGTTCTGACTCAATCTACTGAGAGATGGGGTTCACTGAGGGGCTCCACCACAGGCAAACAAATGCAGGAAACAGCATAAAACCAAACCAACCAGAAGTGGATAGATCACTTCCTTTCTCACTCCTGTCTGGGATGCCTTTGGCAAGCTTCACTGGGAAAGGAGGAGCCAGAGAGCTGAGCTATTAACACACCTGAGTGTCCCCACACTGCCACTTAGTACCAGTGTGGCCTCAGGCGAGGAGCTAACTCATTTTAGCCTTTGGTTGCTTCATCTGTAAAATGGGATGATGGTGTTGAGTTCGTAAGACCAGCATGCGTGCTAATGGTGATACCACACAACAAGTGTTTACTGTTATGCTTACAGCATGACGGCTGAATAAATATCACTACTATGATTAGGACGCATGCGATTCTTCTTACATAAGAGAAAGACAAAAGTGGTTTGAAGAAAATACGTAATGAATAAAACACACGGAATATATGCTTCTTCTCTCGCCCTCCGCCACGCTCCCCCACCCACACGGCTGACTCATGTCACTTTTGAGGTCGTGGTTGAAATGTCATCTCCTGAGAGAAGACTGTCCTTTGAGGCGGTTATTCCCAGCCTTGGTTGCACACTGAAACACCGGGGGAGCGTTTCCAAATACTAGTGCTGGTTCAACCCCCAGAGATGCTGCCTGGATGTGGACTTTTTTTTTTTTTTGAGATGGGGTCTCGCTCTGTTGCCAGGTTGGAGTGCAGTAGCATGATCTCAGCTCACTGCAACCTCTGCCTCCCAGTTTCAAGTGATTCCCTGCCTCAGCCTCCCAAGTAGCTGGGATTACAGACACCTGCCAGCACACCCAGCTAATTTTTGTATTTTTAGTAGAGACGGGGTTTCAACATATTGGCCAGGATGGTCTTGATCTCTTGACCTTGTGATCCACCTGCCTCAGCCTCCCAAAATGCTGGGATTCCAGGCGTGAGCCACTGTGTCCGGCAAGGACATGGAGATTTTTAAGTGCTCCCAGGGAACTCTAGTGGTTAGCCCAGCTGGAGAGTCACTACTGCTTTTAGAGGCAGTGTAGCATGGTAACTGCAACACAGCCCTGGAGCCAGACTTCTCAGGTTTGAATCCTGATTCTGTGGCTTGCTAGGTGTATGACTTTGGGCAAGTTATCAAAACTCTTAGGGTCTCAGTTTTTTCATATGTAAAATGGGTATAATGATAACAAACCTATCTCATAGTGTTGTGAAGACTAAATGAATTAATGTATGACTTAGACTTAGTGCTAGAAAGACACAGAGTGTTAACTAAAAATAAAATTTGAAGGCCCTCCCTGCCTTGTAATTCAAGAAAGCCGTTGGAGCATTTAACATCAGCACAGACCTTAAGTCTCATAAGAAACATTTACAATCTATTCTGTCTGAAGCCTGCTACCTGGAGGCTTCATTTGCATGAGAAAACTTTGGCCTCCACAACTGCTGATTGTAACCCAGATATTCCTTTCTATGGATAATAACTCAACCAATTGCCAATCAGAAAATTTTATTTTTTTAATTTTAATTTTTTTATTTTTATTATTATTATTTTTGAGACAGTCTCGCTCTTGTCACCCAGGCTGGAGTGCTGTGGCATGATCTTGGCTCACTTCAACCTCTGCCTACTGGGTTCAAGCAATTCTCCTGCCTCACTCAGCCTCCTGAGTAGCTGCGATTACAGGCGCCTGCCACCATGCCCAGCTAATTTTTGGACTTTTAGTAGAGACGGGATTTCACCATGTTGGCCAGGCTGGTCTTGAACTCCTGACTGCAGGTGATCAGTCCGCCTTGGCCTCCCAAAGTGCTGGGATTACAGGCATGAGCCATTGCGCCTGGCCGCCAATCAGAAAATTTTATTTTATTTTATTTTTTTTTTGAGATGGAGTTTCACTCTTGTTGCCCAGGCTGGAGTGCAATGGCACGATCTCGGCTCACTGCAACCTCCACCACCCAGGTTCAAGCAATTCTTCTGCCTCAGCCTCCCTAGTAGCTGGGATTAGAGGCATGTGCTACCACACCCGACTAATTTTGCATTTTTAGTAGAGATGGGGTTTCTCCATGTTGATCAGGCTCGTCTTGAACTCCTGACGTCAGGTGATCCGCCCGCCTCGGCCTCCCAAAGTGCTGGGATTACAGGCATGAGCCACTGTGCCTGGCCACAGAAAATTTTAAAATCTACCTGGAGGCCGGGCGCGGTGGCTCAAGCCTGTAATCCCAGCACTTTGGGAGGCCGAGACGGGTGGATCACGAGGTCAGGAGATCGAGACCATCCTGGCTAACACGGTGAAACCCCGTCTCTACTAAAAATACAAAAAAATACTAGCCGGGCGACCTGGCGGGCGCCTGTAGTCCCAGCTACTCGGGAGGCTGAGGCAGGAGAATGGCGTGAACCCGGGAGGCAGAGCTTGCAGTGAGCTGAGATCTGGCCACTGCACTCCAGCCTGGGCGACAGAGCGAGACTCCGTCTCAAAAAAAAAAAAAAAAAAAAAAAAAAAAAAAAAAATCTACCTGGAACCTGGACCACCTTCCCCTTACCCCACTTCAAGTTGTCCCATTTTTCTGGACTGAACCAATGTATATTTTACGTGTATTTGATGTCTTATGTTCCCCTAAAGTATAGAAAGTCGAGCTGTGCCCTGTCCACCTTGGGTGTATGTTCTCAGGGTCTCCCAAGGGCGGTGTCATGGGTCATGGCTACTCACATTTGGCTCAGAGTAAATCTCTTAAAAATTTTTACAGTTTGACTCTTGTTGTTGACAATAGTGAGATCTTTAGTTTTAATTCCTTTTTTATTTTAACTTTAAGCATATTTTTATTGTGGTAAAATATACATAACATAAAATTTACCATTGCAGCCATTAATAAGTGCACAACTCAGTGGGATTCAATGCATTTCCAGTGTTGGATGACCAACACCACTATCCATTGCCAACATTTTTTCATCATCCCAAACAGAAACTCTGTACTCCTTAAATAACAACCCCCTATTCTCCCCAGCAGACCCTGAGCCTCTGTTATACTTTCTGTCTCTATAAATGTGTCTATTCTATGTACCTCATAAAAATTGAATCATAGAATATTTTTCTCTTGGGTTTGGTTTATTTCACTGGGCATAATGTTTTCAGATTTCATCTATGTCATAGCATGGATCAGAATTCCACTCTTTTTATGGCTGAATAATATTCCATTGTATGCACATACCTGTTTACGCATTTATCTGTTGATGGAATGTGGTTGTTTCTACCCTTTGGCTATTGTCAATATGTGCTATGAGCATTGCTCTAAAAAGGATCTGTTTGGTTGGGCGTGGTGGCTCACACCTGTAATCCCAGCACTTTGTGGGCCAAGGTGGGCAGATCACCTGAGGTCGGGAGCTTGAGACCAGCCTAGCCTGACCAACATGGTGAAGCCCTGTCTCTACTAAAAATACAAAAATTAGCCGGGTGTAGTGGTGGGCATCTGTAATCCCAGCTACTTAGGAAGCTGAGGCAGGAGAATCGCCTGAACCAGGGAGGTGGAGTAAGCTGAGATTGCACCGTTGCATTCCAGCATGGGTGACAGAGCGAGACTGTCTCAAAAAAAAAAAAAAAAGTATCTGTTTGCTACCTTTAATTATTTGGGTTTATAACTACAAGTGGAATAGCTGGATCATGTGGTATTCTGTTTTTTTGTTTTCCTCAATGGCTGCATCATTTTACATTTGCGCCAGCAATAGACAAAGGTTCCAATTTCTCTACATCCTCACCAACACTTGTTATTTTTGGTAGCTCATTGTGGTTTAGTTATAATTCCTTTTGATCTCATCCAAAGCAGATTACCCACTGCCTGTCATCTTCTCACCCACAGAACACAGCTCTTTGCTTCCCTGCTGGTATCACAGTGTGGCCTCATGTTTGTTGAATGTTTGCCTTGCTGAGCAGCCCAAGAGTTGGCAAACTGTGGCCTGGGGCTGCAGGTCAAACCTGGTGGCTTCTTGTTTTTGTATAGTCCACAAGCTAAAAATGGTTTCTATATTTTTAACTGGTTAAGAAAATAAAAATAAAAAGAATATTTTGTGCAATAAAAAAATTCAAATTTCATTGTTTATGAATATTCTTATTGGAACACAGCCATGCTCACATGTTTAGGTACTGCCCATGGTGGCTTTTGCCTTAGAAGGCAGAATAGAGTAATGGCAACAGGGACTGTATGGCCTGTACAGCCAAAAATATTCACCATGTGGCCCTTTAGAGAAAAGGTTTGCTGAACCCTGCACTGGACCCTAAACTCAGGGACAGTGATCCTGCCGTCTCCATGGTGCCTGGCCATTGGTAGGAAATTAACAAATACTCATCGTATTTATTGGTTCATTCTCCCATACTAACTCCAGACACAAAAATAAATTTGAGTTAGATCAGAGATCTAAATATAAACTTAACCAGAGTATTCTAGAAGAAAACATAGAATAGTATTATCGTAGGCTTGGGTTAGGCAAATGATTTCTTAGGACACAAAAAGCACTAATCACAAAATAAAATAAATAAATTGGTCAACATTAAATTTTTAAGCTTTGTTCATCCAAAGATACTACAGACCAATCTGGAACCTGCCACATGTACCAAAATCCACCCATACTCAATTCCCCCAGTTGGTTCTGTGGAATCTGAGTATATGAAAAGTCAGCCCTCTGTTATGCAACCTGAAAATACCGTATTTTTGATTTGCAGTTGCTTGAAAAAATCTGTGTATAAGTGGAACCACACGGTTCAAACCTGTGTTCAAGGGTCAACTGTATTAGCAGAGTAAGTAGACAAGCCACAGATTTGGGGAAAATTTTGCATATGTGATAACTTGTATCCAAAGTATATGAAGAACTACAAATGATAAAAAGATAAACACAACTTTTAAAAATGAGCAAAAGACATCGAAGTGCAACTTAAAACCACAATGAGATACAATTTCACACATATTAGAATAGCGAAAAAACCAAAAAAAGAAAACAAATGTTGGTGAGGATGAAGGGCAACCAGAAGGCTGGTTCATTGCTAAGGGGAGTACAACTGTTTGGCAGTTTCTTATGGACTCTACTCTTTTACGTATTACCCAAGAGAAATGAAAACCTGTGTCTACACAAAGACTTATACATGAATATGCATAGCAACTTTATTCATAATAGCCACAAACCAGAAACAACCCAAATGGTGTTAATAGCAAAATAGATTTTTTATTTTTTATTATTTTATTTTATTTTATTTTTTGAGACAGAGTCTTGCTCTGTCGCCCAAGCTGGAGTGCAGTGGCATGCTCTTGGCTCACTGCAACATCTGCCTCACTGGTTCAAGTGATTCTCCTGCCTCAGCCTCCTGAGTAGCTGGGACTACAGGCGCCTGCCACCACCCCCGGCTAATTTTTGTATTTTTAATAGAGATGGGGTTTCACCATGTTGGCCAAGCTGGTCTCCAACTCCTGATCTCAGGTGATGCGCCCGCCTCGGCCTCCCAAAATGCTGGGATTACAGGCATGAGCCACCGCATCCAGCTGCAAAATAGATTTTTTAAAAATGAGGTCTATCTATACAGTGAAATATGATTATTCAGTAAGAAAATGAAACAGACAATCCATGCAACAGCATGAATGAGTATCAAAATCACATAGAGTGGAAGAAGACACATGAAGGAGCACAGTCTGAATTATTCGATTTCTATGAAATTACAGGAAAGATGAATCTATACCAACCAAAAGCAGGTTAGTCATTGCCTCTGGGGGGTGGGGCGTGGTGCCTGGCATTGCTTAACAAACAGCCCACGGTGCTTTCTGGGCTAAAGGACACATTCCCTTACTTGTTTTGGTTGGATGTTAATTACAGGAGTGCATATAATTCTCAAAACTCAGAACTAAACACTTAAGATCTGTGCTTTTATTGTATGCACATTATGCTTCCTTTTAGGTAATGGGAGAGGAACAGCTGCCCTTGAAAGATGACAAAATATTCCTTCATAGATGGACAGTGTCCAAGTGTCAGCCCCCAAGTGTCTAACTGGCCTTGGTGAGCCCAGTTAGATTGTGAAGGAAACAGAGAAAGCATGGTGCCCTGATGTCTGTCTGCTGCGAATGGTGTTTCCTGTTTTAACCAGACCTCTCTTGTGAAGGAAAAAATAGCCATCACTCCATGAGCCCTTCAATTTCCAGTCTAGAAGGCCATTTCCTGGCCTTGCAAAAAAACGACAGCACCCTCTGCCCAGCCTAGAACATCTTCTCCCTGCGGGACCCTGCTGGTGACTGGGGCCCATCTGAATGCAATCACTTGTTTGTCCCTGGCCAGTGAGAACATCCTTCCAGCAGCCTTGCCTGGATCTGCTGAGTGAACACCCAGGCTCCCAACACTGCAGGGGACGGAGAGAAGCAGAAGCAGTGGTTTTCTCTACTTTTGTTTTTAGAAGATGAGTGAGACAAAACTGCCTGCATGAGGCAAGTTGTCAAGACCTCTGACTTCCTTATGGATCTGAAGCCAGCTTTTCAGTCTTCTCTCATTGTATCAGTTTCCTATGGTTGCTGCGGTAACAAATGCCCTTAAGCGCTAAGTGACTTAAAACAACACAAATGCATTATCTTACAGTTCCAGAGGTCAGAAGTCCAACACAAAACTCATGCAGCTAAAATCAAAGTTTTGCCAGTTCCTCTGGGTGTGCAAGAGGAGAATCTGTTTCCTTGCCTTTTCCAGCCTTCGAGGCTGCCCACATTCCTTGGCTCATGTCCCCTTCTCCACTGAAAGCCAGCAGCATTGGCTCTCTCTGCGCCTTTCTTCTAGAGTCACATTTCTTTCTGACTACTTGACTGTCTTCCTCTTCCACTTTTAAGGACCTGTGAGATTATACTGGGCCACTTGGATAATCGAAGCTGAACTCCTTATTTTAAGGTTAGCTGATGAGTCAAGCTAATTCTGTTTACAATCTTAATTCCCTCTTGCCATGCAAGGGGACACAGTCATAGGTTTTGGGAATTAGGATGTGGATATTTTTGGAGAGCCATTGTTCTGCTGATTGCACTCCCTGATGTTCAAGTCCAACTTTAACTCATAAGCTCCTTACTGTCTTAAAATGGCCCTAGGTTGATAGTTTGCTTCCAAGACTTATAAGGTATGTGGATAATGGTAACAGCAACAGCAATAATTACAGCAACCATACACTGAGAACATGCTATGAAGCAGGCACAGGGGACACATGATCTCATCTGATCCCTGTAGGACCTGATGGAGTAGGTATCATCATCCCTATTACAGATGGGGAAACCGAGGCGTAGGCAGTACAAATAATGAGCCCAAGGTTGCTCAGCTTTTAGATAGCAGATTCAAGATTGGAACTATAGCTTGCCTGACTTTAGTGACTTCTGTCCTGACAGCAAATGACTGAACAGCAAACCTCTACCATGTCTCCACGTCAAGCTTCCTCTGAGCAGAGATTTTAGATGAGGAATAAAGATGATGTCTGTCCAATGCTTAGTGCAAAAGAGAACCCAAGACATGGAACTTTAGTTAGGTAGCTGAAAAATAATATTATTGGCCTGGCGCAGTGGCTCACGCCTGTAACCCCAGCACTTTGGCAGGTTGAGGTGGGCGGATC
Organism: Rhinopithecus roxellana; assembly: GCF_007565055.1. Lineage (NCBI taxonomy): Eukaryota > Metazoa > Chordata > Mammalia > Primates > Cercopithecidae > Rhinopithecus > Rhinopithecus roxellana. Next base: position 127,634,033 of record NC_044561.1, on the reverse strand, counting down.
ACCTAAGGCAGGAGTTCAAGACCAGTCTGGCTAACATGGTGAAACCTCATCTGTACTAAAAATATAAAAATTAGTGGGGTGTGCTGGTGGGTGCCTGTAATCCCAGCTACTTGGGAAGCTGAGGCAGGAGAATCGCTTGAACCCAGGAGGCAGAGGTTGCAGTGAGCTGTGATTGTGCCACTACACTCCAGCCTGGGTGACAGAGCAAGACTTTGTCTCAAAAAATAATAATAATAATATTGTTGCCTCTATGTCTCAGCTCCCTTCCCTTCCCTTCCTCCTTCTTTCCTCCCTCCCATCTCCGTTTCCCTCCCCTCCCTTCCTTTCCCCTCCCCTCCCCTCCATTCTCCTCCTCTTCCCTCCCTTCTCCTCCCTGGCATCTTTTAAAGTGGGTAAGTGGACAACGGAGTAAGGGTTTAGATCTAGGCTCTAAGTTCAGGCTACCCAGGTTCAACTTCTAATATTGCCACATTAGCGGCTTCCACTTGGGTCCACCTCACCCCTGTAAGCCTCAAGTTCCTCCTCATTTGTAAAAACTGGAGTGTGATACTATCCACCTTGCCAAGTGCTGGGTGGATTAGAAACAATCATGCATGCATACCACATGGTAAACGACCACTATTAAGCCGCTCCCACATGTCCATTATTGAAGCAGGTGGTGTGAACAAGGGAGGCATGTATGGTCTTTGTTCCCAAGCATCTCTCCCTCCCTCCCTCACCCATTCTTTCTCTGTCTTTTACACACACACACACACACATACCAGTTAATGACATCAAGGGGGAAATTAGGAAAGATGAAAAATTGGAGACCAAGATGTTCATAACATGGTTCTAATTTGTGGTCAAGAAATTCATGAAGGAATAGGTCAACGTGTACTCAGAGAAAGGAAAGATTCACTTATAAAGAACGTGGGAGTGAATCACAAGACTATCACTGCCTGCAACCCTTGAAGGGCCCCTTGACCATCTTGCTGGGTGATTTGAATCACCAGATGTGGTCAACCACAGTGTCTCTCATGCTGCTGCTCACATATGAACTTCATGATTTTTACCATATCCCTTGCTGCCTTGTTTAGTATTGACTTAAGATTTTTCTTTAAATGAACCCATTATTTGGATATTGACTACATTGACATAAAAAGGAAACTTTATGTCACTGTGGTAAATGGGAGGCTGATTTTCTTGCCACAGATAGAAACTCTGAAAATACGTGCCATTTTTTTTTTAAGAATGCTTTTTAAAAATTTATTATTATTATTATTATTTTATTATTATTATTTTTTGAGACGGAGTCTGGCTCTGTTGCCCAGGCTGGACTGCAGTGGCCGGATCTCAGCTCACTGCAAGCTCCGCCTCCCGGGTTTACGCCATTCTCCTACCTCAGCCTCCCTAGTAGCTGGGACTACAGGTGCCTGCCAACTCGCCCGGCTAGTTTTTTTGCATTTTTTAGTAGAGACGGGGTTTCACTGTGTTAGCCAGGATGGTCTCGATCTCCTGACCTTGTGATCTGCCCGTCTCGGCCCCCCAAAGTGCTGGGATTACAGGCTTGAGCCACCGCACCTGGCCAAAAATTTTTATTTTAGCTTCAGGGGTACATGTGCAGGTTTGTTATATAGGTAAATTGTGTGTCATGGGGTTTTGGTGTACAGATTATTTTGTCACCCAGGTAGTAAGTATAGTATGAATAGGTAGTTTTTCCATCCTCTCCCCACCCCAACCTCCACCCTTAAGTATATTTGTGTCCACGAAAATACACAACTATTAAAAGTAATACAGCCAGGCACAGTGGCTCACGCCTGCAATCCCAGCACTTTGGGAGGCCGAGATGGGTGGATCACCTGAGGTCAGGAGTTTGAGACCAGCCTGGCCAACATGGTGAAACCTTGTCTCTACTAAAAATACCAAAATTAGCTGGGCGTGGTGGCACGCGTCTGTAGTCCCAGCTACTCGGGAGGCTGAAGCAGGAGAATTGCTTGAACCCGCAAGGCAGAGGTTGCAGTGAGCCGAGATCGTGCCATTGCACTCCAGTCTGGGCGACAGAGTGAGACTCCATCTCAAAAAAAAAAAGAAAAAAACCAAAAAAAAAAAAAAAAGTAATACATAATGTTGCCGATAGCTCTCTGAATACCCTTCTGTATCCCACCAGTGTTTGGCATAACATACTTCAGGGTGCACCATTCTTGCAGAAAAGCTGAAAATTCTGTATCTTTATTTATTTAAAATTTTATTTTTTATTTTTTATTTTTTTAGAAATGGGGTCTGGCTCTGTCACCCAGGCTGGAGTGCAGTGGTGCCATCATGGCGCACTGCTGCCTGAATGTCCTTGACTCAAGCTGTCTTCCTGCCTCAACCTCCCTAGTAGCTGGGACTATAGGCATGAGCCAACACGCTGGCTGGATTTCTGTATCTTTAGGTTCTTAATCCTTAACCTTTTCGCTTCTCAGTTTCTCATCATCAGAATGGGGCTGTTTCACCGTGCACAGTGGCTCACACCTGTAATCTCAGCACTTTGGGAGGCCAAGGCGGGAGAATCTCTTGAGGCCAGGAGTTTGAGATCAGCCTGGACAGCAAATCGAGACCCCTATCTCTACAAAAAATTTAGCCAGGCATGGTGGTGCGTGCCCGTAGTCTTAGCTATTCGGGAGGCTGAGGCAGGAAGATCACTTGAGCCCAGGAAGTTGAGACTGCAGTGAGCTGTGACTATACCACTGCACTCCAGCCAGGGCAACAGAGCAAGACCCTGTCTCAAAAAAAAAAAAAAAAAAAAGAGTGAGGATGTTTACAAAAAGAGTCATTATTATTGAGAAATGACAGCTGAACATTTTGCACCCATTAGTTTATATAGTCTTCATAAAGTTTCCATAATGATGTATTATTATTGAGGTTGTATCTGTGAGGACACCGAGGCACAAAGAGGTAGTGTTGCTCTGTCACACAGCTTGTCATTTCAAGGAGTGTGAACCCAAGACCATCTGAACATGGAGCCTTGACATCCTGCAGTCCTGCCTCTCCGTGCTAGCCACTTCATGGGGGCTGAGAGCAGCCAAATTAACAATTAAGAAGACGCACTGGGGATAAAGAGGAGAGGCTACTTACTGGTGCTTGCCATGGGCCAGAGACTCCTAGAAGTACTTTTTCTGTATCAGCTCATCTCATCGTCATGATAGACGTGTAATGGAAGTCTTAGTATTATTCCCATTTTATAAATAAGGATGTTGAGGTGCAGAACCTTTAATTAACTTGCAACTAGTAAGTGCTGAACCTGAATTGGAACCCAGCGGGTCTGGTGCCAGAGCCTGTCCCCCTACACCTGATAAAGGCATCACACAGATGGTACAACTGTTTTTATCATCACCGGTGACAGTTTCAATGCTGCAACTGAAGACTTATCTGTCTGCCTCAGGCTCTTATTTAGTCCCTGCGTGGCCCTAACTTGCTTGATTGCCTTTTTATTATAAGGTGGAATTCAGATGATCTGAGCCTTCTAAGGAATTAACTTTGCGGCAGGAAGGTGCTCATTCATTCATTCACCTAACCAACATAATTGGTGTCTATCTATGCGAGGCACTGCACTATGTGTCAACAAAACAGGAAAGCAGTTGTGTGTGGTAGTTCGGATGGGAGACATAACAACCACACAGACCCAAGATCCCCACCCCACATCCACATTCATAAGCTTGCAGGACTTCTGGTCTGAACTTCTGCGAGCATCTGTTTCCTCATTCTTATTCCTATAAAATAAGATGACTAAACTTGACTGTAATTTATTTTTTCCCCTATTTTTTTTTTTTTTTTGAGACGGAGTCTTGCTCTGTCACCCAGGCTGGAGTGCAGTGGTGCAATCTCAGCACACTGCAACCTCCGCCTCCAGGGTTCAAACCATTCTCCTGCCTCAGCCTCCCAAGTAGCTTGGATTACAGGCAGACACCACCATGCCCAGCTAATTTTATTATTTTTGTAGAAACGGGGTTTCACCATTTGACCAGCCTGGTCTTGAACTCCTGACCTCAAGTAATTCACCCATCTTGGCCTCCCAAAGTGCTGGGATTATAGGTGTGTGCCATCGCACCTGGTCTTTTTCCATAATTTGGTTTTTGAAGAGAATGTTCTAGGTGGCATACCTTCTTAATTGATTGTCCTCTGTTGAGCAGGGGAGTATCATTATAATTTCCACCTCCCTATCCCCTTGATTATAAAAGTAATACAGGCCCACAATCCTGTGTCCCCAACCCAGGGGCCAGATGCATTTTGTGAGCCAAATTTTTTGAGCTTTTAGATGCATTTTGTTTACACTAAATGTCAAATAATACGTTAATACTTCTTCAGAGAAATGTATGGATAGTCACACCATCTGAGAACATTAAAGACTTCATGTAAACTCAGAAGAATCCATGTTTTGCTGTCAAATGAGCTTTGTGGATTTTGGAATTATAGGTAATGGATTATTAATGGGACTTGCATATGCTTATGGTGGCAAATTTGGAAAAATACAGTGAAGTATTAAAAAGAAAGTAATCACATTAACAAGAAATAACTACTGGAATTTTCATGTATGTTTTCTAATTCATTGAATTATTCAACAATATCATTCATCCTCTATTATATGTTTTAGGCCAGTGGTTTTCAGAGGAGAAATTTTGTCCCCTGAGGGGATTTAGCAATATCTGGAGACATTTTGGTTGTCACATCTAGGGCCAGGTGCTGTTGGCATTTAGTAGGTAGAGTTCAGGATGCTGTTAAACATCCTACAATGGGCCGGGCGTGGTGGCTCAAGCCTGTAATCCCAGCACTTTGGGAGGCTGACACAGGCGGATCACAAGGTCAGGAGATCGAGACCATCCTGGCTAACACAGTGAAACCCCATCTCTACTAAAAAATACAAAAAAACTAGCCGGGCGAGGTGGCGGGCGCCTGTAGTCCCAGCTACTTGGGAGGCTGAGGCAGGAGAATGGCGTGAACCCGGGCGGCGGAGCTTGCAGTGAGCTGAGATCCGGCCACTGCACTCCAGCCTGGGTGACAGAGCGAGACTCCGTCTCAAAAAAAAAAAAAAAAAATCCTACAATGCATAGAACAGCTCTCATGACAAAGAATTATCCAGCCCCAAATGTCAGCAGTGCCATGATTAAGAAGATTAAGAAATCTTGGGTAGGCTTTAGACATACAGTAATGAATAAAACAATTAAAAGTTAATATATTTACTATATATTCATAAAATATATAATGTATGCACACACAGAAAAATATAAAGGTTTTAAAATGTGGTATTATTCCATATATAGTTTTTTTTTACTTAACATTGCTACATGAATATTTTACGATATTATCAAAAACTCTTCAAACACATCATTTTTATGCCTTTAGAATATTGCTTCAGAAAGAAATGAAATTATGTTTAGCCATTTCTTTACATAAAAATTGATTTTTCCCTCTTTATTTAAAATAATGCCATGATGAACATCCTTATATTTACATTGTTTTATGACATCTCTGATTATTTCATTGGGTTCTCAGGCTAACAGCTCATTCTAGAGGTAGGGTTCTTTTTTTTTTTTTTTTTTTTTTTGAGAAGGAGTCTCGCTCTGTCACCCAGGCTGGAGTGCAGTGGCCAGATCTCAGCTCACTGCAAACTCCGCCTCCCTGGTTTACGCCATTCTCCTGCCTCAGCCTCCCGAGTAGCTGGGACTACAGGCGCCCGCCACCTCGCCCGGCTAGTTTTTTGTATTTTTTTAGTAGAGACGGGGTTTCACCGTGTTAGCCAGGATGGTCGAGGTAGGGTTCTTGAGTCAAAGGATACAAACTTTAAAACATCCTTAGTGCATGTGATAAAACTGCTTTGCAGAAAGGTTGTTCTAAGTTTTACTTGGTGCAGGAGTTAACATTAAAAATCAGAGACTTATGGTACCAAATGAGCCTAGCTAGGGCCAGATGCGGTGGCTCATGTCTGTAATCCCAGCACTTTGGGAGGCCAAGGTGGATGGATCACGAGGTCAAAATATCAAGACCATCCTGACCGACATGGTGAGACCCCGTCTGTAGTAAAAATAAAAAAATTAGCCAGCCGTGGTGGCACGCACCTGTAGTCCCAGCTACTCGGGAGGCTGAGGCAGGAGAATCACTTGAACCTGGGAGGTGGAGGTTGCAATGAGCTGAGATCGTGCCACTGCACTCCAGCCTGGCGACAGAGTTAGACTCTGCCTCAATAACAACAACAACAAAAAACCCCAAAATCCCCAAAAATCAAAACCAAAAAACAGAGCTAGTTCAAGCTATGAATAACACATCCAGAAAATTCTGGTGACTGGAAGGAGCCTTCAGAAAGAAAACAGCCTGTTGGCTATTCTTAGCTGGCCATTTGGTCCTGGATGGACTGGGTATATTTCCTCTCAATCGCGCTCATGATACTCATTGTATTGTAGTCACCCCAGTATGCAAACAGATTGGACAACAGTTCAAAGACTGGGCAACAAAACATAATTAAGAAGTGATTAACTTATGGGAAAAGATGAAAAGAGCTCAAGTATGAAAGCCATGTGGCAGAAAACCCTGGGAGGAGGTGATCACCATTTCCAAGCATTGAAATTCCATAAATAAAAGGCTAGAAGAGGAACTTCTCAGGGGTTGATTTAAAAGGTAATGGCATATATTTGAACAATGAGGATTCCAGACTGAAATCTCAAGAGGAAGCTTCCTTGTGGTTCTCGACAGGAATAATCTGTTGAGGAAATGATAGAGTTCCTTTTAACGTGTTGGTAGGTGAAACAGCAAGAGGAACACAGGCCAATCAGATAATGTGAATTTGTCCTCCAGCAAGTGCTGCATGGGAGCTTAGTGAATGAGTAAGTTTCTCCCAGACTCAGGGCAAGCGAGCACAGGTTCCACTGTAGGCTGCAGTTGATGGAGAACCTCCATTTGGAGGGAAGGAAATTCCTGGTTTCTCTTTTTCTGAGGCTGAAGGAGAACAGAAACTCATCAAGTAGAGGAGAGCTGGCTACTGCTGTAGCTGTAAAAAGGGAGATGTAGTAGACGTTTTCAGTTTTGCAGGCCCTTCAGGCTCTCTGTCAGCTACTCACCTCTGCCTTCGTAGACTGAACGCAGTCCTAGACATAGGTAAATGATGGGTATGGCTGTGTTTTAATAAAACTTTATTTGCACAAACAGGCAGTGCCTAGGAAGCATGGTTTGCTGACAGCTGATCTCAAGAAGCGGGAAAGACGCCCTGTAAAAGAGCAAGGAAATGTAAAGAGAAATGGGTTCAAGTACCATCTCTACCCTTAATGGCTAGTTAGTTAACCTTTGTGAACTCTTGGGTTTTTTTTTTTTTTTTTTTTTTTTGTCCATGAAAAGGGTTAATTGCAGTGGTTCCCTCATGGGTTTGTTCTCAGAATCAAATGGAACAATGTCAGAATAATGTTTATCATAGGCCTGGGTGCACAGAAGTACTAAAATAAAGAGAAAGAATAAAAAGAATGCACATTTTCTTATAGTTCTTACCCTATTCTATTGGGTTTGTGTAACTGTTTCCTTCACTAGTATGAACTCCTGGAGTTCAAAAATCCTACTTACTTAACACATGTCTCCAGTACCTATCATGGTGGCACATGGTGGGTGGTGTTTAGGGTTTGAAAGCAGGACTGGGGATGGGGGTTTGGGGGCAGTGGTTTAGTGAGAGAAGGCTCCCAGGGGAATGGGAACCCAGGAAGCAGGACAAGGTGGGAGAAGGAGCGAAGCAGAGGTTTTTGTCAACTGGAGTCTAGCTTCAGCCTGATGCTTTGGGGATATACATTGCATATATTGGGAGCAGCTACTGCACCCCAGCATTAGCTCATGTTGAAGCAAAGGGGCTGGCCTTTCATGGCCTGGAACAGTCAGTTACTGGCTGTGGGCTGGCCTCATTAAGAGTGAGGAGATAATCTCCCAGGTGAATTGGCTTCTGTTCTGCTGAATGAGACAGCTGGGAGCTGTTAGCTCTGCCAATGGGGTTGGGGGGATGGGTGAGGGGGGCATGACAGCTTCTCTGCAGTGCCCGATTATTGCTTGTTCCATAAAAGCCTATGTGTTCTGAGGTTATGCTCTAAATCACCCATGAAACACAGCTGGTTTATAGGAAACGGGAGAAGGGCAGAGCCAGGGTGACTAAGTCATCACCTGTCACTCCAAAGATAAATTGTTTAGCTTAGAGGCTGAGCCCAGAGACGGTGAGGAACTTGACTCAAGAATGGTGATGTTCTCTCTTTGCAGGAACAGGAAGTGGCTTCTTTTTCAGTGGCCTGTGGGCGTTTCCTTTGCCTGGAGGAGTGTGTGGCATCATCCAGACTGAGTGTTGCTGAAATCCCTCACCGTGCTTGACACAAGTGCCAATAATGCCACAGTAACATCTGCCTGGGTTCTGGCATCTAGCGAGAGTGGGATTGAATCCCAGCTCTGCCACTTTAGCCATGTGAGCTTGAGCCAGTGACTTAGCAATATAAGCCTTAGTTTCCATGTCTGTAAAATGGGAATAGCAATATTTCCCAATTCTTAGGGCTTTTGTGAGGGTTAGAGTTAATGCTTATAAATGGCTGGCACCTAATTAAACTTCAATTTCAATACATGGTAATTTTATTTACTTTCTTTGTTATGATGGTGTATTTTTTATTTATTTATAGAAATGGTATTGTTCAGGTAATGTTTCCCAATTGTCATTTGCTTATTACTTTGGATTTTTGCCATATCTGTTGCCACCTGTACTATTATTTATTTAACATACATTAGTTGACTCTTGAAAAGAAAACTTAAATATAATAAACTTGCAAATAGGACCAGGGCAATAAGGGGTTTGGATGGGCTAATACTTGGCCTATGGTAAGTATGCTATGAATGAGCGCTATACTATTATCATCAACATTGACATTAAATGACTCTTAGTTGTGTATTCTAGCTGGGGATTTGCGTTGACTCATTTCATTTCTTCCTTTTAGAATCAAGTTGTTTGCATTCTCTCCACTGGATGAGGTCACATCTTTACTGCTGCCTGAGCTAATTGATGTATTCTTAAGGTGGCTTGCTTGGCTAAGAATTTCATGCATAGTATCAGGGGATTTTTTTTTCTCTGTTAAATAAGTTGGGCTCTGACAGATTACAAGGAAGTTGTTACTCAGAGCTAAGTGCTCAAAACTGATTGTAGGGAGCCGTGGAAATTCCCCTTCCTTGCCTAAAATAACTAGAACTGGAACACGACAATGTGAGCTTTGTCCAGGCTTGAAACAATATCCTTTCCAAGTGAATTTTGTACGGAAATACTTACCAATATATAGTGGTAGTTCTCACTGACAGGCTAGAAAAAGGTTAGTCATTCCGCATATTCCATAGCTAAAAGGGCCATTGTTAGGCACAATAAACCTCCAGGAGTGAAATGTAAGCATGTGGACATAGTAATACTGGACTTACCTGACTTCTCCCTGCCCCTTATTCCATTTGATTCCTTCACTATCAGAAGAAGCTAATTCCGGAAATAGACGTGCTCTCCATTTGTTTGATCATTTTTATTGCAAGTATGTATGTGACAACCTTCCCTCAAACACTCCCGAGTAGGTTCTGAGGAAACGGTAGAAGGAAATGTTCAGGTCCTTATAGTAGATGTGAGTTCAGAGTAGCTGACTCAGACGAATGTCAGTGAGTTCAAATTCCAAGCAGTTTTTAATCCCATGCCTTGAACTGGTTCAGAAGGTTGATAATTAGCAAGGGCATGTGTCCAGCTCTCGCAGACTCAGGATGTAAAGATCTGGAGATTTTGTTTGAATAAATATTCCAATGCTGAAATGTTATTGTCATTATTACAGATTAAAAAAAATAATAAACTGGGCAAGATCTTGTGAAGTGCTTCACTCTGTTTTTTTTTTTTTTTTTTTTTTTGTTGTTGTTGTTGTTAATAAAAATTTATTATTGGCCGGGCGCAGTGGCTCAAGCCTGTAATCCCAGCACTTTGGGAGGCCGAGACGGGCGGATCACGAGGTCAGGAGATCGAGACCATCCTGGCTAACACGGTGAAACCCCGTCTCTACTAAAAAATACAAAAAACTAGCCGGGCGAGGTGGCGGGCGCCTGTAGTCCCAGCTACTCGGAGGCTGAGGCAGGAGAATGGCGTAAACCCGGGAGGCGGAGCTTGCAGTGAGCTGAGATCTGGCCACTGCACTCCAGCCCGGGCGACAGAGCGAGACTCCGTCTCAAAAAAAATAAAAATAAAATAAAAATTTATTATTAAAAACATTTTAAGGTTAAGTGGAAAAGGAGGACAGGAATAAAAGTGGGAATCCGTCAATGAGCTTTTTTTGTTATTATAAGCTCCAAGAAATTCTGTTAATGCTGGTCATATTAGCTAGTGTTAAGATTTTCTCAAGGCCTGAAATCTACTGTATGCAATTTATTAAGCTGCAGCACCGTGCCAGGAAACATTCCTCTCTGAAGGAAGAAGGAGGCAGAGTGTAAGGGTTATTTTGATTTGCCTTTCCTGGCTGAGGTCTCTGAAATCATTCTCAACACAACAGGCTTCCTCTTTTGGGGAGGGTCTCCCTCTCCCACCAACCTTGCAGGTTCAGGAGGGAGGCCCTGGGGGGCAGGAATTTGCTCCACCCACTAAATGAGGCCAGATGATTCTGGCATTTAGTGGAATGGCAGGTAGGACTTCAGAGCTCACTAAAGTCTTTCCTTGCTTTTCCCTCTTCCGTGCCTCTCATCAATGCAGAGGAGTCACATCTTTAGGTTCCTTGAAAGGATATGACTCCAACTCTGCCATCCCAAGCTTGGAGGGGGTAATAGTAGGAATGAGAGGGAAATAGGAGGGGGTAATAGTAGGAATGAGAGGGAAATACCAGCATTAGTGGGACCTGCCAATTCACACACTTGCAGGTCGCAGGGGAAGCTTGAGCTGGGAGGGCGTGGGGTGCCTGCTCTTCCCTTCAGAAGGGAGCATCCCCCTGCTCCTGAGTGAGTAAACACAGTTTACAAAGGCATATATATATATATTTTTTCTTATACTGTACTATGGTACCTTGAATGCAAAGGTATTACAGTATTCAAAGAAATGGTCATCTCTACACTCTGCAGTACCCTTCGGTGCATGCCTAAAGAGACTTGAAAAGAATTCTCATGACAGCATGGCCGGACATGGTGATCAACGGGATATGCACAAAATGGGCAACAAGGAGAATGGGTTCCAAGTATAGCCAGAGAGATTGTTGCCTGGGACTTTTGTGAGAGCTATTGGGAAAAAGGGGTGTGTGTGTGTGCGTGTGTGTGTTTCCTTTGGTTTCTTTTGGAGTCACCAGCTGTGCAGATCATCTAGGCCTGAAGCCACAGATGATTGCTTTGCCATTCACATGGAGACAGCCTACCTGAAAGTAATGGCAATATAGAGGAAAGGACAGCCAAGATATAGAGAATGACACACTCCTCGTAACGCTTCTTGCTGCCTGGATCTAGCTGTGCCTGAAGTCAGCAGTAAACTTGGATGCTTCAGTTGCAAGTGCTAAGTTCCCTTTCATTCTTAAACCAGATTGAGTTATGTCATTGTCATGTGCAACAAAGGCAGTCTCGGCTATTTCATCCTCCTCCTATTGATCTGTACTCTAAATGTATAAAGGTTAATACTTATTTTAGTTAGAGACCAAACTTTGCAAGAGAGAAAAGTCACTATTCCAAGGGCCAAGCACTCAGACTCATTTGTGCTCCAGGTTGGACTTTTATTTTGAGGAACTGGCCAGCTTTAATCACAGAAAATTTGTCTAAGCTATTCCCATTGTAATTGAATAGTCATTTATGGCGTAAGTTGGAATCAGTCAGTGCCTTCAAATGTTGATCTCTCTGATGAGTGCAAACAACTTTTTTTTTTTTTTTTTTTTTTTTAACAATCAGTTTTCAGGCCGGGCGCGGTGGCTCAAGCCTGTAATCCCAGCACTTTGGGAGGCCGAGACGGGCGGATCACGAGGTCAGGAGATCGAGACCATCCTGGCTAACACTGTGAAACCCCGTCTCTACTAAAAAAATACAAAAACCTAGCCGGGCGAGGTGGCGGGCGCCTGTAGTCCCAGCTACTCAGGAGGCTGAGGCAGGAGAATGGCGGTAAACCCGGGAGGCGGAGCTTGCAGTGAGCTGAGATCCGGCCACTGCACTCCAGCCCGGGCGACAGAGCGAGACTCCGTCTCAAAAAAAAAAAAACAATCAGTTTTCATAACAGAGGTGCACACTCAGCCCCTGAGTCACCCCGTTGGCTGACAGTTCTTTCTCCCATTTGTGATGGTCATTCACCCGTCTGGGTTTTTGATAAACGTACACTCCCAAGTATCTGTCCTTAATAAGCCTCTACATTATGCTCTGGCATGTGGGATGTTGCCCCATGATCCTGTGCCCCAGTATAGACAGGTACCCATTTCCTGTGGCTGCCCACTGAGTGAGTGGTGATTTCCCCATCAGAGGCATCAGCCTTTGACTTGTTTTTCTTGTAGATATAATGCTTCATGCCAAGTTACCCACCAAACACCATGCAACCAGGGACAGGGCTGAGTTGTCTAGAGATGCAAAAGGAAAATGTTGTCAGCTGGTTGCATAACCATCGCTCCTCACTCGTTAGTGCTGGTGCCTAAGAGGACTGTCTTCCTCTTTCAGCTTTCCAGAGATCTGTGTGCCCTCAGGAAGTAAGTGCAATAGGGATCTGTCTCCAAGAATATGGACACTAAACAGGTACAGCGCCCGGGACCACACAGAAGCTGGGAGAGACACAGGCGTGTCCACTCAATGAGGCATCTGGCATTTCAAGACATAAAGATGAAGAGATGCCAAAATAGGGGTTACCCAAATTTATGAAATATTTTCTTTTCTTTTTTTTTTTTTGTTTTTTTGTTTTTTCAGAGATAGGGTCTCATTCTGTCACCCAAGCTGGAGTGCAGTGGTTCCATCAAGACTCACTGCAGCCTTGACCTCCTGGGCTCAAGTGATCTTTCCACCTCAGCCTCTTGAGTAGCTGGGAACTGTAGCCATGTGCTACCATGCTTGGCTAATTTTTTTTTTTTTAATTTTTTTGTAGAGACAGGGTCTCATTATGTTGCCCACACCGGTCTCGAACTCCTGGTCTCAAGGGGTACCCCAGGCTTGGCCTCCCAAAGTGCTGGGATTACAGGCATAAGTCACCATCAGTCTCCTTGGAATATTTTTCAGTGTTATATTGAACAAAATAAAAGCTTGAATACACACACACACAAATTACTGTTCATTGCAATGGCATTGTGCTGTATACAAGCTTATAGAAGTTATTAACTATATTATCTTAGAATGAGCTTGAGGTAACATGATCTGTGGATGGGAACATCAGTGTAAAACTGTCCTGTTACGAATGCATCCCTGTGAATTCATGCAATCTTTTCGGAGATGACATCGGAAAGTCAATATGAGGTCAACGCCAAATGTCCCCTGGCTCCTCACAGCCAACCCTACTAGAAGGCATTAAGTTAATACAAAATTAAGATTTTTTTTTTTTTTTTGAGATAGAATCTCACTCTGTTGCCCAGGCTGGGGTGCAGTGGCAAGATCTCGGCTCACTGCAACCTGTGCCTCCAGGTTCAAGCGATTCTCCTGCCTCAGCCTCCTGAGTAGCTGGGACTATAGGCACGTGCTGCTGTGCCCTGCTAATTTTTGTATATTTAGTAGAGACAGCGTTTCACCATGTTGGTCAGGCTGGTCTCAAACTCCTGACTTTGTGATCCACCTGACTTGACCTCCCAAAGTGCTGGGATTACAGGCATGAGCCACCGCGCCCGGTCAAAAAATTAAGATTTAAAAATATGATTAGGTTGTGTCTTGTGCTTCCTGCCTCCATAGGCCTGGAAGAGAAGGGCAGTGTGGCGTAATGGAACTAACACTAACTTGATGGGGACCCAAGGGAATTCATTGCTTGCTCTGTGGCTTTGCCCCAGCTAGCCGTGAGAGCTTGGGGGAAATCACTTACTGTCTTTGGATTTCCCCATCTATAAAGATGTAAGTGTTGGACGATGGACTTGCAAGTTTCTTCCAAAACTTTGTGATCACATCTGTTCCGTGTGGACAGTCTAGGTACTAGGGATAGAGTGGTGAGAAAAATCACCTTACGCAGATGATTCCTGTCTACAGGGAATGAGGTAGGTGGATGAAGATAGAGAGGTGAGAGGATAAGGGGGTGGAGTTTATGTGTACGTTGATAATAAGCGAAAATATGAACTCTGCAATGTTAGAGGAAGCAAATGCAATGAAGAGCAATGAGCAAGGGAAGGAGCTAGAGAGTGGTCAGGGAAGGACTTTTTGGCCGTCAATGCTTCCCAACTGATTGGATATTTTTTAAGAAAGACATTAATAAAGGATGTGCCATAGAGGGGGTGGAGGACTTAGTGGGCAGAACAGCCACCGAACAATCTACTAGATACAGGAAATGATGTAGGCCATTGGTAATGGGGGTCGTTCATTATTTTTGCATACCGATATCCAATTGTTCAAGTATCGCTTGTTGAAAAGACTACCATTTTCCTGTGAAATAAACTGGTACCTTTATACAAAATCAATTTATCATATTTGTGTGGGCATATTTCTTTATGTTCCATTGATCTCTATATATAATCTTATGCCAATAACATACTGTCCTGGTTATCGTAGATTTATGGTAAGTCTTAATTAAACTCAATTAGTCGAAGGCTTCCAATTTTGTTCTTTCTAACGTCCATTTGTGGAATGCCAACTATGAATACAGCTCTGCTCATTTGTTCAGTGACTCATTCGAGAAATATAGAGCATCTCTTACACTCCAGGTTTGGATTTGGGTGCTGGGATTCAGGTGTTTGGATTTACATGCTGGGATACATTAAAAATATGAATTCCCAGCTGGGCGCAGTGGTTCATGCCAGTAATCCCAGCACTTTGGGAGGTCGAGGCAGGTGGATCAATTGAGGTCAGGAGTTAAAGACCAGCCTGGCTAACATGATGAAACCCAGTCTCTACTAAAAGTACAAAAATTAGCTGGGTGTGGTGACAGGTGCCTGTAATCCCAGCTACCTGGGAGGCTGAGGCGGGGGAACCTCTTGAACCTGGAAGGTGGAGGTTGAAGTTTAAGATGAGATCACGCCATTGCACTCCAGCCTAGGCCACAGAGTGAGACTCCATCTCAAAAAAAAAAAAAAAAAATTCCCTGCCCTCATGGAGTTTGCAGTCTGTTGGGGGCCGGGGGCAGGAGGTAGTGGAAAAAATAATCAGAAATATATATATTGTATTTGTCACATATACTGTATGTGACTGTGTGTGTGTGTGTGTGTGTGTATAGTCACTAGTAGCAAGTGCTGTGAAAAGAAAGCAAAGGAAGGAGCAGGAAGGTGTTCTGGGAAGGACTGTGAGCCAGTGAGATTTGAGCATGAACCACATGTGTGGTGTGAGGGGTGTGCTGAGCAACACACAGTGGGAACAGTGCTCCAGACAGTGGGGAAAACGTGCCCAGAGCCCAGGCACAGTGGGAAATGTTCAGATGAGGTTTCTGCCCTTAGGGAATCTAAATTTGCGTGAAGAAAATAATCCAAGTTTTAAAAAGTTCCACTTAGTGATCATTTCTATGAACAAAATAAAGAGCGCGGGATGACAGTTGAGACTTACGAGATTCAAAGGCAGTTACGTGCAGCTCTGGGGAAGAGCTTTCCAGGAGAGGGAATGGCAGGTGCACAAGCCCCAAGGTAAGATACGGAGGAATCTTCCAGAAGACGTCCAAAGGATGAACTGAGACTGGGCTTGAGGCAGGACCTTGTGAGCCCAGGTAAAGATTTAAATTCTACTCTCAGGGGCAATGGATACCATGGGTTTTGTGTTACATAATCAATTCTACTATATAACTGCTTCAGTGTAACTTACTGGCAAGAGTGAGTGCTTGGCCTGTATTTCAGAAATTTCTAGAGTCCTGAGAAACCACTGGGGGTGTGGCTGTGCCATCTGGCAACTTCCTGTGAGCCCCCTAATCTGGGGGAATTTATGAAAATGCTCAGGGATAGATGTACTTGACATTTTGATGAACGGCCCTGTATGCAAATAGGAACTGTATTAGGATGAAGAATGAGTTTTGATATATGGGGTGCGTGTGTTTACAATTCTTAATCTTGATGAGTCATGAAGAGTATTTCCACATTACAACTAAACGAACATTCTGGTTATTGTTTGTAGTATTTCTCTGTCCACAGCTTTTAAAACACCTTTTATTCGAAAATAAATTCAGGCTGGGCACGGTGGCTTACGTCTATAATCCCAGCACTTTAGGAGGCTGAGACTGGTGAGTCACTTGAGGTCAGGAGTTTGAGACCTGGCCAACATGGAGAAACTCTGTCTCTACTTAAAAAAGTTCAAAAATTAGCTGGGTGTGGTGGTGCATGCCTGTAATCCCAGCTACCCAGGAGGCTGAAGCATGAGAATCGCTTGAACCCAGGAGGTGGAGGTTGCAGTGAGCTGAGGCCACACCACTGTACTCCAGCCTGGGTGACAGAGTGAGACTCTGTCTAAAAAAAAAAAAAGAAAAAAAGCTCAAAGTTACAAATGTAGAAGTAGTACAAAAATACCTGGGTTGCCTTTATTTATCTATTAATATCTTAATATCCATCTGCATGATGGTTTGTGCAGTCCTGTAACCTGGAACATTCTCACAGCTTTTTTTGTCTGTTATGATATTAGCATTTTCAAAGACTACAACTTCCTCCTGTTTGACAGAATGTTCCCCATTTTCTGTTTGTCTGAAATGTCTTGATTAGGTGTAGGTTATGCATTCTTTGCTGTTTACTTTACTGTGGGGCATAGAGGATGTTGTATCCTCCTCAGGATATCACATCTGGAGGCAGGTGTTGTCTGTCTGTTCATCACTGGTAGCATTAAATACCTCCAACGTTGAATCCAATGTTTGTGGATGAGACCAGGCGGGGGAGGGGAGGAATAAAGTTGAAAACACAAGATGTCATGACTCAACATTAGTTAAGTTCTTGAGTCATCTGTGTTGCTAAATTAACCACCAATGCAAGGCACATGTAGGCACGCACACAAGCACACACGCACGTGTTACACACACACACAGAGAGCTCAGTTCTATGTCGCATTTTTAAAGCTATCACTGGTCGGGCACAGTGGCTCATGCCTGTAATCTCAGTGCTTTGGGAGGCAAGGTGGGCGGATCACCTGAGGTCAGAAGTTCGAGATCAGCCTGGTCAATATGGTGAAACCCTGTCTCAACTAAAAATACAAAAATTGCCGAATGCGGTGGTGCACGCCTGTAATCCCAGCTATTCGGGGAGCTGAGGCTGGAGAATACCTCGAACCCAGGAGGTGGAGGTTGCAGTGAGCCGGGATCGGGCCACTGCACTCCAGACCAGGCAACAGAGTGAGACTCCGTCTCATTTAAAAAAAAAAAACTATCACCAAAGTCCCGTTTTAGCATTGAGAACATCGGAAGAAATAATTTCGGGAGATTTTCAAATTCCGCATTAAGACTTCACATATAATTAGTACTTCCTAATAATTCCTTGGGTCTTACAGGATTTGGTGCTATGGCTAAGAGGTCTGTGGGCACCGGCCAAGCAAATCCATTAGCTTAGAGCAGTGGTTTTCAGCCCTGGCAGTTCATTAAATTCTCTTGGGTGGATTTAACACCCAGTGCTGTTCAGACCCCATCCCAGATCAACTGAATCAGAACTGAGCGTGGGCCACAGATGGGAGAGTTTAAACGCTCTGCAAGAACTTCTGATGTCCTGCCAAGGTACAGAACCACCAGCTGAAAGGTGTGATTCTGAAGCTTCAGTGATCCCCAAATATTCCTTGCCCTCTTGTCAGGTGCTCCCTTTAATAGCTAACACAGATTGAGTACTTACATGTGTACCAGGCCACATGTTGTGGGCATCCATAGAGTTTTGTATTCACACATTTATTTCCCTTGTGTAAAAGCTCCCTAATTTTCCTTTGGCTAACTACTACTCCCACTTTTCAGCTCGTGGTTTTTAGGGAGCTGACTGTGTGCTCTGACTTCAGGGATGAACACTGATTCCCAGCTTGGCAAACTGATTGGTTCATAAATGGTCTAAGTGGTCAGGTGAATCTTGAGCCCAGGACTTTCACTGAAGTTATTGGGCAAGAGGCTTGGCGCAGCAGCTCACACCTGGGATTCCAGCACTTTGGGAGGCAAAGGTGGGCAGATCACTTGAGTTCGAGACCAACCTAGGCAACATAACAAAACAAAACCTTTTCTCTACAAAAAAAAAAAAAAAAAAAAAAAAAAAAAATTGGCCAGGTGCAGTGGCTTACTCCTGTAATCCCAGCACTTTGGGAGGCCGAGGCGGGTGGATCTCTTGAGGTCAGGAGTTTGAGACCAGCCTGGCCAACATGGCGAAACCCCGTCACTACTAAAAATAGAAAAATTAGCTGGGCCTAGTGGTGGGCACCTGTAATCCCAGCTACTCGGAAGGCTGAGACAGGAGAATCGCTTGAACCCTGGAGGCGGAGATTGCAGTAAGCCGATATCACGCCACTGCACTCCAGCCTGGGTGACAGAGTGAGACTGTGCCTCAAAAAACAAAAACAAAAACAACAGCAACAAAAGAACAAACCACAAAAAATTTGCTAGGCACGCTGGCGTATACCTGTAGTTCCAGCTACTTGGGAGGCTGAGGATTGTTGGAGCTCAGGAGGTCTAGGTTGCAGTAAGCCGTGATCATGCCACTGCACTCCAGCCTGAGCAACAGAGTGAGACCCTGTCTCAAAAAAAAAAAAAAAAAAAAAAAAAAAAGAAAAAAGAAAAAGAAAAAAGAAAGAAAGAAAAAAAATAAATTATTGGCTAACAGATGTTTTTATCTTTTCTTGGACTTAACATGGAGAAAAGGGAACCATGAAGTAATCAGAATCTACTACAGAGAGGGGCCAAGCCAAGAATGAAGCCAACATAGAAGAAAGCAAAAAAAAAAAAAAAAAAAGAACAGAGTGGATATGGTTTGAGCCCCCCAGATTTAGCCACGCCTAAAGCTATCAACTCCTGGATCATTAAGTTATATGAGTCAATAAATTCCTATTTTGTTTAACTCAATTTGAGTTGAGGTTTCTGCCATTGCAACTGAAAGGCTCCTGGTGAAAACACACTTAAAACTTTTTTAAATTTTACCGAAGTCTAGGAAGTAGCTATTGTTAGTATCCTTGTTTTATAGGATGCTTTATAGACCCTGAGGCTTAGGGAGTTAACTGCTTCAGATGGTTCCTATGTACACTTCAATTTGAGAATCACTGATAAAGTACTTGATCTAGCTGCTGCTTAAGGGTGATAGCACTTTTTTTTTCTTTTTCTTTTTTTTTGAGATGGAGTCTTGCTCCGTTGCCCAGGCTGGAGTACAGTGGTGTGATCTTGGCTTACTGCAACCTCCACCTCCTGGGTTCAAGTGATCCTCCTGCCTCAGCCACCTGAGTGGCTGGGATTACAAGTTACTTGGGTGGCTGTCACCACGCCCAGCTGATTTTTGCATTTTTAGTAGACACGGGGTTTTGCCATGTTGATCCGGATGGTCTCGAATTCCTGACCTCAAGTGATCTGCCCAGCGTGGCCTCCCAAAGTGCTAGGATTATAGGCGTGAGCCACTATGCCCTGCCTCTCTTCTTTCTTCTTTTCTTTTCTTTCTTGTTTCTTTTTGAGACAGAGTCTCATTCTTGTCACCCAGGCTGGAGTGCAGTGGCGCGATCTCGGCTCACTGCAACCTCTGCCTCCTGGGTTCAAGCAATTCTCCTGCCTCAGCCTCCTGAGTAGCTGGTATTACAGGCGCCCGCCACCATGCCTGGCTAATATTTGTAGTTTTAGTAGAGATGGGGTTTCACCATGATGGCCAGGCCTGTCTCGAACTCCTGACCTCAAGTGATCCACCCACCTTGGCCTCCCAAACTGCTGGGGTTACAGGCGTGAGCCACCATGCCCGGCCTCTTTTTGCTTTTAAAAATAAGTCTGGAATCATGGCCGGGCGCGGTGGCTCAAGCCTGTAATCCCAGCACTTTGGGAGGCCGAGACGCGCGGATCACGAGGTCAGGAGATCAAGACCATCCTGGCTAACACGGTGAAACCCCGTCTCTACTAAAAATACAAAAACTAGCCGGGCGAGGTGGCGGGCGCCTGTAGTCCCAGCTCCTCGGGAGCCTGAGGCAGGAGAATGGCGTAAACCCGGGAGGCGGAGCTTGCAGTGAGCTGAGATCTGGCCACTGCACTCCAGACCGGGCGACAGAGCGAGACTCCGCCTCAAAAAAAAAAAAAAAAAAAAAAAATAAGTCTGGAATCTAACATAGTCTAAGCAAAGAAGGTTTAAAATCCCCACCCAGACCTAACTGACTAGGGCCATGGAGCATGGGGTGAAATGATGAGGTGCTTGGGTTGGAACCGTGTGGATTGCAGCATGGTTGCAGTGGTAGTGGTGCCTGCCACTTCCTAGCGGTGTGGCCATGAGCACACTGTGAAGACCCTCTGCTACAGGGCTTCCAGGAGCACCGCCTGCAGCAGTCTTCCCACAGCTTCACTGAGATGAGCCAAGCACCTGCCTTGGCAGTCAAACCTCCAATTTCAAGATTGGGAAAGACAAGTGTATTTCTCCATGTTGAATTTTTTTTCTTTTTGTTTCCTCTTTTGGTGGCTTTATGAGGAAGATGGAAGTGGCAATTGCCAAGTGGAGAATAAGAAGAAATGGAAAAGAATGAAAATAAGAAAGATAATAGATAGAAGAGAGTCAGGCAGAGTGGAGGAATCACAGAGCAGCACAGGACCCCGAGATCCGCCCATCATCCCATTAACAAGTATTCACGGAGCACCAATACGGCATGAAACTGGGAGGCGGAGCTTGCAGTGAGCCGAGATCGCACCACTGCACTCCAGCATGGGCAACAGAGAGAGACTCTGTCTCAAAACAAACAAACAAACAAAACCATATATATATATATATATATATATATATAAAATAAAACACAAGATATAATTATATTTTTGGAAATGACACATAACTTTATGTATTATGATGTTTTTCTTTTGAGGTTTCCTCTTTGGTTCTTGAGAAGGCAAACCCTTTCTTTGCTATGCCTTAGCTGCATGTTGACAGGTCCTGTGCCAGGTATTCAGGTACCTGTCATTTCATCAGCTACACACCCTGGAAGCAGGCCTGACTCAATGGTCCCTGCTTTCCCCATGAAACAGCAGCGACTCAGAAAGATGACACATTTCCCCATGGTCATTCAGTTTCTCAGCTAATTGAAGCTTCATTTAGCTTCATTTCTCCTTCTCTTAATCTCCATGTATCTATTTATCTGTCCATCCATCCAGCCATCTTTCTATCCATCTATCCGTTATCTATTGATGTATGTATCTATGTATCTATTATCTGTTTCTATTACTTATCTATCTTTATCTATCCATCTATATGTATGTATCTACCATCTATCCATCCTCTATTTTCCATCAATCTATGATCTATGTATGTATTATGTATCTATGTGTCTGTCATCTATTTGTGTATCTATTACTTATCTGTCTTTTAAAAAATTTATTTAATAGAGACTGGGTCCCATTATGTTGCCCAGGCTGGTCTCAAACTCTGGACTCAAGTGATCCTCCTGCCTCGGACTGCCAAAGTGCTGGGACTACAGGCATGAGCCACCATTCCTGACTGTACCTATCTTTATCTACTCATCTCTATATATTGTATGTATCTATCATCTATCTATCTATCTATCTATCTATCTATCTATCTATCTATCATCTATCTATCATCTATCTATCTATCTATCTATCTATCTATCTATCTATCATCTATGTGTCTTATCTATCATCTTTCTTATCTCTCTATGTATCTCTATGACCTGTCTGTCTATGTATCTATCTGTTGTCTCTCTGGCTATCTGGTCTCCAGTGCCCACCTCCTCCTCCCAGTCTTTTCTCTCACCCTGACTCTGACCTTCTCCAGGCCTGGTGTTATGTTTTCTATAGGGTGACCTTATAACTAACCAGCCAATCAAAGACACTTGGGGGAATGAAAGGAGGGCCTTTTAATACTTCAGCAAAAACTGGCCCTGCCCTGAGCGCACTGGGATGCGTGGTGGTGGTGGTTAGGTGTGGATTTCTCCTCATTCCTTAGTGCCTCACAAGGGTGCCGTAAACATTTGTCGAGTGTGTTTTATCAGCAGTCTCAGAAGGGGTGGTAAAAAAATATTCATTTGTTTCATACAGAGAAATTGCATCACAAAGTGATGACTTACAAAATCACAGAAAGGAAATCAATGGTGAGGTGGAGCCAAACCTCTGCTGTAGAATTTCTAGGTTCGGATAACACAGAGTTCTCTCCATCAAGCATTTGTGTGCAGAAGCTAAGCTCCAGGCCCAGGGAGAGAGCTTGAAGCAAAGACATAATAAAACAGTGATAGCTGCCATTTACCGAAGCTGTGTCATGCAACTTTGCTTAGCTCTTTGCTGTACGGTCTCATTTATTCCTTAAGAAAGGTGAGATTATAATAGAAAAGGAAAACGAATGTGCCGCAGTCACACAAATCGCTCACTGCCACACTGCCATCAGAGCCCAACAGAGTAGCCACATTGCTTGTTTTATTCTAAAAGGTGCAATGGAGTAATACTGCACATTCTCCGTTTAGATGTCCCTTCAACACGTTTTCTGGGAATCTTACAGCAGTTAACACCCACTTAGAAAGGAGCTTTTTCATCTCGTAAATATGTTCAATGCACCAAAACAGGCAAACAAGGTAACCCAAACTCGTAACTTGCCTCAGCACCTCATCCCTTAAGATACATAGAAACAAATCAGAAAGTATGCTTAATAAGGAATTTGCAAGGCTGAGGAGGAGGAGCTGGAGTCAAATCAGCTGGGTCTTTCGCCCCCTTCAGTAGAAGGGGGAAGATTACTGCAGAGAATATAGCAAGGAGAATAAGAGAGAGGGAGGGAGGAGGGAGAGAGAGAGGGGGGAGGGGGTGGAGAAAGAGACAGA
This sequence comes from Rhinopithecus roxellana, assembly GCF_007565055.1. Classification (NCBI taxonomy): domain Eukaryota; kingdom Metazoa; phylum Chordata; class Mammalia; order Primates; family Cercopithecidae; genus Rhinopithecus; species Rhinopithecus roxellana. Next base: position 127,611,020 of record NC_044561.1, on the reverse strand, counting down.
GAAAGAAAGGAAGAAAGAAAAAGAGAGAGAATAACTGTTGGTAACCGGCAGCCCAAGAAAATTGTATAAAAGTCCATCTCTGGTACCTACCTGGTGCCACCTTCCCCCCACCCCCGCGTTGTTTATTTATTTATTTATTTTTTATAGCCACCACCATTTTGTTGCCTGGCAGAGGTGTGAGATGCAAGGCTGTTTACAAAGCCCCCAGCAAGAGCAATCCCAACCTCAGGAGGTTTACTTCTCCCCGGGCCAGCCCTCTCGCTTTCCATGCCCATCTTGGCTGCATGCGTTGTACCTAACACATTTAACCCGCGCTTCTTAAAGAGTTCTGCAAAATGGTGTCTGCTGGTGTTTGCAAGGGAGGCTCCCGCTGGGCGTCCCGAGCTGGGTGGGAGCTGAGTGTGCGGTTCCCTAACGAGCTGGCGGCCGGCCTGAGCGGCTCTGATCTCCGATTCTGACGGCTTGTCCTTCAGGTGACCTATATTATCTGGCACCTCAATTGCTGCTCACAAAGAAAAAGTATCACTGGAAGAAAGAAAGAAAAAAATCCTAAGTGATTGTGTACATGTTCTTTATTGAGAATATTAAACTCAGATGCCCTCTGCTGGGCAAGACGGGAAGGGGAGGCTGGGAGTAGGGAGGGCGGTCGGGAGGGCTCAAGAGAAGCCGGGACGGCCTCCTTCCTGTGTGATCTGTGGGCATGATTCAGGGCAAAGGGCGCCCATCGGAGCTGCTTTAGGCAAAGGGAAATACAAAACAAAACCGAAACCGCTGACAAGGAAATCATTTGATTGGGAAGAAATGACAACTTCTTCACTTGGATTTTTTTTTCTTTCCTGTTCCTAAAATTGTTGCTTTTGATAGGTGAGATGGAATGGGGGGGGGGGGGGGAGAAAAAAAAAGGAGGGAGATTGCTGGACACTGCCAACTTATTCGTCAAGACAAAGGGTTTTGGGTTTCAGGGAAGTCCTAGCAAAGAGCGTGGCTCAGTGGGGTAGAGAGGGTAGCCGAATTACCAGGACACTTTTGAGAGTGAAACAGGGTGCTGTTGATGATGCTGCCAAGACAGCAGGTATAGTCCAGGAGTGTCCCAGGCAAATCCGACTACCTAGTCCAGCACTGCTCAGAGAGAGCTGTCTAGGATGATATGAATGTTTTGCATCTCTCCTGTCCTATCCATTTTATTTATTTATTTTTGAGACAGAGTCTTTCTCTGTCACCCAGGCTGGAGTGCAGTGGCACGAGTAGCTGGGATTACAGGCACCCGCCACCATGGCTGGCTAATTTTTGTATTTTTAGTAGAGAGAGTGTTTCGCCGTGTTGGCCAGGAAGGTCTCGAACTCCTGACTTCAGGTGACCCACCTGCCTCGGCCTCCCTGGGATTACAGGCGTGAGCCACCGCGCCCGGCCTGTCCTGTCCTATATGGTAACCATGACCCACATGTGGCTACTGGGCTCTTGAAATGCAGCTACGTGACTGTGAGGGAACGAATTTTTAACTTCATTTAATTTTTGTTATTCTGAATTAACATTTAAATAGTCACATGTGTCTAGTGGCTATCAGACAGTAGAGCTCTGGTCTTATTATTCACAGGAACACACCATGACCCCCACTGACAGCAGCTAAGACCCCAGGAATAGGCTCGTTGGGAGAGGACCTCCAGACAATTTATTGAATGAATAAAAACTCAGTAATCAAAAGCCACTGGGCTTAGTGTCTACAGAGATAGAAATTCACAACACTTCTTGGAGACTTACAGGAGCTTCGAGAAACACAACTTCTCCCAGGGAAAGTCAAGAGAGGAGTGTCATTTCCCATAAAATGTCCAAGGCCAATCCCAGGTCCTGGTGTCAGCCCTTGCGTGTGGCACTGGCACCAGCAGCCGGAAAGGTTACTTGTGACTTGTTTTCAGTGCTTTCTTGGGAGCGTCCTGAAAGCTGGCAATGTTTCTGCCCGGTCAGAAGAGGCCTCATTCATCTGGGGTTGTACCAGCAACTTAAAAAGTTTTTTTTTCTTCCCTCTCCCAGTGTTAATAGATTTTGAAAGAGGCATTTTTGTTTCTAATTACCAATTCCTGGGTGATGTCATTAAGCCTCCAAACACCCGGTGAGGGCAGCACTGAATAGAGAAAGACAATATGCTAACAAGTTATCTGAGGGTGTCAGAAAGAAATGATGAAAAACAGTACAGTTGGGGGAAATGTTTTCCAGACTGCTTTCTGGTTTTAGCGACTGCATGGGAAGAGATAAGACACACATGGCTTTTATAAGGAGCCATTGGGATCTCTAGGGGACATGAGGCAGGAGAAAAGAATTGGGCTGAAAGCATCCAATCATCACATATTCACTGAGAAAGAGATTACAATATAGCAAAGGAAGCTCTTCAAGGGCTCCTACAGGGACCTTTGGGGCAAAGATTCAGTGGGCTTTGGGACAGCTTGACTTCAACTAGATGGTATTTGAATAATCTGCTAGAGAGAAAACAGATATAGCACACATTGTCACATTTAGCGTTGAAACTCTCGGTTTGACTATGAGTAATGTTCAGCCATGCCCGGGGGTCAGGCCTACACTCACTCAGAAACAAGTGGGGAATTGAAGCAATTATTCAGATAATCCATAGACATAGCTACTGGCCAGTGCTGCATCCCTGATTTAGCCCAGAAACAGTAATGCTATTATAAGCGGTTGGTGATTTGTGGAGCAATCTTGAATTTATTAAGGAAAGGAGATTATAGAAAAATCCAGAATGCCAATGGGATGCATTTGGGTTGAGTCAGGCAGAGTAAGGTGGGAAATGGAAGGTCCTCCCACCCCCACAAGGAACATCTTGCTTTAGGCCAAAATGGAAATAAAACTTTGGGTTGAAATTTTGCAGATGGTGCGTTTCTCCACATCACTGTTTTTACATGTGTAGTTGATAAATTTCATGTTGGATTGTATGTGGATCAAAAGGCAGAAAATGGTAAAATGGCACATTAAGAATTTTGAGATAATATGAATAAAATATTATTATTTACAGCTGTTTCTTAATTAGTACCTTCCCATGATTTTGAGTGGGCTAGCCAGCGGGAAAATATGTTCATTTTCTTCAGTTGTTCAAAACTACTTTGAACAGAATATAGTCTACCTGCCTATAATGGAAAACCCAGATACCAGCCGCTTAGGTAAGATTTATGTTTCTCATTTACTGCATAATCTAGAGGTAGATAGCTAGAGGCAGAGGTATAATCCAGAGGTAACTACCTGGAGCTAGGTAGCTGCCTACCTCTACTCTACCCCCTCTTTACTAAAAATACAAAAATTAGCCAGGCATGTGCCTGTAATCCCAGCTACTCGGGAGGCTGAAGTGGGAGAATCGCTTGAACTCAGGAGGCGGAGGTTGTAGTGAGCCGAGATCGCGCCATTGCACTCCAGCCTGGGCGACAGAGCGAGACTCTGTCTCAAAAAGAAAGAAAAAAAAAAGAAATAAAGAAGGGAGACTCAGTTAGGGAGACTCAGTTAGGCTCAATTAGGGGTAAGCATCAAATAGACTTTACCATTTCAAAGAATCTTTAAAACACGGAAAGTAGTAGTTGATGTGGTGTGGATATTAAGGCCAGATTTTTTGACCCTTCCCTGATCGTCACGTAGTCTTCCAGGTAGCAGATAGTCAGTCACATCGTCTTCCAGGCAGAAGGGCAGAAGGAATCACTGAAGTCTGCACTCCTGCAGGCTACCCCACCTCCACCTGTAAGGAACTTTTGGGGAAGCCCCAATCAATGATTCTGACATCTCATTGGCCAGAGGTCTGTTAAATGGTCCTCCTAGTTGCAAAGGAAGCTGGGAAATGTAGTTTTCATCGCTCACCCCTACCAAGTTGAAATCATGTTATTCATACTAAGAAGGAGACTCAGCCGGGCGCAGTGGCTCACTCCTGTAATACCAGCACTTTGGGAGGCTGAGGCAGGCGGATCTCCTGAGGTCAGGAGTTCAAGATCAGCCTGGCCAACATGGTGAAACCCCATCTCTACTGTAACTACAAAAATTAGCTGGGCATGTGCCTGTAATCCCAGCTACTCGGGAGGCTGTGGGAGGGGGAGAATCGCTTGAACCCGGGAGGCAGAGGTTGCAGTGAGCTGAGATCACGCCACTGCAGTCCAGTCCAGTCCAGGCAACAGAGCGAGACTCTGTCTCAAAAAAAAAAAAAAAAAAAAAAGGGAGACCCAATTGGTGTAAGCAACATAAGTCTAAAGTAAAGTAGACTTTAACATTTCAAAGAATCTTTAAAACACGGAAATTTGTATCTAGTTTTACAAAAATCATCCTAACTCAGTAGTTTATAGGAGCAACTTTTATTTGTAACTAATTACCATGGAGCAAAATAATCATTATGTATAATAATTATATATATCGAGGAGACAGTTAAGGGGTGTGTGTGTGTGTGTGTGTGTGTGTGTGTGTGTGCTCTAAGAATGTGAACCTCATTCTTACTGGGTGAACTTCACTACACTTCTCCTGGGGGTTTTAAATAAATTAGGTGTGTCTTTGTCTGTCAGCAACTCAGTCTCCCTCTATTAGCATCTGTGCTCAGTAGTACACTCCTGAGAACTAAATGAAGAGCTTCAGTAGTAGTTTCGTAAACCTGAAATGCAGTGTCTAGAGCAAGTTCAACTTCATTAGCGATTTGAAGAGAGATTTATTGAGCCAAAGGGAAGACCTCTCTGAACGGAGTTTGTCTGCCTTGATTTAAGTAACGAAAACAACCATGGCATTTGAGTGGTAGTTAGGTTCAGGTCTGAAACACTTTCTTTGTGAGTCAATTGTTATTAGTGGTGGAAGAAAGGATGGGGATGAAGGGAAGGGCCGGGAGTAGAGACTGTGGCGGGGCATAGGGGCTGATCACCCAGGCTCTTGTGGGCACATTAACAGATTGAATTTCGGCCTGTGGTTCGGTAGTTGGAAGCTCCTTCAGGGCCAGGCAGTAACATCTGTGCATGAGGCTGGCCAGGTACAGAAATAGAGAAAGTAGAAAAACCGCAGGGCTATAAAGCACGTGACTCCCCAAAGCAATGGTCACTACCTGGCTCTAGAAGACTGATTCCATGGGAGACTAAAGACCCCCTGCTAAAAGCCAGTTAGATTTTTTTTTTTTGGATACAGAATCTCGATCTTGTTACTCAGGCTGGTGTGCAGTGGCAAGATCTCAGCTCACTGCAACCTCCGCCACCCAGGTTCAAGCTACTGTCCTGCCTCAGCCTCCTGAGTAGCTGGGATTACAGGTATCTGCCATCATGCCCGGCTAATTTTTGTATTTTTAGTAGAGACGGGGTTTCACCATATTGGCCAGGCTGGTCTTGAACTCCTGACCTCAGGTGATCCGCCTGCCTTGGCCTCCCAAAGTGCTGGGATTATAGGTGTGAGCCATCGCGGCTAGGGCAAGTTAGATTTATCAGGAAAAGCCCAATAGCTAAATACTTACATGAAATCTGACTTCATAATGTTGGATCAAATTTTATAATGTTGGGTCAAGTGCTGAACAAAGGTGGCCACAGTTAGCAACTGTTTGATGGGCAACATGGCACTAGCAAGGCTCTCTGAGCAGGGAAGACATGGATGCTTTCCCTTTATCCTCCTCTCTCCGCCTCCACCTCTTCCTTCTCCCCTCCCTGCCTCTTCTGACATGAGGTTCTCTCCAGCAGCCATGGCAAGAATGCTTTTGAATGGAGCAGAGGGTAGCACAAGGCAGGTAGGGTAGGCATCACCTAATGGCAGGAAAGCCAGTTAGGATGTTCTGGTCACAGTCAGGATTTGATTTGTTGAGAGTTGGAATTAAGGAAGTGACAGGAAGGACAGAAGGGTGGGCTGAATTCTGGAATGATTTCTCAGGTGGAATCATGGGACTGGTGTCTGATTGGATAAGGCACAGGTGGGTGTTAGGAAAGGGAGGATTTGAGGAGGGGAGTGATTGTGTTTGAGATCAAAGTCACCATCTGGGATCTTGGCAGCTGAACCTGCTCCACAGGGGTGTTTTGTTGAATGCAAGGAATTAAAATTTCTTTTGAATTGATTTTCAATTCTTAAGAAAATGCGAGCACTTATGTTTAAAGTCTGATTTCCACCTCCTTTTGGAGAAAAAGAAATCTGAGAGTATTCGGCATAGATTCCAATAAAGTAACAACAGCTGGAGCTGGGAGGTGGGGTGGGGGCTTGGGTATTGGGGGAGGTACCTGGATTCCTCAGTATTTCTTTGCCCCACCTGCCTTCCGTAAGTATTTGAGTCTGTGACCTGTGAGGGAACTGGTTGTGCCAGTCATAGGAATATACGAGATCATTCAGGCACAGCAAGGAGAATTCTAGGCAACAATCACATTTCAGGACAGACAGAAAAGGGGAAAACTGCAAAGGAGATTTAGAAGTTTGGGCTGCGAGAGAGGGAAAGCAACAGGAAGGCAAAGTGGAATAAAAGTTAGAAGTGGGGAACCTGCTGTACGAGGCTACTGAAGAGCCGAGTAGCACGGGGTTGAAATGGGTTGTTCATGTGAATGTGCTGCGTTGTGGTGGTGGTGGGGAGGTTGTTGGAGCCTATTAATGTTAAAAGGAAAAGTGTGCACTGGATCAGCCTGCAGGTGCAATTCTCTGTATCTGCCCTAGAGAAATGAGATTCTCACGGGTGCACGAGAAGAAGGGTAAAGGGTATCCTTTGTTGTATTATTGTTTGTTTCAGTGAAGAACTAGAAACAATCTAAACGTCCATCAAGAGTTCAAGACCACCCTGGCCAAGAGACCAGCCTGGCCAACATGGTAAAACCCCATCTCTACTAAAAATACAAAAATTAGCTGGGCATGGTGGCAGGCACCTGTAATCCCAGCTACTCGGGAGGCTGAGGCAGGAGAATTGCTTGAACCCAAGAGGCAGAGGTTGCAGTGAGCCAAGATCGTGCTATTGCACTCCAGTCTGGGCAACAGAGCATGACTCCATCTCAAAAAAAAAAAAAAAAAAAAAAAAAAAAAAAAAAAAAATTAAAAAGTAAAAAAGTAAAAAAAGTGAATTTAATATTTACTTTTATCTTTAAGTTGTTAATTATCATTTTAACTAAGAAAGTGCTGTCGTGTATCACTTGTGCAATTAGAAATTAAAGCATAGCACAATGAATTTAGTGTTTTGCAAGGGCTGTTTCAGCAGTTATGGGAGTGGAAAATAGATTACAACATTCTGAGAAGTAAATGGGAGGTAAAGAGGCAGAAATTGAAATTAAGGGGAAGAGAAACAGGGTGGGTGAAGAGAGTCAAGGGAAACTTCTGTGTTGGTTTGCTTTTAACTGGAGTGACCCAAAAGCTTACTAAAAGGGCATGCTGGCTTCTCCTCAGAGGGCGTTGCTGCTACGGTACAGCAATGGAAATTGTTTCTGAGCTGAGATCACTCCTGTAATTTACATCCCAACTCTTCTGATACAGAAAAGCCTAGAAGGAAGTTGGTGTGAAATAAAAATAGTTTGAATGGTGGAATCAAACTATAATCTCTGTATAAAGGCTAAACATTTGTATGGGGGAAATGTTGCTTGAAATAGGATACAAAGGAATGTCCACCAACAGAGAAATTATTAAATGTTGTAATAATCTATAGAGTAGACTATTAGGTAGTTATTAAAAATCATGTTTTCCAAGTTTTAGAAAAATTATAAAACATGGGAAAATGCTGATAATACAATGTTTAATTTTAAAAGTGCATGCTACAAAACTTTTTATGCAGTTGAGTGCTTACAAAATAGTATTTACGCATAAAGGAAAAAAAGAAGGAAAAGTAGTTAAAATGTTAACAGTGGTTCTTTCTGGGTGATGGGGAAATTGGTGATTTTATTTTTCATGCATTTCTGTTGACACAACAATTTTCCATCAAAAACATGATTGCTTTTATAATTCCCCAAAGGAACTGTTTTTAAAACTGTAGTTTGAATATCATTTAGGAGGGAAGACAGCCAAGGAAGGGTTCCTGTTTGGCAAGCAATCGGGCAGGCAGGCCCTAAGCGGTCTGAGCTTGGATTTTGGAGTCTTTTTTCTCCCACCTTTTCCCCAAATATCAAATGTCAGGCCTCCACACAGTTAAAAGGACCTAGAACCATCAACCTCCCCAAGACTGGGTAACAAAAGTCAACTCTTTCCTGCTCCTAACTCAAGCGGGTGTTGTGTGTTCTTAACTTTGTAAGAGAAACACAGAACTCTAGGGAGCTGTAGACACAAGCTAACAACAAAGATGTGGCCCCTGTCTCCTCATGCTGACCTGAACATTCAGAGAGAAGGACTCTGCCTGCCTCCCTCATACTGACCCCCGCTGCTTTCCCCAACATGGCCGGAGGCGATGCAGCCTCGTGATTCAGTCTGCAAACTGGGAATCACACACTCCCATTTGGAATCTTTGCTTTTTTGCTTAACAGCTCTTTGGCTTCTGGCAAATTCTATAACCTCTTTACACCTCAGTTTTCTCATGTGTAGAAAGGAGATGAAGAACCCCACCTCACTGTGTTCCTCTGAAGATTAAATGGAATATATCCATAGAGTAGAACATGGAACAGTTACTGAATCAATGATTTCATTCTCAGGTTCTCTAATTTTGTTTTCTTTTCATCCTGACTTATGGCCATAATTCAGGTGATAAAATAAGAAAGGACATGGCTGGCTGTGGTGGCTCTTGCCTGTGATCCCAGAACTTTAGGAGGGCAAGATGGGAAGACTCCTTGAGGCCAGGAGTTCAAGACCAGCCTGAGCAACATAGCTCAAAACAGTCTCTACAAAAAAATTAAAAGATGGCTGGGCATGGTGGCATGTGCCTGAGGTCTCAACTACTTAGCAGGCTGAGGCAGAAGGATCTCTTGAGCTCAGGAGTTTGAGGTTGCAGTGAGCTGTGACTGAGCCACTGCACACCAGTCTGGGTGGCAGACCAAGGCCTTGTCTCTTAAAATAAATAAATAAATACATACATAAATAATAAAAAAGGATAAAGAAAAGAGAGTTGGCCGGGCGCGGTGGCTCAAGCCTGTAATCCCAGCACTTTGGGAGGCCGAGACGGGTGGATCGCAAGGTCAGGAGATCGAGACCAACCTAGCTAACACGGCGAAACCCCGTCTCTACTAAAAAATACAAAAAACTAGCCGGGCGAGTTGGCGGGCGCCTGTAGTCCCAGCTACTTGGGAGGCTGAGGCAGGAGAATGGCGTAAACCCGGGAGGCGGAGCTTGCAGTGAGCTGAGATCCGGCCACTGCACTCCAGCCTGGGCGACAGAGCGAGACTCCGTCTCAAAAAAACAAAAAAAAAAAAAACAAGAAAAGAGAGTTTAAGGAGAAAGATTCTCTCTCTCTCTCTTTTTTTTTTTGAGATGGAGTCTCTCTCTGTTGCCCAGGCTGGAGTGCAGTGGCATGATCTTGGCCCACCTCAACCGCTACCTCCTGGGTTCAAGCAATTCTGCCTCAGCCTCCTGAGCAACTGGGATTACAGGTGCCTGGCATCACGCCTGGCTAATTTTTGTATTTTTAGTAGAAACAGGGTTTCGCCATGTTGGCCAGGCTGGTCTTGAACTTCTGATCTCAGGTGATCCACTCGCCTTGGCCTCCCAAAGTGATGGGATTACAGTCGTGAGCCACCGTGCCCGACTCACTGTGGCTTTCTAAAGCCAGACTTAGAGTTAACCACATCTGTTGAGATCTTTCCTTACTTACACCTACTAAAGTTGAATTTATTGTTCTTTTGTTAATGCATACATCAAAATACTCATATCTTTTATTAATCTCAGATAAAAGATCACTAGAGTATTGCAGGAACTGTTTCTAATACAACTTTTTTGGACGAGGGGAAAGCAGCTTTTCAAAATGAGAATGAGGTCACTATTTCATTCATGTGACTGTCATCTTGTGAAATTCATTTTATTACAACCTGATCTTATAAAAAGAATCTTATTTTGGTTTAACTTTTTTAGGATCCCTTACAGATAACTTAAAAGTTTAGCTGAGAGTATTTATTTCCAAATTCCACAGTTGTCTTAAGAAATTTTGGAAAAAAGGCAAAACACTGTGTACAAAATGGTTCAATGTGGTGTTATCTAAAATAGTGTGGTTTGTAGTGATTCCATGTATAATAGTACAGCAAAAGAAAAATGACTTATTCAAGGCTTGTTACATTGACACCATGAGATATCTTGTAGCCATACAATTGTAATTGTGTTGTTTATGAGGAAAAAGAAACCAAAGCAAAATATATCTGATATAATTTTAGGTACACAAAGCATAAAACGAAATAGTTTGCACTGAACTGAGGAGTCAGCCAGCAAGCATTTTATTGACTGCCTATTATATGCAAGCTACTTTCGTAGGTATGAAATGATCTATGTAAAAAATATTTGCAGGGACTGTGTAAAATCAAGATTGTGCCAGGGGAATGGGATTATGATGGTTGCTTTTCCATTCTCTCCTCTAACATTTAAAAATACGTTGTGGTTTCATAATACAGAAAAAATACATGTCTGAAACAGCATCATAATAAAAATCACAGATGCTGATTTTGTGCTAGCTTGATGCCAGGCACTGCTCTGAGCAGTGTGTGTCTGTATCTGATTTCCTTCTATGATGATGGTATTATCACCATAGAACAACACCATTATTATCATAGTAGCACCACCCCTGTTTTATAGTGAAGAAACTGAGACAAGATGTTCTAGCTCAGTGTCTCAGCTTGAACAAGCTCTCGCACTTAGCTCAGTGGGGGAGTTGAGTTGTAGATTCCACGTTCTTAACCAAGACTTCAAGCATATCACACAAGGATCTGCAACTCAATTATGCACGTGGCAGCTCCCATAGTATTTTCTCGACATCTGGCCTTTGGAATGGCTCCCTTCCATTACACTGGGGTGTTCTGTGCTTTTCTTACTTATCACTCCCCTAAATATTTACTCACAGGCAATACTCGATCAGGCACTGAATCAATCAATCAATTCCCCTCTCATAAAAGAGGCCAGGAGGCTGGGCTGGTGGCTCACACCTGTAATCCCAGCACTTTGGGAGGCCAAGGCGGGTGGATCATGAGGTCAGGAGATCGAGACCATCCTGGCTAACACTGTGAAACCCTGTCTCCACTAAAAATACGAAAAATTAACCGGGAGTCGTGGCAGGCACCTGTAGTCCCAGCTATCAGGAGGCTGAGGCAGGAGAATGGTGTGAACCCGGGAGGCGGAGCTTGCAGTGAGCCAAGATTACGCCACTGCACTCCAGCCTGGGTGACAGAGCGAGAGTCTGTCTCAAAAAAAAAAAAAAAAAAAAAAAAAAAAAGGCCAGGGATAATGTTGTTCACTTTCTTTTCTTTCAGAAGTGTCTGTCAGTTTCCTGAAATTTTCACAGAATTTTTCCTGCATGCCCACCACTCCAAGTTTCAGCAGACAAGGCTAACTCAGTTCACTAGACAAGCAAACACTTAAACTGAGAAGGCAGTGATAAACACAGGAAGTTATTTCACCCTGGGAATATTCCGGAAACCAACTTTGAATAATTGCTTCATGTTCAGTTGGACACAAGTTCACTCCCAGGTTGACTCATGTATGTAAATGCTCCTGACTACCGTCTGACTGCATCGTACACACACCCCTACCTTTCCAAAATGCTAACTACGCAGCATAAATCAGCCACTCCTGATTCAGAGCCCTGAGTCCTTCGTCATCAACCTGGGGCTCCTGCCTTTGTCTCCTACCCTCATCCAGGGCAACAGCAAACCCCACCCTCTCCATCTTCCAAATAGATCCAGAATCTGATCACTCTTCACCATTCTGCAGCAGCACCTCGGTCAAATTCCAGTCATCGCTGAGCTGGGTGACAGCAACAGCCTCCAAACTCCTCTCCCCGTTTCTTCCATTGGAAGGCTTGGAGCTGATCTGACTTAAATTTTAAAAGACTCATTCTGGCCGCTGTGTGGAGGGCACACTGGAAGCTCACCTCTTTCTCTGGACCAATTTCTATCTGCTTTTTTCCTTCACATCTAAAATAGGTGCTTCCCAAGGATTTGGCTCCTGATCATATATATGTATATTTGAAATGGAGTCTCACTCTGTCACCTAGGCTGGAGTGCAGCGATCTCGGTTCACTGTAACCTGCCCTCCTGGGTTCAAGTGATTCTCCTGCCTCAGCCTCCTGAGTAGCTGGAACTACAGGCGTGCACCACCACGCCCGGCTAGATTTTTGTATTTTTAGTAGAGATGGGGTTTTGCCATGTTGGCCAGGCTGGTTTTGAATGCCTGACCTCAGGTAATCCACCTGCCTCGGCCTCCCAAAGTGCTGGGATTACAGGCGTGAGCCACTGTGCCCGGCCGCTGATTCAATATTTTACAAAGTCTGTGAAGAGGATGACTAATTTGTGGAATCACAGGTTTTAATAAGTTCAGGGGTACTGGACTCAGCAACTTGCAACTGGTTATTTACTGCAGGGATTCTCAGAGCCTTTAATATCCGCACGTGTCCTGGGGTTCCTCAAGAGAAAGACAACAGTGGGTGTTTTCAAACCATGCTGTTGTCTCAGATTCCTCCAGGGCTTGCTCCCTTTGTCCTTCAGGTTCATGCTCCATGTAACCTCGTCAGAGAAGCTGTCGCTGGCTATCCATCACATCCCGTCCCCTTTCCCTGACTTAGTATTTCGGGATATGTAGCATTTATCAACATTAATAAAACTGTATCTCTTTTTTCCTATTCATTACTATTATTTTTGCTTATGTAACCTCTTGAATTACCTTTGCTCATTGGTTTCTGCTACTTAGAGTCAGTAACCCAGAATCTATTAATATAACCTTCAGGAGTGTGCATGACAAAGTTATATTCTGTCCTCCGTAGTCTTCAGTGGTCACACGTTTTTCGTTTTCTGTTAGACAAAACAAAACACCCAAAAACGTGTGACCACTGAAGGTCAAACATGTGACCCTGCTCTGTCGCCCAGGCTGGAGTGTAGTGGTGCCATCTCAGCTCCCTGCAACCTCTGCCTCCCAGTCTCAAGCAATCCTCTGCCTCCCAATCTCAAGCAATCCTACCATCTCAGCCTCCTGAGCAGCTGGGACTAAAGGCACGCACCACCACGCCCAGCTAATTGTTTTGGATTTTTTTTTTTTTTTTTTTTTTTTAGACAGAGTTTTTGGTCTTGTTGCACAGGCTGGAGTGCAATGGTGGGATCTCAGCTCACCGCAACCTCCGCCTCCTGGTTTCAAGCAATTCTCCTGCCTCAGCCTCCCAAGTAGCTGGGATTACCAACCAAGCCTGGCTAATTTTGTATTTTTAATAGAGATGGGGTTTCTCCATGTTGGCCAGGCTGGTCTTGAACTCCCAACCTCAGGTGATCTGCCCACGTCGGCCTCCCAAAGTACTGGGATTACAGGCGTAAGCCACCATGCAGGGCCTTTTTTTGTATCTTTAGTAGAGATGGGGTTTTGCCATGTTGGCCAGGCTGGTTTCAAACTCCTGAGCTCAAGCAATCTCCCCACCTTGGTCTCCCAAAGTATGGGATTACAGGCGTGAGCCACCGTGCCTGGGCTTTGTTTTTCCTGTTTATTATCTGACTTTCCTACTAGACTGTAAGCTCCAGGAGAGCAAGAACTTTGTCTGTCTTGCTCTCTGTGCATCTTCAGTTTCTAGAACAGCACCTAACATGTAGTAGGTTCACTCATTAAATGCTTGTTGAACGGACACAGGTGTGTTAATTTTCTATCATTATGTGGCAAATCACCGCAGAGTTAGCCACTTAAAACAATACCCATTTACTATCTAACAGTTTGAGACTCTGGGTATAAGTTAGCTGGGTCCTTCGCTTTGAGTCTCACTAGGCTGAAATCAACATATTGGTCAGAGTTGTAATCTCATTTGAGGCCTGAGTCCTCTTCTGAACTCACCAGCTTTTGACAGAATTCAGTTCCTGGCAGTTGCAGGACTGAGGAACTCAGCTCCTAGAGCTCCTAGTTGGCTGCTATGTTGTTCTCTCCACAGCGTGGAGGTTTGCATTGTGTTCCATACAAGGCCATGGGACAACGTCTGCTGCTGCTTCCCTAGTTCCTTTTACGGGATCACCTGATGAAACCAGGCCTACCCAGGATAATCTTCCTCTCGATTAAATCAAAGTCAACTGACTGGGGACCTTAGATACAACATTCTTTTGCCTTTGTCATCTAACTTAATCATAGTAGTGATAGCTCATCAATTCAAAGGTCCAGCCAATGTTCCAGGTTAGGGGATTATGGATGCCATGTACACCAGGTCAAGGAGGGGACAATCTTGGGGACCACTTTAGAATTCTGCCTACCAGATTGTGAAGCTTTAGATCCCTTAGAATACCTTATAGGATTGGTGGTCCTCTGGGAAATGCTTTGAGAAATGTGCTTTCTCTTCCTCAATTCATCAACCTCATTTCTTAAACTAGAGAGCATATCTGCAGAGAGCTCGGGGCTGAGCAGGTAAGAAGAGTTCTGTGGGGATTGTGTAAAAGTGAGACTAAGCCCCAGCAGAGGGGGAGGGTCATTTGGTGTCCTAGATTTTGTCCATGATCCTCCAACTTCCAATATTTCAAGAGAACATGGAAATCTGAATTTGCATATGCATTTTTCTGGTATTTAAATCTTGGAAACAAATTCAAGTTTTAGCAGAATGCGTTGCCTCTTCCCCGAAGAAACACGATTATAGGCTGTACTGGGGAGGCTGCATTTGAAAATTGTGCTGAAATGATCACTGTCTTTGGAAGGCTACTGCATCCATATCTTTGACTTGAAACACTTCTCTGAGGTGGCATTTACATTTCTACTTGCTTGCGTGGTGGAAATGTTTCCTGAGCTCAGAACAGAAAGTCCACTAACAGTTTCATCATATTTTTACTCCCTCCTCATAGTCACATGTCCTTCCTGGTGGGGTGAAGGGTTTCCACATACACCTGTTCAACCAACCTCAGACAGACCTCAGTGATGTTGATGACTTGTTCTGTCTCCGTGACTTTCCTAACATCCAACTATCATGGGGTGAAAAAAATCTCTCTTAGAAAAGCTGCTTGAAGCCCTCTCTCTCCTGGCAGGAGGGCAGGAGGATTTATTTATGGAGAAGGTTTGCTTTTTCCTTGGAAAATCATGCTAATAGAAATTGAATTACAGAATTTAAAGGCTGTCAGGGAGGAAAGTGATGAATTAACCTCCTGGAGGAGAAATGGAAAAATATGTCTTATGAATGATCAGATTCTGTCCCTTCCCTGCCGAAAATGTTCTAGCATCTTCCTATCATGTTCAGGCTACAATCCAGGTCTTACCATCATGGTTACGAGGCCTTTCTGGTTTCTGACAGCCTGTCCAACATTATCCAAGAGCACACAAGCTCTTTTCAATGTGTCAAATGTGCATTCACCTTAGGGCTTGTGCAGTACCTCTTCAAGCCCTAAGGTTGTGCAGTACTTGTGCAGTACCCTTTGTCTGGAATGCTTTTCTTCCTCATATTTGCATGATTCACTTCCCATTCTATGGAACTCTCTGGTCAAATGTCATCTTAAAAGAGCCTTTCCCTGATCAACCCAACTAAATTCACGTGGCCTTTACTCTGTATTACTCTGTATTACTCTGCTTTTTCATTTACTAATAGCATATTCCACTTTTTGACATCTTATCACTAGTGGTTTGTTTACTGCCTGTTTCCTATACCAAAATATAAGCTCTTTGAAGGGAAGAACTTTGTTTTGTTCACTTCTTTATTCTAAGAAATTAGAACAGTGCCTGATCCACAGCATAGATTCTCAGTAAATATTTATTGAATGAATGAATGAATGCAAAGATGGATGAACAAATGAATGGTAGTTAATCTAACAATAAGAGGTGTTGTATCTCTGCAAAGAGATGTTTTGTTATACATTTGTTTTCTTTTCATAACTGTCTTCTCTTATCTTTACTATCTTCCTGTTTCTAATTTTTCTAGGTTTGATTTCTTTTACTTTTCTAAGTTTCTAAAGTGTGTGCTTAGGTCATTTATTTTCTTCCTCTCTTGTTATCTAATATGTGTGTTTAAAGATAAACATTTCCCTATAAGCACAGCTTTAGCTGAATGCTACATTTTGATATGTCAAATAAATATTTTCTAATTTCTACTGTGATTTCTCTTAAATCATGAGCTATTTGAATTGTTTTGCCTAATTTCCAATTACTTAGACATTTTCTTATCCTTATTGATTTCTAGCTAATTCCACTGTAGTCAGAGAACATATTGTGTACTTTCAGCATCTGAAGTTTGTTGAGACCTACTCCGTAGTCCAGCATGTGACAACTTTTTGTTAAATGTTCCATGTGCACTTAGAAAAAGAAGATGCATTGGGCAGTTACTGGTTGATTTGTTCTACAAATGTCAGTTAGGCCAAGTGTGTAAATAGTGCTGGTCAAAATTTCTCCATTCTTACTGACTTATTATCTTTTTGTTTATCAGTTGCTGATAGAAATAGGTTAAAGCCTACCTCTATAATTGTGGATTTATATCTCCTTTTAGATCTGGCAGTTTCTGCTTTATGTATATTGAAGCTATTCTAGTAGCTACTATAGATTTAGAATTGCTTTTTCTGGTAGGATTGACTCTTTTCGTTATTGTAAGATAATCCTCTTTATCTTTTATGTTGCCTCTTTTCTTAAAGTGTATTCCATCTGATACTAAAATAGCTACACTAACTTTCTTTCGATTAGTATGTTCATGAAATATCTGTTTCTATCTTTATTTTCATCTTTTCTGTGTGCTTATATTTAGGTCTTATCTCTTGTAAGAAGATTATATTTGGGTTTTTGTTTTTTATTTAGCATACAATCTATCTGTCTTTTAATTGGAATATTTAGTCTATTTACACGTAATTATTAGTATAGTACTATCAGAATATTAATATATTATTGTTTTAATTAGTCTCAACTTTTACAAGTTCCCCATTTTCTCCTTTCTGACCTTTTAAATTAATGAGGTCTTTTTTCAATCATTGTGCTTCTCCTATTAGCTTGTTTTTTTCTATTTTTTTATTACCTTATAGATTACAATTATAATTCCTGACTTATCAGGATCTAATAAAATTAGTATATTTGCTAGCTCTCAGGCAATAAAAGAATTTGGAACATGTTTAGTACCTTTTTTTTCTTGACTATCTTTTGTGTTATTGCTACCATGTATTTTAACTCTACATATATTGTATTTTATTTTATATTTTATTTCTTTTTGAGATGGAGTCTTGCTCTGTTGCTCAGGCTGGAGTGTAGTGGCACAGTCTTGGCTTGCTGCAACCTCTGCCTCCTGGGTTCAAGTGATTCTCCTGCCTCAGCCTCCCGAGTAGCTGGGACTACTAGTGTGCCACCATGCTCGGCTAATTTTTGTATTTTTAGTAGAGATGGGGTTTCACTGTGTTGGCTAGGCTGGTCTTAAACTCCTGACCTGAAGTGATCCACCCACTTTGGCCTCCCAAAGTGCTGGAATTACAGGTGTGAGCCACCACACCTGGCCTTCTTCTATATATATTTTAAATCCCAGAAGACATTATTATGATCTTTTAACATAGTTGGTATTCGTTTAGATTTACTGACACATTTATCCTTCTGTTGCTTTTAATTCTTTCCTATGTTTTTATTCTTCCATCTGAGATCATTTTACTTTTTTCTTAAAGGGTATCTTTTAGTATTTCTTTTAGTAAGGATCTGCTGGTAATTTAGTAACTTAGTTTTTGTTTATCTGAAAACATAGTTATCTTCAATTTTGATAGCTATTTCTTACTAGGTGTAGAACTACAGGTTGCCAGGGTTTTTTTCAACCCCCCCTTTTTTTTTCTTTCTTCTTTTCTTTTTCTTTTCCATCTTACCTTTTTTTTAAGGAGTTTGTCCTAGGACTTTCATTAGTTCTGCTGAAAAGTCAACTGTCAGTCTTATTGTTGCTTTCAATTGAAGTGGAGTGCTGTATCTCTCTTTTAGGATGCCTTTAAGGTTTTTGTCTAGCTTTTATATTTGTACTCGGTAGGTAAGACAGTCTGCAACTATGTAGCCATTTTTCCCAAGAGAAATTTTACATATTAAATGGCTTTGGTTTTCCACAGATGATGTTAGAGACAGCAGGTGGAGGTAGAGGGAATGAAGGGAGATCAAATCGAGAGAGGTTAAGATAGAGGAAGTAGCTTTACCTAAGGTGAGTAGACCCTAGACAATCGGCAGAATGCTGGGCCAAAGGACAGACACAGGGGGCAGGACGGCATTTTCTGAAGATAAATGACCCCAGAAATTCAGACACTGTGATATCCAATATTCATTTTATGTCTCTATTGTGTTGTATTTCCCTTAAGTAAGTGAGTCCAGAGAGGATAATCAGCCTGTCCATCAAACAGCCAGTCAGAGGGACAGGCTGACATTCAAACTCATGCTAGTGGACTCTAGATCCCACACTTTTAGCCGCCGAACTATATTAAAGATCAGAGGCTTTTACACTTTTCTTATGACAAATCATAATAAGAAATACATTTTGAGTCTATACACATACATTAGCGATCAAAACAAATCTTCCACTAATAAATGTTGCCCATATTGCCCGTGAGGCACCATGAGATTTCTACTGTATTCTTTTCTCTTCCATTCTGTTCCATTCCGTTTCATTTGCTGGATCACCATAAGTGGGTTGGGCCCTGGCTTCAAATAAAAACCACTGCTAAAGACAGGAACTTACCTTAAAGGTTAGAAAAAGGACATAACTCTGATTAGCCAAGAAAAACTCAGCAAGTGAGAAGGAAGGGTAAAAACAAAAAACAAAAAACAAAAAAAAAAAAACCCTTCTTTTTGTCTTCCAGGAATTTTAATAATAAAACAGCTTTGGATTACCTATTTTAGATTCTTCTAGTAGACAACCCCCAGTAGATTCTTTAACTTTTCAAATGGCATTAAAAAAGCAAGGAAGTTAATTTTACCTCTTTGGGAGGCCGTCTCAGGCCTATCTATCCATTGGAGGGCAGGGCAGCCACTCAATAAATGTCTGTTGCATGAGTCAAGCAAAGGGTCAGACCGGGGTGTCTCAGAGCCCTCCCTGCTCTTCTATTCCCTATTAAGCCACTGAACAAAGAAGGCTACCACATTTTCCTCTGGGTCAATATCAACAGCAAAACAATATCCCAGAACGGTCATTTCTGGGACAATAAACAGTTTTCCAGAGCTGCTATCTTAGGCCTCTCTGCCACAGAGGGATTAAAGAGAAATGCACCCCCCGCCCCCCCAGAGTTTCCTGTCCTGTCTTGTGGTTGACTTAAAACATTTTCAACTCCCGCCTCCCCCTTTCTCACCATCTCTCTTCATGGTTAAAGAGGTTATAAATTTGCAAAGGAAATGATTAAGCAAATCCAGAGATCTTGGCCATGGGACCTGATTTTTCAAGGCCTTAGTTTTTGAAAGCTGAAGAAATCTGTCCACTGAAGGATTTGCACATGAGTTTTTCAGTCTTAGGGCTGGGGCATAGTTTCCTGTTTTTGTATTCTCAAAACTGTTAAGCTACTTGTGAACAACTGGCCAGCAAAGATAGGGAGGGGGCAGGCGATGCGGAGAGAGTGTTACGCGCCCAGAGGGGAGGAGAAAGTCTGTCTCTCCTCAGTTCTCACAGAACCTCTATGAAAATAGAAAGATTTATTTATTTATTTTTTTAAAGACAGTGAAGTAGCGACAAGGGGTAGATTCTAGACATTGAAGTTGGAGGTGTGAGTGATAAAGAGGAGAAGAAACATGTTTTAGCAGGAACTTGAAAAAGCTGATTGACACTCAAAGAACAGTATGTCTCCATAAGCATGAACATTTATTAGACACGAATGTTGTGCTTTGCATGGAATACATCATTAAATGCCCACAGCAACTCAGTGAGGTGGATTCTGCTAGTGTCTCCACTTTTTGGATGTGAAAGTGAAGCTCGAAAAAATTAAGGAACTTGCTCAAAGCCATGTGGCTAGCAAGTAACACCACTGGGATTCCAACCAAGGCCGTTTGGACCCAGAGCCTGTGTTCATAGCTACTGCTCTCTTCTGAAGATAAAGGAGGAGAGAAGGATGTCAGCATGACTGTAGCATACATGTTCATTTATTTAGAGCCAGGGAAGGGGGTGGGACCCTAATCAAGGTTGCCCCTTCCCTCCCCTCCCCTCCCTTCCCTCCCCTCCCTTCCCCTCCCCTTTCCTTCCCTTTTTCCTCCTCTTAAAGCCACCAACTGTGCTAGGTATTTGTCTGTTTACTCTTAGATCATTTTTCCAAGTTTCTCTTCAAACTGCATTTCCCAGGTTCCTTTACCAACTGGCTTCTGGTTAGGTTCAGCCAATGGGCAGCACTGACACATATTTTTCCTGCCTCCTCCCTCCAAACAACGAAAAGGTACTGCTTGCAGACGCTTCCATCTGGTTCCAGCTACTCTCAAGCAGCCTCACCCCCATCCACATGGGGTTCTACTTCCCACAGGGTGCCCAGGTTCCCCGGCTCCAGTAGCATCACCTCTTCCCTTTGGCTGTCTCCAGTGGCAGTTCTGTTTGTAGCCTATTTCTATTTCTAATCCCTGGGTGGGCCTCACGGCCCCATGCTTGTCTTTTCAACTCTTCCAGCACCTTTAAAACTAGCGCCCATATTAATGTCCTTCTGTTCAGCTCCTTGTCATGGGATAGATGTTCCCGAGAAAACCCTAAGACACAGTTTTTTTTTGTTTTTGAAACGAAGTCTCGCTCTTGTCCCCGAGGCTGGAGTGTGATAGCGCAGTCTGGGTTCACTGCAACCTCTGCCTCCCAGGTTCAAGCAATTCTACTGCCTCAGCGCCCCTGAGTAGCTGGGATTATAGGCGCCTGCCACCACGCCTGGCTAATTTTTTTTTTTTTTTGAGACCGAGTTTCGCTCTTGTTGCCCAGGCTGGAGTGCAATGGTGCGATCTCGGCTCACCGCAACCTCCCCTCCCCGGTTCAAGCGATTCTCCTGCCACAGCCTCCCTAGTAGCTGGGATTACAGACACCCGCTACCACGCCCAGCTAATTTTAGTAGAGATGGGGTTTCTCCATGTTGGTCAGGCTGGTCTCAAACTCCTGACCTCAGGTGATCCGCCCACCTCGGCCTCCCGGAAGTGCTGGGATTACAGGCGTGAGCCACCGCGCCCGGCCACGCCCAGCTAACTTTTGTATTTTTAGTAGAGATAGGGTTTTACTATGTTGGCCAGGCTGGTCTAGAACTCCTGACTTCAGGTGATCCATTTTTTTTTTTTTTTTTTTTTTTTTGGAGACGAGTCTCGCTCTGTCGCCCAGGCTGGAGTGCAGTGGCCGGATCTCAGCTCACTGCAAGCTCCGCCACCCGGGTTTACGCCATTCTCCTGCCTCAGCTTCCCGAGTAGCTGGGACTACAGGCACCCGCCACCTCGCCCAGCTAGTTTTTTGTATTTTTTTTAGTAGAGACGGGCTTTCACTGTGTTAGCCAGGATGGTCTCGATCTCCTGACCTCGTGATCCGCCCGTCTTGGCGTCCCAAAGTGCTGGGATTACAGGCTTGAGCCACCACGCCCGGCCAGAAGTTTTTAACCTAAGACACAGACCCTAAGACAAAAACTTGGGTGCAAGTAGTTTATTTGGGAAGTGATCCCAGGAAGCACAAACGGGGAGGGGTGGGGAGGGGCGCGTGCTCATGAGTATGTTACTGCTGTGGGTGACGGGGGGTGGCTTGGTCTTGCTGAGGACCCTTGAGAGAACATGAAGACGACCCCTCAACATTGTCCCACTGAGAGATGGGGCAGCTGAGATATTTACCTGCCCTCTCCCATCTTTCATTGATTGAGAGTTGTCCTTCGGGGCATGAAATTTCAGGTATTTTCAAAATGCCATGCAGCTGGGCTAAACAAGCTCCTACAGCCCCTGAAGAAAGCCACCAAGAGGAAAAGCAAAGAACGAGGAGTTTTGGGGTGGGAAGCTGTCAGTGCTGCGGGTAAACTTGGGTGGCTGAAGACGATGGGGCAGGGCAGCCACAGCACCTACTGCCATGGTGACTTGGCCACCATTATAAGTAGATGCAACCATACAACCAAGGACAGCCAAGGGTGGACCCAAGCCCCCTCTCCAGAAATTCTGCCTTACTTCAGAATGGGGTGAACAGCAGGGAAAATGAACATTTTCTTGGCTTTCTCTCCTCCCTCCTTTCCTTTATCTAGATAAGCCAGCCGGTCAACTGCTTATGAGGATGAGGAGAAACTGGGGCAAAGTTTAAGGAGGTCCCAAAGGCTGGGTGGCCTTCGGTCCGTGAAAGAGAACACATCTGTTCTATCTCAGGTCGAGGTCATCTGCATCCTCATTGATAAGCTAAGTGAGCACTCATGACCTTCTAGACACGGTGCCTACACGCTCTAAATGCATGGTCTCCTTTATTCTCAGCAACTTTCTGAGATAAGTGCTGTTAGCATTCCCATTCCGCAGAGGAACAAACCAAGGCTCTGAGAAGAAGTAATTTGCTCAAGACTTCACGGCCTGGGATCACGGGTGTGAATCATCTAGGTGAATGATGAGGTCAAATCCCAAGTCCATGTTTATGACACTTAGAAATAACCATTTACGTGTCCTTTTAAGGGTCAAAACCATTTAGAGGTTTTATCTCTTTCTTACAATCTTCGAAGAAGTTTAACACATTATAATAAATATCTCCCAGATAGCTCAGGTCACTCAGTGAATATTAGTTGAATTGCTTTTGTATTAGATCCTACCTGCAGCCAAAATATAAATCTGACTGTGTCACCCTCCAGTTCAAATATCTTCCATGGTTCCCCATTGCCCTTCAGGGACAATTTAAACTCGTTACTATGGACTCTTTACTCCAAGTCCTTGAGATCCATCTGTGCCACCTCCCCAGCTTCCATCCTCTGATCCGTTCTCCCCAGTCTCACTTCAGCCGTGCTAAGCTACCTGCCATTCTCTCCGTAGACCCTGGGCTCTTGCACTTGCTGCTCTTCTGGGAGCCCTTTGTCCAACGCTTATTCACTTTGTGTGAGTTAACTCAACTGTCACCTCCCCAAAGTGGCCAACCTCCACCCCCTGTGGTCTTGCGCCAGTGCCTTCCCCTGAGTCCCACGACATCCTGCATTTTCTTCTCTTACATCGTATTACTATTGTTTTTTTGCCTGCCTGTCTCTCCCACAGACACGAAAGCAAGCCTTTATGTACTTAGGTTGGATTTCAACCTTGGCTGTGCCATGTGTGCTCTTGGGCAAAGTCATTTTTTCTCTCTGAGCCTTAGTTTCCTCATCTGTGAAATAAGCAGTGAACAAGGTTAAGTCATGTGACACACAATACCTGGCATGTAGTGAGGTTCAGTGCTAGCTTTTATTCTTTATGCATCTTCAGGGCCAGTCTTTGGACCAAACACGCTGCTGATGCTCAGTGAAGTGGTAGCTCTACCTGGACCAGTGGTTTTCAAATTTTCTCCTTCATTGGAACCACCTGAGGGGTTGCTAAAACACAGGTTACTGGGTCCCACCCCAGGAGTTTTTGATTCTGCAGGTATGGAGCGGGGCTTGAGAGTTTGCATTCCTAATATGTTTTCAGGTGCTGAGGCTGCTTGGTCCTGGGACTGTACTTTTAGAACCATTGGGCTGGTTGCCTGGGAAGGGTAGATGTCTGGTTAGGGTGATCAGGTATCCGGAGTTAAAACAAATTCACACTAGAGGATAAGGCGATCCACAATGGGTGTGGCCAGAGGGTATTTGTTTATCAATTTATCCATTCAACCAATATTTGTTGAGTATCTACCATGTCCAGGCATTGTGCTAGACACCGACAATAGAACAACGAATGAGCAAGACAAGAAGGTCCAGATGTGATAAGTTCACAGTCTAGCGGCCCTGCTTTGGAAGGTGGGGACCGTCATTACACAAACCCCCTGAGTGCGAATTGAAGGGGCATAGTTAGTTTGGGGAATGGTGAGCCTTCCAACCACTGATATCAATAATGGCTTTACTGTCTACTGCATCATTGTATTGCCTTCTCAACAATGATTTCACCAAAATGATTCATTGAAACTGATTATGGTATTCCCATATCCCCTTGCCTGGAACTGCAGCCATCATTCAGCACAGTTTTAGGATGAAGTCAACCCATGGAACATGGCAGAATGGAGTGTCAGAGAACCAGAGCCAGGCTGTGAAACTTAACACCAGTTATATGAAAAGATACATTTCCTCATTATCATTGTTAGCTGGAACAGAGTCTCAGAGAATCAAAGCCAAAGATGTTATACAACACCTATTATATGAAATGATAAATACCCTTATTGTTATCATTATCTGCCCATTCAAGTCGGGGTTTTCTGTTACTTGGTGCTAAAAGTTCCCCATGATAGAATAGCTTGCCTTTCCTAAGTGCTTACAATGTGCCAGCCACTGCAATAAATGTTTGGTATGCACCATCTCACTGCATGCTGACAGAGTAGGCTCTATTATTAGCCCATTGTTGAGGGAGGACACTCAAGAGTTTAAGTCACTTGCTCCCTATTTGGGAGTGGAGAAGATGAGAGGTAAGGCTGCTTTGTGGAGCAGGATGGGCCAGTAAGGATTATTTAAATGCACTGCAATGACACCAACTTAAACGTTTTGCAATCACACAATCTTCCTTGAGCTTCTTCCAAGATGGAGCAGATAAGGATGGAAACACAAACCAACCAACCTTATCTTCGTTTGGAGGACTGAGAATCGTAGAAGACACCTGACTTGCCCAGTTCAGCTTTCTCGTTCTAGTTCTCCTCATTAAACTTGACTGCTTTCTAGAAGTTAATCAACAAATACACTGTCAGGCTGCTTTGGCCCAGTTTCCTGATTAGGCAATCAGGGAAAAAGGGCTAGGCACCGTAGAACCCCAGGTCCTGCAGCTCCCCCATGTGGCTGTATTTTGACAAAAGCATGCTTCTGGGAGAGTAGCTCACGTAAGGAACCAGCCCTTCCATGGCTGTCATAGCAGAAGTGCAGCTGGGGGCCATTTTGTCAAGAAGTGCTCATTTGGAAAAACAAAACAAAACAAAAAACGAAAAAAAAAAAAAAAAGAATCTATACAGGTGCATGCCAGTCCCCGGTAATGAAATGTAACAAAGGAAGCACTTAAGTTCAGTGAGGGAAATACAGCTTTAAATTACAGATTGTACCCAGAGCACTTTATAAACGGTAATGTGTGATAATGTATTATCCTTACTTCTGTGAAATTGTGGACTGCAACTTCTACCCGGGCCAGTTAAAGGGCCAGGAGATGGAGAGGGTTGTGTGAATACCGTTCAAGAAAAGGGCAACAGAGGCTAAGGGGTTAAACTCCCCAGAAAACCAATTTATGCAAAGGGCTGGATCCTGACCGGCATTCTGCGCTAAAGATCTGAATTACAAATTTAGAGAATTTGCTGCTCGGTAAGTAATTTCTTTTCTTCCTAATGGAGACTATAATTTCCAGTGGGCCAGTGCCACTTAATTTGCACTGATAGAGTGAACAAAATCTTGACCACAGAGAAGCCTAATTCTACTTATCGTGCAAAATTGCCTTTTAAAAGGGCTTAAAGAGGGACATTCAAAGGATGGTTAAAACCAACCCCTATAGTCTTACGTTGCTGCGAAGCACATTCCCTAGTTTCCCTGTGTTTGTATCTTGGGTTAGTTAATCATTGGAATCATTTCTTTTTCCTTCCCTGTAAGGTAGGTAGTGTAGCTGATTTTATTTTTTTTAAGGTATAAGAATCTACTTGGGATTCTCTGACATAGGAACTAACATTGCCCGATTCAGGTGGGAGAAATCTGCACGCTTCCAGGCACTTCGAGAAGGGAAGGACACAGATTGTTGGTTTCTTGAAATCTAATTCTTTAAGACACTTAGAATCTAATTTGATGAGACCCCAGTGCTTCTGGACTGTTTGCAAACAAACAAGAACAATCTAGTGTGTGTGAAGTGGGAGGAGGGAAGGGAGAGAGTGTGTGTTTAAACCCCTGATAATCTGTCTAAAAAGCAAGGGGATACATACAACAAAAACACAGGAATTTCACTTTCTTTCTCTTTTCCTTCCCATTTTGGCTTCTATTTTGGTATGTGCCTCCTTCTCCAAGACGACGAATGCAGGAAGGACCTCAGTGGCTGCTGGGAACAACTGCCCTTTTGAATGAATTCTTTTATGGTTACCAGTCAAAAAGTCACCGTCAGCTGGAACTGGAAGGGAGGTGTGTGTGTGTGTGTGTGTGTGTGTGTGTGTGTGTGTGTGTGCGTGCAGTGGCAGCCATTTCAGCTCAATAGCTCCATTCCTGGAAAGGCCACTTCTTGACATGGGAGAAGACACACTTCCCTGTGTACCTAAAAATAAATAATAAGTAAATAAATGATAATGATAATAAAGGCATTTTTGCTCCCTCCCCCAGGTCTTCATTCTTTCTCTTTTAATAATGTTTTCCTGTGTGCCACTTTGCTTTGCTTATTTTCCCCACTGCTTGTTCTGAGTGGCATTTCTGGGAATCTGTGTCCTAAAGGCTTTCTTGGGTTTACCGGTGAGTTTCTACTCTTTGTCACTCTAGTTCAGCATAAGGGGTGGGCATTAGTATTTATTGTAAATGCATTGGGAATGGGATCTCAACTCAACACAACAACACACACACAAACACAAAAATGGAGTATTGTTTCTTAAGCTATAAGTGAATCGAGAGTTCTCCCAATAAGTCATGTGCTTTACTTCTCTCTGGCCTTTCTTTTTTTTTTTTTTTTAAAAGCAATTTCACTAAAAGATTATTCTCTTTTTTGGCCCAGGAGCATAGGAAACCAGTTATAAAAACTGTTGGCATGCTTTGCGGAGAGATTCTCAGCAAAGAGCATTTTTTTGTTTGTTTATTTTGTTTTGTTTTGTTTGAGTGGGGGGCTTGGGAGGGCTCCATCTGCCTTAGTAACTAGCGAAGTAACTGGCCTGGGCTACTCAGTCTGTTTCTCTCCCTCCTGCCTAGGGGCATTTCTTATCTAGGCAATAAGCCCCTGTACCCAGCGAGGTGAAACTTGCAAATGATACTATCGCCTTCCTCAATGGACTGCAGCTCAGGAGCTCACCAAAGGTTGCAGCAGGCAATTCCCGCGGTGTTTGGAGACAAAGGAATAGCAGCTGCCTGGTTTCCTTGAATCACCCGTGCTCTGATGATGGCAGTGATGGGCCTCCCATCAAGGGCTTCCCCAAGTGCTATTTTCCTGCTTCGTGTCAAGTTAAGCATTCTGATACTAAGCAGCAGGAGATAGTTCTCAACTGGGTGAGGCACAGGTGTGAGTAATCTCGAGGTATGGTCAGGAGGTTTGGAAAAGCTAACCCAGCTGCAAGGAAAAGACCTCTGGTCTTTATTTGAAACATGAATTCGGCCTGTCCAAGCTGGGAGCTAACAGGCCCCAGCAGCACAGGAGCCCCTCCTCACTTACACCTGGGTTTTGAGGGATACCGTATTTTGTTGAACACATTTTCCAAATGCCTATTTGCCAAAGCCGTGGTGTGATTTGCCTAAGCATCAAACTTGTCCTTATAGTTGAGGTCCGCATCAGGAGAGTATATTCAGTGTTTATCTCCAATCAATGTGTGATGAATTGCATAGATTTGTGTGAGCCAATGTGTGTGTGTGGATCTGTGTTAGTTACATGTATTTATTTGCATGTATGTAAATATGACTGTGTGAGTGCATGGATCTATTCCTGAATGATATATATTTATACACATGAATGTGTACATATATATGCAAATATGGGTATAAATATATATCTGAACATATATATGTGTATCTGTAGTGGACACTGCCAATGCACTCATCCTCCAGTTACTTAGGCATCCCAGCTTCTCCATCCCTCCACCTCCCAGGACAGCCCACAGTTCACCTCAGGGGGTTCAAAGGCCGGCTCCCTTGCCTCAAGGTCAGACTATCTGGGTGGTGCAATTCATGCTCCAGCTGAAACCAACCCTTGCCCAACTCCTTTCTTGCCCTCTTTTTTTTCCTCTTACTCGCTTTCCCTGGGAGCCCACTCCCAGTATATCCTATGTGTCCCAATCCCCATCTCAGATTCTGCTCCAGGCAACCTGGCCTAAGACAGCACTATTCTATACATGCATGTGTGTGTACATGCAGACATACAGGTGCACACATTTGTGTGTGTGTGCGCCCATATACAAGGAAATCCGGGAGGATCTGGGAGAGAGTTATCTTCCAAAGAAGATAATGGAGGAAGAGTATGGATTTTATACTGTAGAAGTTAGAGCCATCTCAGATATAGAGTGGGACTGCTTTGGAAGTTGGAAATTAAAAGATACTTTAGAAGTAAATGTATTTTTTATTAAATCAGAAAAAGAAAGATACAGTTTACACGACTGTCAGTCAATCATATGCTACTTTGAATTACATTTTAATAGACTCAGGGTCCTATTTACTCCTTTGTACAGGTATTAAAAACAACTCAGGTATTTGAATAATCTTCTGTGAATTTTTATTAACTGAGGTTATGGGGAGGGTTTTATCAAAGCACATCCTGAGAACATTAGGAATGACAGACACACTTGAGATAAGTGTCAGACGGAACAGATGAAGCGAGCCCCTCAGCCATCTGAGAAACATTAATAATGTAAGATAGCAGAGACCAAATCTTTGTTAGGGATACAGAATACAGGATAAAAATGGGGACCTTACCGCCCCCTTGTGTTGCAAAATAACTGTGCAACTTCCTTTATTTGTTTTTTTTTTTTTTTTTTTTTTTTAAGTTGTAATCTTTGCCCTTGTCACTGAGCCTCAAAAGCAATTGTTTTCCCAAATCATTTTAAGCCCTCCCCAGTCAATCTTTTCCCTCTCATCAATAACTTACAAGGACCCTATTTGAAAAACAACGCTTATTCATTCCTTTTTCTATACCCCACACATTCCATTCTAGGAAATTGGCAACCGTCCAACACAGCCCGGGTTCTCCCTCCTTGAGATGTGAATTTACAACAAATGGATTTTCATCTCCCCTCTTCAAGCTTAGAGGACGAGCACACGTTTACTACAACGCTTGATTCCTTCTAGCATCATTTCTCTTCCACAACTTACTTGCCACTGCCTTTCTTTTGACAGAATCTTGCTCTGTCGCCCAGGGTGGAGTGCAATAGTGCAGCTTCCACTCACTCTAACCTCCACCTCCTGGGTACAAGCGATTCTCGTGCCTCAGGCTCCCGAGTAGCTGGGACTACAGGTGCGTGCCATGATGACTGGCTAATTTTTGTATTTTTAGTAGAGATGGGTTTCACAATGTTGGCCAGGCTAGTCTTGAACTCCTGACCTCAGGTGATCCACCCGCCTTGGCCTCCCAAAGTGCTGGGATTACAGGCGAGAGCCACCACACCCGGCCACCACTGCCATTTTCATCACTTAACCCGAACACATTCCTCTACTCCCTCCCTTTCCCGCTTGGTGATCATCAACTCTTCCGACCCAACTAGGTGACCTGCTAAACCATCTTTACAGTGATTTGCCAGAAAAGACTGGACCAGAGACGTAAATAATACACCTCAATGTACAACAGCTCGGGCTTAATTTCTAGGCAGAATTTCATTTGCTGGCTATCAGAAGAATATATACATGGAACGTGTTTGAGGAGGAGATGGAGTAAGGAGAACACATCTTGGTGGCAGGAGAACCTGGTGGGAACTGTGCTGATTTGTTTACTTGGATTTGCCAACTGGTCCGATGGATACTGGGTCTGTTTGCACTTGAGCATCCAACATCCGCTTTGGTCCCTGGAGAAAAACAGAAAGACGTGGCAGCCTATTGAAGATCTGTAATGTCAACAGCAACAATGGCCATTTATGTAGCACTTACTCTGTGCTAGGTGCTGTGCTAAATTACTGTGTCTCATTCCTCAGTGCTGGATAAGAGTATGGTCTCCAATCAGATGCCCGGGTTTGATACCCAGTTACATGACTTTCTAGCTTTGTGAAAACTTGGACAAATTACTTATCATCTTTGGGCTTTGGTTTTTTTATCTTTAAAATGGAAATGGCAAACTTACCTCAGAGGGTTGTTCCCAAGATAAAGTGAGTTCATACTTATAATGCACTTACTACCCCAACCAATTCTACCTCACTTTAGCTCCCCCTCCCCAGTTACCATCTAGGTTCATCACCCTGTTTTATTTTCTCTCGGAACATACCACTCTCTGAAATGATTTTATTATCTAATTTATTTGTCTAACATCTGTCTTCTACACCATATTGGAAGTTGCATAGATTCTGCGTATCTCGGTGCCTTGCAGGTTCCTAGCACTTGGTACCTAACCTTAACCTTAACAGAAACGGTAAAATAATAATAATAATAGTACCCAAGCTACTGACTGAATGTGGGTGAAGGAATGTTGTCAGACAGATACTATTATTTTATTTTACTTTTTTGAGACAAAGTCTCACTCGGTTGCCTAGGCTGAAGTACAGTGGTGGGATTGTGGCTCACTGTAGCCTTGACGTCCTAGGCTCAAATGATCCCCTCACGTCAGCCTCCCCAGTAGCTCGGACTACGGGTGCACACCACCACACCCAGCTAATATTTGAATTTTTTGTAGAGATGGGGTCTCAATTTGTTGTCCAGGCTGATCTTGAACTCCTGGGCTCATGCGATCCTCCTACCTTGGTCTCCCAAAGTGTTGGAGTTACAGGTGTAAGCCACTATGCCTGGCTTGGGTACTATTATTATTATTATTTTACCGTTTCTGTCAAGTAAAACTTACAAAAATTAAAGTTAACCTTTTCTGTATTTGGTTCTATGAGGATAGACCAACACAAATAGCTACCTAAAACCACCACCCAAATTGACATGTCACATGGTTCTGTCCCCTCCCAGATCCTTCTTGTGCCTTCTGTGGTCAACCCCTCCCCAACGCAGACCCTGGAAAGCACCGATCTGTTCTCAACCCTAGAGTCCTGCCTTTGCCAGGATGTCATGTCATGGGATCCTAGAGCATATACAGCCCTTCAGACTAGCTTCTTTCATGTAGCATAGTGGATTTGAGATTTGCCCACATTGCTGCATGGATCAACTGTGGATCTCCTTTTATGCTATAAGGCAGTATAGGGTAGTACAGTATAAGATTGTATATATTGTACATTACAGTATATATATAGTATAGAGTAGTATAATGTATTTGTAGCATAGTATATATAGACAGTATACTGTAGTATAAGGTAATATAGAATAGTATAATATAGAGTAGTGTATATTTTATAGTATATATAGTATACGTATATAGTATAGTCAAGTATGGTAACTATAGCACAGTATAGTTTAGCACACTGTATAGTATAGTAAATATAGTATAGCATAGCATAATGTATAATATAGTATGATATATACAGAACAGTATAGTATATAGTATAGGAAAGAGAAGTATAATATACTATCATAAAGTATGTATGGTCTAATATATGTACATAGCATCATGTAGTATAATGCAGTAGAATATACATGGTATCGTATAGTATGAAATATAGTATATAGAGTGTATTATAGCATAATAAATAGAGTGTAGTTTAGTATATATGATGTACTTAGGGCACATATACAGTATATATATATAGTACATAGATTGTGTAGTGCCCTGTATAATCTAGCATAGTATAGTACATTGTATATACTACATAGTGTAGTGTAATTTCATGTAATTTACCATGGAATCAGATTGCTGGGCTTTGAACACCAGACCTGTCACTTCCTAGCTGGGTGACTTTGATCAAATTGCTTAACCCTCTACTTAAGCCTTAATTTTACCATTGATAAAAGGGGAATTCACAGGGTAGTTTTGAAGATTAAATGTTAGTATATGCAATGTACTTTGAACAGTCTTTGTCACACAGTAAGTGTGATAAAAGAGTTGTGATTATTTTTAGTGGTCATAGTTGAATTCACTAATTCATTCAACAACATATATGGAGCACGTACTGCACACAACACACTGTGTTATTAATAGTTTTGAGGCATTAAGAGATGACCAGGACACCACAACATACTCAAAGCTTGGGCTCAGGAGTCAGCTGTGGATTTGGGGATGCTCCATCCCTTTCTGGTTTCATGACCTCTGGCTGGCCCCTTGCCGCTGAGAGCCTGCTGCCCCGTGTGTGAGTCTTAGACTGCCCCTATTCCACCTGGTCCTCACTGCAGCCCACGAGGTTGATACCACTGATGCTCTGAGGCCACAGAAGAGGCTGCTGAAGCCCAGAGAGCCTAAGCTACTTTGGCCAAGTCCCGGCCAGTAAGTGGGGTGCTGGGACTCCCCATGGCACAGCGGTGCCTGACTCATCATCTCTGCACCTTTACAACCCAGGGCAGGGGCTAACTAAGTAATACTCACAAAATAGCCTTTCCTGACTAATTAAACCTCACAAGCATTGCTCTTAGGGCATTGTACATGACTGCATTTCGTCTTCATGCTAACCATGTGATGTCAGCACCATTCACTTCATTAATCCGGTATCTGAAACTCAGCAAGGTGACAGGTCCAAGCTCATGCAGCCACTAGATGAGAGCTGGGTTTAAGTCCAGGAACAAGCTTCTTGCAAGTGTCTAGAGCCTGGTCTCAGGCTGGCCATGGGTGGCACCCATCCATCCTGCCTCTGCCCAGCATGCCTTGCCGTGGGTTCTGGTTCACACAGGCTCCACCCTGCCCAGTCAACTCACCTCTATGAAAGCTTACTTCCCTGAGGTTTCCATCCTTTAGGTTCCATGAGCTTGACCTTGGGGCTTGATGGGCTAAACAGCAAACTCAGATGGCCAAGTGGCTGCCATGGGCCTGAACTTTGCATATAGATGAACTTGTACAAGCATTTTCTTCATTTATTTTTAAAAAGTAGATGCTGGCATTTAAAAATTAGGTATTTTCTCATAAAAATTCCCCACTTTTGTTATTTTCTCTTGAATAAATGGACAGGTCCTGCCACAATGGGTCTGCAGTTCCCCAAGGTAACATGTGGCTGGTGCTGAGGAAAGGCACCCCCTTTAGGTGGGCACCAGCCCTTCAGGTTGCCACAGACCACACCTGACTCACTGACCTCATACACGTGCCCTTCTAGCCTCACTGAGACTCCACATTGGAGGTCAGAGACATAAATGCAACCCTTTTCCTGCCTTGTATACCAGGACTACACTTCACAGTTCACAAGGCCAAACCAGACCCATTCTCTTACCTGTTCTATCTCCAGCCCAGTGAGGTGGACAGTGATTATTATTCACCCTATTTTACAGATGCAGAAACTGAGGCTCCAAGATGACCTAGGACTAGGTCATGCAGTAATGGCCTGGCCACTTTGACTTGGAATCTGGCCCTCAGCTCACCTGCTGTCCCCGACTCTCTCCTGTTCACTGCCCGCTCTTTCCAACCCTTGGTCTCAGGCTCCTTGGAGCGACTGCGCTGATTGTCACAAGCCTCGGTTTAGCCCACACCAGTGTGGACAGATGTCTACCCTTTCAAACCTCCATCTGTTCATCTGCTAAATCTGCCTGCAGATTGCACTGCACAGAATCTAGCAGTTCAGGGGCCCAAGAAAATGGGAAAGGGGAAGTCTGGGAATGGGGCCATCAAAGAAGTGGTGCTTAGGGGAAGGGAGAAACCCAGTCTTCCACCAATCAGAATAGTTTCACTTTTATCATATGTGTCTGTGTGTGCGTATATGCATATATCTGTACACACACACACACACACACACACAGAGGTTTTGTGACATTTTCTTTTGTAAACAAAAAAAGTCCCTTTGCTCAGAAAGAAAGGAAAATGTTTGCAAACAGTTGGACTTTGTGAATTCCAAGGGCTTCCCTCCAGTTCTTTTCAGGTTTTTGAAAACCAGGTGGGTTGCTCTCAGTTAGAAGCATGATGGAGAAGCAGGAAAAAAGGACCTGACTAACGAGGACGTCACTGTGACACAAAGGTCATGCAGGGATCGGCCTGCAGTGTGTCTCATTTCCTGTGGGTGACAGGCACCACTATAGTTCTGTCGGTGGTGACAGACTTGGCTGCCAGCGTTCCCCTCCCAGGAAGGCAGTCGGGCAACCCTGGGGCATGTGTGCAGCTTGAAAGTCTTTGAGGCTTGGTCTTTGGAAAGTGGCAGGGCAGCCCCCCTCCATCCTCCATCATTGCTGAAGGCCTTGTGACACTGGGACAGTGCAGGACTTGGGGTCTAGGGGACCTGAGCTGAATGCTGACTCTGTCTCTGAGAACCTGTGGAATGTTCAGGAAAAGACACAGCTTCTTGGGGGCCTGGCTTATGTGTCTGGGAGGTGTGGCAGAAGCAGTCCCACCCTGAAGGGATGCTGCCATCCTAAAGAGATGAGGTCTGTAAAGGAGTGTGGTCCCAGAGAGGGACTCGGTGTCTAGAACTGTAATTAGTGTCTCAAACCTGTCCACTTCTTGTCTCTTCCTCAGGAATCACCAGGCCAATCTCCATCAGCTCTCCCAGGAAACATGATCTGTATTAACCAGCTCCTAATGACCTTCAACAGCCATTCTCCAGCACAGCAGCAAAATAAAATCTTTGAATGCTATCAACAGGGGCCAAGACTTCTTACTTAATATCTGTGAGTAGCTTCCCTGCTCAGATAGGATTATGTCCCCATTCCGTGCACAGCCTGTACAGCCTGCGTGAGCAGGTCCCGGCCCACGGCTCCAATCTTACTTCCACCATTCTTCCCCCATCCTACCTCTCCACCCGCAGCAACCAGGGCCTTGTCTCTTCCGAAATGTACTAAGCTCACTAAGCTCATTCCCGCCCCCGCGCCTCTGCCAGGGCTGTCCCCTCCTCCTGGAAGAATGAGCCTTGCTCTCTTCCTGTCTGGCACCTTTAACCCTTCCTGTCTCATCTCAGACATATCCCCTCAGAGACAATTTTGGGATCCACCAATTAAAAGTAGCACACCCCGCCCCCCACACACACTCAGGCAAAAGTAGCACACACCTCCCATCCATACTTAGGTAAACTCTATGGCAGGACCTTGTTTATTTCCCTCAGTGATCTCCCAGACCTACAATTTTGTTGGCAAATTTTGCCTTTAATTTTGTAACTTTAACTTTGTAGTTTTAATAAGTTTAACATTGTTTTTTTAACTTATCTATTAATACTTTTTAGCTCCATGCTTCCCCTTAGAATATGAACCCGTGATGTCAGGGACTCCATCCCCTTTGTTTGCTGAATATACCTCCAGCGCCTAGTTCGAGGCTTGGCCCATGTTTTCTGCAAAGGGCCAGATGGCAAATATTTTAAGTCGTATAAGCCATGCAGTCTAGTTGACTAGTCAGTCCAACTAGTCAACCCTCATGTTTTTGTGTGAAAGCAGCTACAGACAACATGTAAATGAATGAACATGGCAATGTTCCAATAAAACTTTATTTACAAAAACAAGGATTGCATTTCTAATACCCCTGGTCTAGCTCAGTGCCAGGATTCTAAATATTCTACAGATATTTGTTAAATGAATGACCAGATTATTAGAAATCATCTGAACTTTTCCATACCATCTTTCTTTTTCAGCCTTCGTACTTATTGTAGAGGCTGGCTTCTATTAAAATAATTAGAAGCCACAATGTAAATCATTCTGCGGGTGGTGTTCATTTTAAATGAATGAATAAATCATGGGTTAAAAAAGTGTAAACTAAGGCCAGGCGCTCTGGCTCATGCCTGTAATCTCAGCACTTTGGGAGGCCAAGGTGAGCAGATCACTCGAGGTTAGGAGTTTGAGACCAGCCTGACCAACATGGAGAAACCCTGTCTGAACTAAAAATACAAAAGTAGCCAGGCATAGTGGCACATGCTTGTAGTCCCAGCTACTCGGGAGACTGAAGGAAGAGAATCGCTTGAACCTGAGAGGTGGAGGTTGTGGTGAGTCGAGATTGCACCATTGCACTCCAGCCTGGGCAACAAGAGCGAAACTCCATCTCAAAAAAAAAAAAAAAAAGTAAACTTAAACCCAAATGCTTTCCCCAACACCTTCTTTTCTGGTCCTTTAGCAACTTGCTACTCAAAGTGTGGTCCCTGGATCAGCAGCTTTTGTAGCATCAATCAGGAGCTTTGTGGCATCCCAGGTTGGATCCCAGAACTACTCAATCAGAATGCGTGTTAATAGATCCCTGGGTGATTCGTGTGCACAGTACATTTTGAGAAGACTTGTGTTGGCAAATCCAATAGAGTCTCACCCAGGTGGGTGAAGTCTCTCTCAGGGCTACGAACTGGCATTCTTGCTGTACATCAACATCTATATTCCTCACATCAATGAAACCACTGCAAGGACTACATGATTAGTTTGAAGACTGCACTACACCCAGAAAGCAGCAGCTAATAAAGAACTATTACATCTTGTGGAATAGGAGAGAGAAGCTATGCGTGTGAATGTGCTTTAGATTCAATGCTTAATAAATATTTTTGGAAGAAAAATGAAAGAAGGAAGAAGGGAAAAAAGGAAGGAAGGAAGGGAAGAAATTTTAGTGGCTTCCATACGTAAATTAAATGATTAATGGATACCCAGTTTCAGTGTCTGCATTCACAAAGTGGGTATTTTTTAAACATGCAAGTAGAAATTGCAAGTGTGCTTAAAGTGGAGTACAATGTTTTATCGAAGCGTAACAATTTCAAGTAATGTATTCCAAGTTTATACATCATATTTTGGTATCTATTATTTTAATCTCATCCATTCACTCCTTTGTTTGTCAAGCACCTGCTGTTTATGCAGTCCTATTTCAAGTGCTTGAGATACAGTCTTGAACCTGAAAGGTGGCGCCCCTACCCTCACGGAGTCCAGTGGTGAAGATAGGCTTCCATTTTGTAAAGGAGAGTAAAATAAGCAAATCTAAAATACCTCCTCACCAGTCTGCCTAAAATTGCAATCAGTAAAAAAATTTCCTCTGCATCTAGCAGCCATTGATTCTATAGTCCATGGAGTAACACAATTGTACATTTATACCCCTGTTAAATTAAATAAGCAGGCCTTTAGCCTGAGGCAGTCTCCTTACTCTGAGTGTCTATGTAACAAACTGCAACCACACTCAGTAAGTAAACAAACCAAAACCTACCTTATGAGGATACTTTTTTTTTTTTTTGTAATAAATAGCCAGGTTGCAGCCAATCACAAATAGCTGAACTTCAGCCAATTACAGGCAACCAATTGATTAGACCATTCCCAAATAAGGCAGACACCTCATCACATTGTGACCAAATAAAGCAAATGCCTCATTGTACCCAATCAGATACATTTTCTACTTTGCTTCCATGTTTGGCCTATCAAAGCTTACTGCTCATGCCACTGGGCAGTGCTCTCTGAACCTCTTTGGGTTTTGAGTGCTGCCCAATTCATGAATTGTTCTTTGCTCACAACATAAAGTGTGTTTAAACTTGATTTGTCTAAGTTTTTTTTAACACTTCTAATTGGTATAATATAATGTAAATAAAATAAGCCAATAATGCATTAATTCTCCATTCATTCATTAAACAAATATTACCCAGAGCATCTACTATGCACAAGACACTGAATAAAACCAATGATGATGTTGATGGTGATGATGGTGATTACTTCTACATGATTGCTCCCTAGGTCTCAGGCACTGTGCTAGGTGACTAGATGCATTATCTCACCTAACTGTTTCACGAACTCTATGACTTAGGCACCATTATTTATGCACAGATAAAAAAATCTAGTTCAGAGAGGCAATAACTTGCTTAAGGTCTTAGTTTGTAAAGCGGAGAAGGATTGAACCTGCTGGAAGTCACATAGCAGTTCAAAAATTGTAAGTGACCAGGCGCGGTGGCTCAAGCCTGTAATCCCAGCACTTTGGGAGGCCGAGGCGGGTGGATCATGAGGTCAGGAGATCGAGACCCTCCTGGCTAACACGGTGAAACCCCGTCTCTACTAAAAATACGAAAAACTAGCCGGGCGTGGTGGCGGGCACCTGTAGTCCCAGCTACTCGGAGGCTGAGGCGGGAGAATGGCAGGAACCCAGGAGGCGGAGCTTGCAGTAAGCCAAGATCGCGCCACTGCACTCCAGCCTGGGCGACACAGTGAGACTCCGTCTCAAAAAAAAAAAAAAAAAAAACAAAAAAAACAAAACTGTAAGTGATAGACCCGGGATCCCAGTGTGAAGAGCCACATGTGAAATTTGAAAAACTGACTGGGGCAGATGGTCTCGGGGAAGGAGAGAGCCCAGAAAGAAGAGGAAAAAAAAAAAAAAAAAAAAAAAAAAATCCACCTACCAGGCCTTTAAAGAAGCCCCCAAGGGACTGCTGCCGCTTCTCAGGTCTCTTTTGGAACTTGTCCCCATTCTGCAGTGAGTTCGTGTCCACCGTGGCCTGCTCTGTGCACTGGGCTGGTTCTTTGGCTTCCTGCTTGTTGCTCTTCTGTTTGTTCATCTCGACTGCTGACTTCTTGTCCTTCGAGGAGCCCTCTTTGCCCTTCTGGGGTGCTCCTGTTGGTTCTGGCTCTGGCGGTGTGATAGTCTTTTCTGTGGAGTCTGATGTCTACAGCAATTTCAAACAAAGTACATTTTTAGTGGCTGCAAGACAACTCTCAACAGCAAGGGAATAAATATGTTAAAACAGAGATGTTCAAATGGTGGGCAGTATCTACATTTTCATGAATCCTAGGTGAAATGAAAGTAAAAAAAAAAAATTACATTTATGAAGTCATGGTGGGGACATTTATTTAGTTATCTAATAATTCATTAATACATTCTATGTTATCCCAGAAAGCACTCTTTGTCCCTTATTCTGGTACCAGAACTTGGCTTTTTCTTGGGGAAACACCCTTCTTCCTCATCTACTCCATGTGGTCCAGGCAAACTACTTCCACCTCCAGACAAGACCGTGTGACTTAGGCCTGACCAATCAGAACACTGTATGTGATTGGCCTGCTGTGATTGGCTCAGCATAGGCAAATGCAGATAACACTGGAGCTATTCTCACAGCTTTGCTGAAATAAGAGAGAGGCTGGTTCCCTTTCTCTTAGATTTGAAGCTGTGAAGTTGTAAGACTGGAGCTTCCAGAACCACCAATATTTCTAGGGAAAATCTTCCCGAAAAGGAAGCCAACACAGAGAAAAGCACAGCTGAGAGATGGAGAGAGACAGAGAGAGAAAGACCAGGCATTGATGGTATCATGTGTGCCTCCTAGATCTAGCTGTTCCTGAAGACTTTCTATGCTTAAGCCAGCTTTGAGGGGGCTCCTCCCACTTGCAACCACATGTGAGTGTTTTCTTGGGGATGCCCATTCTTTTCTTCATGATTACATCTACCCTAATTTTTGGTGTGAAATTGTCCTTTTGCTTCATGAAATGGTGGTAAAAGAGATGATTGTTTTATTAGTTTTGAACGTATATCCTTTTTTTATCAAAATGAAAGGTTTACAATCCCACGTTTCCAATAATTTGATGAGATGAGGCTGTAAAATCCAAAAATCTAGTAAATGCAGGCTGGGGTAAGAATAACCATGTGAATATCTTATTTTTCCGGCTGCAAAAGCAACAAACATCCAAAAAAAATATTTCTCCAGTGTAAGGAAAGCATCAGTTCAAGCAAGGCTGGCTTTGATGTTGGGGAGAAAATTTAGAGCAGGGGAGACTGAGTGTTATATGCCCTGTCCAAAGGGCAACAGTTGTTCCGATCCAGCCAAGAGATACCACATAGGCTTGCAGCTCCAGTATAGTCAGAGCTTCTGTTTTTCAAGAGAACCTTGAAGTTAAATTTTTAAAAATGCAAAATATGTCAACTTTTAAATATTGACTTCAAAAGTTTTAAAGCCCTGATGGTGGCAACTGTCAAACACACTTGACCCACTGGATACGTGTGTATAAGCATGATTCATGAAGTTACGTACTGTCCCCAGGTAAAAAGTTCTATAACAAGGTAGCAGCTTTGATGGAGAAGACATCAACTGAAGGAGAGCTTTCCTTTCACTCCAGTGAATCATGCACCCCCCTCAGAAATAAGCGGGAAGACAAACGGCAGAGACTCCCCAGTCCAGAAGGCCTCCACCAGTCCTCTTCAGAGGGCAGAAGTCCTTGCAGAAAGAAGCAACAGGCATCCAGTGTACCTTGAAAAGCTCTTCTGCATATATGTCTTGAATACTTCTGGCAGAGCCCAACGGTCAGAGTTGCAGCAAATGCTAAGAGATGGATGTCCAAGTACAATAGACAGCCCAGAGCAGATACTCTCCTTAGAATGAAACAGAAAGTCTCACCACCACGCTCTTCAGAAAGGCCAGAAACCAGAGATCCCAGTTCAAATGCCTTGTTAACTGTTTTTGTTGTGTAGAAGATTTTAAGATGCAGTGAGTGGCTAAGAGCTCAGTGCCTGGAGTCAGAAGGACCTGGTTTGTTTCTAATTCCACCATATCCTTGCTGTGTGACCAAGGATAATCTGACCTCTTAGTTTCCTCATCTCTATGGGAGCAATAAAAGAAATGACACCTTATGGTGCTGTGAGAATTACATTAGCTAAAAATGGAAAGGACACACCAGTGTTCTCAAGTCTGAATCCAAGGCTCTGGAAAATAAAATTCCCAAATGGATTCTGAAAAACACTCCTAGGTAGGTATAAATAGAATGATGTTTCCAGCTTATTTGGATTTGTACGATGTCATTCCAATTTTAGAATCACCAAGGTTATTGGCATAATTCCTTCACTGTAAAATTCCAGACAAAATATACCATCATATTGAAGCTCTTCTTTGTGAATAAAATAATTTTATCCTGTTTTTAGGTAATAATCTTTGGGAATTTTGGTTCCAAAGTTGTCCAAGGACTTAGTTTGGGGGCCAGCTATAGTCATAACTTAAGAAACAAAATTAGTATAGTAAAAGGCAATATATTTCCTGTTTTAAAAATGTAGGATAAACCAATGATTATGGAAATAAAAATTCTATAACCTATTTACAGTCATTGCTGCCCATTCGTGAGTGTGACATGGGCAACATTATAGATGGAAATTCCCTACCAGCTGCGTAATAGTAATAGTAACAAATAGACTCTGTTAACAGTAGAATTGTGCCCCCCACCCCAATGCATATGTTGAATCCCTAACTCCCAATGTGATTATATTTGGAATAGGAAGTAATTAAGGTTAAACAAAGGCATAGGGTGGAGCCCTGCCCCAATAGGATTAGTGTCCTTATAA
Organism: Rhinopithecus roxellana; assembly: GCF_007565055.1. Classification (NCBI taxonomy): domain Eukaryota; kingdom Metazoa; phylum Chordata; class Mammalia; order Primates; family Cercopithecidae; genus Rhinopithecus; species Rhinopithecus roxellana. The sequence goes on along the minus strand of NC_044561.1, from coordinate 127,569,890 downwards.
GAAGAGACATTGGTGAGCTTATTCTCTTTCTCTCTCTGCCATGTAAGGACACACAAGCAAGAAGGTGGCTGTTTACAAGCCAGGAACACAGTCCTCACCAGGAACCAAACCCTGCTGATTTGCTTACTCCTTAATCCTATCTTTTCCATCCACAAGAACTGCAACAAAATAAATTTCTGCTTTTAAAGCAACCACCTATGGCATTTTGTTATGGCAGCCCATGCTGACTAACACAGCAGCTAACACGTACTGAGTCCTCTGTACCAGAAATGTTATGTTTTACATGTATTGATTCATCTAAGTATGACAACCCTATGAGGAAGTACTTTTCATAGCTCCTTTGTATAGACGAGGAAGCTGAGGCACTGACAGATTTGGTAATTTGCCTAAGTCACACAGGAAAAAAAAAAAAAAAAAAAAAAAAGGCTGAGCCAGGATTTGAACCAGATAGTTTGAGTCTACCACTCATTCTTGTAGCCACTTCTCTATATTGTCAAAACTACTAGAAGAATATTTGATGCCATTTTTTTGTGGAGGTGTATTTTTAAATTAAAAAAAGAGTACAGTTGCATGATCCCATTTAAAAAAAGGAACATATGTAGTTACAAACATGTCATAGCTATATTTCTTTAGAATAAAGGAAGTAATGAAAGCAAACTGTGTGACCCCCCCCCCACTCCATGTCTTTATTCTCTTCAAGACATAGATTCTAGTACTTGCCAAACACCATGCAAGGTGATAGAGAAATAAAAGAAGGAGACTTCTTGCTCCACAGACATTCCAGGCAGACATGAGAAGGGGCAGGGGAGATAAATGAATTATCACAATTTGTGATGATGCTATGAAATAAAAGAACAAGGTGTAGTTATGAGAGGCAGATATGGGAGGTCTTTTTGAGGAGTTGACATTTATGGCAAAAAGTGAAGGGTGAGAAGAGATTTTTAATGCAGAAAAGAGGGAAACGCATGTGTGAAAACTTTTTGATAGGATAAAGCTGAGGAACTGTAGTTTGTTCACGCTTGTGTCTGCAGATCCCAATCTCGTTCTTGGTATACAGTAGGTGCTTAATCCTGAGATGTTAAATGAGTCGGCCGTGGCTGAGAATGTTATTGAAAAGTACACTGTGAAGGGAAGTGAGAATACACCAGCTAATCCCACCACCAAACTGAGTTCAAGGTCACTTACTTGGCAGCTGGAGTCTTTCCCATTTATTTCTTCTGAGTGGGTGATCCCTCCATCCCCTTTCACTGACTAAAATAACAAACAGACAATGGCCTTCAGCCACCACAAGTACAGTGACATGGAGAATGCAAGAAGGTTCTGAAATGGATGATCTCAGTCATTTATCATTGAGGTTTGGGATTAAGACAACTGGAAGACCAACTGGAAACATGTTACTTATCAGATACAGATTTCCATGCAATTTGTAACCATATCTAATTAAATTCAAGTGTTGGCCTCCAAAAATAACAACAAAAGTACTAAATCCTGAAATTAGGCAATTCTGAGATAAATGATGATGGTTCCAATTAATGTTGGAAGCAGGAGATAGTTGAACATATTAAATGAAGACTGAATGAACAATTGACTCATGAATAGCCTTCCATTGGGAATATTTAGGCTGTGGGTGTTTTATTGTTTTTTTTTTTTTTTTTCTTTTCTCTTCTTGATAGAGTTTTGCTGAGTATTTCATTTTCTACCCTTTAGCACCCCCTATAGCCAGCAACATCAGTGACAGGGATAAATGGGGTTGGCCTTGACTCCTTAAACTCCACACTCTAAGCTAATGGTTCTAGAAGTGTGATTCCAGGACCAGCAGCTTCAGCATCACTTGGGAACTTGCTAGAAAGGCAAAATCTGGAGACCCACTCTGGATCTTAATGAATCAGAAGCTTTCAGGGGTGGAGGCTCAACGATCTGCATTTTAATAAGCTCTTCAGGTGGCGCTAAGGATTGTTTGAACTTGAGCACCACTGCGCTCAGCAAGTTGGCCATGTACAACTTCAGACTCATGCTGGGGTCTGTGGTTTTAACCGTGCATTTAGTAATATCCTATGCTTAGTGCTTGATACCTTAAAAATCTGGTAATAAAATGCTCAATTCTTATCAACAACATTGACTCAGGTCTAATTCCCACATATTTGATCACTGCTTAATGTCTCCTCTTCCCAGCTATGGGAGGAATGTAGAGAGCAGGGTTGCAGCAATGTGGGGCAAAGAGGAAGACTCCAGATTCCACTGTTATTTATGGCCTTGACTGTCCATTGAAGGCACTCGAATACTTTTTGACTGATTAATATTATGTATCTTTGTCATCTGAGCTATGGTGTTCACATTAGAGATAATACAAACTATTATTTATGAAGGACAATTTTTAGTGGAGTGCTTAGTAAGTGCTGGGCATTGTGCTAAATGAGATAATAACTTGCATTATTTCATTTATTCATGATGTCAGAACCTTAAGATGAGGAATTACTTTATTTTTCAGACAAGGAAATGGAAGCTCAAAGATGCTAGCACCACCATGGAACTAGCAGGTTTGAGTGCCAGTATTGGACAGCAGGCAATGACTATATTCCAGACTCTAAACCACCTCCTGATACTGCCCCTAGAAGGCAGGAGGCACCACTCAATCAATAAACATTTACTGAGCATTCACTGTATGAAATTGCTGAATGTTAAACAAAATGACAAAAGCTTGGATAAGATGGAGGATGGCCAAACTCAAATGTGGATGTTTATGGGATGTTCCCTCATCAGGAGTCAACTGTGCTTTTCTTTATTTTTGCTATTATTGTTATTTTTAAGAGACAAAATAATTCACTCAGGCTGAAGTACAGGGGCATAATCACCATTAACAGCAGCCTCAACCTCCATGGTCAAGCAGTCCTCCTGCCTCAGCCTCAGCCTCCCAGATAGATAGGACTACAGGTGTACACCACCATGTCCAGCTATTTTTTTTTTTTTTTGAGAGAGTCTCACTCTGTTGCTCAAGCTGGAGTGCAGTGGCATGATCTTGGCTCACTGCAGCCTCTGTCTCCCGGGTTCAAGTAATTCTCCTGCTTCAGCCTCCTGAGTAGTTGGGACTGCAGGCACCTGCCACCATGCCTGGCTAATTTTTGTACTTTTAGTAGAGACAGGGTTTCACCATGTTGGCCAGGCTCATCTCAAACTCCTGACCTCAAGTGATCCACTTGCCTCGGCCTCCCAAAGTGTTAGGATTACAGGCATGAGCCACTGTGCCTGGCCCAGCTATTTTTTAAAAAAATTTTTGCAGAGATGGAGTGTCACTATGTTGCCCAGGCTGGCCTCAAGCTCCTGGGCTTAAGTGATCCTCCAGCCTTGGCCTCCCAAAGCACTGGGATTTCAGAAGGCCTGTACTCTTTTTAACATACTGCTTAGTGTGAAAGAGGCGGTGTCTGGAAGTTCCGTGTACTGAGGAACATCATTGTTGGGTGTTTCACTGAGATTTTCAACCCAATGGCAAACAAACATCAGACTGTCCTCTCCACAAAATTTAGATCTATCTACATGGAAAGTGGGCTTTTCCTTCCTCCGTGTCTTGTGCATTGTTCTACAAAGGCCAGTCTTGCTTGAGAAGGCTTAGAAAAAGAAATGAACTCTTGGTTATTTCTTCCCTCATCACAACCAGCTCTGTCAGCCTTCCCATCACACCCAAAGCTTTGGACACATAGGGATTTAACTCAGCCTCCAAATTCAGGCTGTGTCGTAACAGCCCTTCCTACTCAAGCGCATTCCCAAGTGGCCTTTACACTATGGCTTTGGATCACATCTGTCAACCTCTGGGGAATGTTGAGCAGCAAAAAAACAAATGCACAAAATGGTTTTTTAGGCAAAAACCAAATGGACATGAAGAGTCATGCATGACCACTCCACCACTTTCTAGAGAATAAAGTTCTCTCACTCGCCCCTAGGAGAGAGGAATTCTAAACTTCCCATTAGTTGTTTCAATTTGGCCTTCATTAGGGACTCTGCCAATTTAAGGTTTCAATTTGCTTTCCTTCCCCCCCATTTCTTTGAGAGCCCTTGGAGAAGAATTGGGATTGAATCAGAAGGCTGTGTTGACAGCAGCTGATCTCAGCTGACATCATGAAAACAGACCTCCAGGCTATCAGGGAGATTACTGCAATGAAGTTCAACTTCTTAAAAAGAAAAAATAAGAAGAGAGAGAATCTCAAATTTTTCAGTGATTTTTCTTTATTGCTCATTTTGAGGCATATAAAGCTGCATGTATGCAAAGGTGACCGAAGTTTGGGTTTAGACTTAGAATCTTATTAAGTCCATCTGAAGTCACTTCTGTAGCAGCAGTTATTATTAATAACAACTGTTTCCTTCCTTCCTTCTTTCCTTCCTTCCTTCCTTCCTTCCTTCCTTCCTTCCTTCCTTCCTTCCTTCCTTCCTTCCTTCCTTTCCTTCCTTCCTCCTGTCCTCTCTCCCTCACTTCCCTCCTTTTCTTCTATCCTTCTTTTTCTTTGCAGAGACAAATCAGAATAATTCATGTTGAACTCTGTATTCAAAGGAACCATAAACATAGAGGCTTATTTTTTCCAGCTGTCAAAAATAGCAAAGTTACTGTTTAAAGAGACTAAAATTCTTCCAGAGACTATTTAATACTTTGAAGAACAGTTTAAAGACTATGAAGTAATTTCAGAGATTTTCCAGTGTGATATTGAGCAACTTTCTTCATGGAGTTAATTTTTATTCATGAGAGTCAAAGGTGAAGCATCTCAGGGCTTTCAGCCTGCAGTGTTGAGATGGAAGCTACTTGTGGCATCCACGCCTTGTATATTAATGAAATCATTTTTTATTTCTTTCATCGTGTCATGCATTCCTATAGCTTGATACTCTGAGGAATGTTTGAACCATCTCCAATGTGTATCACTTAGCTATTCAAAAATCTAGCAAAAATGTTTGGTGGTCAGTTCACTTTTCTTTGAAAGGAATGTTAATGTATTTTGATGGCAATATAATTCAAACACTATTGACATTTTAAAGAAAAAGAATTCAGTTGAAAATTTAATATATGGTGAGTATATCTGCAATACTGTTTACCAGAAAACAAATCCAAGGAACGGCATCTACTGGAAATTTCTAGGATCGACAAAGGTAATGGATCTGAGCCTAGTATTTTACCAAGATGCTCACTTGAAATGGAATTGGACTAGTCAGGAAAACTCCCCAGCCATGGTAAATTTTGTTTTAGCGACAAATATATTTAGAAAATCTATGTGCAAGCTTTAAGTAAGCCATATATTAATCCTCTTCTCCTTTGTCTTATTGTCGTTTTAGGTAAGTGCAACAGCTCAATGCATCAAAATGGTATTTCCGTAGAACACACTACTAAAGAAATCACAAAAATGGAGCATGTGGTTGTTCTACCTTCATATCCTTTCTGAGAATACCAGCTGCAGAAGCACAGGAAGCAGCAATTACACATGAGTCAAAGGGTGAGCTTTAGAATAACAAAATGACAACAAAACAAAAAAACTGAGTTGGAATTCTGGCTCTCCCGCTTACCAGCTCTGGGACCGTGGAAAAATCCCATAAGTACTCACGAGTCTCTGTATTCTCATGTCCATCATGGGGCAGAGAGAGCGCTTGTTTCCTAGAGTTCTCTATTAATAAATGAGATACTGCGTGCAAAGTGCCTAGCACACAGTAAATAAACGGTAGCGCTCATTGTTATTACTACCAATAACTGAAAAGTACTGAATGACTACAGAGACCCTTTTAGGGTAGAAAGGAATGCAAGTCATTGGTAGGAACAGGAATTGACCAAATTAATGCCTCCTTCAGAAATCTTTCCTTAAAGAGCAAATCTGTATTAATGTTTTAATGCTCAGGGAAGAATTTCAGATCGAAGACTTTTGGTTTTCTGTTTTGTAACTACCATCACAGACCACCCTATTTCCACCTCCAATAGTACATTTCAACAGGTTTTGTTAGACTTATTGGATTGAATGTAATTAATTAAAAAAAAAAACTCTCTGATTTTATGACTGCCTCCTCATTTGGACTTTTAATTTACCCATTATTAAAACTCATAGTATTTCTCTAAGCCTGAGAACATTATTCCAACAAAGATTTTCTTACAAATCTAATGGTCCAAACAAAGATATGAGGAGGAGTAAATGAAATAATGTAGGTGAAAATAGTTTGGAGGAGGAAAGTGTGCTCATGTGTAAGGTGTTATTAATATTGACGAAGTATAATTCTGTATCTAGATATTTCTATCTACCACCTTTCTGGTTTCATCTGCCTACCTGCTTTGTGGACACATGAATGCAATATTCTACCCCCTCACTTTATAAAAATACACCAGCACTTCAAATATTCAATTTCTTGACATACAGCTGAATTAATATGTATAAGAATCTTTTCCTATTTAGGGCATGACGGATGTCTTAGATATTCCTCACAATTATTTAAAATCCTGCAGGAGCCCGCAGAATTTTTGTGAAGTGCTACATCTCTATGTGTTGAACACCCTGTTAGGACTTATATGATTCTGTTTTCCTTTCCCTAAAATATAGTTATTTTAAAACTGATTTTTTTTCTGTTTTTATTTTTATGAGCAGTAAATTTATAGAAAGAAAAAGATCTCCAGCTGGGCGCCGTGGTTCATGCCTGTAATCCTAGCACTTTGGAAGCCCAAGGTGGGTGGATCACCTGAGGTCAGGAGTTTGAGACCAGCCTGGCCAATATGGTGAAACCCTGTCTCTATTAAAAACACAAAATTAAAGGTGTGTTGGCATACACTTGGAATCCCAGCTACTCGGGAGGCTGAGACATGAGACTCGCTTGAACTCGGGAGGCAGAGGTTGCAGTGAGCAGAGATGGTGCCACCGCACTCCAGCCTGGGTGACAAAGCAAGACTGTTTCAAAAAGAAAAAAAAAAAAAAAAAAGTGGGGGAGAAATGCGAAGGATAGAAAGTAGAAAATCAATGATTTGGTGAATGGTGAAACTGAATACAAAGCATAGGTTTTTCTATTGAGTTTTATCTTCCATTAAGACAATTATTTAAACAAACCGATATTTTGCTAACAATATCCAAAATTTGTTTGAAAGGTTTATTCGGCTCAACCCCCCCCACCCCCGCAACCTCAAAAAACCCTTAGTGATGGGCCAGATGTTGTCTCTATTTTCAAGCTGTGGGCAGGTTTTTTCTTTCCTGCATAAATCCAAAGACTTTGAATCAGTTTGGAAGCCATGGACATGTTACCAAAAAGTATTTCCTAAAAATAATTGCTAGAGTCAACTTCCAGAAATCTCCCCAATGGGGACATTAACACATGTGCATAAAAGTAGGTGTATAAGGATCTTCATACAGGCTTGCGAAGCAATTGAGAAAACGTGGGTAAGACACTTGGTGTGTGCTCACTGAATATGAGGATAGAGTTAAAAATAAATGTCTATTTTCTTCTCCACGGGGAAACAGACCACACCTGTTTACGCTCACTGTTGTATTTCTTGTGCCTGAATATAATGAACACTCAATAATTAGTTGTTGAATAAGTGAATGAATGAAATGCAAAAAGTTGAAAACATACCAAATGTCCATCCATTGAGCAATGGTTAATCTGAGTATGATAAATCCAGACATTATGATTCAAATAAGTTGTTCTAAAGAATGAGATGGTTCTCTATCAGGGGTTGCAAACCCAAATACCCACAGGGAAAGAGCCGGTAACATAAATGAGTGAGCTAGACTGGGTGTGACAATAGGGAGTGGTAGGGATTTTAGTAAGCTGGAAAACTCATCATCTGTTTATTTGAATTAATCACAATATAATATATAGTGTTGTAATGAAAGCAAAACAAAAAAAAAATAATACTTAGAATACCTGGAATTTTAAAGGAAATTCCACCAATCAGTATTTAAACTTTGCAAAGATAATGTTCATGTTCCCAGGCCTTTTCGTGGGCAACTGGTAATAAGAACAATGGACATCATGAGACCCAATTCTAAGAATCCATTGGGGATTGCTGGGGAAAAGAGTGTCCTCACCTACTTTCATCCCTATCCTATGGCGAATTGATTCCAAAGGACGCTTTTCTTCTCAATTTGTTTCCCTCAGAATTTAGACTTACATATTTTCTACTCCCCCAAAATTTTCCCAAACAGCATCTAAAAGATAGCTCTGGGGGATACATTTAAGCAATATAAGACCTCATTAGAATTTAACAATTTGTTTTAGATGGATGCTGTGAATGGTTTAAAGGTCTTTTTTGTTTTTTCTTTTTCTTTTTTTTTTTTTGAGATGGAGTCTCGCTCTGTCGCCCAGGCTGGAGTGCAGTGGCCGGATCTCAGCTCACTGCAAGCTCCGCCTCCCGGGTTCCCGCCATTCTCCTGCCTCAGCCTCCCGGGTAGCTGGGACTACAGGCGCCCGCCACCTCGCCCGGCTAGTTTTTTGTAATTTTTAGTAGAGACGGGGTTTCACCGTGTTAGCCAGGATGGTCTCGATCTCCTGACCTCGTGATCCGCCCGTCTCGGCCTCCCAAAGTGCTGGGATTACAGGCTTGAGCCACCGCGCCCGGCCATGTTTTTTCTTTTTTTCTTTTTTCTCACGCTTTCTTTGGAGTTTGTTGTCCTTTTCCCTGTTTTAAATGAAGGAGCTTCATATTGGTTACTTGGAAGAGACCTTCATTCTATTTGTGATATATATATATATATATATTTTTTCGGTATCTCTCAATTCCATCCAGAAATGGAAAAGCTGATCGCTGTCAATATTATGATGAGTTATTTGGGGATCCCATTTGTAAGTTAGATGAGTTGCCAGAAACAGACCAAATGTTCTTTTCTTTCCTGGCATCACGTAAAAATTGGTTTAAAAAAATCTCAGGTCTTAATCTCCATTTTCACTGCCAAACTGCAGATCAAATGGCCAACGAGATAGATGGGGTTTTGGCCATATGGGCCGCCCACAACTGATTCTACACTTTTTACTCCATGAGAATATAACAAGAAAAGAAAATGATTCCTGTCAACAATTTCTAACACAATTATTTCTAATATGCCTCAGTTCGCATTGGCAAGAGTTTTGTTTTGTTTTGTGGGCTAGAAAGAATTCCTTAACAGGTTGAGCCTGTGAAATTAGAGAGTTGCTTTCTCAAGGGATTAAACTCCAAATACTCCTGAAAATAAAGGCACACTATAATGAAATTCTTGTTTTTCATTAAAAGAGAATTAAACTAATGACCTTTTACATGCATTTTTTGTTTTTTGTTCTCCAACTGATTTAGGTTTTGTTGCATTCTATTATTTAAGCTCCTGGCTGTTTAGACATTTAATGTGCATGGCTTGTTATAAACAGTAAAATGTATCTATCACATTCTTTCTATTCTACACAAATTAAAAGCATGGCTAATTCATCAACTAAGTTACATATTTCACTATTGGAATATTATGTTGTCATTTCCGTATTTAATTTATCTGTAAGCTAGTTTTGTCCAAATTTGTGTCACTCACATGTCACCTTCAGAATTTCTGCCACATCTTTATATAACTTGGACTATTTAATATATAATCCTTAAACAACCTGATATTCTTTATGTAAACAAATGTATTTCAAAGAAAACCTCATATCATTACCATAATGAGAAAAGCAGTATCATTGACCACCAACAGAAGGAAACTTTAAAAATAAGTAAGAGTAAGGAATAATAGTAACTTCTAGTTAGATGCTATTGTATGTCAAAATTTGGACCCAACCACAGTTAAAAAGCTGAAAAAAAAAAAAATAGATGTTGGTGTAGATGTGGTGAAAAGGAACACTTTTACAGTGTTGGTGGGAATGTGAACTAGCACAACCACTGTGGGAAACAGTGTGGAGATTCCTTAAAAAACTAAAAGTATATCCACTATTCGATCCAGCAATCCCACTACTGGGTATCTACCCAAAGGAAAATAAGTCATTATCTGAAAAAGACACCTGCGTACACATGTTTATAGCAGCACAATTCACAATTGCAAAGATATGGAACCAACCTAAGTGCCTATCAACCAATGAGTGGATAAAGAAAATGCGGCGTATGTACACCATGGAATACTACTGAGCCAGAAAAAGGAATGAAATAATGTCTTTTGCAGCAACTTGGATGGAGCTGGAGGCCATTATTCTAAGTGAAGTAACTCAGGAATGGAAAACCAAATACTGTATGTTGTCACTCATAAGTGGGGGCTAAGCTATGAGGATACAAAGGCATGAATATGATATAATGGACTTTGGGGAGTCAGGGGAGAAGGTTGGGAGAGGGGTGAGGGATAAAAGACTGCATACTGGCTATAGTGCACACTGCTCGGGTGACAGGTGCACTGAAGTCTCAGAAATCACCACTAAAGAGCTAATCCACGTCACCCCAAACCACTTGTATGTCCGCAACTATTGAAATTAAAAAAAAACTCGAACCCAAGGGTAGCTCTTTTTTTGTTAAAAAGAGTTAGCAGGCATTAAAGGGTTAAAGAATATTAGCAATAAAAGAGACTTTCTGTATGATTGAATCAGAAGGAAAACAGGGAATTTTCTCACTACACAATTCATAGTCCAATCATATTCCATACATACTATCTACAATTGTATCTCCTACTACCTGTGACATGAGCCCATTGTTCCCAGAAGCCACTCTAGGTACTTTAGGTTTCCTATACTGGAAGTAAGGGGCTTACCATTTGTCTGAGAAACGTCATCAGAGAGGTTCTTGGTTTGCTTTCTTCTCTTTTGAGTTTCACTTCTGTGGGTTCAGGTGTAGCATCTCCTTCGTTGAGGTCCACTGTTTGTAAGGCTGATTCTACTTCCTTGGACTTTATAATCTCTACTGGTGATTCACACACCACCTGGATTATTTTGCCAGGTAATAAGAAAATGAAAAACAAAACATTCCCCCAAAACACGTTTTACAAAGTGGGGTTCTTGTTGCCCCCCTGTCCACATAATAGCTACAGTTTTGAATCTATGACCATTTCTACACAGGCACCTCTTGGAGAAGTAATGCTTATGTTGTACAATGCACCAATTTCCAAGCAGCTGCCACATGGACATGGTAGTGGCAAAATCCCTTCCCCAACGGGAAGAAGAGATAGGAGGTTCTTTTTGGGGACTGTCCTTTGGAGCATGCCCAATACCCATTCTATTCTAGTAAACCCACCTCTTTAATCTGCCACTGAGGTGAATTACACTTGGCCTATGTAGAAACCAGGAATAATCATTTTCTTAAGAGTCCAACCTTAGAGACGGTCACCATGACAGCTTCCAGTTCTCTTTCCAGTTCCCCTGCAACTGTGAAGAAACTGTCCTCTTTGTAGAAAGGAGAGTGTAAAAACCACTCAGTTTAATCCACTTCCTCATTAAGTGACATCTAATTTTTCTCCAGAACAGTCACTTGCAATTTCACTTAATTGAAGTTTATGCTTTCAGAAGAAAAATGAACTTGGCAAGAAAATGATGACTAAGTTGTTCACGGCCCTGGCCATGGTACCTAGTGAGCTCGATGTTCTCTGCCTCTGAGTGTCTGTGGCGGCTTGGATGGAAGGGCCCATCTACCATACTCTGCTCTCAACTTGTGTTCTTTTGCAGTGCCTTACTCCATTTGTACAGGGCCCCAGTCACATCTGGGACAGTTTCTGCATTTGTGTTGCTCCCTGCAACAGGACTGAGCGAATTGGCCAGGAGAGGCTTTTACGATTTCCTTTGTTTCCTGAGGCAGGGGCTGGCAAAATACTACCAAATCTAGCTCAGTGACTGCTTCTGTATGGCTCCTGGGCTAAGGATGGTCTTTACCTTTTAATTTTATTTATTTAAGAAATGAAGACACGATACGTTGCCCAGGCTGGCTTTCAACTCCTGGGCTCAAGTGATCCTCCCACCTTGGCCTCCTACGTAGCTGAGACTATCAGCACACGCGACCATGCCTGATGGATTTTACGCATTTAAAGCGTTGGAAGAAATATTTTAAAAGATAAAATGTGTGGGATGGAGACCACAAACAGCCTATGAAGCCTGAAATATTCACTATCTGGCCCTTTAAACTGCATGGTTTTTATCTGCTGCTCCCTGGAAAGTGCCATAGAGTCACAGGTGTCTTCCCACTTGTCTTTGCTGAGCCAGACTCCCGCCTTTCTCGGAGTCTTTTCTTGGTGTCAGGGGGTAGAGGAAGGGGACTCAGTTATTTCCAAAAATATGGTCTGCTGAGAAACTATTTTCTTTCCCATCATATAGAACAAACCATTGGTTTGCAAATGACCCGAATTTTCCAAATTGAGAAGAACCCTTAGTCTCTGTATTGTCATTTGATTCAGGGAGTTGCCCATCAACAAATCAGCATGCAGAACACCCCAACATTTGGCAACTAAATCACATTTCTTAAGCTAAATTAATTTTCTTAAGCTATTGACACAATTTCTAGTATTTTCTTTTCTGTAAACAAAAATGGAAGTTGGGGGGTTATAAACTCAAAAGTGCTCAGGAGGCATGCAGAGAATATCAGCACTGATTGACCAGACATAAGACAAAAAGGAGTGATAGGGATGATGACAAAGTAAAGTCAGACTGTCCCATCTAAAGACATGAAACGATTAAAAATGCTGGATTGGCCAAACAAAACCTATTTGTGAGGAACGGTCTGCTGCAGGGCTGCTGGTTTGGGACCCCAATCTATCTTTAGGAAACGAGGTGGAGACTGGAGCCATATCAGAGACTGAGAATGGCAATAGAGCGTGGACATGGATTTCCACATTTTGAACTGATGTAATTCAACTGCATTTCCGAAAAATAAGTGTGAGCCACAAGCTTCTTCAGGTGAGGCTGAAATGTAGGCAGTCTAACTCGTGGTCATAGAGGACAGGCTCCAGAACAACTTGTTGGGCTCTAAATCACATCTGTACCCCTTATGGGTGTGCTAATCTAAGCTCAGTGCTCAACAGCTCTGTGCTTTCGTCTTCTCTGTTATCGGTGGGGATCGTACACACGTCAGAAAGTTGTCTGCATATTAAATCAGGCAATACATGTCAAGTTCTTAGCATCATGTGCTCAGTTAATGCTAGTGGTTGTTATTTGTGTTAATGTTAGAGCCATTTACTCCATGAGCATGAATTATCTGGATCATGCACCATGCACATATCCATTATTTAGAGATGATTATATTTATAGCTACTTCTTACTATGCCTGGTGTTGTACAGGGTGTTTAATATTTTTTTATAAATGGCATCAAGAAGTAGTTCGACAGCTTAGGAAATATAACATTATCCCTATTCTATAGATAAAGAGCAAATAATTGAATGACTTGGCCAAAGTCTCATCACCGATAAATAGGCATTACAATGAGGATGGCATTTTCTGTGGCAACTGAACGTATCTAATAGTGGCTTAACCAATGAAAACATGGAACAAGAAGTTCTGGGGTTGCTTCGGTGGCTCCACAATATCTCTAAGAACTTTGACCCTTTCTGTTCTTGGCTCCACTATTCTTGGCATGCTAGATTTTCATCATTTTATTTGTTACCTCATGGTTATAAAATAGCTGCCACAATTCCAGATATCACATCCTCAATCCAATGTTCTGAGAAGGAAGGAAGGTCACAGCCAAAGACTTGCAAAAAATAAACATCTGTATTTTGATCTCCTACCTCAGGGTACCTAAATTTCACAGGTCAGAGTGAAGCCACTTACCCCCAGGCCACTTATTAGTGAAGAAAATGAGATTACTAACTTAGACTAATCATGATCAAATACTTTGTGGATATAAAGTTGGCAACTTTGCCTAAAACTAAGGGTAGAAGAGTAGAGAAATAGAAAATAGCTCTTGAGTAGATAAGGAATGGAGTTTGGGTTCAGAAGTATTCTGTCTTTGAGGCAATGAGTTCTTTCTTTGTGTGCAAAGACCTGGAGGAAAAATTACTCAAGAATAAAATGATCAGATTGTATGGCAATAACTTTGTAAATCAATTCTATTTAGATGCCAGTGGTTCCCTTGCTGAGCCTTTGCAAATGTTGAGAGGTATCAACCCATAAATCCTAGGCCACAAGTCCATTCTCCAGAACACAACTATTTCAGCAGGTAAAAAAATATAGTACTTCTGGAGACTTCCACCACCTTTGAAGTCAGGCCAAGAAGTTGGCTTTTAGTAGCCAAGGAAAATCCACTGACATCCAGTGTGGAAATCCAGAACAATCTTGGTTAAGTAAAGATCTGATTTGCATATACAGACATAATAATTCAATTTTTATTTGGATAATTTTCCAAATTTCTCCCAGGCCAGGGCTTTGGAAAAAGTTGTTTCCTATTTAGAATATATGACTGCATCTGCACATTTTAATTTTGGAAATCATGAATGGACATAATTAAAGTCAGATGTGTGCTACATTTTAGAATTAAATCCCCCCTGCTTGATTTCTGTAGAGGATATGGTAGACATAGCATGAAGATGGCTGGTACATCTAATATTGACAATACACATTTCAGTGAAGAGTCTCCCTTTCTGCCTCAAATTTTACACTAAACTTACTCTTGAAATTTGGTTATACAGTTTTTACTAGAGCTGTGGCTTTTGGAAACTGATTCATGGCAAAATAGATTTCCTCCATCTAAACTTCATGCACAACATCATATTAACATTAAAGGTTTTTATTTTAGAATATTTTAAAGATTATTTTGATTGGATTTTTAATGTGATTGATTACAAAGACCTCCTACAGATTTTTTTTTTTCTACTCAGTAACTATTCTCTCTCATCTGCTTACACATTGTAATTTTGCCTTGGGAGAGCAATCTTTCCTAACTTCAAGACTATGTAGTTTGAATGAAGCCAACTGAAAAGATCTAAACCAATCAACATGATCAAGCTCCTTGACTGTGTTGGTTTAGAAATGACAGCATGCGGCAAATTGCATTATTTCTCTAATTATTGTTAGAGAATAACATTACTCATTGATGTGTGACTTGCTTTAGTGAATGGCACATGGGTAGATATGACATATACCATGCCTGAGCAGAAGCTTTAGGATCCATTGCATGATTCACCCATGCCACTATTTTCTCTCTGCAACAAGAACTGCATGTCCTTATTGACGGGACTGTTGCTTCCCTACTGACCTCAGCCTTAAGAGGCCGAATGAGTTAGCCAAAGCCAACTGCTAGCTGGCTTGTAGCATGAGTGAGGAAAGAAAAAAAAAAACTTCTTTGCTATTGAGAAGCACTGAAATTTGGGACTTGGTTGTTACTGCAACATAACCTGGCAAAAGCTGACAAATACAGCATGTGAATGCATTTCAGTCAGTGAAACAGAACAAATTTCCAGGACATGTAGGGTTGCTACTTGACAAATAGCTCATTTACTTTGGACTGAGTGATGTGATGTTGGAAAGCTGAAAACGTAGCCAGGCCAAGAAGGCTGAACCCAGGGAGAGCCCTGAATTAAACTTTATTTGAAACCAATTTAACTTTCTAGTGATGAGAGCCAGTAAACGCCACTTTCTTTTAATCCAGGTTGAATTGGGTTTTCTTTCACTTGCAACTGAGAGGTTACTTATTAAGAGGGATAAGCAACAGAAGTACCTGTTTCCATGGTCTTGCAGGTTATTGGAAGGAAATAATTTTTTTTTTTCATTAGAACATTAACTCAATTAACCAATGAGCAAAACATGGTTTTTTTTTTTTTTTTTTTTTTTTTTTTTACTGTAACTGATAGATTCTATCATTTCAAGAGTTAAAAAAGATTTATTAGGGCGGGCGCGGTGGCTCAAGCCTGTAATCCCAGCACTTTGGGAGGCTGAGACGGGCGGATCACGAGGTCAGGAGATCGAGACCATCCTGGCTAACATGGTGAAACCCCGTCTCTACTAAAAATACAAAAACTAGCCGGGCGAGGTGGCGGGCGCCTGTAGTCCCAGCTACTCGGGAGGCTGAGGCAGGAGAATCGCGTGAACCCAGGAGGCGGAGCTTGCAGTGAGCTGAGATCCGGCCACTGCACTCCAGTCCGGGCGACAGAGCGAGACTCCGCCTCAAAAAAAAAAAAAAAAAAAAAAAAAAAAAAAAAAAAAAAAAAAGATTTATTTCTGATAGGACCAGAAGCACATTCTAGGAAAAGCACTAAACTTCCATAGGCTTCAAAAATCCTTATTTTTCTTTCTGTGAAAAAGTTTGAGAAATGTTGACATCACTCTTTTTTTTTTTTTAAATACAAGTGGGCCTTGCATCAGTTGATAGATTAGTTCCAGAAAGTTGTAGGTGGGAGAAATTTTAAAGAATAAATTCAACCAGAAGTTGCTATTTAAAGCACTCTTATAATATGGTTATATTTTAGCCAGAAGTCGCTATTTAAAGCACTCTTATAATATGGTTAATCACATCCAATTGTCCTGTTGTGAAGGTGTAGAGTACAATATGTTGTTTTGACTAATGCCTTCTCTCTTATTTGGGAGGTGGAAATTAAATCTAACTCTGTTTTAGATATTCCTTCAATCCACATGGACACGGAGTCAGCTGTGAGCTGTATATTTTCACTAGGAAATAAAATCACTGATTACTGGGACATGCTCACTTACCATGTTGTCTCCTGTTTGCTAATTTGCTAACAATTACTGCAGAAGGTGGCAAACTTTTCCTGCAAAGGCCCTGCCAATCAGTGTCTCTGTTGAAACTACTCAACTCTGCTACCTAGCAGTAAAGCAGCCATAGATGATATGTAAAGGAATGAGCATGACTGTGTTCTAATAAAACTTTATTTCTGGACACTGAATTTGAATTTTGAATTCACATCATAAAATATTCTTCTTTTAATTTTTATCAACCATTCTAGAATGTAAACATCATTTTTAGCTTGTGGGCTGTATTTGGCCCATGAGCTATAGTTTGCTGATCCCTAAAATTATTGAGTTCCTCCTACATTTCAGGCACTGACGTAAGCACGTTATAGATATTATCTCATTTAATTTTCACAAGAACCCTAAAGTGTAGGTGATATTATTATCACCATTTAACAGAGGAGTAAACTGAGGCTCACAAGGTGGTATGGCCTGAAGATGATGGGATCAACGTCACAACCATCATCCTCATTCCCTCCAAGTGATAGGCTGTCAAAAGATGAAATACTGATGCTGGGAGCGGTGGCTGACGTCTGTAATCCCAGCACTTTGGGAGGCCAAGGTGAGCGGATCACTTGAGATCAGGAGTTTGAGACCAGCCTGGCCAAGATGGTGAAACCCTGTGTCTACTAAAAATACAAAAATTAGCCAGGTGTGGTGGCACCTGCCTGTAATCCCAGCTACTTGGGAGGCTGAGGCAGGAGAATCACTCAAACCTGGGGGGCCAGAGGTTGCAGTGAGCTGAGATTGCACCACTGTACTCCAGCCTGGGTGAAAAGAGCAAAATTCTGTCTCAAGAAAACAAACAAACAAACACACAAACAAAAAAAAGAGGATGAAATATTGAGCCTTAAAAATCAAAATGTCACTTGTAGTGTTAAGTCATTTAAGGCAATTTTTATAATGCTTCTTTATTTTATTTAACAAATATTTTGCCTCATTTTATGTCCTTATCATCAGTTTTTGTGTTATTGTTTGGTGTCAAAAATTTAACTTTTAATTCCTGTTTATATTTCTATTTAAAATTTCACACTAGAAAATGGAATATCTTCTGTTTGCCTGTTAGAGATCAGCTCTGCATTTTAGCATCTGAGCTGCGGGAAACACAGGGTTCCCTAAACGAGCAACTGCACACAAATATCCAAAAAGTTTTTCTTTAGAAAAGTCAGAACCTCAAAGCCAACAGATGCTACAGATTTTACGGGCAGCTTTTAAACTTAAAGTTCGTGGCAAGAAGTCTTGTGGAGTTCCTTCTTGTAGGTTGCTGGAATAGAAACTTTGACTTTCTATAAAATAGTAATTCATGAGAACTTTCTGGAATGATGAGAGACCTTAGCTTTGCTGAGCTACTAAGATTGGCTCAAGAAAGAAAAGAAGGAAGGAAGGAAGGAAGGAAGGAAAGGCAGCAAAACCAACAAACAGATTTTGAGAGGTGAAGGCAGCTAGACTTCCCAGGTCAAGTGGGGACTTGGAGAACTTTTCTGTCTTGCTAGAGGATTGTAAATGCACCAATCAGCTCTCTGTAAAAATGCACCAATCAGCGCTCTGTGTCTAGTTAAAGGATTGTAAATGCACCAATCAGCACTCTGTCTAGCAAAAGGATTGTAAATGCACTAATCAGCACTCTGTAAAGATGCACCAATCAGTGCTCTGTGTCTAGCTAAAGGATTGTAAATGCACTAACCAGCACTCTGTAAAAATGCACCAATCAGTGTTCTGTGTCTAGCTAAAGGTTTGTAAATGCACCAGTCAGCACTCTGTAAAATGGACCAATCAGTGGTCTGTAAAATGGACCAGTCAGCAGGATGTGGGTGGGGTCAAATAAGGGAGTAAAAGCTGGCCACCCCAGCCAGTAGCAACAACCCACTTGGGTCCCCTTCCATGCTGTGGAAGCTTTGTTCTTTCGCTCTTCACAATAAATCTTGCTGCTGCTCACTCTTTGGGTCTGTGCCACCTTTAAGAGCTGTAACACTTGCTGTGAAGGTCTGCAGCTTCTTTCTTGAAGTCAGCGAGACCAAGAACCCACTGGAAGGAACCAACTCTGGACACAATTTCAAGATTTTTCTTCCAACAAAAATCATAACATAGCCATTCTAATTTTTATTCCACATCACAGACAACATTTCAGGAATGTGTGTGGATGTTCAACATCTGTTCAGTTCCCAAAACTAAATAAAAATAAAAACACACTCCCTATTTATGGCAAGTAAATAAGGGACACCCAGAACAGTTTTGCTTTGGCAAAACAATAATGTCCGGTTTCTATCTTAAGGAGCTGTGAATTCACTTATCCCTACTTACAAAAATTTCCCAAAGACTGTACTTCTTTCAGGGCAGACAGCTGTTGTTTTGGGTCTGAAACTCATGAGGTCAATTTATTAATCTCCCTGGGAGCTACGTTTTTGTGGTGCTTTATATAGCACCATCCCTTTCAGGGATGAATGTACTGTCTTGAAAATTTTGACGATTCCTCTAGAAGATTAAAAGCCAGGAAAACAGTGAGGCTCAACGTCTCTATCTCAGAGGTAGACCTGTGGAGTCAGCTGTCTTAACCTGAGACTGACATTCTCAGCATCTATTGCTGCAAGATATTCTCATGCCTGATGCAACTCCCTGTCCTGGGTACTGCCCAAAATTAGTAAGAAACTGGATTACTATGGAAATAAGAGTGAACAAGCAGTCAAGGTGGAATGAAGCAGCAGGCGGAGCATCATTATCCCTCAAGGAAGCACAAAGCTATTCTTATGTGTAGTAGACTCTTTCAGCCCCTATTGATAACAATTATAAAAATTCGTGGCCGGGCGCGGTGGCTCAAGCCTGTAATCCCAGCACTTTGGGAGGCCGAGACGGGCGGATCACGAGGTCAGGAGATCGAGACCATCCTGGCTAACATGGTGAAACCCCGTCTCTACTAAAAATACAAAAAGCTAGCCGGGCGACCTGGCGGGCGCCTGTAGTCCCAGCTACTCGGGAGGCTGAGGCAGGAGAATGGCGTGAACCCAGGAGGCGGAGCTTGCAGTGAGCTGAGATCCGGCCACTGCACTCCAGCCTGGGCGACAGAGCGAGACTCCGTCTCAAAAAAAAAAAAAAAAAAAAATTCGTGCCCTGATTTTGCATTTATTTTGCACTGATTCAATGAGAGTTACAAAAATTTATCCAATGTTATCCTCCATGCGTCCCTAATCACATATGGGGTGAAAGAGTCTCCAACAAACAAATCACACTGGCAGCATGCAAGAACACAGGATCCCAGAGCTGAAAATGCCCAATTGTCCAACTTGGCGGAAGATGAGAATGGAATGATTCTGCCGTGCAATGTGTAACTTACATTCTCCTCTGCACCTGTGGGGACTGAGTCCTCTTTAACTGACTAAAGGAAGATAAAAACAAAAGTGAGAGTTAAAAGGTTACAAAAACAAAATTGTTACATAAAAGCAAAGGGTTAGTTGGGCTCACAGTCTTGTGGTGCATTTGGGGACAGTGAATTGCCTATGTACACCTCATTCTAAAAAGGACTTGAAGGAGACTTACAAAAATGAAAACAGTATATATGTATATATATGTATATATATAGTTACGTATTTTAAAATTCAACCAAGAGAAAATTAAAACACGGATGCAGCCATGATACAAATGGAGCAAGCAGAAGTGTTGTCACAGAAAATACTAACTGCTATAGGTAAGCAACATACTTGTCTTTATATTTTCTAGTAGCTGATGAAAAGAGAGAAATGCAATTAATCATTCAATACAGAGTCACTGTTAGGTAAAAACAAAGAAGCTGCTCACGAAAATTCTGGTAATAAGTCCAGAGAAACTCATTCAGTGGACCTTTTGAGCAAGCAGGCTTTATAATACAGTAAGCAAGGTCCAAGCCCTATCCTCACCATAGCGCAGGGGCCAGCAGCAGGGGCCGCTGCTTTCATCAGGCCTCAGTCTAGGCCAAGTTCATCAAGTCAAAGTTCAATTTGACTAAAACATATCTGTGGAAGGCTAGATTGCTGCAGTCCTACATATCTACATTCAAACACCATTTTACTCCCTGGAGTAATTCTGGCATATGCAGTCCTGTCCCAAGTGGGATAGGAGTTATCCCGATTCTGTCAAAGTTCAAAGTCACAATTATTCTATCAGCCAACTTTGGAGTTCATTTTTGCATCTTTCTTTTGGTGGTTCTTAAACTTCTGGACGGATGCGTGTGGATGTCACAGACCACTTTGAGACTCATTTCATAGATCTGGACTCTCCTCCCAGAGAAATGCACGTAAGCAATATACTTTGCAAATAATTTCAGGATTCATAGACCTTCTGTGTCTCTCCTCTTGGATTACAAGTTAAGAACTCTGTCTATATCCATTTTGTTACTAAGTCCTATTTTTTTTCTTTAAGACATCCAGGGGAGGGGAAGACAGGAAGTGATATTTACAAATATATCTTCTGCACTAGGCATCTTGCGTTATATATTATCTCACTTAAAGCACCCCAAAATGGTAAGTATTGTGATCACTTACAGAGTAAGAAATAGAGGTTCACAGAGGTGAAGCCACTTGTTCCAGTTAAACTAGAACTAGAAAGTGGTAGAAATGGTTCTAATGCATTTATTTTACATCTAAAAACCAAATTTTCCCCTGCTATGATGACTTCAAGGGTCAGAAACACATTTTTTCAGCAATTGTGTGAACTTCTTTCTTCACATACAGACTTATTGTCTCTCTAGATGAGATCTTCAGATTGCATAATTTATTTCTAGTTATCCTCTTCCCATAGTGAAGTTTCTCTGGGCACAAAAATGTTCCTAAAAGAGATTGTTGAATTTCCGGAAGCTTCTGATTATCAGGAAATTGTAGTGTGTTCAGAAGAAATTAGCAGTAGTGTTACTGTATTAATCTGTTTTTACACTGCTATAAAGATACTACCTGAGACTGGGTAATTTATAAAGGAAAGAGGTTTAATGGATTCACAGTTCCACATGGCTGGGGAGGACTCAGGAAACTTACAATCATGGTGGAAGGGGAAACAGGCACATCTTACATGGCGGCAGGCAAGAGAGAGTGAAGGGAGAAGAGCCCCTTATTAAGCCATCAGATCTTGTGAAAATTCACTCGCTATCAAGAGAACAGCATGGGGGAAGCTTCCCCCATGATCCAATCACCTCCTATCAGGTCCCTCCTTTGACACCTGGGGATTATGGGGATTACAATTTGAGATGAGATTTGGGTGGGGACACAGCCAAACCAAATCAGATACTTCCTTGAAACTGCACCCCTTTTCTCTGAGGTTAGTCAGACACTAGTTAATACTATGTACAGGTAATGAACCAAATGGTATCTTTAAAGCCAGACCTAAGGTCAGCCCACAAAAGTTTCAGGAATCAATATACTGTTTATATTAGACCAAGAAAACTCTTCCATTATTTAAGGACAGTACTTTTAGGTTTTCATACCCTTTTTCCTGTCCCAGTTTATTGCAACAAGACTAGTTTTTATCTTTGATTGCCCGTGTCTAGAAAGTTTCTGGCTGTTCACTGCTCACTATATTTCAGAAGCAACTGGGAACTTGGTATAGATTCCATTACCAATGTAGGTGATAGTGAGGAATAGAAGTGGCTGCTTCTGAACAGATTTTTAAAATCTTCATTATGGTTTCAGACCTCCACATCTTTCTGATGTTTTAAATCTGGCATTATAAATATTGTCTGTTTCAAAAGGAATTGCTATTTTATATTTTTAAAGTCAGGCTATTTGGCAAAGCACTAAT
This sequence comes from Rhinopithecus roxellana, assembly GCF_007565055.1. Lineage (NCBI taxonomy): Eukaryota > Metazoa > Chordata > Mammalia > Primates > Cercopithecidae > Rhinopithecus > Rhinopithecus roxellana. The sequence goes on along the minus strand of NC_044561.1, from coordinate 127,547,530 downwards.
TTTGGGAACGAATTCAGTTGAGCATCTCTCAGACTTCAATGATTTTCATACCATGTTCTAATTCTTGACCTGTCCATGTACCACCTCTATTTAATTGATGTTTTTCTTTAAACTGACCCTCTTTTTACTTAAACTGACCCTCTTTTTACTTAAATATTTTTTACTTAAATGTATTTTACTTTTTAAAGTTAAATATATTTTAAAAGAAATGCCTTATCATTACAGTAAATGTCATATCAACATCCTTGCTGTAAGTAGTAGTATGTATTAAAAAGTACAATAAATAAAAAACACGCATTAAGTTCTAATTGTTTTTAAGTCTTTCTTTAAAAAAGAGATCAGCAGGTGTTTGTACAGTAATAAATGCCTGTGAATATCAAGAAGAGACTTCTTTTTTTTTTTTTTTCTGAGGCGGAGTCTTGCTCTGTCACCCAGGCTGGAGTACAGTGGCACAATCTTGGCTCACTGCAAGCCCTGCCTCCCAGGTTCACGCCATTCTCCTGCCTCAGCCTCCCAAGTAGCTGGGACTACAGGCGCCCGCCACCATGCTCGGCTAACTTTTTGTATTAAATTTGTAGAAACGGGGTTTCCCCGTGTTAGCCAGGATGGTCTTGATCTGCTTACCTTGTGATCTGCCCACCTCGGCCTCTCAAAATGCTGGGATTACAGGCGTGAGCCACCACACCCGGCCAAGAAGAGATTCTTAATGTCACCAGGAGAATTGGGGCAGAATGAAAATAGGAGATACATGCACTATGTAAATGATTAAATGCTTCTCAGATTGTTTCTGAGAGCCGTTCTAAATAATTTTGAACTATTCTTGTACATTTGCACACTGGCCTACAAGTGTAGCCTTCTGTTAGCAGTTGTCGAAATATCCAGTTAATATAAGAATTCAAAAATGGATAATGAGAGGACAGGTTCTGATCCCCCTTTTAGTGTTTGATACATGTAAAAGAAAATCTGCTCAGAACCCAAGTCTAGAGCACCATACACTAAGGAATCAGGTACAAATTCAGCCCAGGCTGATTCATGATCACCTATCTTGGATCCCTGGAACTATCTGGATGGGATTTGTGTGGGCATGGATTCATTTATGCTCAGCATTCTATGAAAATTGCTGATATTTATTTTGTTTATGTAAAGCACTTAGCACGGTACCTGCACATGGTATATTTTCAATTAACAGTAGCGATTTTTATAAATGCTGGGAAGAAGTGACATTGGCTAGATCTACTAGACCTATTTAGGACTTTTCTTGAGTAATTCTGTGTTGCTTTTGAAATGTTCTTAAGTCGGCTTGGGCTAGTTGTATGTTTGCTACTGAACCCCTTATAAACAGACATTTTACTGCTAACTAATAGGTTATATTAGGTTCCAAAGTTGGAAAGGAGTAGGGGACAATGTGGGTCTCAGTTAAAATCTTGATGGCCCAAGTACCATAACATAGTGGCATGTTGATCTTTGAAAACCAAATATTCTAGGTCATACTAACTTCAGCCCATTGTGCCATTATTTTGAGATTCATATTGTTTATATTTTGGACTGCATTAGTGAACCCACCCAGCTTGTAAACTTGATAAATGTTCTTTTAACTTGGTCATTGTCCAAGTTAACTGATAAAAATTTTGAATAAACAGGGCCGAGGCCAGACTCCAGAGGCCTTTCCAAAGACAGCTCCTTGAAATATGTTTTGTTTCTTAATAAATATTCTTTGTTGGCTTGCATTCCTCCAGCTTAGTAGCATGCATTAGATGCAATTGCACAGAGCTGAGAAAAATAGTAATGCTAATAAAGATAATAATGATGACAACCCACATTATAGGGCCACTCTTAGGCTATTATTGTCAGGCAGTGGGTTCAGTGCTTTATGGTGTATTCCAAGCTAGTATTCAAAATGGAAACCAATGTCCTTTATTTTCTAGGTCTCTACTGGAACATCTATTAAACCTTTGCTCTTACTCGAACATCACACCTGCCTTTGGGGCTTGAGGTGTGTCTCTACTCTCCTTGAAGGCTGACTGATGTATTATAGCATCTCTTTGAGTCAGCTCTTTGAGCCAAGCCTGGATCTCACATTTAACCTGTATTTGTATTGGGCGTCGTTTCCATGCTCATACGTAAAGACAAATGAAGGCAACTTCTCCCTTCTTTCTGTATGTTCTCTATATAACAGGAAGCCTGTGAGCTAGGGAACCAGGAGTATCATTTTTCAATTCATTATTTTCTACTGCCAATGAGTACGTTGTGGTGGATGATCCACAGCTGAGGTCCAGCCTCATTAACAGTGACAATAAAAAAATCTAGTCTAAAATCTACAGGATCCTGTATGGACATTTATATTGCTAAGAATAGGGGAGCTAAACAGCAGATAACTTATCCGTAGAAACTAGAGTAACAGAGTTTCCTCTCCTTTAAAGAGCAAATTCAATTCTTAAGGTTTCTTTAAAAGACTTTCATATGGTAACACTTAAGCCAGCATTTGCCCTGTTCCTAGTGAGTCTTCTAAAAGCATTTTGATCATGTGACAGCTCTTCTGAGTTCATTAAGCTCACAGTAGCCCTAAGACATTTTCTATTAAGCCCAGATTGGTCAGCCCATCTTTCAAGTGCTTCCATAATTGTCCAGACATATGCCCAGACTTTCTCAACCAGAATCCCCATGGGAAGGTGTTAAAATCTGTGTTTGAAACAAATCACCCAAATGATTCAGATACATTTTTGAAGTTCTTAAGTCTATTTTGACGTACACTGATTGCTCCCTTTTCTAAACAACCATAACATTTGTTACCTGTACTCCAGAGAGTAACACTAAATAGCAAATTTCATTGTTTCAGAATGGGGTTATAATTCACTGAATATCAGTCATTTGGTGTTCTTCCCTTCCTTCCTTCCTTCCTTCCTTCCTTCCTTCCTTCCTTCCTTCCTTCCTTCCTTCCTTCCTTCCTTCCTTCCTTCCTTCCTTTCTTTTTTACTCAATCCTCCCAATAAACATGAAAGATAGATATCATTGGCCAATTTTATAACTGAAGAAACTGAGGCTCAAGAGTTTAAGTGCTCCACTAAAATTCAAACAGTCACTGTCAGAACTGAGATTTGATACTGTCTCTGTGGCTTCAGAGTGCACATTCTTTTCCCACTCCACTTTTTGTCTCCCCCAAAGGAAAGCAGAAAAGGGCTATTTTGAAGATATTCCAAATATATCCATTATTAATTACAAATTCATGTGCGCATGTGTGTGTGTGTGCATCATGGTCCTCCAAATGGATTTCAAATCTTTTGACGATAGCAAATGAATTTTATACTTGTTTTGTACTTAGGGTGGTGTTAACACCAGAAGCCACACGTGCGCATTTAGTCATGACCACTGATTGTTCATACTTGGAGAAATGAGGACATCGTTCACTGAGCACATACTATATATTAGGTGCTTTATATGTACAATTATTGGTTTCTTATAATAATACTGTGAGAAAAACATAGTCCTTATTTTACAGATTAGAAAGGAGGGTCTTTGAGTGGTCAAGCAATTTGTCCAGGGATACACAATTCAACCTTTCTGATTCTGTTATGTAAGCCTTGCCATACACAAGAATTATCAACATTATGTATCCCAATCCTCTTATTCAACAAATGAGGAAAAGAAACTCAAATACTGTAAATAACTTATGACGGATGTATTATAGCATCCTCCTTGAGTCAGTTCTTTGAGCCACGCCTGGATCTCACATTTAACCTGTATTTGTATCACAGAGCAAGTGAGAACCCAGTTTACTCAGAACAATAAAGGGCATATTTACTCCAGTTAACTGCATTTTAAACGTGTTTTTGGAAAATACAACATAATTTGAAATTGGTTTCCTTAAGGTATTTTTTTAAATTTTATAATAATAACTACTCTAGCAATAAAGACTATCAATCAAAACAACTTATACATTTATATCCATAGCCTGTTTTGGGAAAAATTTGTTTCTGCTGTCCATAACTACAGGCTTATAAACTTGAAAATCAATATGTTTGAAAGCTTTTCAACTAAAAATGAGAGAAGAAAGAGAGGTTAGGTTAGTTATCAGTGAAAATATAAGAAAATGTAAGAATTTCCTAGAATTTCCCTTTGCATTTTTCAAAACTCTTCAAAAATTTATAAGGGTGATTTTATAATCATAGTCTTTGTAATTTAAAGAAAACAAAGGTACTCATTTTGTTTTCTACTAGAATATACGCTTTCTTACAAGAATATAAGCTAGGAAAGGGCAGACATTTGTTTACTGCTGCTTTTTCAAGGCCTAGTATTTAGCACAAACTATTTAGCACAAAACAACTTAGCACAAATGAAGTAATTAAAATATTGTTGAATAAGTAAAACTTGCTTGTAGAGCCTTTTCTTCTGATTGGGCGCAAGAAGGAGAGACACAGGGGATTTGGTTTTTGATTTCTTTTAACTTCATATTTTTAATGATATACTAAATAAATAAAGCTAAATAGTGGCGCAAAAGACAGTGAGACTGAAATAATGAAGTTCTATCATTAGGGAGATGAATGTCAAGTTGTCCTGACATTGTTTTTCAAAGGAATAGCTTGAACTTCAAAGAAGAACCATTGTATCTCTTGTAGATTCCAAACATTAAATAAGCACTTGAGGGAATAGTTTAGCAGCTTTCTCCAACTCGACAGTACAGAAAGATAAACAGGTCGGCACGGTTAGTTCTTCAACCCTCCTGAGCACAGAGGAAATATATGATAGGTAACACTGTTCAGTGGGCACTTTTGAACTAGGTCCAGTGTTGGAGGTTTTACCATCATTATTTCACTTAATCCTGACTTCATTTGTATGACATAGGTACTGTTATCATTTGCATCTTACAAGTTTGGAAACGAAAGCTCATAGAGACGAACTGAGTCTCAAAATCAGATCTGTCTGATTTCAAAGTTTTAGCTCTTACATCAGTGTTCCTCAAACTTCAGCCACTGGCACACCACCTGTGTGGTTTTTGCCATATCGTATCATCTGTAGCAGCCATGGATATGTGCTGTTCAGATTCCTGCAAGAAGGACAGCCCCACCTGTCATGGCTTTAGTATCCGCTCCTCTCCCTGGGGGCTCTTACCAATGACTGGGCACGACAGGAGTACTGACTGAGCCATTCATTCCGGTCCAGTGTGGGCCTCCCAGAACAGGCAATCTGTACTCTGCAATTCTCCATTGGCTTGGTCAGGACTTTCTTAGAACCACCCTCAGTTTGAGGCTTTCTCCACCCACTCCTCCTTCCTTCTCTCTCTTTCTTCCTAGATGGTCAGAATGCTCTGTAGTCTAAAGGCTCTCTGTACCTAGCCCTGCCACTCCTACTTCTTCACAGACATCTTCCTCCAATAAATCTCTTGCATGTCAATTCTGTCTTGGTGTCTGCATCTTGGAGGACCCAAATTTACCATTATTTTTCTACTATCAGAACGATTATTGATATAACACTATCCTTTTTATTAGATTCCTTTTTAAACAACATATGCTTATTTAACCTTGAGCAAAACATACATTAATCTCAGATTTAATGTGCTAACTCTATTTTTCCTAAGACACCTTGCATATGCATATGAATACGTGATAATTATTTAACTAAAATTATTCAAATATGGGCCACTTAAGTCTTCTCTCTTGTCTCCAATATACACATATAACTCACTTGGAAATTGTTTCTTCTTCTATTATATTGCTGGTAAAAGATATTTTCAGATAAGTAATGGTGGGTGATGAAGAAAAAGGATTACAACAGAATGTGTCAGCTGACATCATCCAAAGTTTTTATGAAATATTGAAGATTGTGTTCTGGGAAGAACCTAGAAGGAAGGTTTTTGTATGACAGGAAGCAAACAGGGAACAGGCCCTGCATCCAGCTGGATTCTGGACGAGAGAGTAAAGCTGACACCACAGTGACATCTGCATTCATCATCTGCTTTGCGTGGTGTGCCAAGTCCAACAGATGTTTTGATGAAATTCTGAAGTTAGATTTTTCCAACTCTACGAATTCCACCCACACCCTCATCTCCAACTTCTTGCTCATCTTTTGGCCCAATTTAAAACAGACAAAAGCTCTGCACATGTGTAGCAGCTGGGGCTTGCTCAGCAATAATTAAGGAATAGATCTAGAATAACTCAGCCCTAATCCCCCTGTCCTTGCACCACTCAGACCTCAGACGGGAAAAAAATCAGACAGTGGTTTGACTTTTCCTGTCATAGAGCACAGTGTGTGCCTACCCTAGTGGTGAACTGATGGATACCCCCTAAGTTTCTAAAAGGAGAGTGGAGACCTAGTGGCTGATAATGAATGATTCTGCCTGACTGGGGAGGAGTGAAGACAGAGAGCCCCAGGCGGTTCATCTTGCCAGAGTAAGAGTGCTCAAAGAGACCAGGAAGAAGCCAGGGTTTTTTTTTTTTTTTTTTGAGACGGAGTCTCGCTGTGTCGCCCAGGCTGGAGTGCAGCGGCATGATCTCGGTTCACTGCAACCTCCGCCTCCCGGGTTCACCCCATTCTCCTGCCTCAGCCTCCCGAGTAGCTGGGACTACAGGCGCCCGCCACCACGCCCGGCTAATTTTTTGTATTTTTAGTAGAGACGGGGTTTCACTGGGTTAACCAGGATGGTCTCGATCTCCCGACCTGGTGATCCGCCCGCCTTGGCCTCCCAAAGTGCTGGAATTACAGGGGTGAGCCACTGTGCCCAGCTGAAGCCAGAGTTTTAAACCATTTCAGAATGAAAATGAAATCATGAAATACCACAACCCTCTGTCATGAAATGAAGTCACTCAAAGAATGAAAAATTCTACTTGCTCATTTCCTCTTCTTTCCCATGAAACACATGTTTATAACATGACAGGCATTTCATTCTTCCTGGGAACACATTAGAAGGCTTTAACTCAATGGCAAGTCGAGACATTTTGAAGAAGAAGAAAAAACACCTTCCATACATTGTTGAGTACAACAGTTAGCCCAAAAGAAAGAATTTCTTGAGTCATCCCCACCCTGATGACTCTCTAAAGCTTGAAAATTAGACTTACCTTTTTCCAAAACAGTTTGCCCAGAGGCAGAGAGGTGGGGCCTGATTTCTCCTTGATGCCTTCCTTCGCAGTTTCAGGGGTTGTCGTGGACTGTGTGTGCCCTGATGGGTTACATCCTTTGGGATTCTTGACTGCCCCTTGGGTCTCCTGGGATGTAAAGTTGGCTTTGTCTGACTTAAGGTCAGTTGAAGTGGTGGGTGACTTTTCAGCACCCTAAAGAGTTAAAAAAATGAAAGGAAAACATTCAAAATGGTCTCAAAATTTTAAAAATGGAAAATCTCTTTTTAATAAACATGGGCTGAGGTTATATACATATACATATACATAATTTTCTCCTTTATATTTTTCTGTATTTAAAAATTTTTTACTGTGAATGTGGACTTGTGTTAAAATCTTGGAAAAAGTTAAGATTTTTTCTTTCAAAAAATAAACATAGAAGCATTATTAATTATGTTTATGTAAGTAACTCATTAGGAATCAAGGTGGTGGTAAGAGGCCCTTTGCTGTTAGAATATGGAGTTCTGATTTAGGCCACTGGTCTCCAAATGGTTTCAATCAAGTTCCCATCAGTAAAAACATTTTGAATTTCCACCTTCAATACATGCATACTTATTTATGTATATATTATAAACATTTATCATTTTACTAATCAAAATTAGAAATTAAAGAAGAGTTAAGATAAATATAGAACTTCTGAAATTTTTCTCCACATTCTACTTTGGGGACGACTGAGTTAGGCTATAAAGTTAGTAAAAGACAACTAGACTGGAACTTGGTGAAAGAGTTTTGAATTGGAAGAGTGTCCACAAACCCTATTTCTTCACTTTTAGGCGCAGCCCCTACACTCCACAATTAAAACTTCTTCAAATGTTATCCATTCGGTCTTTATTTCCTCTCTTCCTCTCTCTTCCTTCCCTTCTTCCCTTCCTCCCCCTCCATCCCTCTGTCTTTCTCTCCCTCTGTCCTTGTCTCCCTTCTCTCCTTCTGTCTCTCTGAGCAGCTGCCCTGAAGTCCAATTCCAGGACACCTGATTTCTTCAGCAAGGGGGTATTAATTTCTATGCTCTGCCACCCACTGAGTCATGAGATGAAGCAAGAGTTGGGAGAATTATAGTCAGAATCTATCTTGACATGAGTGAATATTGGTACTCATAATTTTAACATTAGGTTCACCTGACCTAACCTCTTAATCCTAAACATCTTCATTTTATGATTTCTTTTGCTCCGGATACTTGTGACTCAATCCCTTTAAATTCCCAGGGATGTAATATCCTTGACTAAATTTTCTGACTAAAAGAAAAAATATATTGCAATAAAAATGGGGTATGGGCCAGGTGTGGTGGCCCAACACTTGTAATCCCAGCACTTTGGGAGGCCGATGTGGGAGGATTTCTTGAGGTCAGGAGTTCAAGACCAGCCTGGACAACATGGTGAAACCCTATCTCTACAAATAATAAAAAATGAGCTGGGCATGGTGGCTTGCACCTGTGGTCCCAGCTACTTGGAGGCTGAGGCAGGAGGATTGCTTGAGCCTAGGAGGCTGCAGTGAGCCATGATCGTGCCACTGTACCCCAGCCTAGGCAACAGAATAAGACACCATCTCAAAAAAAAAAAAAAGAAAAATAGAATATGGACAAATTCAGAAAGTTTGATAGTATTTTTTGAACCTGGAAAGAGTCTTAAAGCCCATCTGGTCCAATGCATGAATTTTCATGGATGGGGAAACTGAGGCCAATGATCTGCCCAATGCTGAACAAGGGCACAACCTGGCCTCAAGTCTGAACTTCTGGCTCCTGTCTAGAGCTCTTCTAAGGCAGCGCATTGCTTCTCCAAAGGATGTTTGCAAATAACATGAACTTTACTATTTGATGCAAGACACAACATCTTCTTTGCTGAATTTTTTAATACTAAGAAGGAGTCATCCATTGAGCAGATTCTAAGTTCAAGTTAAGATAAAGAACTAACGTCTGGAAATGAATTTTGTGATAGTTGATACTAGAATAGCTCCAGTTCCATTTAAAAGTATACAAAATGGCAAAATGTTGGAATTTAACATTTTAGTCAAAATGGCTGAGCTCATAAAATTCTGCATTACAAATGTCCCAAATGGTCTTGAGCACCTGGTGCTGTTTTAGCTCTACACAGTAATTAAATTAAAGGGGACTGGTTAAAGGGTAAGTACCCCTCCTCCTAACACACACATGCTAAGTAGCTTGTTTTCTATTTTAGAAAATAAGAGAAAGTATTATTCATTAATTCATTTAAAAGCCACTTTGAGTGTCTTCTCTGAGCCATGATATATTCTTTTTTTTTTTTTTTTGAGACGGAGTCTCGCTCTGTCACCCAGGCTGCAGTGCTGTGGCCGGATCTCAGCTCACTGCAAGCTCCGCCTCCCGGGTTTACCCCATTCTCCTGCCTCAGCCTCCCGGGTAGCTGGGACTACAGGCACCGCCACCTCGCCCGGCTTTGTAGTTTTTAGCAGAGACGGGGTTTCACCGTGTTAGCCAGCATGGTCTCGATCTCCTGACCTCGTGATCCGCCCGTCTCGGCCTCCCAAAGTGCTGGGATGAGCCATGATATATTCTAAGTGCTGGGGTTACACGTCTTCAGGGAGAGGATGACAGTAAATAATTCCACAAACAAATGTAAAATTTCAACTGTAATACGTGCTACTGAGTGGGGAGGGGATTTGAGGTTATTCTTCTCAATCCCATAAAAAGCTAAATCAAAGAGTTTGATCCACTCATGAAAATCAGGGAAGGCTTTACTGAGAACAGATGGTTGTGCTTTGATCTGAAAGGTGACTGAAAATTAAGCAGAGAAGGGAAGAAGAGAGTTTTCCATGCACAGGGAACAACTGCCCTACGGTCCTTCAGCAAGTATTGGAGCAAAGAGTGGCCAAGCGTGGCTACTTCTCCAACAACAATCTCTCCTTCTGTTTTCCTGGGAGAATCTCCATATGCCCAGTGGTCCATTTTAGACCAAGAATCCGGGGGTTGGGGCTGACCTCATCCCCATCTCTAAGAAAGGGCTCTGGTTGCTTTAAGCCAATAATCAATCCTGCCAAAGTCATTAGAAGGGAGGCTTCGTGGCCCCATGCTATGTTGGTGTAACTTCTGTGGCTTGGCTTTGTACCTTTTCTAAATGCTGTGTTATTTTTCTGGCTCAAGGGTTCCCTTTGATGTGCATTTAGCCCACTTACCCAGAGTCACATAGAGGTTACAAAAAACAAGGCTTCCAGGTCCTGGAGTACCAGAATTTCCCTGTTCCCTGCGACAGCTCCAGTTTACTTAATGCATTGCATACTTGGCCGTTTTCACCACTCAGCCACCACCCTTTCTCTCTCTGCCTAGTCTCCCTGGACCATCGTTGCATCTTGAAGACATAATTTCCAACTTTAAACTTTTATTTGATGACAAGAATAAAAGGTAACAGTGACAGACACTGTTTTAAGCACCTGAATGTCCTGACAAAAGTCCTATGAGGAAGGAACTGTTACTTTTTCTATTTTAAAATTGATGAATCATAGTTGTACATATTTTTGGGGGTGACATGTGATATTTTGGTACCTGTATACAAAGTGCAATGATTAAACCAGGGTAACTGGAATTTCCATCACCTCAAACTTTTTATCCTTTCTTTGTGTTGGAAACTTACAATTCTTCTCCTCTAGCTATTTTGAAATATCCAATAAATTACTGTTAACTATAACTTTCTAATGGTACTATCAAATGCTACAACTTATAGGAAGACACTAATTTTTATGTCAGTTTCACAGACAGGGAAATTTAGTTGCTTGGTGGCTAAGTAACTTGCCCACGGTTATACTAATGAGGGGGCAGAGCTGACAGTTGAATCCAGGGAGTCTAATCCCCAAACCCAAGCATTAATAGTGACTCCATACTACACTGTTTCCAGTGAATCAAGGTTTCCTGCTCCCTGGGCTATTCCACCCATCAGAATATAATGTACTATGTACGCTAATGGAACTCTCGTGTTAGTTGGTATCCTGGTGGGCTGTGCTATGAAATTTGGATGTTTAGGTAGTATGTATTACAGTTAGATTATTCCAGTAAGGTCCTTGCTTGTAAGCATGTCCTAGATAGAACTGTTAATAAATATGTAATTGTATGTCCTATGGATGATAAAACACTTATAGTACTATATAATATTCATGCTGACTAGCAGTAATGCACGAATTACATAGGGAAGGAAATCTATACCACCAGTCTCAACAAGGGCAATATACAACAAAAAATAATAATTGCCTTTTTTCTTGGGAGAAGGGTTATGCCAAATTAGATATTAACATGGTCTGTGGCTCCCCTAAAGAACTACAGTGCATTAACAGGTATAAAGAATATTCGTTATATTAAAAATTTCGTGGAGAGAAGGGTGATTAGGGTAAAAAATAGTCTAAAAAAGCATCACGGTGGGGGATGACACTGAGATAAAGATTGGGAAACACATCTAATCCAGTTTCATAGGGAAATGACCAATTTGTTTTCTCTTTGCATTGGGAGGATATCCAGAAACCCCTGAAAAAACATTACAGGGGCACGACCGTACTATAGTTATAGTAATAATATAATTCTAATTTATTTGTGTAGTTGTTTGTTGAATATGTATCTCTTCTGCTAGAGTCTTGGTCATCATCATATCCCGAGACCAAGAAAGTCTTGGCCATGATTATATCCCTAATTTCCATCAGGCCTACCTTCTGGCACGAAACAGACAATCAATCATTCAATTAATAATTACAGTCTATGACAGGGACCAGAGAGAGACACCCACACAAGATCCTGCCATGACATATTTCCAGCCACCCACCCCTTCCTCACTGGGTTGTAGAGTACCAGTCAGAACACCATTAGTCTTTTCATTCCTGCCCACCACTCTCCTCCCTTCCCAAAGAAGTCTCCCAGATGGAGTTCTGCCAGCATCAACCAACTGGATATTCTTTGTTTGCATTACAGAGGAGACTACAACAATTTTAATTGTGTTTTCAGAGGCAATCTCATGAGTAGGGTTGCCAGATTTAGCACATGAGAATAAGAATATAAAATACTCCATTAAATATTAATTTCAGATCAGCAAGAATAATTTTCTAGCATAAGTATATCCCAAACATTGCCTGGGACATACTTATATTTAAATTAAAAAGTTATTCCTTGTTTATCAACAATTTGAATTTAACTGAGTCCTCTATGTTTTACCTGGTGGCCCTACCTATGAAATTCTAGTGGATTCAGTTTGGAGATTGTATGTCAAATGACCTTACCTTCTTAATACATTTTCATCTTGTTTTCACATTGGGTGTGGGAGAGAGGAGATGTTAGTAAACACTACACCAAGAACTAAAAACAATGAATGAATGGCAGAGCTTATGAATCATGCATGCTGCTTACTAATACTTCAGCTGCCTTACAGAAAGGGTAGGCATGGGGAAAACCTGAGGAGGAAGGGGAGTATTTTGGGGCATGGCAAAAGTATTCTAAAGCAATACTCTGTTTTGTGTGTGAAGTTGTCACCAAACAGTGGCGGCCGCATGAAAAAGTTTGATTCTGAGACGTCACATGCCATGAGGCCAAGAAAAATGGTTCCAATTCAGCAAAAGCTGACACTAAATGTATTTCATTTACTGATTTCAGACTTCCCCACTTTTTGAACTGAGAAAATTCTTTTTATAAGAAGGATCATAGAGATGTAGAGAAATAAACACCCAGGATTAACCAGAATTGGTAATTTTTTTTTTTTTAATAGCAAAATGGTTTTATCCTTTAATTTGCTTGAATTTCCCGTTTTCTGTTCCAGGTGACAAACCCATGGGGAAATGGAGAGTATCACACCGCCTAAAATCATGATAACGTCACTGAGAGAATCTGGCTATTTAAAGGCTCTATTTTCCTATCTTTAGAGACAACAGAAATAATCAAAAGAGAAAAAGAAACTGTCTCAGGTGCAGAGGTAAAAGGCAATGAGCTCTAACAAACCGCTGCGAAAATAAGAATTGAGAACATTTGGGAGGTGTCCCTTACTTGGATTTACACTTACATAAAAAAATACACTGAATGCCACTCAAGGCAAAACCCTGAGGTCCTTGTGTCTGTGACAGAATCCCAGAAGGCTGTTCCCCCTACATCTTCCCACTATTCCAGAATCCTGTCTTTTCCCTGTCTATCTCAGTGACAAGACGGGAGGCCAACGGTTTTTGGAAGCCCTAGGAATGATAACATTGAATTTGGGTGGTCCCTTTATGGGTGGCAAGAGAGACTGCAGATGTAAAATTCTGTAGTGCGTGAAGTGAATGTCATCACGAAATGCAGATCTGGGGAAATGTCATATACTTCTTAAACTTTCAAGGCCTGTTACTTACAAAAGCTCCAAGTGGGAGTCAAACTATTCTTTCATATGAGATCTATGACATGTTTCACCAGCAGTTACTAAGTTATTTCCCATGTGATGTTGGAGCACATTTTAATCTCTCTTCCCCCCTTGCAAGATTTATCACTCCCCATTCTTTTCTCTTTACAGAACAAAATTCTCCTGTATGGAAATTGAAACGTGGCTTCATAACATAGTCTGCTTATGCAAATACATATTCAGCTGTGAGAACTTTCTATGGAGTGCTTATTTGCATATACAATCCTGGGACTGTGTGACATCCAGGTAGGGATTTTTTTTAATGCATGCATTCGACTTGGTGGAAAATAGCTGATATTTTAAACAAATTTTCACACATGCTAACCCAATTCAGGGATCCTTTAAACTGATGGTTTCAGACAAACACTGGCATCTTCTTAGACACTGGAAGCGTAATACTTCCCAAACTGACTTCAGTGTTGTGCAGCTTCCCAAGGACATGGAGTTAAAACGTGCTCTGACTTCATTCATTGCTTTTTTCTGCCTGGACTTTTATTTGGGTTCAGTGTAAGCTTAGTTAATACTGGAAATAGATGAAACAGACCACAGAAAGATAACATTGTTACTTGAGATTAGAAGAGTATTTCCCAAAATGTAGGAAGCATACCATTGGTGGATCAGAGAATATTATAGATTGTGCAGAAATATGATATTAAATAGTATTCAAATAGTGAAAATACTTCTCTTTTTTCAACTCTCATTTAATCCTTATAGTCACATTCTGGAGAAAGTCTCAGTCTGGTGATGGTACGTCTTTAACATTTTTCTAACATTGGCCAATTAATCACCTTTTAATAAAGCTAGAAAGAGCATCAGATTCAGAGCTTAACACAAATGAGGTAGCTAGAATGTAACGTCTTTTTAATTAGCCATATTAATGCTTACTTTCCTTTTACGAAAAATTATTCTGATTTTCTATATATGACATAAGGTTTCTTTTAAAGATAGATTTAAATAGAAAATAGGTCAATTTCAATGTAAAAATATCAAATAATAGTACATCTAACAAAAATGGTGAAGGTGGTATACAAGTGATTGACATTTGGGAAATACTGGGTTAGAAGAATAGTTCCAGAACCCTGGTCCACACTAGGAAGACATCTGTTTGAAATGTTTGACTACTTAAAAATCACTGAAGTTTAATTCATATCATCTTTAATTCTCTTTTAATGATCCTCACCACCCAAGGCTCTGTTTTTACTGGAGAGGAGCTGGGTGGGCTTAGGATGGCACATGTCTTGTGAAGACCAGAGTTCTTGTTTTTCCTCCTACTTTAACAAGATACAGACCTTATGCCTAAAGAATTTTCTAAAGGCAAGTCCTAGCCTGGGGCTATCCAGGTGCTTTTTCTTGGCGCCTCTAGCCTGGATCTCAGATGTCTTCTGACCAGCTTGTCCATCACAGACACTTTCTGCTTTCGATGCCTTTGGGGCAACAGCAGTCACAACCTCAGAGCTTTGTTTTTGAACAAAATTCTTTTTCTTTTCTGTTGTTTTAAAGTGCATTAATACACTGTGACAATTAGCTGTTGGTACATCATCCCCTTTCCTAACCACAAAACACCGTGTAAATGTTTATCTTTTTTAAACTTCCATATTCACAGTCAATTTTAGATACACAATGATTTTCAACACTGACCTATTTAAATGACCCAAATGAACATAACCTCAAAGCAAGACAGAACAAAACAAAACTCTGTATCTCCATTTGCTGAAGACACATAACAGGACAAGATAATGCAGTCTCTACTTGATAGTTGTAGATATCTACATGCTATTGCTACATGGTAAAGTAAAAAATACCTGCAGACAAAATATTTATTTTTCATCCTGGCGTCAAAGCAAATACTGCTACGGAACGTCTTTTAGTCTCAAATCGATCCCCTTTGATTCACTTTTAGAAACTTTATGGAAGCAATATCACCTGCAAAAATTTCAATTCTAGTTGGGTAGATCCCCCAGGCAAAGAAAATGTGTACTGTGAACCAATCCACTGAGGCAAAGTAGAGGGAGATTGAAACCAAAATAGCCTAGCTACAACCACTCAAGATTGTTGACTCAAGTTACAAATGTCAGGGCCTTTTGTATAGGGAAGGTAGTGGGCTGAAAATGACACAGACTTCAAAAGCATGAATCTAAGAACTTCAGTAGAAAAGATACCAAAATTGCAAGGTATGAGAACCAGGTTTGTAGAAAGCACATCTGTTTGTGGGTATCATGGACAACCTACATTCACAAAACCCTCTTTTGAGACCCAGCTCCACAAACGTGACCCCACGGCTTCCTGGGCAGGATGGTGAGATTTTATCAGCTAGGTACGTTCAGCTTTGACCACATTCTGGGTCAGGGAGGAGTCTTGGTGCATGACCAGCTAAAGAGAATGAGTGCATCAGGTCACTTAGGAAGCCACACACACACTCCCCCCATACCCCACTGTTCAGATCCTTTTACGCTATGTGGCTTCAAACAATGCAAGACATAGAACCAAAAGAAATACATTTTGCCCCAACCATTCATTGACCTTGACCCTATGACCTCATAGCAAATGAATAATTTTATAGGAAAATGCATGTAGATGCTTCAGATACATATTTTTTTTTCAATAGAAAAAGAAAATTCTCGAGGAACCAATAAATATAATACAAATGTAGTCATGTCATCCAACCGGTCTTGGCTGGGCTCATGGAAATAGATCGCTACATTTAATCAGAGCTCTATAGTTTGCAAGGCACTGCCATGCCTTCTTTCAATGCTGGGGTCCAGGAGAAAGAATTTTTTTGTCCCAGTTTTATAGACATGGAAACTTGGGTTCAGATAGATTAAGACTGTACCACTATCAAGTAGCAGAACTGGAGCTGAAACGCAGGTCTTTTGAGACAAAATCTAGGATCCTCTTTTCACAGCCAACTCCTTCACATATGGGTAGCAGATGTAGGGGGCAAACCAGGCCATGTATCTGATCCCACTGTTTTTCAAAGCACTTTCCAATATCAGAAGAAGGACCCAAGACACTTATCTGTCACCAAGTTAAACTTCCCTCATGGTTCCCATGAAACTTAAACCGTGTATTCCACTAGAGGTAACGGGCCTTGTCAAGTGTAAAGGGAGAACATCTCTAGGAAGATGTTATTTCAAACCAAATTTATTTTGAGGGGACTTGGCTGAATTTCTTGTATGACAGTGAAGAATGTAGGCTCTGTAGTGCGTCCTAATGCCTCTGCATGGCCATTCATTTGGCAAGTGTCCCATGGAAACTATTTTATTTCACCAAACTGCTGCCTTTGCAGTAAAGATTTATTTATTTTTCAAATTACATTGAAAAATAACATATTAAAAAAAAAACAAAAATATAGCAACTTTCTTCTACTTTATTTTTTTAGAGTCCATGTCCTACTGAAAAGCTTTCTTCTACTTTAGATGGACTGTTTTTTACTATATTCCCTGGGTCCCTTTACACACAACTAAAAAGACTAAGATGATGATATAATTACTAATACTCTGTTCTTATGCTATATAAGAAATTGGTATTGTGATATTATTTAGCCAGAGTTGGCACATCTTTCACACTTTCCAGTAAAATTTTAATTAAACTACCATTAACATAAATAAAATATTTTAAAGACAATCTAACAGCACTATTAAATTGCTAGTTATATATTTAGATATAATATGATACACACACACACACATACATATTCAAAAAACAAGCAAGCAGACACAAATTCAAATCCAGTTCTATGTGCAAACTCAAACATATACATACACACTTCAAACCACCTACCGTGTCTTCTGGGTCCTTTTTTGTTTCAGCTTTGTTAGGTGAGACCTTAAAAGTTTGAGAAAGCCAAATATTAGAAGTCATTGCTCTTTAGAGTGATTTTCATTTCATAGATAAATAATTCTTTAGGGTGGTCCAGTTCACCATACAGGTCAAGAACAAAATAAGAAGTACTTTTAGTTCAATAGAAATCTCAGGACTGCCGGGTAATACAAAAGTTAACAAAATTAATATCTTATAATGAGATACATCTGATCTTATACATTTACCAAGAGTTTGACCACACTCAAAACTGTCTCCTGGAAGACCACAGACTTTCCATGAATTCTACCATTGCTCCAAACACATGTGCAACCCTCTGGTGTTTGTGGCACATTCTGTTGACATTCATTGTCTTTTCTTTTGAGGTTAGTCTTGATATTTGGAAATGCCCAAACACATTTGGGACGGTCTGCTTCACTATGCATTCATTCATTCAGATTTTTTTTTTTTGAGTGATTTCTACAGTATTTTATTTGCCATTTGAGTGGCAAAACTGCTTTGAGAGGTCTATAACACAGGGAGATATTTTTTCAATTATTTTTATGATCAAGGACCATAAGACATTCAATCGCAATAGAATTCCATTGCAACACAGCCCATGTTACAAGATTTAGGCATCCACTGCTTATACCATGGTTCCCAATTTCAGGGGCTCTCTCGCTAAAAGCCTGATGTAACACAGCTTCCTTCTGAAGCACATCTTGTCCCTGTTCCCTCCTGTGCTCCAACTGCACCATGATAATCCATTCAGTACAGGAACATTCAAATGTGCATTCTTAGAATTAACAAAACTTTTGAGCAATAGAGTTGAGGGGAAAAGAGGAGAAAACTGCTTACCAGAGTTTTAAAGAAACTCATGATGGAATTATTATTCTCTGCTATAGCTGCTGTCTGGGAGTCACCCTTTGCAGTCTCCAGTCCTTCTGGGTCCCCAGGGACAGAACAATTCACAGTTCCAACTTCTTGTCCTTCTTTTTCCTTGCCGTCAACTATGTCCTAGGAGCAAAACAGTTTTCACAGTTGCCACTTGCTGAATGTGAACTCTCAAAGTCATGCTTTTGCTTCACACCCCTTTCTCTCTTACCCACTAATTCCAGTCATACTTCTTCTGCCCACGGCTGTACAGAACAATCATGAGATTATAAGAGTCACTCTTCCTTCCCTCCCCCTCTTTCTAACATATTCAGCATTTGCTGTTGGTCGGAGGGACATTGTTTGGAGCCAAAGGGTAACAAACACAGCAGTGCACGTTGCATTTCAAACAAAAGCCCTTTTCTTCCAATTCTGCAAAGAAGTTGTGTAAGGTATTGATATTTTCCATCTCTGTAGTCTCTTTATCTAATGATGTGTACATTATCCCCAGAGATGGTGTTACTTGGTTTCCCACAATTTCCACAGAGGCGAGTGATATCAACTTAAAAAAAAAAAGAAAAAAGAAAAAGTACTGGTGTTTTGAAATAACTCCGTTGCTTTTGAGATCTGAGGTTCATTGGTGCGAGGGGTGTGACAGGGGAAATAATTTTCTCCCCGACCTCTCTCAGGAGGGTAGGATGCGTTCTGAATCTGTCTTCCTTTCACCATCTCCACTCTCAGGGCCCTAGGACAGGAAGCTACCACCTCTCCACCTTATGACTGCAACAGCCCCGGCCCTGTCTCTGCTTGGGCTCCTCACCCTCCCAATACATTCTTTACTCAACTGATCCCATCTTCCCACTCCTTACCATGCTCCAGTAGCTTCTGACAGCTCTTGGAGTCAACCCAAACTCTGATGCAGGATCTCCAGTGTCTAACATGGCCTGCCCCTGCCTTGGTCTCTGTTCTCTCTGTGCCATGTGCTCCTTCACTCCATTTTCTGGCTCGCTTTCTTTGAGTTTTTCAAACATACCACAGGCTATTTCCAAACTTCCGGCTCTCTGTCTGAAACATTCTGCTCCTCTGTCTGCCCATAGGTGATTTCCATCCATCCTTAAGGTCATAAGTGTCATCTCTTTGGAGAGATCATCCCTAAACCTTCATCTAAGGCTGTCCTCCCACCACCATCATCTCCACCAGAGTCCCTTGCCCTTTTAAAAATCTTTGCTGTATCAGCAGTTCTGTTTACTTCTCAGTATTTGTGCTTTTTCTTATATTCCCATTAGACTATAAACTCGACAAAGACAGGGATAATATCTACTTCACTCAGTGCTTTTCTCAAGTACCAAGGACAGCGAGGCTCACAGAAGGCATTCAATAAATATGCATCATTTATGAAAATTTTACAAACATAGAATAGCGCTATCTGTACCAGCATAAATTCTCACGTGAAACTTCCCATTGCAACACAGCTAAACCTGCATCATTCTTTACGACTCAGGTGACATTTATTCCATAGCTTGGTTATAACATTGTTTATTGTCTAATATCCTTATTGATTGACATTCACAGTGTGTATAGTTGTACATCTAGAGTATTATAAGCAGTAGTAAAGTAGACATCTCACACTTTTATTTTTAAATACTCATGTGTGTCTATATTTTCTTTGGGTAAATTATCAAAAGTGAAATTTTTGGGTCAAGAGGTATGCAAATTATATAAACTTGATTAATATTCTTGCAAAAATTAAGAAGATTTCAGTAGAGAGGTCCTGCAGTTAGTAACTCGGTGGGTTACTAACTTCTCGGTGGGTCTGAGAAGCTATCTGGTGCACCGGTGGTGGTGACAGGTGAGACCTAAAACGTGTCCAGGCCAGGCAGGTCGCTGCATGTGGTCGTGGCCTGGCAGTGGGGAGTTTGGTCTGGAGATGGGTGGAGTGAAGGGGGCGGACTTGACTCTCACCTGCTGGTTGAGCGTCCTCTTTACTCTTCGCTCTCCCTTTCATCCCCATGTAATCCTTCCTTTCATCCCAGGGCGGTGGGTTCCGCCTTCTCCACACCATCTCCCTGCCCCCATGCCGCCAGTTCCTTTACTTACAGGAGAATGGAAGGAGACACTTCTGTTTCCCGAAAAGCAATTTCTAACCATTCCCAGTGTGTGAGCTGGCAGAAGCCCACAGAAGACGCGATATTTCTATTTTGACCACTTCTCCCAGTAGTGTAGAGTGGGATGTGGTAGCACCGCATTTAGACTCCTGGACTTATACTTTCTCCTCTGGGGTTGGCAGGGTCTGGACCAGCAGTATAAACTGATATGGGTTGACCATCTCAACCACTGAGATACAATTCGACTCATTTTAATGGATGATTGTACTAGGCCGTTTTTGCATTGCCATAAAGATTCTGGGTAATTTATAAAGAAAAGAGGTAGAATTGGCTCACAGTTCTTCAGCCTTTACAGAAAGCATGGGGCTGGCATCTGCTTGGCTTCTGGGAGGCCTCAGGAAGCTTACAATCATGGCAGAAGGAGAAGTGGGAGCAGGCACAGCACATGGTCAGAGCAGGAGCAAGAGAGAAAGAGTGGAGGGGGCGGTGCCATAAACTTTCAAATGACTGGATCGCATGTGAACTCAGAGCAAGAGCTCACTTACCACCAAGGAGATGGCCCAAGCCATTTATGATGGATCCACCCCTGTGGTATTTTACCAGGCCAAACCTCCAGCATAGGGGATTGCAATTGAACATGAGATTTAGGTGGGGACAAATGTGCAAATTACATCAACTATTTATTAAGCACTACATGTACACCAGTGCTTTCTCTTTCCTAAGTTAGTATAATTTGAACAAGGTCACTTAATCTTAATATATCATTATTTATTATAGAATAATATATAATGTCAATATGTCAAATATTTTACATTTACAGCATGCAAACCACTGTACAAATAAATGTATTAAACATATGTCACTTAATCTTTACAACAATCTTCTGAGACAAATATTACAATTAACAGTTTCAAACCATGAAATGAGGCTCAGAGAGTTTAGGTTACTTGTCTAAGGTCACACAGCTTGAGAGAGGCCAATCTGGGGATTATAACTCAGACCTGTCAGAAAGGAACATCTTAAAATGCTATAGATTATTTGGCTATGAGTGTTAACTTTGCTAAACTTATATAGTATGTGCAGTAAAATGTGACATCATATAAATTAAATCCATGTGGTGGAGAACGAAGATCCTCATAGGGAGTGTATATAAATATAGACTAAATCCATAAATTCCACCCATAAAAATCCTTCATAACTTAACTCTCCCAAAAAGTACCGCACTTGCAACTTGTTTAAACCATGTCATCCTTATGTCTTAAACAATGCTTGTTTATGCTTGTATAGCTTTACAGTTATGAGGCGCCTTCACAAATCTGTCTTATCTAATCTTTGCCAAGATTGTGCAAGGTATCTTACAGATGAGAAAACTGAGGCCCAAAGAGGTTTAAACTTCATGTCCAAGGCCACACGGTTGGCAAGTGTAAGCATTAACTTGTTTTTGCCTAAGCAGCATTCCTTACTCCTTGTGATAACAGGACCCTCCTGCTTATTCCTGGAGAAGTACCCCTCTTCCATTCCATTCTCGTTGCTTTTCTGGCCCTTTTTTTTGTTTTATTTTCCCCCTGGGTCACTCTTTTGTAACCCCAGTGACCTGCTTACTCTTCTTTGAACACGTCAGGTAGGCTCTTGCCTCAGGGCCTTTGCATCTGGGTTGAGTTTCTGCCTGCCAGGAGCATGCAACCTTACTTCCTTCAAGTTTTTTTCAATTGTCACTTTTTTTTTTTTTTTTTAGACAGTCTCACTCTGTCACCCAGGCTGGAGTGCAGTGGTGCGATCTCGGCCCACTGCAACCTCCGTCTCCCCGGCTCAAGCAATTCTCCTGCCTCTGCCTCTCGAGTAGCTGGGATTACAGTGTGTGCCATCATGCCTGTCTAATTTTTGTATTTTTAGTAGAGATGGGGTTTCACCATGTTGGCCAGGCTGGTCTCGAACTCCTGACCTCAGGTAATCCACCCACCTCGCCCTCCCAAAGTGCTATGATTACAGGCATGTAATTACAGGCCATTGGGCTGGGCGCCCAGGCCAATGGCCATGTTTTTATCGAGGTCTTTCTTTACCACTCTACTTTAAGTTGCTATAATATATCCCAGCATATCTGATGCTGCTAATTGCTTTATTTTTTTCCTAGTATGTTTCACTTCTAATATATTACTGGCTCCTCTTCTCCCCAGGGACATTTGGTAATGTCTGGAGACATTTTTTTTTGATTGTCACGAGTAGTGGGTGGGTGAGCGACTACTGGTATCTAGAGGATAGATGCCAGGCATGCTGCTAAAATTCCTGCAATGCACAGGGTAAAGAATTATCTGGCTCTCAGTGGCAAGACTGAGAATTATATTAAAACTCTCACTCATTTTGTGTTTTGTTCCTCTCCCCTCACTGGAATATAAACCAAAGAAGGTTCTTTTTCTCCCTTATGTTTCCTCAGCACCTACACTTGTGCACATGGTACAGTCTCAATAATTACTAATGAATGGATGAACAAATGATTCAATCCAAGTAAGACTATCAATCATCAATTTTTAGCCATATGTCTTCAAATATCTTTTCTTCTTTTTCTCTCCTTTCATGGACTCCAATTACTTGCCTGCTAGCCTACTTGGGGTTATCCTGTAGCTCACTGATGTTCCTTTCTTTCTTCTTTTTAAAAAAGCCCCTCTTCCTTTTCACCCGCTGCCCCATGATTCATTTTGGATAGTTTCTATTGCTGTGTATTTAAACTCACAAATTTTATTTACTGCATTGTCTAATCCATTGTTAATGTCATCCAGTGTATTTTTTTACCTCACACACTGTAGTTTTTATCTCTAGAAATTTGATTTGGATTTAAAAAATATATCTTCTATGTCTCTACTTAACTTTCCAAACATATGAGACACATTTATGCTAATTCTTTTTATTTCTTTTTATTTTTCGCCAATTCTAACACCTGTATCAGTTCTGGGTAGGTTTTGATTGATTTCTCTTCACATCATGAGTTACATTTTCCTGCTTCTCTGCTTCCCTGGTAATTTTTGTTTGCATGTCAGACATTGTGAATCTTACCTGTTTGGGTGGCTGGGTATTTATTTGTTCCTATAAATATTTTTGAACTGTGTTTTTGGAGGTAGTTAAAATACTTAAAATCAGTTTGATCCTCTTAGTTCTGGCTTTTAAGATTTGTTCGTGAAACTGACTTTGCAAAAATTATGAGTGAAAAAATTGTGACTGTGAAAGAGATCTGACCTAACCAACACCATCTTGCCTTTAACTTCCAAGCTGCCCTTGTTCATTCCTGGGGGTAGGCCATACTAACTTTGGGAGGAATTTACTTATAGTTTAATTTTGAAACAAAGATGATAACAGTCCCTTCCCCAAACAAACCCCCTTTTTTCTTGAGGACCAGTCCACCTTCGTAAAACTAGCAAATTAGACACAACATTAGAAATTATGGCTCAGGAGTCATACAGCCAGAGGTCACAAGATTCTTAACCTCCCCAATTGTCATACGGAAAACATTACTGCTTTAACCTAAGATTGGTATTTGAGATATTCTTCAGACCCTGCATTTTGGTCTAGCTCATCTGGACTTGCGGCCCCCACCCAGGAACTGACTCGGTACAACAGGACATGTCTGATGTCCTGTGATTCTGCCCCCAATCAACTAATCAGCATTCTCCATGCCTTAGCTCTCTGCCCGCCAAACTGACTTTAAAAAACTCTAGGCTCTGAATTCCGGGGGGAGGCTGATTTGAGTAAAAGTAAAACTCTAATCTCACATTTAGTTGGCTCTAAGTGTATTAAACTCTCTCTATTGCCATTTCCCTTTCTTGATAAATTGGTGCTGTCTGGGCAGCGGGCAAAAATAACCCATTGGCAGTTACATTAGGCAGGACCAGAATCGTTTCTAGTCTAGGAAGCTCATCTTTTCTCACCAATGAGGAAAGACCCTGTGACTACTCTACCCAGTGCCTTATTAATAATGAGGTTTTCCAGTCTGGCTGGTGAGAGAAGGCACTCTCTCTGGCCCTGTGTAAATGCCTTTCTGGTGTGGTTTTTTTCCCCCCTCCAGTCTTTGCTAGTTTCCTCATATGAACATGTTGGTCAGCTCTCTGCCTCATACTCTGTGCATACTCTGTGAGGACCTTTGACAGACCCTTGGAGTTTGCTCTACATTCTGTCTCTCTCCTCTGATCCTTTGTCTAGGAACTCTGGCCACCGTGTGCTCAAGCAGCCTGCTGGACTCTGCCTCAGTTCCTGCCCCCTAGGCTGTGGGCTGGAAACTCTCTCAAGGCAGCAGGTAGGAGCAGACATAGAGATCATCTCTTATGTCCTGTCTCTCAGAGAACACCTATCCTTGTTGCCTGATATCTTAAAACAGTCTTAAAAATTATTGTTTGGTGTTTTTTGTCCAGGTTTTCATGTCTAGGCAAGAGGGCAAGGCCAGTTCCTGTAACTCTCCCTTAGTTGAAGGCTTCTACTCTCTTAATAGTAGACAGTGTTGACTTCCCTGTAGCTGGCTACAGGTGAGGTCATTTTCGGTGATTCATGAATCTTGAGCTACATTAGCATGTGAACAGCAATGAGGATCAAATCAGGTCCGAAAAGAAGTGAGCTCCCTAAGTTTGAAATTAATAAGCGTATTTGAAATATGAACTTTGTCACCTACAATTAATAATAAATCTTGTTCTAGGGGTATAGCAGATCTTTTTATATTAATTTGTGATAACGATTATGAACATTATTTATAAATGAATAAATGAAGGGAAGAATGAATGTCAGTGATTTCTCTTTCTTTCCCACAGACTGGTATTCAACTGAGTAATTTTGCAAACAAGAATTTCAGCTCTTTATCTCTTAATGCTATTTGTTTTCATAATTCCCCTCTCATCAGTACCCATCATACTGAATCATAATTGATTAACTGCCAGTATCACCTGCTCAACTGGGCATCTGAGAACAGGCACTGTGTGTGTCTCATTCACAACAGGATCAAGTGGTTGATAAAAGTCCCAGTGCCTGACAAAGACTCCATATTCACCTCCCAGCTCCACTCACAGGTTGAGGAACCCCAGCTGGGGTCTTAGCCTCTCTGAGACACGGTCTTCCCATGGAACACAGGATTAATAATAAACCTTGCCTGGTATAATTTGTTGTGAGTTTCCATAAGAAATAATGCATCTAAATTCCTTAGCATAATGCCTTGTATAGAAGTGTCCAATAAATGTTAGCCAAACAGACCAAAAAAAAAAAAAAAAAAAAAGAAAAAAAAAAAAAAGCAATAAGAACGCCATACAATTTGCAAAGTCCCTGACACAGAGTATACATGAGAAACATTTGTTAAAGGATGAAAGGATATGGAGCAAATTCTTTTCCCTATGCCTTTGTACACTGTGGTCTCTACTCCAGCTTCTGTCTTCCCTCTTCAAATCCATTCTTCATGATTGGAATCAAGTCTACCTTCTCCCACTGACGTTTTTCTGGGTCATGCCACCCATGGAATCTGTCCCCTTCTCTGAATTTCTATACCACTGTTCTCACCACTCAGTTGGCACTTAGATTACGCACTTAGACCAGCCTAACACCAAAGGCCGGGTTGGAATAATTTGCGTTAAAAATGGGGCTTCTGTGAAATGGCTACAAAAATACAAGAAACACATTTTGGTGAGTATTTTAAAAGTAACAATACTACACGTATTCTACAAGGGCTTCATTCAGCCCCAGGACTCTTTCTAAATGGAAGCATACTTCCTGTGAAATGCCTCATAAACACCTGAAGCTTCATAAAACTAAAAGCAAATAAAAGCCATGGCCTTAACAGTCTTGTTAGGTTTTCTTTGTTAATTCCAGGAGAAAAGTGTTTTGCTTTGGAAGAGATGTGCTTTTAAAAAACAGGTTCTAATATGAGTTGAACTTTTAAAAACTAACTCCGAGGTATAATTGGGATCCAAGTGGTTAAGCTGGTTGATTTAGAAGGATGGCTGCAAATTCTGTTTATAGCAGATGAGGGTTGATATATGTATGGGGGAAGCGATTTTTTTTAGGTGGTATGTGCACACACACATAGTTATTCTTTTAATGTGTATTGTGGACTGAAAGTTTGTGTCTCCCCAAAATTCATGTGTTGAAATCCTAACTTCTGATGTGATGGTATTAGGAGGTAGGGGCCTTGGGGAGGTGACTAGGTCATGGGGGTGCAGCCCTCATGAATAGGATTAGTGCTCTTATAAAAGAGACCCCAGTGAGTGTTCTAGTCCTCTTTCCATCACTCCAGGATGCATGAGAAGTTGGCCGTCGGCAACCCAGAAGAGGGTCCTCACCAGAACCCAACCATGCTGGCACCTTGGTTTCAGACTCATAGCCTCCAAAACTGTGAGAAATCAATTTCTGTTGTTTATAAGCCATCCAGTCTACAGTACTTTGATAGCGGCCTGAACTAAGAATTGTGCACTAGAAAAATAAGTCTAGCATCAACCTTTTGATATTATGGATATTTTTGCTTAGGTGAAGTTCAGTATAAAGTAAAACTTTAAATAAAGCTATTACATGAATAACTGAACAGGTGTCTGGAAGATGAGTCATTATGAAAGTGGCACAAGACATAAATCTAGACTGAGAAATTCCCCACAGGCCTAAGTAAGGTGTTGCCCAGGAGTGCCATTCATGAATTCATCCTCACTCAGTACATACAAGCTGTGCAGAGGCCACACAGCATTAGCATGGGCTCTGAAGTTATTCTTTCACTGTGCATTGTGGACTGAAAATTTGTGTCTCCCCAAATCCTAACCCTCAGTGTGACTACATACAAGCTGTGCAGAGGCCAGCTGCCCAGGTCCAGTCCCTGCTCTGTCATCTTCAGCTCTGCAGTACTGCACTTTCCCTAACTCTAGGTTACAATTTGCTCATTTATAAAACTGGGGTGATGAGTAGCACCTGCCTTTTAGGGTTGTTGAGGGAGTAAATGGGATAATCCATATAAAGGACTTAGGAGAATATGCAGCACACAGGAAGCATCCAGTAATGGTTAGCTATTATTATTGTGTTTAATTTAATTACTGAGCACTGTGGTGAGCTGTGAGATTTACAAAAATGAATCTGACACTGTCCTTTCTCCTAGATGCTTGGAGCCTTTTGGTGGATAAAGGTCAGTAGATAGGGACAAGTACTCTGATAAAAAGACAAGTGAGGCTAAGCATAGTGGCTCACATCTGTAATCCTAGCAATTTGGGAGGTCAATGCAGGAGGACTGCTTGAACACAGGAGTTCAAGACCAGCCTGGGCAACATAGTGAGATCTTGTCTCTACGAAACAAAACAAAAACAAAACAAAACAGAACAAAACAAAACAGAAATTAGCCAGGCGTGGTGGTATGCACCTGTGGTCCTAGCTACTTGGGAGGCTGAGGCAGGAGAATTGCTTGAGCCAGGGAGGTCAAGGCTGCAGTGAGCTATGATTGTGCCATTGAACTCCAGCCTGGGTGACAGAGCAAGTCCCTGTCTCAAGAAAAAAAAAGACAAGTTAATTTCATCAGCCCACTGGGTCTCAGCATGGCTGGATTTTAGAATCACCTGAGCAGCTTTTTAAACAAATGCCAATACCCAAATTCCACCCCAACCAATTACATTAGTCTTTTTGGAGGTGAGGCTCAGATGTCAATATTTTTAGACCTCCCCAGGTGATTCCAGTGTGCACCAAGGTCAAGAGTGACTGAACTAGAAGGGAGAGGGAGACTCGAAGATGAAGCAGCATTTGCCCAAGGCCACGGAGCATAGGTTGCAAGTAGACTCGCAGAAACAGGGAGGAATGCGGGGTGGTGATGGAGAAATTTCTGTCAAGCGGATATGGAGGAAGGCATGTGAGAAATGCGGAAAAAGATGAGGTGGGGATGGGTTTGGGGAGGGTTTGGGGGCAGGTTATCCAGTTCAGCAGAGGTATGGGGGTTATGAAAAGCAAGATGGTTATAACAATAATTTGAAGTCAGACTGAGGAAGTGTTGAGTGACATTTAAGGAATAGGTGCCATGGAAGGTGTTTGGGCTCTGGCAGCCTCACTTCATCTCACCAGGAGGGTGGGCGCAGGGCAAAGGGGCTCAACAGCAGCAGAAGCAGCCGAGGGTTCTATCACCAAGTCTGGAAGTGGAGAAGTCCCCACCTATTCCCTTAAGAGAGACATCATGTGGATGCCCACAACAGAGAAAATGCAGAGAGTCAGAGTCGGAGAGAACAATGGCACCTGCAATGCAAAAAACCTAGAGCCCTTTTCCCTTAACTCCTCCTCCCTAAACTCACACACATGAGTTGGGGGAGAGGAGAGGAAAAAAAGCAAGTACCCCTTCTTCCAGACTGCAAGGACCTCAGGCCATGGGTCAAGGCAGAGCTTGATTCTAGCAGGAATGGGATGAATGTTATAACGAATGTGAGATTAAAGTTTTAAAGTTGGATTGGGCTGGGCATGGTGGCTCATGCCTGTAAATCCTAGCACTTTGGGAGACCAAGGCAGGCAGATCACGTGGGGTCAGGGCTTTGAGACCAGCCTGGCCAACATGGCGAAACTCCGCCTCTATTAAAAATACAAAAATTAGCTAGGTGTGGTGGTGCTTGCCTGTAATCCCAGCTACTGGGAGGCTGAGATAGGAGAATCATTTGAACCCAAGAGCTGGAGGTTGCAGAGAGCCAAGATCGCACCACTGCACTACAGCCTGGGCGACAGAGTGAGACTCCATCTCAAAAAAAAAAAAAAAAAGTTGGATCAAACAGGACTTTTGAATCACAGCAAGTTTGGGGATCTGCCTATGGTGTCATGAAGGATTAGGAGAGAAGTTTTTCATCAAATATCTACTGTGTGCTTCCCACTGATGGAGGCAGTGAGGGTACAGCTGTGAATGAGACTGACATAGCCTCTGTCCTTGGGGAGCTGAAATTCTCACACGGGAAAAAACCAAGTGGACAAAAATACAGATAAACTAATATATCTCACAGATGACTCAGGTGGTGAGGGCTGCTAAGGAGAAAAGAAAAAGGCAAGGCCATGGAGGGTGAGGTGATGGGCTGCTGGCTACTTAGACAGTAGGCAAGGTTCTCTGCAGTTGGCGTGGAGGCGAGGAGGCAGCTCTTCTGACCCCCAGCCTGGGTCCACTGGTCTGAGCTACTCCGGTCTCACAGCCCACATGCTCCCCAGTGCTCATCACAGAAAATAAAAGGGGCTATGTCTAGGTTGCCCCCAGCTCCTGCCTGGATTGGGTTTCCTAAAGGGCTGCAAGGCAATGATTCTTTTTTGTGGTTCCAGGGCTAGACACACAGGGAATATCTATTGAACTTTCTCAAAAACAAAATGGAATATAGTGATGTCAGCTGAAGGGAATAGGAATTACTAAAATATCAAGTGGACCCCATGGATCTAGGTGGCCATCAGGATCTTCCCATGGATCTAGGTGGCCATCAGCATCTGCCACAATGGATGCCCTCTGAATGAGGAAGAAAGCTGTGAGTACTTCTGTAACATGGAGAAAGAACCCTACTGGAGCGGACACGGTTCAAAAGAACTCCAGCAACACAGGAGTCCCCGGCCTTTCTGCATTGACATCTTTAGCCTCTCTGCTTCCCTGATTTCCCAACTGCAGTAATGCCTCCTGCCTTGGACAGACAGCAGCTGTGGAAGAGCAAGATCTGCTGTCCCAGGGCAAGGAGAAGGTTTGCCTGTGCCTCTTCCTGAGTAAGAGTTTTATGTCCTTTCCAGGTGAAATTCAAAGCCCTTACTTTGAAATTTGTTTTCTTCTTAGGTTGACATTAAAAAAGAACATAAGACTTCTGCTTCTGGGAAGATGGGGCACACACACTTTCTTCTGTTCCTCTCACCAAGGACAATGAAGAACCCTGGACATTATATAGAAAACATACATAAAAGGACTCTGAAAGGTGGAGAAGAGAAGGCAGACCAGCTGAGGACCCGAGGAACAACATGATGGTAAATTCCTTGGGTTTTCTTTTTGCCTCATGTACCCCAGACTTGAAGTTGAAGATGTTAGCAACCTGGAAGCACCTGTAGGCTCTGACACATACACAAATCCTTCCCGAAAGCCTACTCTCTCTGACTAAAGGACCAGGAAAGGGCAATCTAGCAAGATAGAAAACTTTTAGACAATGACCATACTACTCCAGCCAAATACCACAAGACATTCTGAGGTCTCACCATCTCCCATGCCAGAGAAAACCAAGTGGGGAGCCTAGACTTTCACCTTCACAAGACTGTAATAGGCTATCCCAATACCCCCTGCAAAGATGGCATCTATGAGGCTAAGTAGGGAGCTAGGATTCTCATCCTCACCAGTTGGTAATAAGCCCTCTCTACCATTGTGTCTGTGGGGACCACATGGGGAACCTGGACTTCCAAACCCACCCAGCAGTAATGAGGTGTTCCTCCCTCTCCACACTGGGGTCGTGTGAGAAGAGACCCAGTGGAGTTAGCGTCAGCCAGTGGTAATGAGACCTCCACTGTGGTATCAGTGGAGGTCATGTGAGCAGAACGAACTCCCGCCTCCACCCAGTGCACCCCCTCCCCCCACAATGGAGGCTGGTGAGAACCTGGATGTTTGCCTCCACCTGACAGTAATGAGGTAGCAGCACCAGTATTGCTGGAATGGTGTCAGGGACAGCCAGCTAAAATAGAAAGTTTAAGCAAGATGCAGTCCCATAATACGAAAATGGCCAGATTTCAATTGAAGATAACTTGTCATACCAAGAAGTAAGAAGGCCTCAAACATAAGAAAAACAAGGCAATCAATAGATGTCAACATGGAGATGAGATGACAGAGATGCTAAAATTATCTGACAAATACTTTTTTTTTTTTTTTTTTTGAGGCAGAGTCTTGCTCTGTCACCCAGGCTGGAGTGTAGTGCCACAATCTTGGCTCACGGCAGTCTCCACCTCCCAGATTCAAGTGACTCTCCTGCCTCAGCCTCCTGAACAACTGGTATAACAGGTGTACACCAGCACGCCCAGCTAATTTTTGCGTTTTTAGTAGAGATGGGTGTTTCACTATGTTGGCCAGGCTGGTCTCGAATTCCTAAACTCAAGTGATCTGCCTGCCTTGGCCTCCCAAAGTGCTGGGATTACAGGTGTGAGCCACTGTGCCCGGCCTCTGACAAAGATTTTAAAGTAGCCACAACAAAATGCTTCCATTAACAATTGTAACAATGCTTGAAACAAATGAAAAACTAGAAAGCCCTAGCAAAGAAATAGAAGATATAAAAATAACTAAAATGGAAATTTTAGAATTGAAAGGTATAATAATGAAAACAAAAAGCCCAGGGAGTGAAATGAACAGCATAATGGCAGAGACAGAGAGAAGCAGCAGCAAAAATCTCTATTAGTAGAGACAACAGACAACAAGAGAGAGCAAGAGAGTCAGGATACAAATGACCAGCATCAGGTATGAAACTGGATAGGAGAATGCTATAACCAATGCTACCCATATAAATTTGATAACAGGCAAAATGGAACATTTGCTCAAAAAACACAAACTGTTATAACTGACCCAACATAATATAAATGATTTAAATTTCCATATAACTATTAAGAAAATTGAATTCATAATTTAGAAACTTCCAGGAAAGAAGTCTTCAGGCCCAGAAGATTTCACTGGAGAATTCTACAAAATGTTTAAAGAAGAATTACACCAATTCTACATGAACTCTTCTAGAAAACAGAAGAGGTAATGCTTACTAATTTATTTTATAAAGCTAGTTACCAAAAACTTGATACCAGAAATGATAAAGACGGCACCCAAAAAAAGGAAAAA
This sequence comes from Rhinopithecus roxellana, assembly GCF_007565055.1. Taxonomy (NCBI): domain Eukaryota; kingdom Metazoa; phylum Chordata; class Mammalia; order Primates; family Cercopithecidae; genus Rhinopithecus; species Rhinopithecus roxellana. Next base: position 127,515,504 of record NC_044561.1, on the reverse strand, counting down.
TACCCTACAGATCAATATACCTCATGAGTATAAATGCAAACATTCTTAACAAAATATTAGCAGGTAGATTTCAGCAATATGTGAAAAGAAGTATACATCATAACCAAATGGGATTTCCTATAGGTTTGCAAGCTTGATTAATATTTGAAAATTAATTGATGTTCTCCACAATAGTGACAGACTAAAGAAGAAAGGTCATATGATCACAACAGTGAATGGAGAAAAAGTATTCAACAAAATTCAATCCTCCATTCATGATAAAAACTCTAAAGAAGACAGTAACAGAGGGTGCTTCCTCAGCTTGATAAAGACTACAAAATAAAATAAAAATAAATACAAAACAAAGTAAAATTTGAGAACTAACATTATCCTTAATCTGAAAGACTGAATGCATTTCTCCTAAGATTAGGAGCAAGGCAAGGAGTCAGCTCTCATTATTTGTATTCTACATAGTAGTGGAAGTTCTAGGAAATACATTAAGGCAAGAAAATAATTATAGGGAATACACACTGAAAAGGAAAAAATAAAACTGTCCCCATTAGAAGATGGCAAAATTAGACAATTTCATTATTTTCAAAATTAGAAAATCCTAAGGAATCAGCAGAATAACACCTAGAATTAATAACTGAGTTCAGCAAGGCTGAAGAATACAAGATAAACATGCAAAATGATCTAGATTTCTATATACTAGGAATGAACCCATGGGCACTGAAATTAAAGATACAATACCATAATAATCATATAAAAATGAAACACTAAGATTTACATCTAACAATACAGGTGCAAAACTTGTATGCTGAAAGCTATATAATGCTAATGAAAGAAATCATAGGAGACCTAAATAAATGGAGAGACATACAATGTTCATGGATTGGAAGACTCACATAGTAAAGATGTCAATCTGCCCCAAATTGATATACAGGTTTAACGCAATTCCTGTCAAAATTCTAGCACTTGTAGCAAGACATTTTGTAGAGACAGACGAGGTTATTCTAACATTTATATGGAAAGACAAAGGAATTAGAATAACTAAATTTTAAAAAAATAAATTGATGAATCAGTCTATCTGATCACAAGCCTTGTTATATAGCTACAGTAAGCAAGGTGGTATGGTATTGGTGGAGACATAGACATATAGAACAAACAGAATACAGAAGCCAGAAAAGACCCACACAAGCATGCCCAAATGACTTTTGACAAAGGTGTAAAAGCAATTCTATACAATAAAGATAGTCTTTTCAACAAATTGTGCTAGAGCAATTTGACATCTATAGAGGAAAAAAAAGAACCTCAATTTAAGTCTCAGATCTTTTTTTTTTTTTTTTGAGACGGAGTCTGGCTCGGTTGCCCAGGCTTGGAGTGCAGTTCCAAGGATCTCAGCTCCTGCAAGCTCCGTCTCCCGGGTTTACCCCATTCTCCTGCCTCAGCCTCCCAAGTAGCTGGGACTACAAGCGCCTGCCTCCTCGCCCGGCTAGTTTTTTGTATTTTTTAGTAGAGACGGGGTTTCACTGTGTTAGCCAGGATGGTCTCGATCTCCTGACCTCGTGATCCGCCCGTCTCGGCCTCCCAAAGTGCTGGGATTACAGGCTTGAGCCACCGCGCCCGGCCTGAGTCTCAGATCTTATATAAAAGTTATCTCAAAATAGATCATGGACTTAAACATAAAATGTCAAATATAAAACTTTTAGGAAAAAAAAAAAGACAAAATTTCTGAGACCTGTGGTTAAAAAATCCATAAAAGACCAAAGACCAAAAGCAAAATCCATAAAAAGAAAATATAATAAATTGGAATTCATCAAAATTAAAATATTTTGCCCCGTAAAAGATCACGTTAAAAAGATGAAAAAGGAAACCAGAGAGTGGAAGAAAATATTTGCAAACCACATATCTGATGAGAGACTAGTATTTAGAATACATTTAAGAGAAAAAAACTCAAACTCAACATTAAAAACAAATAAAACAATCCAATTAGAAAATGGGCAAAAGACGTGAGGGGGCATTTCATTGCAGAGGATATACAGATGGCAAATAAGCACATGAAAGATGTTCAATCTCATTAACTATTAGAAAAATGCAAATTAAAACCATAATGAGATATCACTATGCACCCATCAAGGTGATAAAAGCAAAAAAAAATAGTGACTATTAAATGCCGGGAAGGATGCAAGAAACTCGATTACTCACTTTACAATGTAATCACTTTACATTGCTGGTAGAAATGTAAAGCGATACAGGCAGAATAGAAAACAGTTTGACAGTTTCTTAAATAATTAAACATGCAGGCAGGGCATGGTGGCAAGTGTCTGTAATCCCAGCTACTCTGGGGGCTGAGACGGGAGGATCACTTGAGCCTGGGTTGTTGAGCCAAGATGGCACCACTGTACTTGCCTGGGCAACAGAGCAAGATCCAATCTCAATAAATAAATAAATAAAACATGCAACTATAGTGATTGCACTTCTGGTCATTTCTCCTAGAGAAATGAATAATTATATTCACACAAAAACCTATACATTAATTTTTTGTTGTTGTTTTTTTTTTTTGAGACGGAGTTTCGCTCTGTCGCCCAGGCTGGAGTGCAGTGGCCGGATCTCAGCTCACTGCAAGCTCCGCCTCCCGGGTTCACGCCATTCTCCTGCCTCAGCCTCCCGAGTAGCTGGGACTACAGGCGCCCGCCACCTCGCCCGGCTAGTTTTTTGTATTTTTAGTAGAGACGGGGTTTCACCGTGTTAGCCAGGATGGTCTCGATCTCCTGACCTCGTGATCCGCCCGTCTCGGCCTCCCAAAGTGCTGGGATTACAAGCTTGAGCCACTGCGCCCGGCCTTACATTAATGTTGATAGCAAAGTTATTCACAATAGCCTCAAAGTTGGAACAACCAAACATCAAACTGGTACATCCACAGCAGGGGATACTACTTGACAGTCAAAAAGGAAGAAAAGGACCAATATCTACCAAGACAATGATTTGGATTAATTTCCAGGGATTTACGCTGAAGGGGAAAAAATTCTATCTAAAAAACGGTACCCACTGTGTGATACTATTTAGATAGGAGTCTTGAAATAATAAAGCTACAGGAATAGAGAACAGACTAGTGGTTGCCAGGAGTTAAGAAAGGGATGGGGGTGAGAGAGAAGTGGATGCGCCTGTAACAGTCAGTATGCAGTATCCTCGTGGGGATGAAAATGTTCTCTATTTGATTGCATCATTGTCAATATCCTGGTTGTGATAGTGCACTATAGGTCTGAAGATGTTACCGTTCAGTGATACTGGATAAAGGGATAACTGTTCTATTTCTTACATGTGAATCCACAATAATTTCCAAGTTAAAAAAAAAAAAAAAAGCTTTATAGGATAGTTCTGGAAGAGTAACAATGAAGAACCACTTAAAAAGTTGAACTTTTGGGATCTGCAGTTAAATAAATTAGCACGTGGTTTTAACATGTGAAATTCACCTGTAACAATGTGATGGAATATTTTGCAGCCATGAATTATTTAAGGAGTGTGTAATGAGAAAAAAAGTGTCCATGATAACAATAAAAATGATCAGCCTTTATGTGTTAGGCCAAGCGCTAAGTTTGTTAAAAAGATCCCGTTTAATTATTACAATGATTCCATGAAGTATGCACTATTTGTAATTCCAATTATACAGATGAATAAATTAATGCACAGAAAGAATAAATAACTTGCCTAAGGTCATAAAGTAGAGTTGGGATTTGACCCCAGGCCCAGCTGATTTCAGAGGCCAAAGGCTTTTCAGCGCCATGCTGCACTGATTCTAGCTCCTTTCCTTCAGATGTTTACTCAAATATTGTCTTCTCACCAAGGCCTTTCCTATTTTAAGTTCCTGCCACTTTATTCCTTTTCTCTGCTGTTTATTTTTCTACTTTGTAACCATCAGCCATACAACATATGTTAGCATCAGGCTTACATACATATATTGTATGGCTGATGATAACAAGGTGGTAAAATTCCAAATACATAGAGGAATTTCATGTATGCTAAAGATGATACCTAAAGTCTATTGAAGTGAAGAACTTTTAAATAAAAGATGTAGGAAAAACAGAGCAGCCATCTGGAAAAAAATTAACTTGGTGTCACAACTCAACCCTCTGCCAGAATAAAGTCCAAATAGATTAAAAATACTACAAGGAAACATGGAAAACATCTTTTCATTTTGGATTGAGAAGGCTTTTGTGTGTATGACTAGAAATCCAGAAGTCATGAAAAGAAAGAAAAGTAAAAAATCCAAATGTTTACAAAAACATTTATTGGCCAAGCTTGTGTTAAGAAGGCAGTCATGTGTTGCTATTACAAGTATAAACTAATTCAGTCCTGATGGAGGGCAATGTGGTATTATGTACCAAAACTGTAAAAAAGAATATATTCTTTTACCCAGTATTTCCATCCCTAAGAGTTGATGTAGAGGATAAACCTAAACTCACACGTGTGAAATAGCAAATGTACAAGGTTATTCATTGCAGTGAGGTTAATAGCGAAAGTCTGGAAGCCAGCCAAAGGGCATTAATGGGGTCCTGGTTAAAGAACTCATGGTACAACCATTCGACAGAATACTCTGCAGGCGTTACAAGTGAGGAAGCTCCCTACAGATACAGAAAGTATTGTTAACTGAAAACAAGAGTAGCATAGAACGGAGTGCATATTATGTTACTGTTTGTGTAAAAAAGACAGAATAAGAATTTATGTTTTATTTCTTATATATGCTCAAAGAAACCCTAGAAAGATACACTTTTTATTGCTTCTACGTGCTCAAAGAAACCCTAGAAAGATACATTAAAAAATACAAACAGTAATTATCTACTGGGTGGCATTTTATAATTTTTTTGTTTTGAACAGAGTGAACATGTTACATTTTAAAATGAAGACTAAAGCAAAATATGCATGAATAACTAAAAAAATTTAGAAACTTCAAAAGGGCCAAACTAAGCCCAGTTGGGATGAGAGTCCAGCCTTCGGGCCACCAGTGTGTGGCCTGTGCTTTAAACGTGTCATTTGTAGGTGCTGCTCCATTCTCATCAGGCCTCCAAATCATTCTCAGCAAACAACATTATATGGAAACAGAAACATTCTCCAGGAAATACCTGGAAACTGTCTTTAAGCAAACAGGTGTCTGTGGTGTTAGCTTGTTTTTCATCTCTGTGTGAGAAGTTTATATATATTTTCTTTTTTGTTGGCTTCAAAGAGCAAACAGACAGGAACACTACTAAAGTGATTACAATTTGTCATGTTGAAGAATAATGCCGCCTTATCATAATTTGATTGTCTATAATAAGGCCCATATGGAACTTCTGACACTTTCTTTCAACTGTGTATTGTCAGCTGGACTTCTGACTCCTTTAAGCAAGATCCACACTGTGAAAGTGAAAATATAAGGTAAGGCTTAAAAAGCCTTGTCTGGAATGATTTGTGATGCCTCTGCCCCATCTAGATTTCCTCACTGGGCAGCACTGATTTTACTCCGAGTCTTAATACTGCAAATCAGTACCGAAATTACAGGTGAACACAAAAAAATTTGTCTGAAAAATATTTAACAGTACAGAAAATCATGACTCCACTCCTTTCCATCTGTTAGCAATTTGAGCACCATGCTGCCTGGGATAAAAGGGAAGGCTCTGCTTCCTCTCCCCAGAGAACATCACACGAGCACAGAGAGTTCGATTTGCTGGGCAACAATGGTCTCTGGACAGTCATGGAGTCATTTTTCTTCTTCTGGAAACACTCTCACCTGCATGTAGCCATTGTCAGATTCAGGAAGAAAAATAGGGTTTGGTTAATTTTTGAAGATAGAACTTGTCCCCCAGTTTGCCTAGAAAGGAAAGCAAATTAATATGCAAGCAGGAAGGAATGTAAAGACCAATACTAAAAATATTTTGCAGAATCTCAGAATTTCCTAAGCAGACTGATTTTTTTTTTTTTTTTTTGAGATGTTGCCCAGGCTGGAGTGCAATGGTGCAATCTCATCTCACCGCAACCTCAGCCTCCCAGGTTCAAGTGATTCTCCTGCTTCAGCCTCCTGAGTAGCTGGGATTACAGCATGTGTCACCATGCCCGGCTAATTTTTGTATTTTTAGCAGAGACGGGGTTTCACCATGTTGGCCAGGCTGGTCTCAAACTCCTGACCTCAGGTGATCCACCCACCTTGGCCTCCCAAAGTATTGGGATTACAGGCGTGAGCCAAGATGCCCAAACTTTTTTTTTTTTTTTTAAGTTTGTGTTACTACAGTGCTCAAAGTCACTGTGTGTGTGTGTGTGTGTGTGTGTGTGTGTGTGTGTGTATATATATAAATGTAGGTATATACATTATACTTACACTGTATATAAATATATATTAATGTAGGTAATTCTGTACTTTTATTTTTTCCACTACTCCTACCCAATTTATATCAACTAATAAAAATTCATTGAGCAGTTTTTAAATAATGCATTCACATCTTTCAAGCCCATGGCAGAAACAGGGAAAGAACACAGGCGGCACGACCATAGGAAATCCAGTTATGAAAGGGCTTCAAATCTGCCCACTTAGGACAAAATTTCTCTTTCTGATTTCCTACTGGAGATTATTACACATTAGCTATAAGTATATGTAAAAAGTTGTCATTCTTTCTGAACAACGAATTGTCACATAAGCTCTGGGTGGCATAGTTTGGAAATTACTGTTAGACGAAAATAACCTCTTGCTGAACTGTTGCTAGCAGCCTGTGGCAATTTCTAACTAACACAGCTCAGGAATCCTCAGCCTCTTAATGCAGCCTAGGGGAGAAATCAAGAAATCACTTAGATAGTGATATTTTCTTACTTTTACTTAGATTGGTGGTTCACTACAGTGCTCCTTTTACAAAAAAGAGAAAATACAGATGAACAAAGAGTAAAACAAAATGCATCAATTATTCTATTACTGAAAGTCAACTGCTGTCAACAATTTGCAATTATTTATTCCACGCTCCTCTTTGGGGGGGGATGACAGATCTATGGCACAAGCAGGCAGAGATCATTTTTACCCAAAGGAGATTCTTCTGTATGCTATTTTGAAATCTGCTTTTCTCATTTAACATTATATTATGGCTTTCTTCACCTGACCAATTCTATTTTTATGTCACCCTTGTTTATGGTGTCTAGTGTAAGGGTGTACCACAATCAATATAAAAGACCTATTGGTTCATTTCAGCTTTTTTTCTTATAGACAATACTGGAAAAATTTTAAAGCCCCATGAATAAAATATTGATCATGTTTTCAATACATTCTTTTTTAAACATTTTTTATTGATGCATAATAGATGTACATAATTTTGGGGTACATGTGATACTTTAATACATTCATATAATTTGTAAAGATCAAATTACTGTACTTGGGATATTCATCACTTCAAATATTTGTCTTCTCTTTATGCTAAAAGCATTCGACTTATTCTATTTTAGCTAGTTTGAAATGTACAATAAACTATAGTCACCCTACTGATCTATCAATCAATAAATTATTAAATGCAGATTTGCTCATTCAGAAAGCATGTGTGTTTGATGTGTGTTTGAAGACTTTAAAATTGCATATGCCAAAGTGCCACGGTGGAAAGAAGCTTCTTAGTGGTCCAGGTAGTTGATCAAGAAATTGTCTAAGACCTCAGAGGGAAATAAAATAACATGAAAATATAAAACCAAGAAATCTAGATTTCCATTGTCCTCTGGCATCTTTTCTGAGATGGGAATTTAGTCTGGATAACACAGATATAAAAATGTTCCACTTAGCCATTTTTCTTCCTCTTTTGGGGAAGAGAGAGGCAATGTTAATTTTAGCTGCTTATACTAATTGAACCAAGCTAGGTTGGACCAATTATCCAGTGTGATACTCTTTACTGTAAATCAGAACATCACTACCTGTTTTACTACCCTGTGGACATAACCTCAGGATATTTAAGGCTCATCTCACATGGCGGCAGCAGAAGTCTAGCCCAGGGCCTTAGCATGGTACATCATCATTAATCCATAGTTATTAACTGATGTGGAGATGTTACATTTGTAAGATTAAATAAACCATTGTCTGCTGCTGATATAGGTGGAGGGTGGAAAGAAATCTGTCTAAGAAAGCAACACCCACTTGCTTCCCATATAAAGCTAGTGTGCATTTTCTGTTTTCTCCCTCAGCAACTCCTCTGCTTGAGGGGTAAGTGAATTTGTCAACATGATTTCCAATGGCAAGTAAAATGTGGGTAGAGAATTAAGCAATAAAATGTTCTTCTCTTGTTTCCCTTTGGGCAGTAGGTTTTGCTTTGGGGATATTCCTAAGGACACACGAGTTGGCACACTCTTAGGTAGAGTCCACTTATGTGTGATTTCTTTTTCTTATTTTTTTGAGATGGAGTCTTGCTCTGTTGCCCAGGCTGGAGCGCAGTGGTGCGATCTCGGCTCACTGCAACCTCCATCTCCCAGGTTCAAGTGATTCTCATGTCTCAGCTTGCTGAGTAGCTGAGATTATAGGCGTGTACCACCATGCCTGGCTAATTTTTGTATTTTTAGTAGAGATGGAGTTTCACTATGTTGGCCAGGCTGGTCTTGAATTCCTGGTCTCAAGCGATCCTCCTGCCTCAGCCTCCCAAAGTGCTGGGATTATAGGTGTGAGCCACCACGCCTGGACAATATGTATGATTTAAAATGGAAAAATACTGCTGCAGGCAGAGTGCGTGAAGAGTGATTTCCAGGGTAAGCCACATTGGGCAAAAGGGATTTCTGGAAGATTCTTCTGTTCCATGATTAGTTCCTAACACGCACAACCTTCCAGACTGGTAACAGCATTTCACATTTACTAAAGGAAAAGTACCCAATGTTATGGAAACAAACAAACAAAAAACAAAAAACAAACAAACAAAAAACCACACCAGAAAACCTGCCTTGAAATACAAAAAGCTCATAATCCACAGCCTAGAGCACATTCGTCATCTGTTTAACAAACACTTCCCCAAAGCGAGAAAACAGTTTTGAATGCGCCAGAATTAGGCTGCAGACTTTCTAAGAATTGTTTGGCCTGTGCAAAGAAAGAAGGAAAAAGGCACGTCCTATTCACTGACTATTTAAACACTTCTCTGTTTCTGTTCCTCATCCAGTTGTAATTTTCACTCTTCTCGCCACTTTCTATCTCCAAACTCTGTTTATTTCACTCAGAGTTCTTTCTAAACTCTGGAAGTGTTTGCTTGTTAATTTTCTTTCTTTTTAAAATTGCTGGTCTCTCCACTAGAAGGAAAGCTCCCATGAAGTACACTGTTCTACCTGCTGTGGAACCTGAAATCATTCCTGGCACAAAGAAAACACTCATACTTGTTGCATGAATAAATGAAAGTATCCACCCCTTTTATATATTGCCTAACACTGGCTGCCTGATTGACTCTCAGGCTGGAATGACAGATGGTCATCTAAGTAGCTTCAAATTATAAGTGCTATGAAGGATGAAGGAAGTAAAGTGGTCCATGATGGGTGTATTTACTTGATTCTCAACTGTACCCAAGAAAAATACCAATGCAAGAGTTATGACGAAGGACAACCTACATGGCTGTGCTGTTGGGAATCATTTGGTAAACTGGAGAGTGGGTGCCCCATCTTAAGGAACAGTCACAACTCACATTCTGTCTGCAAATATAGGGCAAAACTACTCATTGTGGGGAAGTCGGAAATATAGAATTGACATATCATTGCTTTAAAATATCGTCAACTTTGTCAATCCAAAAATATAATTAATGAATTAAAATATTATTTAAAACACTATGTAGGCCAAGTAAGACGTATCTGTGGCTAGAGGCATTCTACAGGTGGCTAGTTTCCAACTTCTGATTTATGTTTTTTATTTTATTTTACTTCTTCAAACCCACAGCCAACATCATACAACTTCTGGTCTAAATGCCTAGCTCAACATTCTCTAGAAGAACCGTTCCTTGGAAAACTGAGCCACCTTGTTAGAGGCCCAACAGTTACATGGATGATGAAGTTTGAGAAACACTTGGTTAAACAAAGTGAAACAGGCATGCTGGATGCAGGACTTCTCAGAGCCTTTAGAAGGCTGAGGTCCATTGTGAATCTTCGGTAGTAGACTATAAAGCAAATAGAGTTTCTGAAATTATTCCATAGCGGAGCCCTATTTATAGGCCCATCTTATTGGACTAATGTTCCACAGACCAACTTGGGAAGTACTAGCGTGCTGGTTAACATTAGGTGTTAACTTGATTGGATTGAAGGACGCCTAGAGGGCTAGTAAAGTATTGTTTCTGGGTGTGTCTATGAGGGTGTTGCCAGAGGAGATTAACATTTGAGTCAGCGGACTGGGAGAATAAGACCCACCCTTGATGTGGGTGGGCACCTTCCAATCGGCTGGCAGCATGGCTAGAACAAAGTAGATGGAAGAAGGTGGGCTAAGCTGGTCTGCTGAGTCTTCCAGTCTTCATCTTTCTCCTGTGCTGGATGCTTCCTGCTCTTGGACATTAGACTCCAGGTTCTTTGGCCTTTGGACTCTTAGACTTACACCAGTGGTTTGCCAGGGACTCTCGGGCCTTTGGCCACAGACTGACGGCTGCACTGTCCGCCTGCCTACTTCCGAGGCTTTTGGACTTCAGCCGCTACTGGCTCCCTACCTCCTCAGCTTGCAGACAGCCTACAGTGTGATTTCACCTTGTGATAATGTGAGACAATTCTCCTTAATAAACTCCCTTTAATATATACCTCTATCCTGTTAGTTCTGTCCCTTTGGAGAACCCTGACTAATACAACTAGTTTTAGAAATTTTGAAAGATACAAGGTGTTTCAAAAGTTTTAAAGTGTTCTATCTCTTTGGACCTACAGGCACAGTGGTTACGTGTGTGGACAATGGTGACCAATTTCCACTCTGCCACTTTCTAGCACTATGATTTTGCACAAGTTACTTGACCTCTTCGTGACTTAGTAAACTTGATAAGTTATAGCCGTTATAACTTTTGAGGGAGCGAATCGGATGGGACGATACCAGAGGGAATGATAACTCAAAATTTATTTTACATATTAATTGCAAAAAACAATTTACTAGATATTTCCACTGATTAACGCCATGATATGTTAAAGACCAAATGTAAAATATCAAGTAAATAGTACAAATCTATTGTACTATGATTGTAAAGTCGAAGTGAAATCATGTACACCGTATATATTTTGAAACGACTATTTCAAGTTGTTTAGGCAGACCAGATAATGACATTGCAATAATACATCCTAACACTCTTTGCAAAGTTGACACATGACGTGTACCACCCTTATTCTTGTCAGGTTCATTTAACACACATTATTGGATGCCAACATGTGCCAGTCATTATGCCAGGCATTGGGAATACTCAGTTGCATAAAAAACGGCCATGTACCTTAAGATAACTATCTCAATGTGTCAAAGCGGTCAGACAGCAGAACAGCGTTCTCCAAATTTCAGACTGTGATCATTAGTCGATTTGAAAATAATTTAGTGGGTCAAAACCAGCAGTAAACAAATCAAACAGAATAGAAAAGAATACAAAATCCCTGCAGGGGTTACTGGCTGCAGGAATAGTATCACTTCATGCATTCTCTGTTTCACGTATGCGCATGTATATCAGCTCAAGTTGTAAAGTCTAGTTCTTACTATGGGGACACAGTTAAATTACAAAACTAATGTAATGAATACACTCAGATGAATTACCATAGGTGGATACTGTAGCAGCTTCTACTTGCTCCATTCACTTAATGATTTCCAGACAATGTTAGGTAGAGAAGATCAATCTGGTTTCTATCTGTGGCATGTTATCTTTGCTGGAAGAACCTTCTTTTCTACAGAAAAATCTGAAAATGCTAGCTAATAGCTATTTGCACTTCAACACAGACACGTGACTCAATTTTACCAAAGGGATCTAAGGATAAATTTTAGGAAGCTCCTTTCTTATTTATAGGACATTATGACACACACATCGAAAATATTACAGGTCCAATTCCAGGTCACTGCAATAGAGTGACTACCACAATAGAGTTACACACATTTTTCAGTTTCCCGGTGCACATAAAAGTTCTCCACTATCTGGGAGTCTATTAAGTGTGCAATAGCATTATGTCTAAAAAAGACAATGTACATACTTTAATTTAAAAATGCCTTATTTCATGGTGTATATGTACCACATTTTCTTTATCCAGTCTATTGTTGATGGGCATTTGGCTTGATTCCATGTCTTTGCTATTGTGAATAATGCTGCAATGGAATACTATGCATCCATAAAAAGGAACAAAATCATGTCCTTTGCAGGGATGTGGATGGAGCTGAAAGTCATTATCCTTGGCAAACTAACGCAGGAACAGAAAACCAAACACCACATGTTCTCACTTATAAGTAGGAGCTGAACAATGAGAACAGATGGACACAGGAAGGGAACAACACACACTGGGGCCTGTCAGGGGGTTATGGGAGGGACAGCATCAGGATAAATAGCTAACGCATGCTGGGCTTAATTCCTAGGTGGTGAGTTGATAGGTGCAGCAAACCACCACAGCACACATTTATTTTAAATTCTGGGGTATACATGCAGGTCACCTAGGGGCTCCTGTACGTCCTGCATGTGTACCCCAGAACTGAAAAATAAAAATTAAAATAAAAACTTTATTTCTAAAAAATGCTGACACAAAGTGAACACAGGCCGTTGGAAAAAATGGTGCTGATAGACTTGCTTGATGCAGGATTGTCACAAACCTTTAATTTATAAAAATGCAGCATCTATGAAGCACAATAAAGAGTGGTATTTCTGCATACTTGGAATCATGTTAAAACCACAAGGGACTAAGCCTAGGGACTAAGCAATAATGGAGGATACCAGCAGAGCAAGACTGAGGTGGTTTAGTGGGGGCTGCGAAGATGTTGAAGCAACCTGAACTCCCCCACCTCTAGGGTTCTTACTACATGCAAGAAATAGTACATTCTCGGCCGGGCGCGGTGGCTCACGCCTGTAATCCCAGCACTTTGGGAGGCCGAGACGGGCGGATCACAAGGTCAGGAGATCGAGACCATCCTGGCTAACACGGTGAAACCCCGTCTCTACTAAAAATACAAAAACTAGCCAGGCGAGGTGGCGGCGCCTGTAGTCCCAGCTACTCCGGAGGCTGAGGCAGGAGAATGGCGTGAACCCGGGAGGCGGAGCTTGCAGTGAGCTGAGATCCGGCCACTGCACTCCAGCCCGGGAGACAGAGCAAGACTCCGTCTCAAAAAAAAAAAAAAAAAAAAAAAAAAAGAAATAGTACATTCTCCTTGTTAAGTAAACCACTATTAATTGGGTGTTGTGTGTGTGTGTGTTTCCTGAAGCCAAAGTAAAAATGATATATTACCAACCCCTAAATGATACACTATTCAAACTCCATCACTCTGAAAAGCCATTTGATCTATTTCATAATTATTCATTTCTAAGTTTCTAACAATTTAGAAAATACACCGTTTTATTTAGCATTACTGCTACTGATGGCCTATATTATCTTCTAACTTTACAAAAATCCCTAGGGCAGGTAGTAACGTCCTTTTGTGGATGAAAACACAGGTTTTGAAATGATTGAGGATAACAGGCTTAGGTGACAGATGGATCTTTGTTCCACTTCTGCCACTAATTAGCTTTGTGACCTTACACAGGGAGTTTAAGTTCTCCCCAAGTTCTCTCCTCTGTTCAATGGCAATAGAAATACCTACTTTGTTGGGTTGTTTTAAGAATAAAAGCAGCCGGGCGCGGTGGCTCACGCCTGTAATCCCAGCACTTTGGGAGGCTAAGGTAGGCAGATCACGGGGTCAGGAAATCAAGACCATCCTGGCTAACACGGTGAAACCCCGTCTTTACTAAAAGTACAAAAAATTAGCTGGGTGCGGTGGCGGGCGCCTGTAGTCCCAGCTACATGGGTAGCTTAGGCAGGAGAAGGGCGTGAACCCAGGAGGCGGAGCTTGCAGTGAGCCGAGACTGCGCCACTGCACTCCAGCCTGGGCGACAGAGCGAGACTCCATCTCAAAAAAAAAAAAAAAAAAAAAAAAAAAAAAAAAAAGAATAAAAGCAGAAAATGTATGCAAAATGCTTACTACACAGCCTAGAAATAATGAATTACTTAAAAACGGGGCAATTATTGTCATTTAGCGCAACCACACAGCTATTAAGTGGTAGAGTCTGGACTCATACCCAGGTCGCCCAGGCTCCTAACACTTCCACATCATCTCTGCCACTGTAAACATCTCATATTAAGCATTTCTTACTGCTAAATGCATCAAAATCCCAGTGGTATAGCTGAGGACCTTGTTTACTCCAAAACTTGCATAATGTCAGATGGATTTTCCCTTTGCACTGACAAAGTCTTTTGGGTGACTAGTTCTGTTTACCAGTTGAAAAGACATGGCCTTGTGGACATAAGGCAGAAACAACACAAAATAAAAAACAATTAATAATTCACTTGGCCTTCTAATGTTGAAATTGGGTAATTCTTTTTGTTTTTATTTTTCACTTGGGATTTAAGGTATTTACAACTTTGCATGTGCTAATATCTTTGAATTTCATTGCTTCAAGTTGCAACTTCATTGAACAAGTTTCAAATAATTGACAAAAATAGAAACGTTGACTATCTAAGACTATGGGCTTTGGAGACGAACAATTTTGGCTGTGCCAATTTTTAGCTGTGCGTCAGGAGTGATTTGGTTTCTCTGAACTGTTGACTTCTTTGTCTGTAAAATGGTGAAAATACAGGAATTCCCTAGTCAGGTTTGATGGCTTAATGAGCTGATTTCTTCAAAATGATTTAATCACAGAATTTGACGTAAAATGTGAGAGGGATTCATGCTGTCCGAAATCATCCAAGAGTGGAGATATCTGGTTAGCTTCATGGAGAACCTGGCGCTGAATATCAAGTCAATGTTTGATAAACAGAGAGAGAAAGAGACAAAGGCGGAGAAAATGGCTTTTGCACAGGTCAGGTGTTGGCCATATTGACTAGAGAAATTTAAGGGAAGGGTGGAAAATGCAGTTGGAAAATAGGCGGAGGAAAGATTGTGGAGAGCCTTAAATGTCAGACAAAGAAACTGAGGCTTATGGGCATGGACACTAACATTTCTATTGTTTCAAAAATAATTTTACAACTTTTATACCCTTCTCACCCAAGTTAGGACTTGTGCCTTTGGTTATACAACTCTTAAATTAGAGTCAACTGTGCTATCTCTGTGATTTTGGGTTGAGGACTACGGAAGGGAAAGGCAAAATATAAAAATAAAATATGAGGTAGTAGACAGGGAGAAAACCCATAATACTGGTAATAGCTAATTACTCTTTTTTTTTTTTTTCAAAATGCAATTTGTGCTAAGTACTTTATATGGCCTATCTCATTTAATCTCTAAAAGCATGAACAATGTGAAAATGTGCTAGATACTATTATTATCCCCATTTTACGGATGAGAAAACTGAGGCTCAGGAGGTGAAGTAGCTCGCCCAAGGTCAAACAGCCAGTGGGTGACAGAGGTAGAGAAGGAAACCTAGGCTACCTGACTATGATGCTTATGTTTAATTCACACTAAATACCATGTAGAAAAGGACTCTGGAGACCTTGGTTCTTTAATTCCAATTCTACCACTAAACAGTAGAGGCAGGATGAAGTTGTCATGCCCTGAGAGGGACAACCCTGTGAATTAAACCGGTGGGCATTTTGTTTTTATCGTTGTTAGGTGATGAATGAAGAGTTCCACTTTGGACATATTAGAGTTTAGATACTCAGTGAGCAGCCAAGCGGGGATGTAGAAATTCAAGCAGACACGTGGAAGCGGGGGAAGCTGAGACTCATGTCTGGACTTTAGGGATGGATCCAGGCTAGAGATGTAAATTTGGAACTTGTCAACCCATAGCAGTATTTAAACCCTTGGGACTGAGGGAAACCTTCAAGGAAATAAGCGTAGTTAGAGATATCCAAGAAGTGAACCCTGGAGAAGTTCAACATTTAGCGGGTGAGATCCAGCAAAGGAGATGAAGGAAAAGAAGGTAGGGAGGTGGAAGGATGTTGTTTCAAGCAGTAAGGTGTGGCCCACCCACTCACTGTGTCAGATTCAACTTGCAGGTCAGATCTACTAGGACAAAGACAGAGATCTATAGGATTTGGCAACCAGGGTGATGGTGGGGAATTTGCCACATCATGGTGGCTGTGACAAGAGCCTGAATGGAGTGTGTTCAAGAGAGAAAAGAAGAGAAGTGAAAGCACAGGATACTGTTCTTATTATTAGTAGCCTGAGCCAATCTGAGGACTGATGCACTTATCACAATATCTCTTAAAATATTATGTCTCTTACTAGATTATACACTCCTTGAAAGTCTAGAAACATGATTTATTTTTCAAATGCCTTGCACAAGGCTGGTGCTAAAGTAACGACTGCAGGATTTAATTACATTTTTAAAAGAAAAAAGATATTCTTCAATCTTATGAAACTCTGCATGGCAATACTTTATGCACCCCACACCCCCACTCAACACAAATACAACTCTGGAAGTACTGTGTTGATAACAGAAATTTGGTGGGTTTTATTTTTAACCAATAAAAGTCAAGTTTGCATTATGTGATTATTTTTTGTATGTGATGAATCTTTTAAATGCATATCTTACAGCCCTGGTTCAGTTGTTGTGGGGAGAGGAAAAAAAACCTCATCCTTGCCAACACATTGGTTTGTGTGAATCACAGCTCAGTGAAACCTTTCAGGCATATAATTTATCTTTTCTTTGGCCTATGTAGTAAATGCTTCATTTGTTCATGAATTCTTGCCTTGTTTTAATTATGCTATGCCCTGAATGTAGTTTTATAAGGCACAAAAATAAGATTGTCATTCTGAAAACACAGAAGATTTGTGTGTTTTCCCCAGGATGAAATGGTGGCATCTTTCTCCTAATTCACAGCTCTGTGGGTTTGTGGTTGGAATTCCAATCCAGCAGAAAGCAAGCCATAAAAGTGGGGGGAAGGGCTGGCTCCTGGAGGGGGCAGTGGACGGGGCTGAGCCCAAGGCATAATTCACCCTAAGAATTCTGAATCAATACACTGATGTCCATCCATGCACAATGTGGTACTCCCACCAAGAAAGCCACTGATTGAGAAGTTTTATTCATGTTACTTTCTGAGGGTTGGATTGTCTCATTACATTTATAGAACAATTGCTTTTTCCCCCCCTAAATACAGAGCTATGCAGCCGGGAGTCAGATAAGAAACCTTGACAATCAGAAGGCTGTTTTGTTGTTGTTGTTAAAAATCTTTGCAGGCATATGCATCTGGATATCCACAAGTTCACAGGCTGAGGGAGAAATGGCTATTTCATAACTTCTCTGTTTCATATGTACATAGTACAAAGTGGGCACTTAGTGTTTCAAATTTCAATATCACTGAAAAAAATGGAAATTTGTAATGTAACAAAATCAGATTCAGACTTCATTGGTGAATCTGAGGGAGTGAATTCACTTATTCAGAAAGGAAGACAGTTACAATTCTTGGGTCTTCTGAGAGATCATTATAACTTGAAAATATTACACAAGGGCTTTGCTATATTAGATACCTGCCATATTCCCAACACAAGCTCCCATTTTCTGACTCAAATCTCATTTTGGAACACATTCCACTCAAATTGAGGTTCTGTCCCTAAGAGTTCTTTTTCAATAAAGAAAGCTGAGTTAATAAATCACAACTCCAAAACTTTTCCTCGCTTTTCTTAGACTAGAAATAGATTGAGTGTGTTGAGGTTTTATGGCGGAGTACATTGGAGGGCTGGCTATCCTATGCTGAACTGGTTTGCTTAATTAAGATGCGGATTTGGATGAGTCACTGGACACCTGTCCAAAGATGAGTAAAACACATTCCTTCATTGTCTTTCCATAAATAGCTCAATCTTCTCCTAACTCAGCCAATGGATAGGCTTTGGATGCCCAAGCAAAAGAAACACATGACTGTTAAAAAATCACAACCTCAAATGGCTTTAGAAGTCTATGACCAATAATGAGAATGGTTTCCCCACTCAGGCACAAGTAATAAGCAGTTTTTCCCTTATGCAGGAATACTGACGACCGGTTTACCGCCTCCGTACACGTAACTTTCAGGTCCCGGTTCATGCATTTGATGGAATGTTCCCTGGGCCACAGAGCCCAATTCTCCTGGCATCTGGCATTTCCCCCACTCTCTGCTCCCCCAGCACAGCACTTGGCATCTTGCATTGCAATTGCAGGTTTATTTATTCACTTCTCTCACTGAACAGTGAACTCCACCAGGGCGGAGACTCTGTGTCTCGCTCTCCACTGTGGTCCCTGTGCCTCACCTGTGCCTGGCACAGTGTCACACTCAGTAAGGAGCAGATGCCTGGATGCATTTGGAGACTCACTTTAAATTATATGGCAAGCTATTCAACTGGCTTTTCGAACTGGAAAGTGCATGTTCGAAGGGAAAATTTTTAAACTCTGAAAGAAATGTTGGAAATAAGCTCTGAGTCAAAATGTATAGAAACCACAAGAATGCTGACAGTAAGAGCCTAAAACACATGATCCCGACTATCTTTTCCCAATTTTAACTCTCCAGAGTGTTCAGCGGTGCCCAGTCTTCATAATGTAATTCTTCATAGCACCCTGGATGCATTAAAACCACAGATTAACATGATACTCATTTTCATTAAGGAAAATAATTTGCATACAGTGCTTAGAGTAGAGCCTGGCACATTGAACATTTTCAATAAATGACAGCAAGCATAATTATTAGCACTTGGGAAGTGCAAAGTTACATTGTTATTAAGACAAATATATTTGGAGCTCATCCAATTTTTTCCTGGCTCTAAAGTCTGCTAGTGGCACTTAACTTTATTCCCAAGTTTTGAAAAATAGTGTTATTTTAAAAGTCTGTTAACCAAGGAAATGCACGCCCTAAACCTATAATGTATCAAATTTTACTTCCTTCTTGTTTTAAGGAGTTCTTTTCCTGCCTTGAATACAAACAAGCTCTCTCAAGGTTAAAAGCAAATGCTTTTTTAGTGTCAAAAAGAGCTTGCCTTTGTTTGCTCAGGAAAAAAAGTGACTGATTCAGGATACCTTCTTTGAAAACCAAAACAAACAAACAAACAAACAAAACCCCCAAAACAAACAAACAAAAAATCCCCCTAATTTTTACAAAGGTATTATACTCCTCTTTGTTGGAAAAGAATTAGTAAAGAGTCTGCCCAGAGCTGTAAAATCTCTTTATTCAAACACATACCATAGTGCAAAAGATAGTTAATATCAATTCAGGCCATTAAGAGTAAGAAAGGAAACGTGTTCCAACAAAAGTCTGCATGTCAAGGAACTACGGAGACTAGGTAGTATCTTTTAGGAACCATTTTTATTCCACTAATGCCTTTCCGTCCAGAATCTATTGATCGTAAATGCAACCTGTCTACTTCCGCCTTTGAAAAATGGATGGATAAATTCATCTGCATGTAACTCACCTCCTCTTTTCTTTTACATAAAACAGATGCCACAGCTGTTATTGTTCTTCATACAGATGTTTCTACCCAGAGAAACATCAGGGTGACACTCTGCTACAATGTGCTATTTGTTCTAGAGGGGTCAACAGCTTGCTACCTTGCCTAGGCCCAGGGTGACTGACTGCACATGTGCGGTGGTCTTATCCCATCAGTGCCCCCCAGCATGTGTTCAGAACCAAGTGGATACACCTTGGCACACTTACCTTCCCTGCAGGGACATCATCGGACTGCCTTGATAATCCAGGAACCTCGTCCACCTTGTCGTGATGCTCTGCCCTCTTGGCTTCCTGCTGGCTGTCACCTGGCACGTTTTCCTGTCCCTTGTCCAGCTTGAAGAATTTGTCAAAAAAGCTGGAGTCCTTGGGCTTGGAGGGAGCTTCTCCTCCTGCTCCCCCTGCCTCAGGTGGGAGAAGTGTGGGTTCCCCGGCAGCAGAGAGGACCTTGTCTTGGGCCGGGGCGTGCCCTGGGGTTTTATCTGTGTCCTGCCCCGGTCCAGCTGCCACCGGAAGTGTCCAGCTCTCACTTGGGTCTTTGTTTGCTGGAGCTTTATTGGAGCTGACATCAAGCTTCACTGATCCAAGGGATGAATCTGTGGCTTGGTCTCCGGTACGTCCTGGTACAGGCCGAGAGAGCATCAAGAAAAAACGAGATTTAGCAGCTGGTGCCTCGGGTTTGGCCTCTTTCCCAAGATTCTTTCCGTTGGCATCCGCAACAGCACTTATCTCCATTGTCTCGGGGGAAGAAGTGGCCACATTATCCGTCTTGACACTTATTCCCAAGTCGACTGTAACGTAAACATAAACAGCGGTTATTCAGCCAAGCTGGGAAATTCAGGCACTAATAACGGACTCCAGACATTTTTTATACAAAAGCCATTCTGCAAACTGGAACTGTGTTGTTCGCTGGTCATTCTGAAAGGTAGAAATTAGCTCTCCAGATCTCCTTGGACCCTGCTTTTCTTGGGAGAGGAGAAGGCAAGGTTGGTGAGGAGGGAAAGCTACTTAATGGAAAGTCACTAGCTGCCAGGTGTGGAATGAGTGACATTCAATGTTAATTAATCTTCTTTTATCTTTGTAAGAACTCTGTGAGCAGCATATTGTCACGATGTCAACCGGGAGGCAGTACAGCAGTTAGGAGCTTGGGTTCTGGAGCTAGAACAAGGTTTCTCAACCTCACCGCTACTCACATTTGAAACCAGATTATTCTTTGTTATGGAGGTTCGTCCTGTGCATCACAGGCTGATTAGCAGCGTCCCTGGCCTCTGCCCACTAGATGCCATGTCCCAATCATGACAACCAAAAATATCTCTAGGCATTGCTAAATGTCCCCTGGAGGACAAAATCACATTTGAGAAGCACTGAGCCGAAATGTCTGTTTGAATCCGGGTTATCTAACTTTCTGTGCCTCAACTTTCTGGTAAATGGAGACAGATAATGAATCTACCTCGTAATTTTGTACAAAGATTACATGAGTTAATAGTCTTAAAGCAAGTACAACAGCGTCTGGAATATATTAAGTGCTTAATAAATATCACAAACATTAGTTATTATCATTATTCATGAGTGAGAAAACTGACAGTAAGAGAGGTTAGTACACCCTCCCCTGGCTGCCCAGTAAGCTAGTAAGCAGCAGAGTCTGGCTTCAGGCAGAAATCTGACTTCTAAGTTCATGCTCTCTCTGTCTTACCAAGGACTTGTATTAGCATAGACTGTTAAGAATATGGGAAGATTTTAAAAATACAGTACTCAGAAGGTTTCTCTTTGAAAGGCTGGAAGAGCAGATGTCTACACAAGAAGGCAAATTAGACATCAGGCTAGTGTGGAATTAAAGGTGTAGGGTTATCTGGCCAAGACTGTGTCTGTGGGTATAGGCTCCAACCCTTCCAGGGAAGGGCACTGTTTCCAACATCCACCCTTTCTCCTTTGACCTCTGCCTTGACCTAAATTAACTATAAAAGGGTCCTTCTTTTCTAGGACCCTATTATAAATGAGTGTAAAATTCAGGAAAAAAAGAACACCAAGAATGTTGGGATCCCAGTTAAAGATGAAAATTCTCCACTGATAGGCTGTGTGATAATGGGTAAATCACCAAAAATCTTTGAATCTCTTCATTTGTAAAATGGGAATATGGATAGTCTCCTGCAAGGCTGTTGTAATGCTTAAAGAAGAAAAGTCATGCAAAGGATCTGGCACAATGCCTTTTCCATAATAGGTGCTTCGTAATTGACAGATACTGTGATATCTTTTCAGGTTTCTCACATGCCTTTGACAACGTTGCATTTTGCTTGATACATCTGTAGTCAGACACTTTTCAATATCTGTTTGCGGGAAGACAGAAAAAGAAAGGGAAGAATTGAGATTTCTTTGATCTATTCATATTGCTCATTAATATGTAGTGAGAAATACACACACACACACACACACACGTGCCTCCATTAGCAATTATTTTTGCCAAACTCTAGTGTCTCGCAGTGTCTAGACTAAAGAACAAACAAAAAAGGGGGAAGAGTGAGCTGGATTAAGCATTGAGGGACAGGGAAGGAATTGTCTGGGGCAAGCCCAGGGATGAATGTTAGGGGTTTCTCGTAAACCTGAACCTGAAGGAAATCACCCTGCCAGCACATTGATCTTCTAGCTCTTCTTAACCTTTTTTTCTGTGATTCAGGAATTCATAATGATGGCAAACACTATAATCAAGAAGAAAAAAAGAGGGAGAAGAAGTAAGTGATAGGTGGATGCATCAGGGTATAAAGTTAGCAAGTAAGGCTGAAGTGTCAGAGTGAATATAAATGAATTGTGGGAATGGTCCATGCCAGGGGAAGAGAGAATGGTTGACAAAAAGGGAAATGCTAAGATTCAAAACAGGGAAGGGCTTTTCAAAATGCCAAGAGCACCAACTTATTTCCTTCCTTTTAATTCCTCTTTTCCTTACCCACTGGCTGGAAAACAAAGGAGTTAGTGGTAAGTAAGAGTGTTATAGTCAGAGAAAAAGTCTTTGAAAAACACAAAATACTTTCCATGGACAGCCTTTTTTATTTTAAAGTGCCAATATGTTGCTTTGAAAAAGAATAAATTCCTTACATCCAGGTGTCTGGAATAGACTACCAACCATAAAAAATCCAGTACCAGATGGAGTCACAGGTAAATTCTACCAGTTGTACAAAGAAGAGCTGGTACAATTCGTACTGAAATTATTCCAAAAAATTGAGTAGGAGGGAGACCTTCCTAACTCATTTGATGAGGCCAGCATCATCCTGATATCAAAACCTGGCAGAGATACAAAAACAAAAGCTTCAGGCCAATATCCTTGATGAACTTCAGTGCAAAAATCCTCAACAAAATACTGGCAAACTGAATCCAGCAGCACACCAAAAAGCTTATCCACCATAATCAAGTAGGCTTCATCCTTGGGATGCAAGGTTGGTTTAACATATGCAAATCAATAAATGTGATTCATCACATAAACAGAACTAAAGACAAAAACTACATGATTATCTCTACGCACATAAACTAGAAAATCTAGAAGAAATGGATAAATTTCTGGACATATACACCCTTCCAAGACTGTACCAGGAAGAAATTGAATCCCTGAACAGACCAATAATGAGCCCTAAAATTGAGGAAGAGAACCCAGACATAAGACCACACACCTACAACTATCTAATCTTCAACAAACCTGACAAAAACATGCAATGGGGAAAAGATTTCCTATTCAATAAAAAGCGCTGGGATAACTGGCTAGCCGTACACAGAAGATTAAAACTGGACCCCTTTCTTACAACATATACAAAAATCAACTCAAGATGAATTAAAGACTTGACTGTAAAACCCAGAACTATAAAAACCCTGGAAGACAACCTGGACAATACCATTGAGGACATAGGCGTGGACAAAGATTTCATGACAAAGACATCAAAAACGATTGCAACAAAAGCAATTATTGGCAAATGGGACCCAATTAAATGAAAGAGCTTCTGCACAGCAAAAGAAACTATCAACCGACTATACAGGCAACCTACAGAATGGAAGAAAATGTTTACAAACTAGGCATCTGATAAAGGTCTAATATCCAGCATCTGTAAGTAACTTAAACAAATTTACAAGGGAAAACTAAACAACCCTATAAAAAAGTGGGCAAAGGACATGAACAGACATTTTTTAAAAGAAGGTATACAGGTAATCAACAAGCATGTGAAAAAAAGCTCAATATTACTAATCATCAGAGAAATGCAAATCAAAAACCACAATGAGATACCATCTAATACCAGTCAGAATGATACTATTAAAAAGTCAAAAAATAAGATGCTTGTGAGGTAGTGGAAAGAAAAGAATGCTTATACACTGTTGGTGGGAATGTAAATTAGTTCAACCATTGTGGAAGACAGTGTGGCAATTCCTCAAAGACCTAAAGATAGAAATAGCATTCCACCCAGCAATTCCATTACTGGGTACAAACCCAAAAAATAGAAATCATTCTTTTATAAAGATACATGCATGCATATGTTCATTGCAGCACTATTCACTATTCACAATAGCAAAGACATGGAATCAACCTAAATACCCACCAATGGTAGCCTGGATAAAGAAAATGTGGTACATGTACACCACAGAATACTATGCAACCATAAAAAAGAACAAGATCATGTCCTTTGCAGGAACATGAATGGAGCTGGAGGCCATTATCCTTAGCAAAGTAATGCAGAAAAAGAAAATCAAATACTGCATGTTCTCACTTATAAATGGGAGCTAAATGATGAGAACACATGGCCACACGGGGGAAAACACACACTGGGGTCTATCAGAGGGTGGCAGGTGGGAGGAGGGAGAGGATCAGGAAAAATAACTAATAGATATTATTTCATCACCCAGGTATTAATAATACCTATTTCATCACCCAGGCTTGATACCTGGGTGATGAAATAATCTGTATAACAAACCCCCATGACACAAATTTACCTATATAACAAAACTGCCCGTGTACCCCTGAACTTAAAAGTTAAAAAAATGCAAAAAGATGACATACCAAAGAGATGTTACTTTTCATTTTTAAAAACATCAAAGAATTTAAGGAAAATTAAAAAGAAATCAAGTAAGAATGACAATAGCAGCTCCAAAATATTTAGAAGGTAGAGTTGAAATTTTTGATTTTCTTAAGTGTAGAAAAATATTTTGTGCTGCATGTTTTTTTAAAGACAGTCATTTTATCTGTATATGTGATTAAAAACTTACTTCCAGTGCCATCTTCATGTAATTGTTAAGAACTTGGATTGTGGATCAGAGGAACCTGGCTTTGGCTCTTAACTGCTCACTCTTTAAATGGATAACCCGGGAAAGTTGTTTCCTGTCTCTGTGCCTCAGTTTTCTTACAAATGGGCATGAAAATAACAGTGCCTTCTTCAGAGGGTAATTCTGAGGATTAAATGAAATATTGCCCAGACAGTGCTTACTGCGGACTGGTAGATGATAGGTTTTTGGTAAACAGTAGTCATTTTTGTTATACTAATATATTACTAATATAATTACTATTTTGTGTTTTTAAATGTAAGCCATAAGGAAAGGAATTATTCCAATAGTTTAATTTACAAACTTGATTTTTCTAGGAAGACTTTTAAAAACAGTAGTGATATAAATCAATTTATCATAAGAAGCATAAGTATCCGGGCCAAGCAAGTTTCAGAAATGTTTATCATTTTCAAAGTACCAAATATTCTAGTCAAAACAAGCTGCTTCATCAGAGTTCTAGTTATATATTTAAACATACATGCATACACACGTTTGTATTACAATATTCAAAACTTCTGAGGAAGAATTATCTTTTTTTTCATGTGCCAAAGCTAAAACTTTCACTTGCTACAGCTGTGTATTAGTCTGTTTCCATCCTGCTATAAAGAACTGCCCAAGACTGGGTAATGTATAAAGGAAAGAGGTTTAATTGACTCACAGTTCAGCATGGCTGGGGAGGCCTCAGGAAACTTACAATCATGGTGGAAGTCAAAGGGGGAGCAAGGAACTTTCTTCACAAGTCAGCAAGAAGAAGTGCCAAATGAAGGGGGAGGAGTTCCTTATGAAACCATCGGCTCTTGTGAGAACTCACTTACTTTCATGAGAACAGCATGGAGGAAACTGCCCCCATGATCCTATCACCTCTACCTGGTCTCTCCCTTGACACGTGGGGATTATGGGGATTAAATTCAAGATGAGATTTGGATGGGACACCAAGCCTAATGATATCAAGCTGTAAAAACAATAGCTAACACTCATGGATTGTTTCCCAGCATTATGATAAATGTATGTAACAAGAGGCATTGTATTTATGTATAACATTTTATTTATTTATTTGGATAAATGTCTATAACAAGAAACATTTTATTTAAGTATAACAGCAAATCTACAAGTTAGGTACTATCATCACTCCCATTTTACAGGTCGGGAAACTGAGGCTCTGAAAACTCAAGTCAGTTTTCTAACCTTGTCCAGCTAATGACTGGTGGATTTAGTATTTGAACCCACGTTTGCCTGATTCCAAAGTTCAAACTCCCAACAACATGTGGTATCCAAAGCAAGAACAGAAGAGAGAAGAAACAGAAGGAAGGGAAGATGAACAAAGTAGACAAAGTTTAGTTAATAGAACTAGTGGATACCCAAGAAAAAATTATGCACAAGAGGGGGAAAAAAAACCCTGTTTTCTCACATCTGGGAAACATTGATATCTATATATTTTGGGTTTTAAATAAAAATTAGGTTATGTCATTCATCTGCATAAAATCATCCAAAGAAGGGCCTCACAAAATTAAAACAAAATCCAAACTCTCTACCATAGGCCACACCCTCCAGAACTCCAGCTTGTGCTATGTTTCTCCTCACACCTCTCAACATACCAGCATGTCCACCTGCAGCTCTCACCACTAGTTATTCCTTCAAGCTGGAAATATTTTCACTAAGATCTTCCTATGGTTACCTTCTTATCATTCAAGCTTAGGTCATGTCAGGCCTTCCCTGACTCCTCCATCTGAAGTAACCCCTCCTGCTCACACCGTTTATTCTCTAGACTCCACAGAGGATTCATCATTCTCTGAAATAATCCCATTAATTTCTTCTTCACTTGTTTCCTCTCCACTACCTGAAGCCCCAGGTGGACCTGGACTTAGTCTTCTCTGCTTACAGCTGCATTCCAGTGTCTCCCATAGTGCTAGACAATAGGATTAAGTCAGGTAACATGGGCGAAGCAGCAAGCACAGAGCTTGAGGCACAGCCTAGAAAACACTCCGCAAAGGACCATGATTGTAACTGTAGTAGGGCATGCCAGTGAACAGCTCAGGAAACTGAGTCTCCGAGAAGAGACTGATGTTGTGCTGGATGGAATTCATTTTTTCTGACAATACATTATCCAAATCCTCCAAGCCTTCAGCTTACAGAGGAAAGCAGAAACTGACATTACAATTTTATTTACAAAGTGTCCATGTATGAACATTATTCACCACCCAATCATCTCTTCCTATGCAAGCAACACCATCCTATGCATCAATATCCCAATCTGTCAGGATTCAGGATAAAGTGGACATACACACACTGATTGCAAACGGAAATTGCAAATCTTGCAAAAGATGCAGGGGTTTTATAGAGTCTTGTAACACTGGTGAGCTGCTCAGATCACACACATGACTGTGGTTGGACAAGCATCTGGCAGAGTTAAAACAGATCACCGAACACGGAAAAGTGGACGACACAACACAGTAAGTTCTTCAAAAGACAGTTGCATTAGAATATCAAAGGACTATGTTAAGCCTTTGGGAAAACTCAAAACTTCATGAAAACCTCAAAAACTGATGCAAAAATGACCCTTTAATGGTCGTGCTGCAAGAGTCAAATCACACTTCAAACAGCTGTGGCTTTCTATGTTGTGCAAATGCATTTGTTGTTTTAAAGGTCTTAAAGTCAGGGTACATGTGGCAGATACCATGTACCCTGGTATCTTATGGCTTGGAGGAAGATGTTAGATTTGAAACTTTCACTGAATGATCGCATTTCGTGCTTTTCATCTGTACGTTAAAAAGCCAGAATGTCTTTGCCAAGAAATTCTAGCATAAATAAAAGGATGGGATTTTGGAACATCGTGGTAGAATTCTTAACTATCAGCTTTATACAACATGCCTGGATATTTAGTTATAGAAATGCTGGATTCCAGTGGAATGCAGGCAAAGGTACTGCTACCCCCGTGCTCTTCAGAAAGCATCCTCTCAAAGCGGCAGTGATGATGGGATACTGTGGGGCAAGACTGACGGTGACACTCACCATTTCCACTCTTCTCTTTGGTCATGTGTTTCCTGTCATTCCTGTGCTACAAACTCTGGAATACGCAAAGTTCATTCAAATGCAAAACCAGCCTTTGCTCCAACACGAGCCAATATTTTCATTTAAAGACACATCAGATGTTTCATTTGGTCTTTTGCTTTTTTTTTTTGTAAATCTGATAATAATGTACATTTAATCTGTTTTTACAACCAAAATAATTAATCTCTCTGAACCCTTTGTTTTTCCTGTCTCTATCCTCCACCCTCATTGCCAGATAAATAACATCTGCAATGTGATGTAGCATATTGAACTTTGTTTATACTCACGCAAGCACGTGTAAGCATCCCAGATACACATATACAGGGACTGTATCTGTCATTGTTGTTTTTATAGAAATTGATCACATTAGACATATTTTCTGATTACTTTTGTACATTATACTTGGTCCTCGTAGTCAATAGCTCCAAATCCATCTTATCTTCTAAAACAGGTGCATAATATTCCTTAGTATGGATATACCAAAAGATATTCAAACCATTGCCTAATCAATGAATATCCTGGTAGTTTCCACATCGTTTTTTCCATTTCCACTACGGCTGGAATAAACTTTCATGTTCAAAAATCCTAAACTGGTGCTATACTTCTATAGAATAGAGGCACAGATGTAGAAGTGTTACACACAAATCAATATGCAACTGTGGTTGGACAAGCATCTGGCAAAGTTAAAACAGATCACCGAACACGGAAAAGTGGACGACACAACACAGTAAGTTCTTCAAAAGACAGTTGCATTAGAATATCAAAGGACTATGTTAGGCCTTTGGGAAAACTCAAAACTTCATGAAAACCTCAAAAACTGATGCAAAAATGACCCTTTAATGGTCATGCTGCAAGAGTCAAATCACACTTCAAACAGCTGTGGCTTTCTATGTTGTGCAAATGCATTTGTTGTTTTAAAGGTCTTAAAGTCAGGGTACATGTGGCAGATACCATGTACCCTGGTATCTTATGGCTTGGAGGAAGATGTTAGATTTGAAACTTTCACTGAATGATTGCATTTCGTGCTTTTCATCTGTACATTAAAAAGCCAGAATGTCTTTGCCAAGAAATTCTAGCATAACCTTTTAAGTGGTAAGCAGCTTACCAGGGGATGTGGTCTATTATTCCATCAGTGGCTTCCGTTGTTAGGACACCACGGGTCAGCTGTGGAGATGGGGTTGAGGGGCAGGTTGAGTTCAGGACACAGAAGATTGCCAAAGGGTGACTATTATTACTTTGAGATTCTGGAAAAATTACACAGGAAATACAGACAAGAGGCTCAGGGTGCAGCAAAGTAGCCAAATCAGGACAATACTGCTTTCTTCGGAGCAGATATACAAATGGCCAAGGAACTCGTCAAAAGATGCCTAGCGTCATCTCATTAGGGAAGTGCAGTCGAAGCCACAGCCTGGTCCGTCTTCACACCCACGAGGATGGCCATAATCAGACGGACAATAACCAGCGTTAGGGAAGATGTGGAAACATCGGAACGCTCAAGCATTGCTGGCGGGAACGTGACATGGTGCAGCTGCTTTGGAAAGCAGTTTAACAGTTCCTGGAAAAGTTAAACATGGAGTTACCCTAAGACCCAGCAATTCCATTCCTAGGTAAGCAAGAAAATGAAAACATATGTCCACACAAAAACTTGTACACAAATGTCTATAGCAGCATTTTCATAATAGCTGAAAAGTGGAAACAACCCAAATATCCATCAATTGGAAAAAGGAAATCTAGCATTTGCATACAATAGAGTATCAATCAGCCATAAGAAGAAACAAAGCACTGATCCATGTTATATCATGCTTTATACTTGGAAGCATGATGCTAAGTGAAACATGCCAGACACAAAAAGCAAAACATTGTATGATTCCACTTATATAAAGTGTCTAGAATAGGCAAATCCATCGAGGCAGAAAACAGATTAGTGGTTGCCAGTGGTTGGGAATAGGGAAAAAACTAAGCTCTAAAGGATAGGGAGTTTTCTTTTGGAGTGATGACGATGTTCTAGAATGAGACGTGGTTACACACATGGTGCAAATATCCTTAAAATCACTGAATTGTCACCCTAAAAGGTGAATTTTATGGTAGGTGAATTGTACCTCCATTTGTAAAAAGAAGAATTAGATAAATAAACAGCAACACGGCACCAAGGGGTGGTGGTAGGAAATAGACAACAAATAGGAGTGAAGAGTTCACAGGAAAAGACATGCAGCCAGCTTTTCAGCAGAAGAAAAGATGTTTGGCTTCATAAGTAGTAACATAAAAGCACAATAAAATTATGACACTTGGCTTTCCCCCTGCCAAATTGGTTAAAAAGGAGACATTTGATGACCCCAATGGAAAGAGCACAAAAAAAGAGCAGCTGCGGCCGGGTGCGGTGGCTTATGCCTATAATCCCAGCATTTTGGGAGGCCGAGGGGGGCAAATCACAAGGTCAGGAGTTCAAGACCAGCCTGGCCAACATGGTGAAACCCCGTCTCTATTAAAAAGCAAAACAACAAAAAATCAAAAAATTAGCTGGGCGTAGTGGTGGGTGCCTGTAATCCCAGCTACTTGGGAGGCTGTGGCAGGAGAATCACTTGAACCTGGGAGGCGGAGGTTGCAGTGAGCCGAGATTACGCCACTGCACTCTAACCCAGGCAACAGAGTGAGACTCTGTCTCAAAAAAAAAAAAAAAAAAAAAAAAAAAAAAAAAAAAAAAAAAAGAGCTGCCGTATAGATCATCGGTGGGAGTGTAGTTTGGCTACCTCTTTGGGGAATAGCTCAGTAATATCTATTAATACTTAAAATGTCACAAACACTGTGAGTCTAACTTCCACTTCTAGAATGTTATCCTAGAAATATAATTGCATAGGGGTAAAAAGGCTTACGTATGAAACTATTTGCTGGACTACTGTAGTGGTAGCAAAAAACTGGAAATGACCTAAACACTTACTGGTAGAAACCCAGTTCAATAAATTATCATGTGTCCTTGAGGACACACAGGACACAAAGAGGGGAACGACCGACACAGAGCCTACTTGAGGGTGGAGGAGGAAGTCGATCAGAAAAAATAACTATTGGGTACTAGGCTTAGTACCTGGGTGATATAATAATCTGTACAACAAACCCCCATGACGCAAGTTTACCTATATAACAAACCTGCACATGTACTCTGAACCTAAATAAAAGTTTAAAAAAAATAAATAATCACATGTCCCTACAATAAAATACTCCTCAGGCATTAAAATTCCCCAAGGAATTTTAGTAAGAAAAAAACAAAACTGTATCCAAAAGCATATACAGTATGTTTCCATTTTTAAAAAATGGTGTCAAGAGGTTGAGGAGAGAATTTATAAATAGACATGCTTGGGATACCTCTGGATACAAGAAACTGTAGAGTATTTACCTCTAAGGAAGGAAATTTGGGATGGGGTTTGGGGAGCCATCAGAGTTAGGGCGGGGATTTTTTCTCTGCCTTATCTTATTATGTATGTCACTCAGAATGTTTACTATGTATATGCATCTACCCCATCCGTGCCATTAAGAAATGAAGAAATAATGAAAAGAAAAAACGAAAGCAGGGAACTACGAGAAGTGGGATTCAAAGCGGACTGAACGTTTGACCTATTTCCTGATTTGCCTGGGGCTGGCCCAGCAGCGAGGCAGCTTCTCACTAATGAGCATCAGCTTTGACTGGAGGGGTTGATAGGCAGGGTGGGCCCTGCTTGCTGAGCGAGTCTCATGGCCTTGGGGACATCTCCATATTGCAGAGTCTGAGCCTCTGCTTGGCAAATTCAGAAAATCCAGCTTTTCCTTTTACATCACCTGGAGTTGATGTAACTCTCAGAAGGAATTTTTAAGAGGACTCATGAATTAACCACGTAGCCAACTTACTGGCTTAAGACTACGTGACAGAAAGCTGCAAAGAGGACCAGCCACTGGCAACATCCTACCACTGTCCCTCTCTGTGGAAAATACACATGGGAAGCACATTGTGATGGGCGGGGTGACTGGTGAGCCCAGAAATCTGCAAGCACAGCTGAAATCGGTTACAGGATTTCAATGTTTCATTGCTTGAAGCTATGATAGCTTGATGATGATGATGATGATGATGATGATGATGATTTTTTTATAGCCATCTTTTATGAAGGATTTGAAGTAGGGAAAAAAATAAACTTCACACTATCGGAGGTTGCCAACTATGAGGTCTGCTGATTGTTTGGCCAACACAGTGTTTATATTTTTTTGAATTGGGAAATTTCATTTGAAAGTCCTCAAATCAGGCTGTCAGAGAAATATCTTAGTATTGGCTAAGGGTTTCCCAGGGCAGCCATCCTCGAAGCTGCATGGAGCCCCATAAACAAGGAGACTTTCCAGTTCCCTGCAAACTCCATTTCACTCAGAGCCTTGAGCCAGTTCTTACATGGTCCTCAGACTTGAGCCAGCGCAAGAATACCCGGGAGGGGTTGTGGGAACAGATAGCTGGGCCCCACCCCCAGGGGACGGGGTGTTTCTGACCTAGGAGGTCTAGGCTCCAGTTGCAGAAACTGCACATCTAGCAGGTTCCCAGGTGATGTGATGCTGCTGGCCCAGGGACAACTCCGAGAATCACTGCTATTGGGTGCTGCTATTTTACCCACACATGGAGGCAGGCTCTGCTTACATTTTTCAGTTCTTGTTCCCAGAAACATTTGCTCTTTGAGGTACGCTTTGCATGCAACAGATCCCTACCCACTGATACAGTATGTGCTTTCATTGATAAGCTTCCAGAAACTTGGAGGGCACCTTACCATTTCTTTGGTCTCGCTGATTATTTTTATTTTTGTTAAGTGAAAATTGTTGGTAAGTTCTTTTTGGTGTGGTAAAAAGATACGAAAAGCAGATTTTTAAAAAAATGTCCACTCTAGGATTAGAATTGTAGGT
The DNA here is from genome assembly GCF_007565055.1 of Rhinopithecus roxellana. NCBI lineage: Eukaryota > Metazoa > Chordata > Mammalia > Primates > Cercopithecidae > Rhinopithecus > Rhinopithecus roxellana. The sequence goes on along the minus strand of NC_044561.1, from coordinate 127,482,756 downwards.
GTGTTTATTCGATTTCAAGATCTGGTTAAAATGCACCTTGAGGAAGAGAACTGAGTGCAGCTGTTATTTGCCAATGCTGTTTCTCTCTTCATGTTTTTTTTTTCCATGTTGTCTCTTGGTCTCTCCTATCTCTCTTGGTCTATTCTCCAAGACAGAGACAAGTGATCCTGAAACGTTGCCAATGTTTTCACCTTTCGAGCCCAAGTGTGCTGCCTCAGTTTTCTTCTCGGTCCAAAGAGGCAAAGAGAAAGTTGCGTGTTACTCAAGCAGCAAGTTGCATGGCAGTTAATAAAATCAGACTGTATGAGCCATGAAACAGTAAATTGTGTCCAGAGTATCAGTCATGGTAAGTACAAAAAAATCCTTAAAAATTTAAAACAGAAATGTCAATGTTTTATTTCTGAAAAATGTGAATAAGAAATTTTCCGGCTGGGTGCGGTGGCTTATGCGGTGGCTCATGCCTATAATCCCAGCACTTTGGGAGGCCAGTGTTGGCAGATGACCTGAGGTCACGAGTTTGAGACCAGCCTGGCCAACATAGTGAAACCCTATCTCTACTAAAAATACAAAAATTAGCCAGACGCGGTGGTGCGCGCCTGTAATCTCAGCTACTAGGGAGGCTGAGGCATGAGAATCGCTTGAACCCGGGAGGTGGAGGTTGCAGTGAGCTGAGATTGCGCCACTGCACTCCAGCTTGGGAGGCAGAAGGAGACTCTGTCTCAAAAAAAAAAAAAAAAAAAGGAAAAAGAAAAAAAGACATTTTCTAAGCGTATTCCAAATGACTTTCAATATTGGATAAACATTAGGAGTTTAAAAATACTTATGCCAGCAGAGTGCTGTGACTCATGCCTCTAATCCCAGCAATGTGGGAGGCCAAAGAGGGAGGGTCACTTGAGCCCAGGAGTTTGAGACCAGCCTGGATAACAAAAAAATAATTTACAGAAAATAATTTACAAAAAAATTAAAAAATTAACCAGGCGTGGTGGTGTATGCCTATGATCCCAGTTACACAGGAAGCTGAGGCAAGAGGATTCCTCGAGCCCTGGAGGTCAAGGCTACAGTGAGCCATGATCGTGCCACTGCACTCCAGCTGGGTGACAGAGCAAGACCTCATTTAAAACAAAAAACAAACAAACAAACAAAACAAAAAAAATTTACGCCCAGGTAAAAATTGTCAGAGAAAAATAAGAAAAAAACTGAATGCCCAACATTAGCATAATGGCTGAATGAATTATAGTATGTCTATACCTTGAAGTACATTGTAGCTTTAAAAAAAATGAACTAAAGTTATACCAGTTGAATCTGGAGGGATTTCCACATATTGTTAAGTGAGATGGGGAAGATTATTACAATGAAAAAATAACACTATTAATGGACGTGCTGGGAAATGTCTGTATGGGGATTGTTAAAGTAAATTAAAATAAAGACCAGACCTGAAGAATCCTTGAGCGGACAAAGCCTATTAGACCACATAAGTGACCTAAACCTTGCTTGATTTGCAAACCTAAGCAAAACAACTCGAACTGTTTCTTGTAAATGCCTATGCTAAAGAAAAACAGAACTTGAGCTCAACCAATCAGAAACAGTCAACAAATTTAAAATTATATAACTGGGCACTTTCCAATGAGATGATCAAACAAGGCAACTGTGTAATTGTAACAAATCAAAAAAATGTTATATTATACTTCTGCATTTTCCCTACATTCTTGCATGTGACGCTTTGTCATCAAAACACTAAATCCTTTTGGTTTTGTTTTCTCAAATTAATGAGTTTGCCTCTATTCAGATAAACTCTTTGAAATTTTATTGTGTCTCAGATTTGTCTTTTACAAAGTATAGAACAAAGAGAAAAATATGAAAGAAGAAATATTAGGTTGTTAGCTTGGGTGTCCTTGGAGGGGGTAGGGAAGATGTGAGATGAGGAAGGAGCCAATAAGGAAAAGAAAAAGAAAGGTTTCACCAAAACAACAATAACAGAAAATATTATTGCATTTATTCATATATGTTAATTAGTATTTATGTAAGTATATATGCATGTAAAAATAAAATACAAAGAATTAAAATGCATACTAATAGTTATTTCAGTTATCTATGGCTGTGTAACAAGCATCCCCAAAATGAATGACTTAACCACCATTTTATTAGCTCATGATTCCATGCATTAAGAATTCAGGGCCAGGCATGGTGGCTCATGCCTGTAATCCTAGCACTTTGGGAGACTGGGGCGGGCGGATCACGAGGTCAGGAGTTTGAGACCAGCCTGGTCAACATAGTGGAACCCTGTCTCTACTAAAAATACAAAAAATTAGCTGGGCGTGGTGGCGGGTGCCTGTAATCCCAGCTACTTGGGAGGCTGAGGCAGGAGAATTGCTTGAAGCCAGTAGGTGGAAGTTGCAGTGAGCCAAGATCATGCCACTGCACTCCAGCCCAGTGGACAGTGTGAGACTCCATCTCAAAAAAACAAAAAACAAAACAAAACAAACAAACAAAAAGAATTCAGGCAGACACCAGGTGCAGTGGCTCACACCTATAATTCCAGCACTTTGGGAGGCTGAGGTGGGCAGATCACCTGAAGTTAAGTAGTTCCAGAGCAGCCTGGCCAACATGGTGAAAACCTGTCTCTACTAAAAATACAAAAATTAGCCAGGCATGGTGGCACGTGCTTGTAATTCCAGCTACTCGAGAGACTGAGGCAGGAGAATCACTTGAATCTGGGAGATGGAGGTTGCAGCAAGCCAAGATCGTGCCACTGTACTCCAGCCAGGGTGACAGAGTGAGATTCTGTCTCAAAAAAAAAAAGAAAAAAAAAAAAAAAAGAATTCAGGCAGAGACGATAGAATCAGCTTATCTTTGCTCTATGATGTCTGGAGCCACAGCTGGCGTGCCTTGAAAGGATGAAGATGGCTAGGATGGCTCACACAGGGACATATGTCTGGAACTTTAGTTTCGGCTATGGGCTGGTTTCTATGGTCCTTCCTCATATGGCATCTATTAGCTGAAATGCCCGTGATGTTTTCTTTACCCACAGGTCTGGTTCCTGGACTGGGATGGCTGGAATATTTGGGGACTGGCTGGGCACCTCTCTCTTGCCTCATGGCTTCTTCATGTGACAAGCTTGGGCTATCTCACAGCGTGGCAATCTCAGGGTAGAACTTCTGACATTGTGTCTAGCCTTTCCCAGAGCTAGTGTTGCAAGAGACAAGGCAGAAGCTCCAAGTCTTCTTAAAAGGCTTCTTGAAAGTCCTGTGTCATCCCTTCTACTACATACTGATGGTTATATAGGACCAGCCCAGAGGGAACTACACAGCGGTGTGAATACCAGGAAGCATGGGTTATTGGGTGGTGGGTTGTGTGTGTGTGCATCTTTGGAGACTATCAACCACAATAATGCAATAGGGAAGATAATTTTATCTAACAGGAATTCTCCACTAGGCTTTTTGGTGAGAAAAAGCACTGAGTTTGGGAAGGATGAGATTTCCCCAGAGCTCTTGCTCACTCCCAAGGAAGACAGAGGCACAAGGAGCTGTTGGGCCATCTGGGAGAGCCGGTGTTCAGAACTCTCTGTTATTACTTTAGACTGAGTGGTGATAACAGCGCAATGGAGGGAAAGAAGAAAGGAGAGCGCCTGTGAGTGTTATCAGTGGAGAGTCGTCCAGGTTCTTGGTGTTTTGAACAAAAAAAATTGGACAAAATGCACAAACAAAGCAATGAAAGCACAGATTTATAGAAATGAAAGTACACTCCACAGAGTGGGAGCAGGTTCGAGCAAGTGGCTTAAGAGTGCTGGTTACAGAATTTTCTGGAGTTTAAATACCCTCTAGCAGTTTCCCATTGGTTACTTGGTGTATGCTCTACGTAATTGAAGAGGATGAAATAAAGTTACAAAGTTATTTACTTGATGTACACACTACGCAAATGAAGAGGATATTTCCTGCCACAGCTGAAGTGGAGTTACGCCCATAGTTGGGCATAGAAAGTTGAGGGTTTTCTGCTTGATGTAGTTCTAGGAAGTGCTTAGCTTCCCTGCCTCCAGACCCTATTCCCCTGCCTCATGAGGATGGGGTGTCTTGCAGAGATTCACGGTGGAGAGTTGAGGATAGGGAGCCTCTTGAGTGATAGACACCTACCAATGTGGTAGGAGGAGAGAGAAAAGTGGTGTTTAGGACGTGAGTTAGATCTCCTTAACGTCTTTTGAAAGGCCAGAGTAAGGATATGAACTACATTCCTTTGCTCAATTCTAATAATTCTTTGGAATCACCTCTGGCAGACACTGCTTGTGGCCTGCCCAATAGCCAATCCTCTCCAGCCCCAATCATGTATTTTTATTATTATTCGCTTGCATCTCAGAGAGATGCTTGATTCCCTGCATCCCATGTAGCTGGTATGGGCCATGTGATATAGTTCTGGCCAATAAGAGGATGTCTACATGGGGGCAGAGGCTTCGCGGAAAGATCCTCCTTCCTCTCATAATACAAGGAGAAAAAAAAATGGTGGCAAAGTTTGGCCTTTCCCCTCCTGCTTTTGGATCCCATGATGTAGGGATGTGATGTTTGGTTCTGTGACAGCCATCTTGTGAGCAGGAGTGACACAATTGGCTCATGTACTTGGTGTTTTGATGAGGCTGTCAGACTGCTGCACCAAATTTAGAACTGCCACCTCCAGACTTCTTGCTCGAATTAAAAGTGATATTTACTTAGCCAGGGTTGCATTCCTTGAAGCTGAGTGCAGCAGAGTCTGGGAACTTGCCCTTCGGCCTTATTATTTTGTTCATCTGCTTCCACTGCCTTAATATGGCACTGTTCATTCATCAACCATTTCTAAGTCTTTAGTGTATCTCAGGCCTTGTGCTGAGCTCTGGGACCCTCATAACAAAAAAGGACGGCAAGCGCCCTGCTCTCAGGGACTTTTACTTGAGTTTAGAAACAGATAAAATTAAGACCAATTGGAGGGAAATAGTGGATACTAGGAGAACACATGTATTTGCTCCCTTCCAGACAAGTGCTGTTGCCTGTGTTTTTCACTACATCAGGGAGCTATGCTTTTTGGCACTGGGTCTCCCATTGCACTTTGCCCAGGCATTGATATTGGCAAATGCTTCTCTTCTCACTCATTACGTTATTGGCAGGAGCACTTTGCTCAAGTTAGAATTTTCAATCCAATAAAATGATTCCACTTAACATCTTTTTTTTTTTTTTTTTTTTTAAAAGCAAAATTAGTCCATTCTTTTTAGGAACAATGACTAGGAGCAAAAAGGAAGATACTAATTTTAGAAACCTCTCATCCAGGTCAAACATTCCTTCTGTTTCTGGAAAATGATGTGTCCTGGCAGAGAAGGCATGTCTTAGTCTCTGATATACATCAGCAGTGAGGTCTGAGAACTAATGTCACAAATTTGCTAGAAAGGAATCAAAGAAGGGCAAAAATCAGCATTTTTATTTCTTCAAAGATCTATGAAGTTTTAGGCAAAAATAACATGCAGGTGGGAAATCTGGTCAGATGATGTATCAGGGAAAGCCAATGGTAAAGAATAAGTATGAGAATAGCCTCTACTTTTTTTTTTTTAAAATAGAGATGGGGTCTCTCTGTTGCCCAGGCTGAATTCAAACTCTCGGACTCAAGCAATCCTCCCACCTCAGCCTCCCAAAGTGCTGGGATTTTAGGCTTGAACCACTGCACCCACCCCAATAGCCTCTACTTTTGGTTTTGCCCAGAATCCTTTATTTCAGCACATTTATCTTGTGCTAGCTGCTGTTTTTAGAGCTCCCCTACAAAGTCTGTACTATTATTCCAATTTTACAGATGACACTCAGAATACAACTTCCTTGCCAAGGTTGTACAGCTAGTGAGTGGCAGAGCCAAAACCTATGCCTGGGTCTGTTAGAGTCCTATGCTTGAGAGGATATGGTTCCATTTCTGATTGCTGTAACAAATTACCCCAAATGCCCCAGCACAAATATATTACTCTTCTACAGTGTCTAGAGGCTGTAGGGGAGAATCTATTTCCTTTTCTTCTCTAGTATCCAGAGGTCACCTATATTGGCTTGTGGCTGCATCCTCCAGCTTCCAGGCCAGCAGTGTAGCATCTTTAAGTCTGTCTCTGTCTGTGACATCTGCCCCCATAATCACACCTTTTCCTACTCCAACCCTTCTGCCTCCCTCTTATGAAGACCCTTATGATCACATTGAGTCCACCTGGATAATCCAGGATATCATCATCTCACATTCCTTAGTCACATCTGCAAAGTCCTTTTGCCATGTAAGGTCACATACTCATAGGTGCTGAAGATTAGATGTGAGCATTTGATGGGAGGAGGGGCACCGTGCCGTGTGCTGGACTCTTAGCTATGATACTCTGTGGTCTCATATATGAAGAAATCGCATAAGTTGCACTCCCTAGTGTATGCAGTCTCAGTGGGGATGGTATTAATCCCGAGGGGGCGAAAATTGGTTCTGTGGGGGAGGATGAACAAAACTGATTCCTTTTATGTACAGAGCACAGATACAGTACATACACAGATACATGTCAGTGATATTACAATTTCATGAATGGGATTCACTTAGCTCTTAATGCATTACCTCGTCAAGTCCTGGATGTCACCTGTGAGGCCAGCGTGTCATCCCCACTTGCCCACTTGCCTTCTTTGCCCTGGCCGTCCACACTCTGCCTGCCCTTGCATCCCTCCCCAACACCTCAGCTCTGCTTGAGTGAGAAGATGACTCTGGGGTCCCCCTTGAAAACATATGTGCCTTTAAAAACTATGTTTTTGTTATTGAAGAACGAAATGTTAATTATATCACAGCAGCATTAGCTGTGCTCTCACAGAGCTTGGTTTTCTGCTAATACTAGCCATCTATCTCTTCAGGGGGGTCTTTTGCAAAAAAAACAAATAGAAAACAACTATGTTCTTCAGGCAGTAAAAAGCCTTTTAAGGTATTTCCTTCCCAGAATCTCTAGGCTTAGGCTTTCTCCTCTCTTTTTAGCTTTTGAGTGAAAAAGGTAAGGGGCAGCCGTCATTCTCCTTTCTTACTGGTGGGAAAGTGATTGTTGCATATTAATAGGGGTTGTGGCACCTCCGTGGTAATGTTTCCCTAAATGGAACAGAGTATTCTCTTTCTAGGATGATTAATTTGGTCTGGCCTGACAGTGGTGTGTGGGACTAAATGTTCTGTCCTTTCTAACTGCCTGATCTCTGAGACATGGGAGATTGAGCTTCTCCTTCACAATCCACCGAAGTTTGCATGTGAACAAAACAGGGGATCTCTGCACGCCACAGGAAGGTGATGTGCTCAACTGCGAGGTGTGGTCCTACTTGAAGTTGTCTGATTCAATGAGATGCAATAAATTCACATACCACACATAATGGGGGGAGGTCAAGAGGTACCAGGTGACAGTCTCCTGAGGTCTCCCTCTCCTGGGCAGTATATGGGAGGAATGGGCTGACAAAATAGCTAAGAGATGTCATCTCTTCACAAAACATCTCCCCATCACATTATTTTCTTTTGTGCAGACTCCTCCTGCCCGCAGTGATGAATTCAGAGGAAGTAAAGGAACTGGTTGAGCAGAAGACACCCTTTTAACATAGCAAATGATCTTTTCCCCCATTCTTTATTGAATTTATTTTTTTTTCTTTAGTTGATGTGAGCTGCTTTTTTTTTTTTTTTTTTTGAGATGGAGTCTCGCTCTGTCACCCAGGCTGGAGTGCTGTGGCCGGATCTCAGCTCACTGCAAGCTCCACCTCCCGGGTTCACGCCATTCTCCTGTCTCAGCCTCCCGGGTAGCTGGGACTACAGGCGCCACCAAGTCGCCCGGCTAGTTTTTTGTAGTTTTTAGTAGAGACGGGGTTTCACCGTGTTAGCCAGGATGGTCTCGATCTCCTGACCTCGTGATCCGCCCCTCTCGGCCTCCCAAAGTTCTGGGATTACAGGCTTGAGCCACCGCGCCCGGCCGTGAGCTGCTTTTGACTATGCTGATTTTTTTTTTGTTGTTGTTGTTGAGATGGATTCTCTCTCTGTCTTTTACTCTGGAGTGTAGTGGCACGATCTCAGCTCACTGCAACATCCGCCTCCCCAGGTTCAAGAGAGATTCTCCTTCCTCAGCCCCCTGAGTATCTGGGATTACAGACGTGTGTCACCATGCCCAGCTAATTTTTGCATTTTTAGTAGAGATGGGGTTTCACCATGTTGACCAGGCTGGTCTCGAACTCCCAACCTCAGGTGATCCACCCATCTCGGCCTCCCAAAGTGCTGGGATTACAGGCCTGAGCCACTGTGCCTGGCCAACTATGCTGATTTTTTAAAAACTTCATTGTACCTTAACAGCATTTACAAAAATCAGACTTATCTGATTGAAGTATAATTTACATACAATAAAATCCACCAACTTTAATAGCACAATTTTGACAAAATATGCAGTCATATAACCTCCATCATGATGAAGATATAAAGCTTCTCCATCATTCCAAAGTTTCCTGATGTCCCTCTGCGGTGACTGCCTCAACCAGCCCCAGTCCCTGGCAACCACTGATCTACTTTCTATCACTACATTTGTGCCCTTTCTAGAATGTTATATACACGGAATCATATAGTATGTTGCCTTTTGTGTCTGGCTTCTTTTTCTTAGTATAATAATTTTGAGATTCATCCATGCTGTTGCATTGATCAGTAGTTCCTTCTTATTTATTGCTAAGGAGTATACCATCTGCTATGGCCTGAATGTGTCCCCCAAAATTCGTATGTTGAAACTTAATTATCATGTGATCATATTAAGAGGTGGGACCTTAAGGAGGTGATTAAGTTTAAAGGGTAAAGACCACATAAATGGAATTATAGACTTTATAAAAGGACTTGAGGGAACTAGCTAGTCCCTTTCATGCCCTTCTGTCGCTTCTGCCATATGAGGACACAGTATTCCTCCGCTCTGATGGGCACAGCAACAAGGTGCCATATTGGAAGTATAGAACAGGGCCCTCACCAGACACTGAACCTGCTGGTGCTTTGATCTTGGACTTCCCAGCCTCTAGAACTAAGAGAAATAAATTTCTACTCTTTATAAATTACCCGGTCTATGGTATTTTGTTATAGCAGCACAAACAGATCACAAGACCATTGTATGGATATAACCTAATTGGATTAACCGTTCTTCTAATGATAGATATTTTGCTCTAATATAAATAATTCTCCAGATATTTTTGGATTCAAATAAAATAACTATTTGAAAAGGATAGAGACAAATTGAGGATACTAATTTAAACAACTGTATTTTGGCAGAACAAGCACATAAGCCTCTCACCCAAAGTTTGCAAGCAAATGTGCTGGTCTTAGTGGCATTGCAGGTAAATCACATGGTATGCTGCTTTAACATCATTAGCAACCTACTCCAAAATGGGACACTCAAATAACATCTAAAATTGGTGAGTTAAACTAGAAATAGAACATAAGCAAAAAATGAGACATTTTGATTTTTCTTTTCTTTTTTTTTTTTGAGACGGAGTCTCACTCTGTTGCCCAGGCTGGAGTGCAGTGGCCAGATCTCGGCTCACTGCAAGCTCTGCCTCCCGGGTTTACGCCATTCTCCTGCCTCAGCCTCCCGAGTAGCTAGGACTACAGGTGCCCGCCACCTCACCTGGCTAGTTTTTTTGTATTTTTTAGTAGAGACGGGGTTTCACCGTGTTAGCCAGGATGGTCTCGATCTCCTGACCTCGTGATCCACCCGCCTGGGCCTCCCAAAGTGCTGGGATTACAGGCTTGAGCCACCGCGCCCGGCTTGATTTTTCAATATATCATTACTTAAGATGAATAATAATCCCAAGCTTTCAAGAAAGATCTCTAATCCACATGGATTGTATTACTTAATGTTTATTTGATATCAAATTCCCATGATGGCTTGCTCTTACTAAGAAAAAGCACTCTACATGATACATTTCTTTCCAGGAGGATACAGAATGTAATTTCATATTTTAGTTTAAAAGAGGTATTTTCCCTGACTGTTATCTCTCACATTGTATCTAAAGACAAATAAAAGACTTACAAAGCACAAGGGATATAGGAAAGACTAGTTTTAACTTTTGATTTTAAAGTTCCAAAAGATATGTTAAGCAGAAATAATACAGTTAACTTCAAACAGCAATGGCAGTCTTTAAGTCAATTGACATTAAATCTAAGACAGAATAACTTTCCTTATGTATTTACCACATGCCGGACACTGTTCTGAGAGTTTCAGGAGTATCAACTTATTTAAACCATACAACAACTTAGAAGCTTGCTCTTACCATTATTATAATTCCCATTTTACAGATGACAGAACAAAGAAGCTCAGAAACCTGCCCAAGCTCACTTATTGGAGCCATGATTCAAATGTAGCATCCCAGCCTCTTTGGCTGTTTGGTTAGCCACGGTACCATTGCTGCTTCTAAATAAGCCTTCATAGGAAATATTATTGGATGCCAATTGTATTAGTCTGTTCTCATGCTATTAATAAAGACATACCCAAGACTGGGTAATTTATAAAGGAAAGAGGTTTAATGGACTCACAGCTCCACATGGCTGGGGAGACCTCACAATCATGGCAGATGACAAAGGAAGAGCAAAGGGATGTCTTACATGGCAGCAGGCAAGGGAGCATATGCAGAGGAACTCCCGTTTATAAAACCATCAAATCTCGTGAGACTTATTCACTATCATGAGAACAGCATGGGAAAAACACACCCCTATGATTCAATTACCTCCCACTGGGTCCCTCCCATGACACGTGGGGATTATGGGAGCTACAGTTGAAGATGAGATTTGGGTGGGGACATAGCCAAACTGTATCACCAATGAACTGTTTTAATTGTAATTTTTTTAAATAGGAAAAGTATAGATAAAAAGAAACCAACCAGTCATCTAGATTTCTATTTACATATTTTTCCAATGACTTTTCTGTATCTATATACATATATATACACCAACAGAGATCAATAGAAATGTGCATCAAAAGACATGGTCAAAGAATTCTCTCTGAAAGACAAAAAAAGGCCACTCTGAATTCCACTTTTATACCCCTTAAAACTGCACTGAAAATTATAACTTAGCTAATAATCTTAGGAAAACAGCATGAGGACGACAATAAGCTTAAAAGGGGTAATCACGCTAAAGCAAGTTGCACAGGTTGAAGATGTAAATGAATAACAGGCAAAATTGCTACCTCGGGATTAACTGGGACTCTTTACAAATTCTCGAGTAGTAGCTGAGGATGTTGAAAGCAAGACTGCCAGGTATGAGGGCGAGGTACAAATAACCCATGACTTGTAAATGTGTGTTTCTTTTCCCTTGTCATGTGCAGGTGTTCACACAGCAACTGCTATTTCAGACTTGTCCTAGGTTTCTCTTGCCTGTTTCCCTCCTTTCGCGAACATCTTTGTGATATACATACGTATATATGAAATATGCATACATATAATATATCTCAAATATGTGCACATACATATGTGAGATATACACATATATGAGCTATACCTATGCATATGTATATCTCATATATGTTAATACACATGCATATATATACATATATAAAACATAATATATTACAGGTGAGAGAGGAAAGAAAAGAGAGAGTGAGACAGAGGATAGAGAGAAGGATAGAGAGACAGGCTTTCTCAATCCCAACAATATTTCCCTATTCATTCCCTGCCCTTGCACTCCGTATTAAATATAAGAGGATAATTGAAAACAACCAGATTAAAAATTGGGCCAAAATGAGAATGTAAACTGGCATAGTCATTATGGGAAACAGTATGGAAGTTCCTAAGAAAGTTAAAACATAAAACTACTATATTAGTTTGTTTTCACACTGCTGATAAAGACATATCCGAAACTGGGAAGAAAAACAGATTGAATTGGACTTACAGATCCACATGACTGGGGAGGCCTCAGAATCATGGCGGGAGGTGAAAGGCACTTTTTTTTTTTTTTTTTTTTTTTTTTTTTTTTTTTTTTTGAGACGGCGTCTCGCTCTGTCGCCCAGGCTGGAGTGAAGTGGCGCGCGATCTCGGCTCACTGCAAGCTCCGCCTCCCGGCTTTACGTCATTCTCCTGCCTCAGCCTCCCGAGTAACTGGGACTACAGGCGCCCGCCACATCGCCCTGCTAGTTTTTTTGTATTTTTTTAGTAGAGACGGAGTTTCACCGTGTTAGCCAGGATGGTCTCGATCTCCTGACCTCGTGATCCGCCCGTCTCGGCCTCCCAAAGTGCTGGGATTACAGGCTTGAGCCACCGCGCCCGGCCAAAAGGCACTTCTTACATGGCAGAGGCAAGAGAAAATAAGGAAGATGCAAAAGTGGAAGCCCCTGATAAAACCATCAGATCTCATGAGATTTATTCACTACCATGAGAACAGTATGGGGGAAACTCCCCCATGATTCAAATTATCTCCCACTGGGTCTCTCCCACAACACATAGGAATTATGGGAGTGCAATTAAAAATGAGATTTGGATGGGGACACAGAGCAAAACCATATCAACTACCATATGATTCAGCAATCCACCTCTGGGTATATATCTAAAAAAATGAAAGCAGGGTAGCTGTAGTCCCAAGTTCATTGCAGCATTATTCACAATAGCCAAGATATGGGAACGACCTATGTGTTCATCAGTGGATGAATGGATAAATAAAATATATATATGGACACACACATATACATGTGTATAAATATGCACACACACAATGGAATATTCAATCATACAAAAGAAGGAAATATTGGCATTTGCAACGACATTGATGAACCTGGAGGACTTTATGATAAGTGAAAGGAGCTAGACACAGAAAGGCAAATACTATATGATCTCACATGTGGAATCTAAAAAAGTTGAATTCTTAGAAGCAGAGAGTAAAATGGTGATTACCAGGGGCTGAGGTCCAGAGAAAATTTTGGTCAAAGGGTACATACTTTCACTTATAAGATGAATAAGTTGCATGGTAAATATAAGTTAATAATACTGTTTTGCTTACTTGAAATTTGCTAAGAGTATGTTGTAAGGGTCCTCAGCACACCCTACAACAAAAACAAAAAAGTAGCTATGTATGGTGAGGGATGTGTTGATTTTATATATATATATAAAATATACATAATTACATAAAAATTATATATTATATATAATTATATAAAAATTATATATAAATTATATATATTACATATATAATTATATATTATATATAATACATACACACACACACCATGGAATACTACTCAGCCATAAAAATAACAAAATAATGTCTTTTGAAGCAACTTGGATGGAACTGGAGGCCATTATTCTAAGTGAAGCAACTTAAGAACAGAAACCAAAATGCTGCATGTTCTCACTTATAAGTGGGAGCTAAGCTATGTGTATACAGGGTCATAGGGTAGTATAATGGACATTGGAGACTCCAAAGACGGGAGGGTGGGAGTGGAATGAGGGTTGAAAATTGCCTATTGGGTACAATGTACACTACTTGGGTAACAGGTACATTAAAAGCCCAGACTTTGCCACTGTATAATCACATCCATGTAACCAAAAACCACTTTTACCCTAAAGCTATGAAATTTTTTAAAAAAGAACCTTCTACAGAGCCCCTAATAGTTCAGATTCTCAGTCCCCAAGCTTAGGGTGTTCTGAATAGCAGCTATGGGATGAGACTAGGCCATGGAAATTTTAATACATTCCCCAAGAAATTCTAAAACCTTTGGAACCAATGCTGTAATATACCTCCTTCATTACTCAGGAAAGGAAACTGAAGCCCAGAATCTTATATGTGAATCAAAACACCCATAACCATAATATGATAATGATAGAAACACTTATTATCTGTCAGGCACTGTAGTATGTGCTTTTCTTATATCAGATGCTTATGCTATAGGTACTGTTATTATTTCTGCTGTATGGATGAGGAGCCAGAGGTTCAGAGAGGTTATGTAACTTGCTCAAGGTCACACAGCTAGTAGGTGGCAAAGCCAGCAGTCTGATTGCAGAGTTCTTACCCTCAACTACTGGGCTGTACTACCTCTTCTTATATAATTTATATGTATCTGTCACATAGTAGAACCTGACCACCCTGAAAGCATTGAATATATAGTCTTATACTCCAGGATAAACTCAAATAGGTAAATGTATGCCTCAGTTTTAACACTGCCCTCATGTGGACAAAATTCTGTTGTCTTGTATAATTTACCAGTTTCGGAGGAATTCGTAAGTGCTGATAATGGCAGAGGCTGTGCACATTTTGGGGAAAGGAATATATGAAATATTGCTGGGGACCATGTTAAATGTTTAATAAACAACCTCCTTTAATCCTCATAGCAATTCTCTGAGGTAGGTACTTTTATCCTCATTTTACAGATGAGAAAACTGAGGCTGAGAAAAGCAGATGTCTTGTTCCAGGTCACACAGCCAGTAATCTGCAGGGCAGGGATTGCAACCTAGGTCTGCCAATCTTCATGTTTTCACTCTATTGCTTTTGTCTTATCTGCTGTAACTCCTCAGTCTCCCCCAGCTGTCACACATACTCAGAAGAGATCCATTGTTATGGCTGAATCATATCGCCCCCAAAGTTGCTGAAGTCCTAACCCCCTGTGAATGTGACCTTAGTTGGAAACAGAATCTTTGCAGATGATCAAGTTAAGGTGAGGTTATTAGAGTGGGCCGGAATCCAGCATGACTGTTTTCATATGATGAAGGGGAAATGTAGACGTGCATAGAGGGAAGATGGCATGAAGATGCAGGGAGAAGATGGCCATCCACAAGCCGATAAGAGTGGCATGGAACACGTTCTCCCTGATGATCCTCAGAAGGAACCACTTCTGCTGAGAACTTTATTTTGAACTTTTGGCCTTCAGCACTGTGAGACAATACATTTCTGTTGTTTAAGCCACCCATGCATGGTAGCCCAAGGAACAAATGCAAGTGTTTTCAAAGTGAACCTGCGGCTTCAACCCTCTCATTTTTTTTTTTTTTTCACCATAAACAGCATCTGCAGACCCTCTTTCCCCATGAGAGGATAGCTGCCCTTCCCAGAGTGCCCTTCCCACTGACCTTCCTCGAAGTGCTGAACTGTGTGGGTCGACATCACCACCGGAACCCCGTTCTGAGCAGACGCGTTGTCCTGAAACAGACCACGTGACATTGTGACACAAATCTTGGGGGGCAAAATCAGAAGAACTCAAGGAAGAACCTCGAAGATACAAGGATGTCTCACAAAAATTAAACTTAAAGGCTGTGTTTCTAGAAGCTCCCCAGCTTTCTATCACACCTCGGAGAACCAAAATAACTCACTCCAAGAGTGGACTCCAGTTATTATGAGAGCACACAATGGTGCCTCAGCTCAGGGGATCCCACCCTCACAGGAAGCTCTGACCCCTCGCACGGAGGGGACCCCAGGCTCAAATGGGCACTTGTCAAGTCAGGGGTGGAGCACAAATTTAATATGCTGATTCTGAAACCTTTTAGGTTATCCTCATTCCACTGTCTTGCACACACAGACACAATCAATCAGCAGCCAGGACTTTTTAGTCAACACACTTGTCAAATACAGGAAGTTCATTTTTTTTTTTTTTTTTTCCTGCTGATGCCCCTTTCATGGTTACTACACTACCTTGTAAATCTCTGCTTCTGGTTCATTCTCTTGGTCTTCAACTCTTTGGGGAACTGCTCATTTGGTTACCCATTGCTCCTATAATGGAGAGAAAGAGAGGAAGAGAGAAAGAAATCAAAACCAAACGAAGCTACATGCGATACTAAGGTGCAGAGGCCTGGCAAGTTGCCCATGGCTGTATTATCATCAGCTGAGATCAGAACGAATTGCTTGTATTAGTCCGTTCTCACACTGCTGTGAAGAAATACCCGAGACTGGGTAATTTATAAAGAAAAGAGGTTGAATTGACTCATGGTTCCGCATGGCTGGGGAGGCCTCAGGAAACTTACAATCATGGCAGAGGGCACCTCTTCACAGGGTACCAGGAGAATGAGTGCGAGCTGGGGAAATGCCAGATGCTTATAAAACCATCAGATCTCGTGAGACTCACTCAGTATCACGAGAACAGCATGGAGGAAACTGCCCCAGTGATCCAATGATCTCCACCTGGTCCCACCCTTGACGTGGGGATTATGAGGATTACAATTCAAGATAAGATATTGCGTAGAGACACAGCTCATCTATATCATTGCTTATATTTATTTTGGGGAATAGAAATGAGATTTTGTACTCATCTATTCAAAAGAATTAAAGTTAAATGCAGTCATAATTTTCAGTTGCATTTCACTGATAGGGAAAAATATTTATCATTATGAAAAGTGTATTCAGTGTAGATAGCATTTTTTTCTCTCTTAGCTAGTCACAGCTATTAAGATTTTAGAATGAGGGTAATTGAAATAATAATTTTTAGCTTTTTCTGATTCTCAGACTAAATTAATTCCCCTATTAAAAGCTTTTACACTACTGCCTTTTTTTTTTTCATAGCATTTAGCAGGGTTTGTAATTATATACTTACTTGGGTATATCTTCACGCTTTCATTGATTTAACACATATGGTCATGTGTCACTCAAGGGGGAGGAAATGTTCTGAGATATGCGTCGTTAGACGATTTCATGGTTGTGTGAGCATCATAGATGGTATAGCCTACTACACACCTAGGCTGTATGGTATAGCCTACTACACACCTAGGCTGTATGGTATGGCCTACTACACACCTAGGCTGTATGGTATGGCCTACTACACACCTAGGCTGTATGGTATGGCCTACTACACACCTAGGCTGTATGGTATGGCCTACTACACACCTAGGCTGTATGGTATGGCCTACTACACACCTAGGCTGTATGGTATGGCCTACTACACACCTAGGATGTATGGTATGGCCTATTGTTCCTAGGCCACTAACCTGCACAGCATGTGACTGCATTGAACACTTGGGGAAACTGTGACACACTGGGAAGTATTTTTGTACGGAAACATATCAAAACAGAAGAAGTACAGTAAATACTTAATATTATAATCTCATGCCACCACTAAGTGTATGTGGTCCATCATTGACTAAGCTATCATTATGCAGCATATGACTGTGTCTATTGAGCACAGCTCTGCACCTATTGCTGTGCCAGGCACTAGGGTTACAGCTGTGAATTAAACAGGCAAGGCCCTCTGACTTCATGGAGCTGAAATATGGTACACGGGGAGAGAGTTAACATATGAACAATAAATCCACAAATGAGGTCATTTCTGATAGTTCAAGGCAGCATGGCACAGTGGTTATGGGCACAGACTCTAGAGCAAGACTGCCTGGGCATGAATCCTCTCTCTGCCCCTTGTGGCTGTGTGTCCTTGGGAGAGTTAATTAGCCTCTCTGTGCCTCATAAGACTGCTATAAGGACCCAATGAGTTAATGCTTGTGACCTGGTTAGAACAATGTCTAGCTCATGTTAAGCAAAACATATGTGCCTATTAAACAAAAATGCATAGGGTTCTAAGTTGTGAATAAAAGTAATTTTTTTTTTGAGATGGAGTCTCTCTCTGTCACCCAGGCTGGAGTGCAGTGGTTCAATCTCAGCTCACTGCAACCTCCGCCTCCTGGGTTTAAAAGATTCTCCTGCCTCAGCCTCCTGAGTAGCTGGGATAACAGGTGTGTGGCACAACACCCGGCTATGTTTTTTTTTGTATTTTTAGTAGAGACGGGGTTTCACCATGTTGGCCAGGCTGGTCTCGAATGCCTGGCCTCATGTGATCCACCCGCCTTGGCCTCCCAAAGTGCTGGGATTACAGGCGTGAGCCACTGCACCCCGTCGAATAAAAGTAATTAATAACATCATGTGAGATGGGATCATATGGGAGATGGCAGGCTGTGGCAATGCTGGGTAGGATGGTTCTGAAATGACCATTAATGTGGTTATTGTCCCATAGGTGAAGGGCAAAGTTGAGTATTTATGTCTCCCTTCCAAAAGAAATGGTAAGCACCCTGAGGTCAAAGGCAGTGTCTACGTTCACCCAATTTTGTATCTCCTAATCTTAGCAGTGTGTTTGCATTTATTGGGAGCTCAATTATTATTAGTCAATGGAGGGAATAACCATTGATAACATCTCTCACATACGAGGCACAGACCTAGGTACATGACCACATCATCACCAAACCTCTGAAGAGCTTTGTTATAATGATGATGATAACAGGAAATCATTACTTAGCATGTTCTCAATTCCAAGCTCTAATTTCTGAGTGCTTCACCTGTATTGTCTCATGTAGTCCTATAGCGTTCCCGTGAGATAGAGGCATCATGATTTCATTCTTCATATGAGGAAGCCGAAACTCAAGGGGGTTAAATTATTTTCCAGAGGTCACCCAGTTAATGAGCAAGTTTCAAACACAGTCTGGCTGTGCTCCTGACCACCGGAGCATAGTTCTGCATATTACTAGCTTTCCTTAAAAAGGAGGAATGGAGCCTCCAAGACTCACCAAGGGCAAACATCCAGTGAGGAACTGACTCCTAATATAGCCGATCCCCACACAAGAACCCTTGCAGCCACTCCAAAGGCCTGCTGTCTTGCCACCTAAAGTTCTTTTGCACACAGAATTCCAATGTAGCCCATCTCCAAACACCTAGCTTCTGGCTTATCTGCTCCAGTGGCTCTTGGAATAAAAATTAGGACTTTTGATTTCTGGCTGAAAGGAGCCAATGAGTCACCAGGATTCTTGTGGATCTCTCGCCTTTGGTGTGAGTTTATACTCCCTGGTGGTAGATGCATTGAGCAATTGGATATTGAGGAGGCCAGACAAAGGGTCGTGGATCTCACCATGTGTTCTCTTGCAGAAATTTAATACGTAACCAAATCTGGGGATTTTGTATGTCTTCTGATCATACCACAGGATAAAGCTGAGCACTGCTAAAACATATAGGACACTTGTTGTTTTGTACTATTTTCTATTTATAAAAATCCATGACTCACACACTTGCCTCAGATCATCGCTTCTGTCTGTTAATGGGACAATAACATTGAATCCTCAAGACCAGGGTTGGCAAAGAACAGCGGAGGCCAGATTCAGCTCACTGCCTGTTTTAGTAGACCAGTGAGCTAAAAACGAGTTTTAAATTTATAAATGG
The DNA here is from genome assembly GCF_007565055.1 of Rhinopithecus roxellana. Classification (NCBI taxonomy): domain Eukaryota; kingdom Metazoa; phylum Chordata; class Mammalia; order Primates; family Cercopithecidae; genus Rhinopithecus; species Rhinopithecus roxellana. The sequence continues at coordinate 127,463,658 of NC_044561.1, read as the reverse complement.
TTGGAAAAAAAATCAGAAGAATCATAGAATGTGACACATGAAAATTATATGAAAGTCAAATCTCAGCATCCATAAATAAAGTTTTGTTGGAAGATAGCCATGCCCTTTTACTTATATATTGTCTGTGATGGCTTTCATGCTATAATGACGGGGCTGAGTACTTGCAACAGAGACCTATGGCCTGCAAAACCTAAAATATTTACTATCTGGCTCTTTACAGAAAGTTTACCAGGATTTGAACCTACTATGTATAAAAACAATGACAACTCTAAAAAATCGTAGAAATGATAGAGTAACAACAATAACAACATTTGGTGAGTGCTTACCATCTGTTGAGAAACTGTTCTAGGAGCTTTATTTGCAGTAAAACTAATTTGCTCTTTGCAGCAATTCAACAAGGCGGAAGTATTGTTATTATTTCAATTTCGCTGGTGTGGAAACTGAGGCATGCAGGTTAAATGTCTTGGTCAAGGATACACACAAACGCGTTCATAAATGCACATGAGAGAATATATATACACAAAGTATCTATCTAAATTCAGCTTTTAACAAGTTTTAAAATTATTTTAACAGTAGGTTTACAAGCTTTATTTTAAAGCTCTTCCTATTTAATGTAAATTCAATCCTAACAGAGCTACCTTGAATCAACGCTTGAGGTTATGCAAAATCTTGGAGCTGGAAGATGCATGGTGTATGGAAGTAGGAGAGAAGCTTTTTCTTCTCACAGAGTTGGGGTTACATTATTCTGATCATTGCACATCCTAAGTAGCCTCTCGGCCACTTCAAGGTGAAGGGGACTGAAAGAAGGAAAATCTAACGGCATGTCGTTTTCAGTGATAACCTGGATTCAGATATTGTCACTTTCCACCAGCAGTTATAATGCATGTGTTGCTAAATTGCTCCTGCCTGTCCGTCAACCTTTTAAGGAACAGGATTTATCTGGGTGGGACAAAAGCAAAAGGTTACTGCCATCTGTTGGCTGACGTCAATATTAGCAGAAATGAATTTATTCAGACTACAGGACTAGGTCCAAGCAACCGGGAAGACTGAAAGAAGCATTTTGATGTTTTGCAATGAAGTCTTCTGTTAACAGTTGGCAAGAAGATGGCAACTCCTTCAGTGCCCCAAAAGTCCTGGAACTCGCAATAATGATACCATATATGACTTGTGTGAAGAGCTTGCCGCGTGCCAGCCCAGCGCTGAAGCTCTGTGTAGACGCCAGTGTAGCACATGGGATAGGAATGTGGGCTCTGCAGTTTGGAATCTCTGAGCATGACTGAGCCTCGCTGGGCCTCAGTTTCCTCATCTGTAAAAATCGGGATAATGATAGCCTCTATCTCAAGGGGCTGGTATGAGAATCAAACCAGTGAATAGAAGCAAAGTGCCCTGAACAGGGCCCGGCACATAACGAGCATTGCGCAAGTGTTAGCATGAATAGGACTCTCCCCGATATGATCTTTGCTCTTTGAAGCCCGTGTCTCCCACAGGTGCCTGGTAGTGAGACTCTACTGAGGAATCCGGCAACATTTCTGATTCCCGTGATCCTCTCACCAAAAAGTCAAGTTGGGGCCCTGGAATTTGTATTTTTAGCAAATGCCTCAGTGATTCTCACAGAATGAAAAATACTGTGATGGTAAAACCATCTTCAAGGCTTTTCCAGGAATGAGGATGTTCTAGGACACGGGACTCTTTATGTTAAAACTGGAAAACCCTGGGCAAACCAGAATGACTTACGTGGAGATTTTTTTTTAAAATCCCCGTTTAATAGATGGGAAAACTGAGGCTCAAGGCAGTTCAGAGAGTAGTTTTTGTCTGTAATAGTTTTCTCCCATTTCTCAAACAGAGAAAAATAAATCAGATCGAGTTTTTCATGATAAACATACACGTGAAAGAGTTAGCTTTCATTTTTGAAAAAGAAAAAGTTTGAATGGGGTGTTAAAATGCCCTTTCTTTCATGAACTGATTATATGAGTGTTTTGTCTTTATGACCTTATTTGACACTAAGCATACTAAGCTCTGGTGGGTGGAGGGGTGTTGCTTTTGAAATTAGACTTGTGTTTGAGGGTTTGGCACTTTGCCACTGGGGGTTGATTGTGGGGGATCAGATGAGAAAGCCCCTCCACTTTCCTGCCTCCTGCCTGTGTCCTGGGGGCCCATCCCCAGAGTCCCCAGACGGGGCTGCACGTGAGAACCTCCCGCAGAGTTCTGAGATCTCCATGCCCAGGCCCCAGCCAGACCGAGGACAGCAGATTCTCTGGCGTGGGGCCGGGCATCGAAGTACTTTCAAGATCTCTAGGTGGTTTCCATGGCTGAGAGCCCCTGCTTTGGATATTTCTGGGGTGAGAGAATGAGTGTCTTCTGGGGTCAGAACTCTCCTGGCTGCTGCCTACCCTGACCTAGACAACCAAGCCCAGGGATTCTCAGACTGAGGAATGGCTCAGGCTTCGGGATCCACAGACCACCATCACCCAGGCATCTGAATACACTCAATACACTCACAACCTTTCTAGGGGCACTGCTTTGCCGGCGCACTGTTTTGTCAGCTTGCAAATCAAGAGAACTGTCCTGGGCCTCCAGCTTCCCTTTCTTCAGAACTGGCGGGCGGGGCAGGCTTTCCAGCTGGTTGTTCAGAAGCAAGCCCGCATGCCCCGCAGAGGCTGCCCGAGTTGAGCGGTCACGCCCTCCTGCATCTCTGGGGCTCCCCTCTCTCCTCTTGAGAACAAGAGCTCTGCAGTGAGACAGGCCTCCGTAAAATCCCACCATCGTGGGGCTTTGGGCAAAGCACTTGACCCCTCTGAACGTATCTTTCTGGTGGAAAATGACAGTATTCATAATGGTGACAATAATAAACACATTTGGAGTGTTTTCTCTGTGCTGAGCAGTTCTGATTTGCATATATTTGATTCTCTTGGTCCTCCCAACAACCCTCTGGGTTAGGTACTTTTATTTTCCCAGTTGTCTGCTGAGAAACCGGAGCACAGAGGTTGAGGCATGTCCTGATACATCATGGTACCGTGGGGAGGGGTAAATGTGATGGGAAAGTGCCTGGCAGGGCACGTACCTAGTAGGTGTTAGTGATATACATGTCCCAAACTCAACTCATCATGGTTCGACTGACAGTATTTCAACTTTATGATAAGTATCTATCTATCTATCTATCTATCTATCTATCTATCTATCTATCATCTAATTTATCTGTCTCACACACACACTATAGATATAAATATAGATATAGATATCATATTTACAATGTCTAGGGTATTTTATTTTGGTCCCAATTTTCCAGGACTCTGTATATCTATATTTCATATTTTGGATCTTGTCCTATTCCTTGATGACTTACATTGCTTTGCTAAACGCTTTCTCTTTGGAAATATACTGTTCTTTGTTTCTCCCTGACAGTAAGTGGAGCACAGTGCTTCTGGAGCCAGGAGCGATTTCTGCCCCCAAGGGGCATTTGGAAATGCCCGCATGCAGTTTTGATTGTCACGGTTCAGCTTTGGGGGGTGTGCACTGGCATCGGGTGGGTAGAGGCTGGGGATGGTGCTACATGCCCTGCAATGCCCAGGACTGCCCCCTTCCCCCAGTGAAGAATTGCCTGCTTTGCTGAGGGTCGCTTGTGCTGATATTGAGAGACCCTGGTCTAGCACCCCGACTTGGGGATTTTCTCCTCATGTTGATAGCCAGGTGTCACCTAGGGATCTGCATTTCTGAAAAGCACGTGAGCAAATTCATCCGTGGTGGTGAAATAGCGCAAGCCCTCTGCGTGGGCTCCCCTCTGGCTCATACTGGCCGTGTGCGTAAGCCCGGGCTCCTTGTCTGAGGAGTGAGGCGTGGGAGGAAGGACCATAATAGATTCCTTGCATGGAGCTCCTGTGAAGATTAGAAGGGTGTGGCCCATGTGTTGTATAAGTGGGTGGCTGGTGCACAGCAGTTGAGGAATAGAGATAAGCTGTTAGGATAAGCAGTAAATAAAATGCGCAATACATTAGCAGTAATAATACCTAACATTTCTGTAGTGCCTACCTTATGCCAGGCATTGCTCTGAACGCGTCTCCATGTTAACTCTCTACATCCTCATCAGAACCCTATGAGGCAGGTATTTTTATTGTCCCCATTTTACAGATGCAGAACCTGAGTGCAGGGTACTTAAGCTCCTCACTTAAGATCATGCAATGGATTCGTGTTGGATTCGTGTTGAAGCCCTAACGTGCACTATGACTGCACTTGGAAATATGGCCTCTAAGGAACCAAGGCTAAATGAAATCAGAAGGGTGGACCTTGATCTCATAGAATTAGTGTCATTATAAAAAGAGACGTCAAAGACCACTTTCTCTCTCTCTCAACGGTGTGAGGACACAGCAAGAAGGCAGCTGTTGGCTAGCCAGGAAGAGTGGTCTCACCAAGAATGCATCAGCCAGAACCTTGATCTTGGACTTCCAGCCTCCAGAACTATGAGAAAACAAATGACTGTTGTTTAAGCCACCTAGTCTATGGTATTTTGGTTACCGCAGCCCAAGCTGACTAATACAGATCATCTTCTAGTAAGTGGGAGAATCAGGACTTAAACCTCGCAAACTCAAGTCGAGAGTTTAGACTCTTTAACTTTCTACTTTCTATACTTTATACTATCTCTTCTGCTGTATAAGTGATGTTATAATTTTATGAACTATTTATATGTAATACAATAGAACATGGAATATAAAATATTTCCTGTATATTCATTCTTGAAACGAGAAAATTATAACTAGGCAAGAAATATATATGGTACAATCTAAAGTGAGGATTAGGCCGGGCGCTGTGGCTCATGTCTGTAATCCCAGCACTTTGGGAGGCTGAGGTGGGTGGATCACTTGAGGTCAGGAGTTCGAGACCATCCTGGCCAACATGGCGCAACCCTGTCTCTGCTAAAAATACAAAAATTAGCCAGATGTGGAGGCATAATGCCTGTAATCCCGGCTATTCAGGAGACTGAGGCAGGAGAATCGCTTGAAACCGGGAGGTGGAGGTTGCAGTGAACTGAGATCGCACCACTGCATTCCAGCCTGAGCGACAGAACAAGACTCTGTCTCAATAAATAAATAAATAAAACAAAGTGAGGATTGAATAATTGAAGAGTCATTGATAATCACTGTCAGGATATAGCACCAGGGCTTGGCAGTACTCAGGTAAGTAAATGTTAGTTATTGCTAATGTTATTAATTTATCTTATTATTGTTATAATTGAGTTAGCGCTGTGTTCTGATCCGTGAGTGAATTGGCCTCACGGAAGCTGCCCTCAAATCCCTCCTCTTCTATGCAGTGATAGATGTTCCATGTCGCCTCCTTGTAGTTACAGATTAACAATAGGCCCTCCTCCTGGAAACAGGCCAAATGCCAAACCCCATGAAAGCTGGCCTGGAGAAAGCACTTCTGAAATGTCATCGCCAGCAGGCAGCTAGATGACTGTTAAATGGAAGGGGGAGTGGCTTTGAAGGGTGGAATGGTGACAGAATTAGTCACCAAGTAAACAAGCAACACCTTCGATCAATGCAATGGAATGTAGGTAACCCAGGGACCCTCCTCATCGCTCAGCTGAGGGTGATGCCGACATGGTGAGGCTGGCACACCCAGCAGAACCAGCCTTCTGCCCCCAAGGTCAGTAAAGACCTTGCAGGAGGAAAGAACAGATCCGCTTTGCCTGCCCCACAGTCCTGTAGCTCCTTGTGTGTGCCCGCACGGTGCTAGGAACATGGTAGCTATTATCAGGAGTGCCATGTACAGTGCTACAGGTTGCCTCCTGCACAAGGGGACACAGGCAACTGAAATCCAGTCCTCACTGTACTGCTCAAGCCCTGATTCCTGGTATGGGACTTTGTGGGTCCGGGGTCAGGGGTGCCTTTATCAAAATCACCTTGGGTGTTTTAGGGCTGCTTGGTGATTGAGGTTTTGCTCTTGGAGTACGTAATTATGTTTGCACAAATGGGTGGTAATCCTAAAAATCTTAGAGCTCACTCTCATAGTCTTATTATTGCACCAAACATTTAAAAATGCATGAGAATCGCAGGTAATGTTAATTGGAGGCTTACTATGTGCCAGGCAGTACCAGGGTGAGCATAGCAGGGCACAAAATGCAGGAAGGCAACCATCTCCGGTGCAGAATCGGCAGCAGAGAGTGAGCACCTCCCTGCATTTTATCTCCCAGGTGCTCACTGGCTTCACCCTTGCCCTGACCCTGGTGCCGGGCACTTCACACACATTGTCTCCTTTTCCCTTGCAGAATCCCATTATTCCCTGATTGCACATACAAAGAAACCACGGCTGAGCAATGCATCCCCTCATCTCACGAATGTCACCTCCACGAGGGTAGGCACCTTACTAGTCCTACCTGCCCAAGAGTAGCAGTCAGAAAGCTACAGAGAGGCACACCTGGGGTTTGAACCTGGGTCCATGTGACTCAGGCACTTAAATCCTGAACTGCTTCATGGCAGGGCACTTGGCTTGAAGAGAAGCTGCAGACACAGAGACAATCAACTCACATCTAATACTCGAGCAGGACAGATAGGCCTGCATGGTGCAAAGGTCCCCCCGCCCCCAACACGAAGCCTTTTTCAGTTCCTCTCCCTCCGCATCTCTTGTCATGGTAAAGCAGGCAGAACCCATGGGCTTTAACGGGCCCATTGCTTTTCCCAAAGTCCATGCCTTTTTCCTAAAATCAAAACCCTTCTGGGTTCCAGAACTCTTTGGAAAAAAAGAATCTTCTCTGATTTGGGACATTGGTTTGTTCCCCCACCCTCGCTTAAATGAAAAGCTACTTTAGCACGCCCCACCCTGTCTGTTGTCTTTATTTAGGAGCAAGCACCCTCTGCAGACCCTGAGTATATACACCCAGGACCTGAAGCCGCTGTCATCGGCTCAGGATCCCCACAAGGTTGAGGTGGATCAGACCCTGGATTTGCGGGGAGCAATGTAAGGGACGCCAAAAAGCTCAGTCATGGAGATGAATAGTATTTTAACATGAAATCTATGAAAATCAAAATTAACGCTGTTCCTGATCTTATCTTTCCCTAACATGTTCATAGTTTGTTCGTCATGGGTGTCTTGCCACTAATTCTGACTTTTAAAAATGTTGTGTGGGCCGGGTGCAGTGGCTCACGCCTGTAATCCCAGCACTTTGGGAGGCCGAGGGGGGTGGATCACGAGGTCAGGAGATCGAGACCATCCTGGCCAACACGGTGAAACCCCGTCTCTACTGGAAACACACAAAAAAATTAGCCGGGCATGGTGGCAGGCGCCTGTAGTCCCAGCTTCTAGGGAGGCTGAGGCAGGAGAATGACGTGAACCCAGGAGACGGCGGAGCTTGCAGTGAGCGGAGATGGCGCCACTGCACTCCAGCCTGGGTGACAGAGCAAGACTCCGTCTCAAAAAAGAAAAAAAAAAAAAAAAAAAAAAAGTTGTGTTAACATACCATTTATCTCCATGACAGAGTTTTTGGGCATCCCTTAAATTTTGGGCCCAAGGTGAGAGTCTCACTGGCTGCACCCTCATCCCAGGCCCGATTGGATTTCAGTTTCACAGCGTCCTTTCCATGAGACCTTGGAACCAGGTCCAGGTCCCTCTTCACCCAGCCTCATGTTCCTAGTTGTAAAATGGAGACGATGGTAACAGCAAAAACAAGAACCACAGCTAAGAGTTACTAACTGCATAGGTATTTACGTGCAGTAGTCCTCTCAGCCCTTTGATCTCAGCACTGTTATTAGGTTCATTTCACAGATGAGGAAACTGAGGCCCAGAGGGCTGAGGGGACCTGCTCCAGGGCACACAGCCAGCCCAGGGTGGAGCTGGGGCTGGCATCTGACAGTGTGGCTCCAGCGCACCCGCATTCTAATCGCAATGACTCTTCCGGGCAGGAAACTGGTTCAGAGGGAGATGTGAACAGCAGAGGTCCTGCAGCCGGGATTTGAATCAGCAGCTGTCTCACAGGGTGGTCTTGAGCGTGAAGTAAGATTCACAAAAGGCAGTCCACAAGTCCTTTTTCCTATCTCCCTACTTATTTAGGCAATGCCTAAGGTGAAGGCTCAGATTCCACTCAGCGATGGGGGATTCTTGCTCTGATGGATCCCCAAATCACACAGCCTATCCCTCCATCCACTGACTTCTCCCCAAGTCCTGTGCTTGAAAAGACCCTCAATGGTTCCACCAAATAGGAGCTATTTATGTGGCTATGCGCCTGACACCGACCACATTGTCATTTGCTCCTTGTAAAGCTAAGAACTTTGAGATGAGTGCCATCTTTGGGTCCATTTCACAGATAGCAAAACTGAGACTTACACACATCCAAGGCCACACAGTGAACAGAAAGCAGAGCTGGGATCAAACTTGACCCTCTCTGACCCCTGGTCTCTATGACACCGTCTACCACTAACAGCAAACTCTCCAGCCATGCCTAAAGGATTTGAAAGCAGTTACCTGCTGAGTCTTCAGTCCCCTGGTGTCACCTGGAGCTGCTCCTGCACAGGGTCCTGGGTCTCCAGTGCGTGCTGCCCAGTGCCTAGCTCTTGCTGGAGCCCGGCTCCCTGCACTTTGCTTCCTTGTGCAGAGCCTGCTGGCTGAATACACAGAGCAGGGCAAACACAAGCCTGGGTGGAGTCCTCCCTTCTCCACCGACCGTCCTGCAGAAACAGGTTCTCTTCCTGATGTGGGGCTGCCCTCCCAACTCCAATAAAAACTGAGCACCTGACTCCTCTGGCATTCATGCCTCCCTGGCACCCCAAGTATTCTACCCAGTGCCCCTCACCCACTGAGGCTGCCGGGTCGACCTGGGTAGGCAGTTTCCTTCCCCAGTAACTGTGGGTCATAGTCAGAGCAGGGAAAACACGTTCTGTGAGATTTTGCAGTTCTGTCTGCCTTTTACCTTCATGTACTTCAGAACGCCACCTCCACCACCACCTAACCACCTAACTGGAAGGAAATGGCTTCTCATCCACTCAACTACCCCTAGTCATGTAAACCTTACTCCCAAAGGGGTTTGGATACCAGAAATTAGGTAACCTCAGGGTGGTTTACTGCTCTGGAGACATACCATGATGTTGGAAAGGGCATGCTTTTTCTTTGCAGGCCAGAAATTCGACAGACTATGCAATTTATTTAATTCAAGTTTAGAGTGTCTTACAAGGACATATACAATAGATTATGACAGCATGAAATAGCATGTAGCAAAAGAAAATAGAAGAACAAAATTTGGAACATCAAATGAGAACAGGATTGAAAATAAATGTGCATGTTGATTTATAGACTTGCTATGAAGGGTTTGCAGATATGACTTTGAGCTTCCTAACAGCCAGTGCAAGAAAGGAAATATGATAAGTTACACTACTTGGTGCTCTGAATGGAAAAGACATTCAAGAGAATTGCAAAGCAATAATTATTGTGGTTCTTTTCAACAATATACTCAGCTTAACCCCATCACGAGTACTTGTCGAGCACCAGGCTATATGTAAGCCTGAGTTTAGAGAGGTGAGTAAAAGATGCTGGGTCTCTACCCTTCTTGCGCTCAGTGTCATTGAACATAGAATCCTGTAAATATAAACATAGAATTACAGGGTGTGATCCTTATTACAAAAGAAAAGCCAAGGAAGCTAAGAGGGAGAAATGAAGCTGGGGAAGGCCTCTTTCAGAAATCAACATTTAAGAAGAAAAAAAATACTATTTAAATAAATGCTGAATACACAACCAGGCACACCATAATTAGGGCTGTGAAGTCAATTCCAGCTCAGCACTGTACATGTCAATCTGGAATATAGTAAACCCAATTATTAAGCAGCTGCCATGCACACACTAAGTGCTGACTCAAGCCTGGAGGCTCAGGAGCTTGGGCTCTGGCCTTGGGTTGAGACAAACAAGGGCTCAGATCTTGATTCTTACTGATCTGCTGTGGGATTATGAGCAAGCTACTGTGCTTCCATAAGTCTCTGTCAGCCCCCTCGGCTGTGTGCTCCTTTGTGATTATTTTGCATCTATTCTTGTATCTCCAACTCCTAGCACCCTGCAAAACGAGGATGAGAATCCCTCCATGACAGAGTAGGTACTCTGCAACTCCTGGCTGATTGGACTTGTTCTTTTTGTTTTTTTTGATGGAGTCTTGCTCTGTCACCCGGACTGGAGTGCAGTGGTGCTATCTCAGCTTACTGCAACCTCTGCCTCCTGGGTTCAAGCAATTCTCTTGCCTCAGCCTCCCAAGTAGCTGGGACTACAGGTGTGCACCACCTTGCCTGGCTAATTTTTGCATTTTTGGTAGAGGTGGGGTTTCTCCATGTTGGCCAGGCTGGTCTGGAACTCCTGACCTCAAGTGATCTGCCCACCTCAGTCTCCCAAAGTGCTGGGATTATAAGTGTGAGCTAACACTCCCTGTCGTCTTACTCCTTCTAAATTATACATGGCAGTAACTGCCATTTGGATGGCATCTTAGTCTTTGCAAAGCCTTTTCTGTTTATCCGTCCATTTCATTTATGTCCACAGTGAAATTAGGATCTTTTGCTCCTGTTTTACAGAAGAAAAACATAAGGTCTAGGGATATCAGCAATTAAGGAGATTAAGAAAAATCATTCAGGTGGGGCATTCAGCAGCGTGTCTGGCCAACTGTAGACCATCACCAAGCATCAGCTGGTGTAGTCAGAAGTGGTGATGAAGGCTGGACCAGCTACATAATTTGCTGAACCCAGTGCAAAACAGAAACGATGAGCCTTTTGTTCTAAAAGCAGAGAAAGGTACCGTTAAAGGTATGAAACATAGAGCTGTTTTCTCTCCTTCCTGGTCTCTTTCTCTACTTGTCATGTATTTTACTTATTATTCAAAGTCACTCTAAGGAAAGAACAAATAAAAATGTAAGTGATCAGCATGAGTTTTGCCATCCATCTTTAGATCACGCCATGCTGGTTTGAAATGCGATGAACGTGAGGACAGAATCAGCAAAATCACACAACTTGTGTTTGGTGGTTTGTTATGGGGCCTATGCAGTCTGTTCTCACTAAGACAGTGTAAATGCTGCACAGACGTCATCATTCAACCTTTTTTACTTTGCCTCTGGATACTCACCCATTCTACCAATGCTGTCTATCTTCAGTTTATTGATGAATAAGGAAAAACCAAAAGAAAAAGAAACTCTAAGCTGTCCTATATTTCTGTCTTGCTATGTTATCATTTTCAGCACACATGGTTGGCCCTTACAGGGAGGTAACCTGGGTAAGAAAGGCTAGGATAGGATTCTTTTGTTGTTTGTGTTTCTTAGAACGTGCTGCCTTTTTGTCTGTATTGAAGAGAATTTCTGATTTGCGTGGAAAGCATGGACTCTCAGGGGTGTCAGTGCCCCCACACACTCAGTTGCAGCTGTAACACACACATGCGTTTTACTTGCTTTGAGGCTTGCTGAACAGTCATGAACCCACTGGCATTCTCTGCTTATGGGCATCATGGATGTTATATGTGAACAGGCGGCAATGAACAGTTGACTTGTATATTGCTTGTATCTCATGACTATGCTTCATTGTCTCATCAGATTTTACTTAACTCTACCCAAGTTCAAAGATAACACTACAACTGACCCTTGAACCACAAGGGTTTGAACTGCATGAATCCACTTAGACATGGATCTTTTTTCCCTCTTCTGCCACCCCTGAGACAACAGGACCAACCCCTCTTCTTCCTCCTCTTCCTCAGCTTATGCAATGTGAAGATGACAAGGAAGAAGACCTTTATGATGATCCATATCTACTTAATGAGTAGTAAATATATTTTCTCTTCCTTATGATATTTCTTAGAATTTAACGTTCTTAATAACATTTTCTTTTCTCTAGCTTACTTTATTATAAGAATACAGTATGCAAATGTAACACATACAACATAGAAAACATGTTTATGTTATTTGTAAGGATTCTGGTCAACAGTAGTCTATGAGTAGTTAAGTTTCTGCAAAGTCAAAAGTTATACTTGTATTTTCAACCGCACAGGATTGACGCCCCTAATCCCCGTGATGTTCAAGGGTCAGCTGTGTTAAGATTTTCAAGATGGGAACCACAGAGCAATAAACCAAGCTCTGGATCCTGGGTGGAGGTAGCAACAAGTCTTCAAAAGTGCAAACTTCTTGGTGGAAGAATTTACTTCCCAGTGTCGACAAAGTAGGGAGTTCACTAAGAGTAAAGTTTCTCCTTGCTACACAGACTTTTGGTGGTGCTCACCATCACACCCCTGACTTGGTTTGCCTCTTAATCTTCTCTCTTTACGATCTCCACCCCTCTTCAAATATTGACAAGCACACATGACTGTCATCTCCTGTTATCAAACTGCTTTTCTGAAAATCAGGATGGAGCTGGTTATTGAATCGAAAAGAGTCACTGGAAAACTGAAAACGGAAATCTCCCCAGGACCCTTTCGAGACCTGCCCCTGCCTCCCTGCATATATCCTGTCCTCCACACAGGCTTCTCACTCATGCTAAGCCATGTTCGCTGGGTTTTTGATCACCGAACCAGAGGAAGGTATGACCCAGACATTACAGTGTGGTCATGCACCCATGACATGTCAGTGGCAACTGGTCTCCTGCCAGTCAGGACGCCCACCCTGCTCCAGCTGAGACAGGAAATCTGACATGCACCTTTGTCTTTTTGTATGCCACCCATCACTTGGCATTTTTCAGATCATTTTCTTGTGCTTTATCTGATATGCTCCTTACTATAATCCTATGACATAAGAAGTATCTATTTGCTTGAGGAGGAAACAGGTTCAGTGAAGACCAATGTCTTATGCTAGATTAAGCCATGGGCTAACACCGGGGGCAGATCTCTCAAGGCTGAACTGAGGGTCAGTCTTGGTTAGGAACCCAGGGTCTGGTAAGGAGAAGGAATTTTGGTTTCCCAGTTGATTCGCTGTGTGACCTGGGAAGGTGTTTGCTGCTTTCTGTGCTTTGGTTTTATGATCTAAAAATGGTTCTATTGGCAGCACCCAAGTTAGAGAGCTGGTGTGGGAATTAAATGAGATAATTCACAGAAAATATTTAGCACAGTGCCTGACACACAGTATGCTTAATAAAATGACACAGTCACTAAGGATAGGGTTGGGATTTAAACACATAGCATCTGACCTCAGGACCTGCACTCTTAACAACTAAATTAACACATGCATATGTAATATATATGCACACACATGCATAAACATATCAATATAATTAAAGGAAAATAAAAAAATCGTAACAAAACTCACAAATAATCTAGAAACCGCATGCAAACTGCATTGAATGCAGATTACTTGGCAATGTTTCTCTGTTTGAAATCTCTGATTCTTTAGGTCATATTTTAAAACTTACGCAACACTTTGAGAACTACATTGGAGGCTTTCTCATGGAGAATGCATCCTGTGTAGTGCATGGAGAGAGTCTAATCCTCCGAATCTTGTTGAAGTATGAGAATATCATACAATACACAGAACACAGTTTTGTATTCACCTCTATCCCTGCCCCTGGATATAGAGTGGGGATTTACTGCTGTCATCAGCAAAGACCACACCTGCCATTTCTCCTAATTCAAACCATGTTCTCTATCATGATATGCTGTTTACTGACCTCTGTGAGTGGACCAGTGATGAGCAGAGTGGTTAAGAGCAGGGCCTTGGAATTACACCCCAGTTTGAACTCTGGCTCATACTTCTGTGTTCTGCAAAATCAAGCATGTGCAAAATCGAGTTGTGCAAAATCTCCTTACTCTAAAATAGACACAATTACATCTCTCCTGAGGATTGTTTTGAAGATAAAATGGAATGAGGAATGAAAACACCAAGCCCAGATGCTGACAAACACTAAGGGTTCAACCAGAAATACCTGTTATTACTGTAATTGGCTATCGTTGAGTCTACAGAGATGTGTACAACCATGATGCAGCCATGTATTCAGAGAGATTAATTTTTGTCACCACGTAGGGCACTCCTCTTTTTTTTGAGATGGAGTCTCGCTCTGTCACCAGGCTGGAGTGCAGTGGCGTGATCTTGGCTCACTGCGACCTCTACCTTCTGGGTTCAAGCAATTCTCCTGCCTCAGCCTCCCTAGCAGCTGGGATTATAGGCATGTACCACCACACCCAGCTAATTTTTGTATTTTTCGTAAAGACGGGGTTTCACCATATTGGCCAAGATGGTCCTGATCTCTTGACCTCGGGGCACCCTTCTTTTATTGCAAAAATTGTGTCTTATTTCTATTTGTAGCCTAAGTGCCTACCTGAATGCCAGCACAACGTCAATGTTGCCTCAAAGGCTCATGGCATGTTGAATACAATATGGTATCTGCCATATCAGTCTTAGGTTTAGATCTCAGTTCTGCTTCAGCTATGCCACATGTGAATGTGGGCAAATTCCTTAAACTCCCGGGAACTGTTTTCTCACTGCCAAATAGGGATGGGACATTTAATGTATGGGAAATGTCTAGCACACAGCCTGGTACATAACGTGTGATGTACAGAAGCAGAAGGTAGCTGCTGTTTTTCATCACTATTAGTATTATTGAAGTATAAAAAAAGTAACATGGAAAGGAAGAAGCCAAGGGTGGTGGTGGAGGCAGAGCAAGGTCTCCCCACTTCTGCACTACTACCGAGTGGGGCTGGATCTTCGGTGCTGTAGGGGTTGTCCTGTGCATCGTAGGGTGTTTGGAGCATCCCTGGTCTCTACCCGTAGGTACCAGGAGCACGTCTCCAGTTGCCATAAGAAAAGATGTCTGTGGACATTGCCAAATGACTCCTAGGGGGCAAAACCTCCCCTGTTGAGAACCACTGGGGTAGAAGGATGGGTGAGTAGCCACTTTGTAGGGAGTGTACTGCCTCTGGAAAGCTGAAAATTGGCAAGGAAAAGAGACGTGGAGTGTGGATGACAGAAATTCCAGAGAGAGAGAAAAGAGGCAGGGAAATACATCATAAACTCTGGGATCAGCAGGTGCCCAGTGGCTGGACTATAGGATATTATTGCAATACTTAGCATTGTTTTTATTGAGAATAAGGCTATGAATGTGGCCAGGGAAAGAGCTTGGTTATCATGCTAGGAGTCTGGGCTTTATCCTGAAGGGTCACCAAATATACTGACACTGTGAGGAATTTGGAGTAGTGTTGCTTGATAAAATAATGAAATTATGACACAGCTATAGCGTGGATGAACCCTGAAGACACTATGCTAAGTGAAATGAGTCAGACACAAAAAGAAGAATATTGTATAATTCCACTTAAATGAGAAGAGTTAAATTCATAGAGAAAGAAAATAGAATTGGTTGTCAGGGGCTGACAGAAGGGGAATGGGAACTTATTGTTTAATGGGTACAGAGTTTAGTTTGGGAAGATGAAAAAGTTCTGGAAATGGGTAGTAGTGATAGTTGCACAGTATTTAGAATGTGCCTAATATCACTAAAATGTATATTTAAAATAGTTCAAAAGATAAATTTTATGTTCCTTATATTCTATCACAATAAAAAATACAAGAAGTCCAGTTACATTTGAATTTCGGATACAACAATAATTTTTTTACTCTAAGTATGTCTCAAATACCGCATAAGCATAGTATAAGTATGTTTCCTGTACAATACTGGACATATTTATACAAAAACAATGATTCATTATTGTTGAAATTCAAAATACTCTTGAAATTCAAATTTAACTGGGTGTGCTGTACTTGTTATTTGCTAAATCTGGCATCCCTAAGTTGGGGACATTGCTGAGGATGGGATAGAGGGAAGGGAATGGTGGCAGGCAGGCCAGAGAGGATGCATTTAGCCACAAGTAGCAGGAAACGTGACGGACAGCAGCTTAGACCAAAAGAGCATTTCCAGTTTCATTAACAGGAAATCCACAGGAAGGTGCTTCCGGGGCTGGTGCAGCTGCTCAACGGTGTTGTTGAAACTCAGGTTCTTCCTGATTTTCTCCTCTGCCAGACTCAGGTATTCATCTCATCAAATCAAGAAGACCACCTCAGCTCTAGACACCAGTCTCCCCCTAACTTCAGCTGTACGGAGCAGGGATAGACACAAAAGACCTTTCCTTCCCAGATGATGTTGAAAAAAAAAAAAGAAAGGAAAGGAAAGAAAAAATAGAATTTTTTTTTTTTTCCTTTTGGGAGAAAAAGCTTTTGAGAAGGCCTCAGACAGAGTAATCGACTTCTCTTCATGCCTCACTTTTCAGAACTGGATCTCACCACTCCCATCTGCAAACCAGTCCCTGCAAAGGGTAGTAGGATTGCTGTAATTGACTTAGGTTAGGAGTCAACAAACTTTTTCTGGAAAGATCCAGATAGCAAATATTTTAGGCTTTGTGGGCCACATGGTCTCTGTTTCACACTACAATTCTGCCATTGTAGTGTGAAAGCAGTCAAAGGAAAAGTTTAAATGGATGCAGCTGTGTTTCAATAAAACTTTATTGAAAAAAACACAGGTGGTGACATAACAACTAAACTCTAAGAGTCTGGACAGAAGCCAGGCAGAGAAAGCTGTGGAAAGAACATTGAACTTGGAGTCAGCCCCACTCACCTGAATTTGAATTCTTGGCTTTGCCTTGTGTCCTTAAGTAACCTACTTCTCCCTGAGCCTCAAATTCTTCAGCTGCAAAATGGGGATAATAATATTTACCTACTAAGGTTCTTGTCAGGGAAGTAGGCAATGGAAGTGAGTGTAAGGAGGGAAGAGTAGAAGGAGTGCAACCATAATCTGAGTGTTCTGAGCTCAAGAATAACAATACAGGCAGGTGGCTGTATTACACGGTGGCTCACACCTGTAATCCCAGCAGAGGCGGGCAGATTACCTGAGGTCAAGAGTTCGAGACCAGCCTGGCCAATATAGTGAAACCCTGTCTCTACTAAAAATATACAAATTAGCCAGGCATGGTGGCACACGCCTGTAATCCCAGCTACTTGGAAGGCTGAGGCAAGAGAATTGCTTGAGCCCGGGAGGCGGAGGTTGCCGTGAGCCGAGATAATGCCACTGCACTCTAGCCTGACCAACAGAGTGAGCCTCTGTCTCAAAAAAAAAAAAAAAAAAAAAAGAAGAAGAAGAATGACAATACAAGTTCCAAATCCCTAACTATTAAGAGTGCTTCCATCTGGGGAGAGACTGAGGGTGTATCAGGTGGGGAAGAGCGGGGAGGGGACTTTCTATTTCAATTTTATAAACTTTGGTGTTGTTTGAAGTTTTAAATATGTAAACGTGATTTAATTTTTGTAATTAAAATACATTCTGTATATCACCTCCTACCCACTAAGGTTATCTACTAGCAAAAAACCAAAACACACACACAACCACAACCAGAAAAGTGTTGGTGAGGATGTGGAGATACTGGAACCCTTGTGGACTACTGGGACATATAAAATGGTGCAGCCTCTCTGGAAAATAGTATAGAGGTTCCCCGCAAAAATTAAAACTAGAATTACCATAGGACCTTGCAATTTCATTTCGGGGCATGCGCTCAAAAGAATTGAAAGAAGGAATATTCACAATAGCCTAAAGGTAGAAACAACCCAGTGCTCATCACAGATGGAGAGAGAAGCAAAATGTGGCCTCTCCATACAACAGAATATTATTTAGTCTTAAAAAGGAAGACCATTCTGATACATGCTACAACACGGATTAACCTTGGGAACATTATTCTAAGTGACATAAACCAATCAATCACAAAAAGACAAGTACCGTATAATTCCACTTATGTGAGGTAACTCGAGTATTCAGATTCATAGAGACAGGAAGTAGAAAGATGGTTGCCAGGAGCTGGGGGGAGGGGAGAATGGGGAGTTGTTTAATGGGGATAGAGCTTCAGTTTTGCAAGAAAGAAAGAATTCTAGAGACGGATGGTGGTGATGGTTGTATAACAATGTGAAGGTACTTAACACTACTGGGCTGTACATTTAAATGGTTAAGATGGTAAATTTAATGTTATGTGTTTCTCAACACACACAGTTTTAAAAAATGCTTGTGGATATCATGGTTGAATAAGAAGTTTTTAAAAGCTTATATTCCTGTAGCGACTTAGACAGTCATCAAGGAGACTGCTTACAGGGAGGAGAACTGGATGAACTGGGTGGGGATGGGAGGGAGAATTTTCCTGTGTACTCTTTCACCTAGTTTGAAATTTTTGCATGCAAATTTTGTATTTTTATTTTTTCTAATATGTAGTAATCTTTAAAATAGTTTAAACATTATTTTAAAAATAAAATAAACATGTTAAATTAAAAAAAAAAACCCACACAAACAAGCAAGCAGGTAGTGGTCCAGGTTTTGTCCAAAAGCTATAGTTGCCAGTCCCTGGAATAGAGAGAAACAGACCTACACATACACCATCAATTTATTTTTTGACCACGTTACAAAGGTAACCCAATGGAGAAAGGATTGTCTTTCAGCACAAGGTAGTGGAGCAGCTGGTCATCCATTTGTAAAAAAGAAAAATAAAATAAAAAGAACTTTGACTAATAGCTTGCACCATATATAAAACTTAAGTAGAAATAGATAATAAGTATTTTAGGTTTTGTGGGACATACGATCTTCATTTCAACTATTTAACACTGCCATTGTAGAGCAATAACATCCATAGACCATGCATAAACAAATGGGTGTAGCTATGTTCCAATAAAACTTCATTTACAAAAACAGGTGGCAATTGTATCTGGCCTATGGGTCATCATTTGCTACCTTAGGCTTAGACTCATGGTTTTCAGCACTTGGCTGTATGTTAATATCAATCAGGGAGCTTTAAGAAATCTAAATCCTCATCTTTGAAGGTGGAGCCGGAGGATAGGTAGTTTTAATAATTTAGGCAATCCTAAAGTGTAAGTCGGGGTTAAAGGTCACTAATTTAAACAAATATGATTTCTCTCCGGGGGTGAACATATTGCCAAAGAAGGAAAAACAGGGTTTTATCTTTTAGCAGACAACTGGGAATGGGAAATAGCTGATGGCCACCGACAGTGTCTACTCCATGGGCAACTGAGTTACAGTGAATTCATTCCATAGATGTTCCTGGAGCACCTACTATTAGTCGGGCTCAGTAGGTAACTGGGCACAGTCCATGACCTCAAAGAGAGGGATTCAGTCAAGTCAACAGGCAACTACAATGACGTGTGACCCTGGTAGGAGGGGAGAAGAAAGTAAGAGAAAGAGGAATTGGGGAACAGAGGAAACGATAAAGACATAATTTGGAAGCAGAACTGATAAGGTGTGCTCAGGGGAGAGAAGAACAGTTTATGAGATTTCCACCATGGACAGCCAGGTAAACATGTAGCCAGACTTAATCTTTCTGTAAAATGGGGAACACCATAGAATCTACCACGTGTCATTGTTGTGAGGGTTAAATTAGTTAATATATGCAAAACACTTAGAACAGTCTTAACAGGTCTTTTTTTTTTTTCAATTTGTTTGAGACGGAGTCTTGCTCTGTCATCCAGGCTAGAGTGTAGTGGCGCAATCTTGGCTCACCGCAACCTCTACCTCCCGGGTTCAAGCAATTCTCCTGCCTCAGCCTCCCGAGTAGCTGAGATTACAGGCGCCTGCCACTGCCCCAGGCTAATTTTTGTACTTTTAGTAGAGATGGGGTTTCACCATCTTGGCCAGGCTGGTCTCGAACTCCTGATCTTGTGATGCACCCGCCTCAGCCTCCCAAAGTGCTGTTACCAGACTTTTATTTTTTTATTAGGGGTGGCTCACTTTCATGCTTCTAACACTTTTTGAAGATAGAATCCCAGTCACTCTCGGTTCTGAGTTTGGAAAGAAAGGGACCCCAGGAGCTCCTAAATGACAGAGGAAGGAGATCTCGACCTCATGGGTCCTAGTCTAGATTTGGGGACATACTAAATGGTTGGAGCTCAGATAGGGTGAGAGTTACCTAATCTAACATCTGATTTTGTGAGGCCTGGCTCCAGTACTGGCTTCATGGTGAAGTTCACCCAACCCCACGCTGAGTCAGAATCCACAGAGAGATAACACCAATGCCAGGGGTGGGGGAGTTACAGGAGTCCCTGGTAAACTCTCTATTCATGGAGGGGGATGAGGAAGGGAATATATTTTCTGCCATTTTTCTGCCTTGTTTCAAGATATCATTATGAAAAATGTAGGGTAAAATGAAATTGTATAGATATTACAATGTTGTCCATGGATTCTACGGCAGGAACTCTTTCGTCAGAAACTTGTTTTAAATCAGAAGCATCTGCAAATATTTCTTCAAATAGAATTGAATATATAGTATTATGAAGAGCTAATAATTTTTCCGTATCATGTGACTTCTTGTGGGTTTTTTTCTTCTCGTGGTAAATAGAATAGGAGGCAGGAAATATGAACTCCATAGGCCAATCTCCATCTCAGAGTCTGCTTCCCACACAACCAATCTATGACAATGGCCACAGGAAAGTTTATTTTTTTTAATTGAAATGTGCAGTGGAAAAATGAAGTCAACAATTTGAAAGGTCATCCAAATATATGCAAAGTGAAGCCATCACTCCAGTTGTCCTAGGGCTGCCTCTGAGAGTGACACATACTTTGAGACAGTGATTCTCAAAGGGTGGCCCAGGAATCCCTGAACGTCCCTGAACCTTCCAGGGGATTTATGAGGTCAAACTGTCTTCATCATAATACTAAGCTTTTTCACTCTCACCCTCTCACAGGCACAGATAATAAGTTCAGGCCAGGAGCGGTGGCTCACGCCATGCCAGCACTTTGGGAGGCCAAGGTGGGCAGATTACCTGAGGTCAGGAGTTCGAGACCAGCCTGGCCAACATGGTGAAACCCCGTTTCTACTAAAAATACAAAAATTAGCTAGATGTGGTGGCTTATGCCTGTAATCTCAGCTACTCAGGAGGCTGAGGCAGGAGAATTACTTGAACCTGGGAGGCGGAAGTTGCAGTGAGTTGAGATCACACCACTGCACTCCAGCCTGTGTGACTGAGCAAGACTCCATTTAAAATAAAACCAAAAAACAAAACAACAAAAAAGAAGTTCAATGGTAGGTTTCAGATTCCACACTGCAACCAACTTTGAGCAACTACCACTTGCCAGGTTTTGGTGGTGGTGTAGAAACTGCCTGCAATTACCCAAAAAGGCTGTTCAAATACTTCTCCCTTTTCCGGCTACAGATGTGCAAGAGGCTGGAGTTGCTTTGTATGCTTTAACCAGAGCAACATATGGTAACAGAGTGAATGCAGAAGCAGATACGAGAATCCAGCTGT
Organism: Rhinopithecus roxellana; assembly: GCF_007565055.1. Lineage (NCBI taxonomy): Eukaryota > Metazoa > Chordata > Mammalia > Primates > Cercopithecidae > Rhinopithecus > Rhinopithecus roxellana. Next base: position 127,442,465 of record NC_044561.1, on the reverse strand, counting down.
CTTCTATTCAGGCAGATAGTAAAGAGAGTTGCAAAAATGTAAAACTATCATTATTTTTGCCTTGTTGTGTTTTGGAACGAAACAAATAGTTCTGTTGAAAAATTTTTAGAAAAAAATCATTTTTCATAAAAATGTTGTTTATGTTAAAATGGAAGGGATTTATTTCTTTGAGATGAAATTATACTAATTTTTAAAATTCTTTGTTTTAATTTGTAATGTAGTAAATAGTCACCCGCATAAAAATTCTTTGAGATCTTATATAATTTTAATAGTGCAAAGTGTTCTGAGAACAAACATTTGAAAACTGCTTTTTGTTTTTTCATCGCAAATTTATTATAAAACACACAGAGGATAAAGTTTAAAATAATAATCTATAATCCCGTCACTAAGAAATACCCTATTTTGGTATTTCTTTCCTTCCATATCAATATCATACTTATATTGCTCATTCTGAAACACTGTCTTGAAAGCAGGAATTTTTTTTTCCATTATAGATGTCACAAATAAATTTAAAATAGGGGTTGGGGGCTTTAAGTACCTTAGATGAATTAACTCCCTGGCCACATTGGGCATTTAAGTGTTTGACACTTTCTGCTATTATAAACATGACAGATTTCCTAGACTGTTCCCTTAGAAGCATTTTCCAGATGTTAAAGTATTGGATCAAAGGGTAGTCATGTTTCAGAGGCATTTGATACATATGGCCAAATTCCTGTTCGACTGGATGGTCTTCTGTGAGGCCAGGCTGGGTCTCTATAACTCAGAATTATACTTGGCACTTCCATGGATGGGTGAATGGATGGATGAATGGATGAACAAATGTGCGAAAGGGATGGTTTCTTTGTACCCACGTTAAAATTGGGTGTTAACAGTTAAATTATTTTGTATTTGCTTAATTTTAGAAAGATGTCTCATTAAGATTGCTGTTGTAATTTTCATTTCCTTCATGTCTGTGACATTAAAAGTGTGGTCTCATGTTGATTGAACATGTCTTTATCTCTTGTCAACTGCCAAAGCCATTGATTCTTGACACCCAGTTCCTTTCATCTTCTAGCACTCAGCCTCCTTGCGGATCAGTTTTCCCCACTCCACCAAGTCAGAGATAAAAGGAAGGAGCCGGGGGCAAGAGCTTTGTGATGAGTCTTCTATGATGTTGCTAGAGGGAAGTGTGTTTTTTCCAAATGAGGATTAATTGCCAACTTTTTTTTTTTTTTTAAGATAGAGTCTCACTCTGTCACCCACACCATCATGGCTCACTGCAGTCTGGACCTCCTGGGCTCAAGTCATCCTCCCACTTCAGCCTTCCAGATAGCTGGGACTGCATGTGCGCACCACTACACCTGGATTTTTTTTTTTTTTTTCATTTTTTTGTAGAGATGGGGTCCCCCTATGTTGCCCAGGCTGATCTTGAACTCCTGGGCTCCAGTGAGTCTCCCACTTATGCCTTCCGAAGTGCTGGGATTACAGGCATGAGCCACCATACCCAGCCAATTGCCAACACTTAAAAACCAGGAAACTTTATATAAAAATTTAAAGTTCTGGCCAGGCGCAGTGGCTCACACCTGTAATCCCAGCACTTTGGGAGGCTGAGGTGGGCAGATCACGAGGTCAGGAGATCGAGACCATCCTGGCTAACACGGTGAAACCCCGTCTCTACTAAAAATATAAAAAACTAGCCGGGCGATGTGGTGGGCGCCTGTAGTCCCAGCTACTCGGGAGGCTGAGGCAGGAGAATGGCGTGAACCCGGGAGGCGGAGCTTGCAGTGAGCTGAGATTGCACCACTGCACTCCAGCCTGGGCGACAGAGTGAGACTCCAGCTTAAATAAATAAATAAATAAATAAATAAATAAATACATTTAAAGTTCGAATCTCTCCTTTAACGATTAAAAGGTTTGGCAATATTGTCACATCACAATTGCTGGGTCTAGGCATCGGTAGCCTTTTCAAAGGGACGCTTGTTTCTTAGTTTATCTTGGTTTCCGTCACTCCCTCCCTGCTGGCCCCACATCCATCGCCTATTTATCCTCACCCTCGTGCTGCCATTTTTCTTGAAGCAAATTTATAAGAACCATGAACTATTTCTACAAAAAGTACGAAAAAAGAACACTATAGGAGATCCCATGTCTTCATAAGAATGCAAAAGCATCCTTGTAAATGAAAAGTCACATATACTTCATAGATATTTGATGCATTTAATGTAACATAATTTTAAAATTTAATATAAACACAGTTGCATATGCTTAAAATACAAAGTATGTCTGTGTTGAAAACAAGTATAATTCTTTCATCCAATACATACTGTGCTCTTAGCTGGAGAGTTTATACCCTGGTATATATCGCACAACATAGGAAGACCCCCATCTCTACAGATACTGAAAAAAAAATTTAGCCAGGCATGGTGGTATGTGCCTGTGGTTCCAGCTACTCGGGAGGCTGAGGCTGGAGGATTGCATGAACCCAGAAGGTCGAGGCTGCAGCAAGCCATGATTGCACCATTGCACTCCAGCCTAGGCAACAAAGCGAGACTCTGTTTAAATAAATACATAAATATATATAAATATATGATTAATTCCCACTTTGAACAAACATACTTCCTGAGTCTTCCTGACCCCTGCAGACACTTGAGTTTGTGAGCCCTAACCAAGCTGCCAAGTGGTGTCCGTTGGTTTTCCTGTTGCGCCTGAGGTAGAAGTTTAAAGCTGAGCTTAAGCGTTTGTCTTTCCCCTGGGAGAAGGAGATTCTCCAGCTCACTTCACATAGTGTTTAGACATCTGGGTTATCCTCGCTTCTCTGGAGAACTATAGCTGAGAAAATGAGAAGCCATCTTTGAAGCAATAACATACACTGCTCTGAGGGACTGAAACAGAAACTGAGAAAAAAAAAAAAAACCACAAGTTTTTCACAGGTGGATGTAAACGTGATCGATTTTGCCATGTCTGTGTTTTCTTCTCTCCTACTGCAGGACTTCCCAATCTTTAGTTATACACTGAAGCTTTTTTTTCTCATTCCTCATGCCATATAAACGAAAACATATTTTCTTCAAATCGACTCACGATTTCATTTAAAGTATCTAAAAGAGAGACTGAATATGACTACCGTAAGTGGAAAATTAGTATTATGTCCCCCAAATAAAATGTAACATTAAAAAATAAACCTGTAAAAAGTGTAAAGAAAGATCTTACATTCTAGCTAGACTCTGTTGCCTGCCTGAGATCCACACCCAAGGCCAGCTCACTCTGTTAAATATATGTTAAAGGAATTCTAGCATCGCTGGGCGCGGTGACTCACGCCTGTAATCCCAGCACTTTGGGAGGCCAAGGCAGGCAGATCACGAGGTCAGGAGTTCGAGACCAGACTGGCCAACATGGTGAAACCTCATTTCTACTAAAGATACAAAAAAATTAGCCGGGCTTGGTGGTGCACGCCTGTAACTGGGAGACTGAGGCGGGAGAATCGCTTGAATCTGGGAGGTGGAGGTTGCGGTGAGCTGAGATCGCGCCACTGCACTGCAGCCTGGGCGACAGGGGCGAGACTCCATCTCAAAACAAAAAACAAAAGGAAATTCTAGCATCAAACTAAGGCTTTCTCTTTGATACAACCAGAAGCATTAGTTGATAATTGAAAGAAAATGGCAAAGGGAATAACTTCCTCACCTTCTCAGTTGGTGACTGAATAGTGTTTAAAGTTCATTTCCTGCCCGGTGCAAACTTTTCTATCACCACTGGTAAGCATTTCATAACTTGTGAAACACTATCTGCGTGTACTGTTATTCATTTATTAATTGCATTGAAAATATTTTTGTTACTACTTGCGTTACTCCACCAACCAGCTACTATACCAGCCTCACATTGATTGAGCAATTACTACACCATGCTATTTTTCTTGTATCCTGACACAAGTTTTCGAACCATTCTTTTATACTACATTTCAATAAATCCTAGTTCCCCTTTTACAGATGATGAAAATAAGACTTAGTGAAGTTAAGAAACTTAGCCAAACTTCACAACTAGTAAATGATACAGTTGAAATTCAAATGAAGTTCGGACGTTACTTCTAATAGCTGGAGGTTATTTATCCTTCAGATCAACCACCAAAGTTGATTTGATTTCACCCCTCAAGGCTCAAGCTCCCAGAACTTAAGAAACAAATGATTCTCCTGTCAGAGAACATGAGTAAAAAACTCCAGAGAAGTGCTACTTTTTCCTTAGCAACAAGGGGAGATATGGTTCCAGACTCTTAGAATCAATCACAAATGTGATTTACATGGAACTGAATTTTTATCCAGAGGAAATATATTTACTTAGTAACTACACCATCTTGAAGGAGGGCAAGCGTCCAGAAATAAAACAACTTTCATTCTGAGTAAGGGAAAATGTGGTGTGGGCCTCCTTCTCCAGTGATAGATGTATAGAATTTTATGGACCAATTATAGCTGAAGAAGATTAGGTTTCTTTGAATTACAGAAGATGAAAGGTCCTGTCACTCCTTTATCAGCTGCCTTCTAGAAGCATCCAGCCATTCACCTATCTGTCCCTTACACCATCCACTCAGCCATTCATTCACTTACCTACTAACCCATCCATTCAGGTATGAAACTAACCATTCACCCAACAAGTCACTGGTCCATCTTTCCACCCTCCTTCCATCCCTTTCTCGAAGTATCCATTCCTCTCTCCATTCATCCATCCATCCATCCACCCATCCATCCATTTACCCATCCATCCATCCATCCAGTCATCCATCCATCCACCCTACCATCTTTTCATCCATTCATCCATCTACCCATCCATCTATCCATTCATCCAATCATCCATCCATCCACCCTACCATCATTTTATCCATTCATCTATCCATTCATGCATCCAATATCCATTCAATCATCCATCCATCTATTTTACCATTCATCCAGTCATCCATCCATCCATCCATCCATCCATCTATCCATTCTTTTTGTTCTCCAAACATTTATTAAGCACACACCACATGCCAGGCCCTGCATTAAGTGCTAAGATTATAAAAGGATACAAAGATAAAAAGAGTACATTTTCTATCTGGGCTACAGACTAACAGGGAGAGAGGTGTGTATAAAGTGAAAAGAATGTGCAAATAGCAGGAAATAAAGGGGGAATATGAGGCCAAGAATGAGACATGCTATCTCAGTCTAAGGCGGGGAGTAAGACTTTCTGAAAGAAACATCTTATAAATTGAGAGTTGAATAAAAAGGTGGCATTGGTCAGATGAAAGCCAGAGGTCTGGCAGGGAGGAGAAAGTTGATTTCAACACAGAGAGCCACATGTGCAAAGGGCGAGCATCCATAGTGTTTGTAATGGTACAGTGCTGGAATATATAAGCTCTACATTTTGGGTTCTGAAGGGATTGTCTCATTCCTGATTGGGCTTCCTGAATTCAGAAGCTTGCCCGGGCTCTCCCTACCTAACGACTTGGATTTTCACTTGTGTTTGCATTCAGATGTTGGCTGAATCTAGGTCAATATTGTCCCAGATTGTTTGGTAGAAGGCCTAAATGCCACAGTATTACTCAGAGCAATTAACCTTTAGTCGTCAACACAGCATATTCACCATACCCCTATTGAACAAGAGACTGGGCTTTTCTCCAGTTCATTTCTCCTGGCCCAGGCTGCCTACTGGCAGACTTGTAATGGAGAATTATTTTGCCTGCAGCAAATATTATGGAAGCTTTCTTGGAGGTCTGAGGTTAAACCAGTGCAGTTTGCTTTTTGCATCTTCTCAGCATCCTCAATGGGGTCATCGTACGTCCCAGCCTTTTTCTGGTGAGGCTAAAAATTGGAAACCAATATCTGTTTCCTTCGCATTTTTACATAGGATAAAACTTTATAGCATGTTGGCACTCATCATTTGGAATAGTAATTCAGTGGGCAATTCAAACCTGTCACTCTTAAAATGCTGTAGTGCCTGACATTGGGTTAGTTTGTAAACTTAAGAAAAGGTGTGCTTGGAATTGGAAAGGCTGTGTGACTTTGGGCAAGTTACTTAGAGTCTCTGGGCCTCAGTTTTCTCCACCTGTAATAGTAGGCACAATAATATACATACCTCATGGAGTTTTTACACAAGTTAATGTTTGAAGTGTTCAGAACAGTTTCTGGCATACAGTAAGCATAGAAGTGTTTGTTAAATAGAATTTAAAAATAGGAAAGAGGTCTAAAATAGTGAAATCCATTTATGCCTAGTGTTCCATTATTGGACCACTAAGCATGTGGGAGTTATTTATATCCTACTGCTCAAGGTCATTGCCAACGTCTGATTTTTCACTTCAAAAAATTGCAACCTCGGGCATAAATGGGTTCAGAGCAAAGGTGCAGGAGCCAGGTAGATTTAGGTTCTGATGTGAACTCTGCCACCTCCTCACTGTGTAGCCTTGGGAAAGCTAATTAACCTCTCTGACAGTCCAGTCACTGTGAAAATGAGGCTATGACAGTTCCTTCCTCTTAGGATGGTGTGGGCTTTAAATGAGATAATGCACAGCACGCTCTTGGCACGGTGCTGTCACAAAATATATGGTGGTTTTTTGCTTCTATGTCATTATTATTCAACTTAAGGTCTGAGTTGGCCAGAATGAAGAATTATGAAATCACATTTGCAAGAGGAAAGCGAAGCCCTGTCCCCCGGGAAACCCAGCTGCCTGCCCTTCTCCTGCATGTCCTCCAGCATCCACTCAGGGATAGGAATCCCTGTGGTCGGGAGAAGGGGCCTCGGTTACTCCTGACAATCCTGGGCCACAGGTCCCATTGGCCTTATTTTATAAACGTGGGCCCTGAATGTTTGCTGACCTGCCCAAGGTGACCCAAGCACTACGTGACAAAGACAACATTTGAGCCCCTGTCCCCTGCCCCACTCTTGGTATGCACCTGGCAGCCCTGGAATCAGACAGACCTGGGTTTGAATCCTGGCTTTGATATTTTCTGCCTGTGAAACTGACAGTGAGTAACTTCATTCCCTTCAGTCCCAAATTCTTCTTCTGTCGAGACGACCAGCAATGGCTGCTCTCAGGGCTTTGGTGAAGATGATGTAAGGCAGAACATGAGAAGTATTCAGCGTCATGCCTGGCCCACAATGAGTGCTTCATCGATGCCTGGCGCATGAATTTGCTGTAATGTATACTGCTCTTATTAATCAGCGCGTTCTCAACGCGACTCTAGGTTTCTAAAAGAAGAGAGAAGATTTTTGAAAGCTAGGACCTCACCCTAGGATGATACATTTATGACTGTCGATTTCCTGGGAATCATATATTTTTTTCTTGTCTGGGTTACGGTGTGTAAACGTTCATAAAAGGACACTGCCCTATTTGAAAGCCAAGAACAGAACAGCTGTTCGGAGAGCATGTGTTGTAGGGAGCTTCTCAAACAATCCCACACCCTGGCCACCAAGTTTGTTTTCTGAAGGGTGGCTCTGGATCCTCGACAATATATATTACTAAAAAGAAAGTGCTTCAGGCACTGGGTCCTTCCCCATGAGTTTCTGCTTCTATGACTGTGGAATTATAAGTCAGTAGATGAAATCCGTGAGAGCCATCCAGTGTATCAGCAAGCGGCAAAATGATACGGATGACACACTTGAATATGAGGATAATTCTAGTGAGATTCATTGCCTGACAGATTAATTACCAAGCTCCGAGTGGGGCGTAGCAGGACAGGATAACCTGGAACCCAGGGGTAGCAACAGTGGACCCCAAAGACAGAGCAAGGGATAGAGCTATCCACTTTTTTTTTTTTTTTTTTTTGAGATGAAGTCTCTCTCTGTCACCAGGCTGGAGTACAGTGGCGTGATCTCGGCTCACTGCAACCTCTGCTTCCTGGGTTCAAACCATTTTCCTGCCTCAGCCTTCCGAGTAGCACAGGTGCGTGCCACCACACCCAGCTAATTTTTGTATTTTTAGTAGAGATGGGGTTTCACCATGTTGGCCAGGATGGTCTCGATCTCTTGACCTCGTGATCCATCCACCATGGCCTCCCAAAGTGCTGGGATTACAGTTGTGAGCCACCGTGCCTGGCCCGCTATTTGCTTTAAGAACAGAACAGGAATTTTCTGTCTAAGGATGCTGCCAATCTGAGGTCACCTCACTCTCCTCCCTTCCTATAATTTCCTACCTGGGATCCCCAGTAGCCAAACCCAACCAGAAGCCCAAGGACACAGCACTACATCAATTGTGTGTTGCCATCATCCATACATGTTGGCCTTGGGAAGCAGAGAGCAGAGATGGGTGGGAAGTGGACCAGGAGGGCCACACAGAAGCAGCACAGCAGGGGAGGTGAGGGCAATGAGCTATGTGGATTCAGAGGCACTGGAGAAGCTAGTCCTGTTAAGATCAGTCGGATTGATCAACTGTTGAGCTAGCAATTCAAAGTACCAGTTAAAGTTGGGCAAATTTTCAGAAATAGCAGCATGTCATGCTGTATTGCAATCTAAAAAACACTATCTTCTGTGAGGAAATACATTGTGAAGCCCAGAGAGCGGAATGATTGACCGAAGGAAAATAGATCGTATTATTCACCTCTACTTTACAGGTTTACTGGATCGACTTTTCCTCCACTCCATCCCGAGGATGCTCACAGCCCTGACAGTGAATGGGAGTTGCCTATTCCATGGTCTTGGGTCCTCTTTGTCCGCCTGTTGACTTTAAGGCCTAGTAACTCAGTTGTGTTTGATCCCATGCTTGCTTATGCCTGTAGTACTTGCTAATGGCAATTGAAATAAGTCACACCTCATTCAGTAAACTGTAAGGATAAAAATAAAGAGAGTTGTTGCTTCTGTGAAAATTCAGTTACATTCTGTGGGAAAATAAAATCAGCAAAGGCCAACCATTATAAAAGAATTGCAAAGTATTTGTGAGCAAGGCAATTGTTCAGTGGGGGGAATCATAAGAATCTAGAACGATTCTATTTATAATCTATGGTTGATAGTCCTATGTCATTCCCTTGCTCCCAATTCAAGCTTGTAGACAGGCTTTTAACAGTCTTCCCTTTGGGGAATTTTTCAAGGGTGACAGAAGCTTCTTCTCTGTGGTCAATTGCTGAAATGGAGAAGAGGAACCCAAGCCTTGCTTATCTTCTGGAATTTTCCACATCTCTTTCCTTTCATCCAAAGACTTTGCTTGTTCTTCTTTCCCTCTTGTGCTCCAGGGACACCCTGGAAACTTTCTTCATTGACCTTTTAATATTACCAAGAATGGGACATGCCCTTTACATCTGACCATTTGTGCTTTATACCTGAGGTATACTGAAGATTCCCCGAGGAAACTGAGAAGGCTTTGAGTATGAATGTCCCTCCTCTCTGCTCATGTGCAATTTTTCTCACTTGCCGTGTTACCTTTGAAACAATTTTTTTCCGTGCATGCCTCTCCTCTAGACAGTAAGGCCCTGAGGACGGGGAACATCTCTCATGCATCTTGGTCCCTTCAATGTCCTGGAATTGCTCTGGAATATTCTAAGCAGACAGCGAATGCTTGTAAAATAATCTGAAAAGTTTTTTGAAAAGTATTGCTGGAGGCATAAAAGGATCCAAAGATTTTGCATTTATAGGTAATAACATATTATTCAAGCTCTTTAGACCCAAAGGATGTCTGGATGGGGATATGGTGAACACACCTGATAGCAATAACTTAAGCATACCTTTAGAATGACCCTGTATGGCAGATGAACCTCAATGTGTGTTCTGAGATAGGGGATATGGAAGTGGCCAGCCTAGAGATTTGTTCCTTGTCTATGAAGAACATCTGAGCCCTGGGCCATCCCATGGAACATGGACCACAGAAGGGATTGAGGCCCTGAGTGTTGGGTTGAATGACTGCCAGGTGAAGGTTGTTAGGGGGAAGGTGCTACATGAAAATGCTACACAAACTGCTTGTCTTTTGCAAGCTATTGCAGTTCTTCTGCTCAGCCCACCACCACTGGGTCACATGGTTCTCATGTCCGGTCTGCTGCCACTGAACTCTCCCTGGTACGTAAGCCCCCAGTAAAACCCCATGTCTCAATTGCTGGTTCTGGGTCTCTTCTTCAGCCTCTTGAATCTGGAGCCAACCCTATTGGAGTCAATAGGGGTTTGGTGTAACAGAGGACTAAGCTTGTTGAAGATCAGATTTGATAAAGCAAATAATTGAAAGCAGAAAAGAGCAGGACACTGCTAGGTCACGCACGATGGCCTCATTGTTTGTTCCATTTTTTTTCTTCTAATCCTTATTTCTTTTCTTTGCCTGAAAGATTTGTGTATCTGTAGGGAATACCTTTGGCTGCAAGTAGCAGAATGCCCAACAAACAATGGTTTAGACCATAAGTTCACTTAGTTATTTCTTTTTTTTTTTTTTTTTTTTTTTTTTTTTTTATTATACTTTAAGTTCTAGGGTACATGTGCATTACGTGCAGGTTTGTTACATATGTATACTTATGCCATGTTGGTGTGCTGCACCCATCAACTCGTCAGCACCCATCAATTCATCATTTATATCATGTATAACTCCCCAATGCAATCCCTCCCTCCTCCCCTCTCCCCCCTCCCCATGATAGGCCCCAGTGCGTGATGTTCCCCTTCCCGAGTCCAAGTGATCTCATTGTTCAGTTCCCACCTATGAGTGAGAACATGCGGTGTTTGGTTTTCTGTTCTTGTGATAGTTTGCTAAGAATGATGGTTTCCAGCTGCATCCATGTCCCTACAAAGGACGCAAACTCGTCCTTTTTTATGGCTGCGTAGTATTCCATGGTGTATATGTGCCACATTTTCTTAATCCAGTCTGTCACAGATGGACATTTGGGTTGATTCCAAGTCTTTGCTATTGTGAATAGTGCCGCAATAAACATACGTGTGCATGTGTCTTTGTAGTAGAATAATTTATAATCCTTTGGGTATATACCCAGTAGTGGGATGGCTGGGTCATATGGTACATCTAGTTCTAGATCCTTGAGGAATTGCCATACTGTTTTCCATAATGGTTGAACTAGTTTACAATCCCACCAACAGTGTAAAAGTGTTCCTATTTCTCCACATCCTCTCCAACACCTGTTGTTTCCTGACTTCTTAATGATTGCCATTCTAACTGGTGTGAGATGGTATCTCATTGTGGTTTTGATTTGCATTTCTCTGATGGCGAGTGATGATGAGCATTTTTTCATGTGTCTGTTGGCTGTATGAATATCTTCTTTTGAGAAATGTCTGTTCATATCCTTTCCCCACTTTTTGATGGGGTTGTTTGTTTTTTTCTTGTATATTTGTTTGAGTTCTTTGTAGATTCTGGATATTAGCCCTTTGTCAGATGAGTAGGTTGCAAAAATTTTCTCCCATTCTGTAGGTTGCCTGTTCACTCTGATGGTAGTTTCTTTTGCTGTGCAAAAGCTCTTTAGTTTAATTAGATCCCATTTGTCAATTTTGGCTTTTGCTGCCGTTGCTTTTGGTGTTTTAGACATGAAGTCCTTGCCCATGCCTATGTCCTGAATGGTATTACCTAGATTTTCTTCTAGGGTTTTTATGGTATTAGGTCTAACATTTAAGTCTCTAATCCATCTTGAATTAATCTTCGTATAAGGGGTAAGGAAAGGATCCAGTTTCAGCTTTCTACTTATGGCTAGCCAATTTTCCCAGCACCATTTATTAAATAGGGAATCCTTTCCCCATTTCTTGTTTCTCTCAGGTTTGTCAAAGATCAGATGGCTGTAGATGTGCGGTATTATTTCTGAGGACTCTGTTCTGTTCCATTGGTCTATATCTCTGTTTTGGTACCAGTACCATGCTGTTTTGGTTACTGTAGCCTTGTAGTATAGTTTGAAGTCAGGTAGCGTGACGCCTCCAGCTTTGTCCTTTTGACTTAGGATTGTCTTGGCAATGCGGGCTCTTTTTTGGTTCCATATGAACTTTAAAGCCGTTTTTTCCAATTCTGTGAAGAAACTCATTGGTAGCTTGATGGGGATGGCATTGAATCTATAAATAACCTTGGGGAGTATGGCCATTTTCACGATATTGATTCTTCCTATCCATGAGCATGGTATGTTCTTCCATTTGTTTGTGTCCTCTTTGATTTCACTGAGCAGTGGTTTGTAGTTCTCCTTGAAGAGGTCCTTTACATCCCTTGTAAGCTGGATTCCTAGGTATTTTATTCTCTTTGAAGCAATTGTGAATGGAAGTTCATTCCTGATTTGGCTCTCTGCTTGTCTGTTACTGGTGTATAAGAATGCTTGTGATTTTTGCACATTAATTTTGTATCCTGAGACTTTGCTGAAGTTGCTTATCAGCTTAAGGAGATTTTGGGCTGAGACAATGGGGTTTTCTAAATATACAATCATGTCATCTGCAAACAGGGACAATTTGACTTCTTCTTTTCCTAACTGGATACCCTTGATTTCTTTCTCTTGCCTGATTGCCCTAGCCAGAACTTCCAACACTATGTTGAATAGGAGTGGTGAGAGAGGGCATCCCTGTCTTGTGCCAGTTTTCAAAGGGAATTTTTCCAGTTTTTGCCCATTCAGTATGATATTAGCTGTGGGTTTGTCATAAATAGCTCTTATGATTTTGAGGTACGTTCCATCAATACCGAATTTATTGAGCGTTTTTAGCATGAAGGGCTGTTGAATTTTGTCAAAAGCCTTTTCTGCATCTATTGAGACAATCATGTGGTTCTTGTCTTTGGTTCTGTTTATATGCTGGATTACGTTTATTGATTTGCGAATGTTGAACCAGCCTTGCATCCCAGGGATGAAGCCCACTTGATCATGGTGGATAAGCTTTTTGATGTGCTGCTGAATCCGGTTTGCCAGTATTTTATTGAGAATTTTTGCATCAATGTTCATCAGGGATATTGGTCTAAAATTCTCTTTTTTTGTTGTGTCTCTGCCAGGCTTTGGTATCAGGATGATGTTGGCCTCATAAAATGAGTTAGGGAGGATTCCCTCTTTTTCTATTGATTGGAATAGTTTCAGAAGGAATGGTACCAGCTCCTCCTTGTACCTCTGGTAGAATTCAGCTGTGAATCCATCTGGTCCTGGACTTTTTTTGGTGGGTAGGCTATTAATTGTTGCCTCAATTTCAGAGCCTGCTATTGGTCTATTCAGGGATTCAACTTCTTCCTGGTTTAGCCTTGGGAGAGTGTAAGTGTCCAGGAAATTATCCATTTCTTCTAGATTTTCTAGTTGGTTTGCGTAGAGGCGTTTATAGTATTCTCTGATGGTAGTTTGTATTTCTGTGGGGTCAGTGGTGATATCCCCTTTATCATTTTTTATTGCATCTATTTGATTCCTCTCTCTTTTCTTCTTTATTAGCCTTGCTAGCGGTCTGTCAATTTTGTTGATCTTTTCAAAAAACCAACTCCTGGATTCATTGATTTTTTGGAGGTTTTTTTGTGTCTCTATCTCCTTCAGTTCTGCTCTGATCTTAGTTATTTCTTGCCTTCTGCTAGCTTTTGAATGTGTTTGCTCTTGCCTCTCTAGTTCTTTTAATTGTGATGTTAGAGTGTCAATTTTAGATCTTTCCTGCTTTCTCTTGTGGGCATTTAGTGCTATAAATTTCCCTCTACACACTGCTTTAAATGTGTCCCAGAGATTCTGGTATGTTGTATCTTTGTTCTCATTGGTTTCAAAGAACATCTTTATTTCCGCTTTCATTTCGTTATGTACCCAGTAGTCATTCAGGAGCAGGTTGTTCAGTTTCCATGTAGTTGAGCGGTTTTGATTGAGTTTCTTAGTCCTGAGTTCTAGTTTGATTGCACTGTGGTCTGAGAGACAGTTTGTTATAATTTCTGTTCTTTTACATTTGCTGAGGAGTGCTTTACTTCCAATTATGTGGTCAATTTTGGAATAAGTGCCATGTGGTGCTGAGAAGAATGTATATTCTGTTGATTTGGGGTGGAGAGTTCTATAGATGTCTATTAGGTCCGCTTGGTGCAGAGATGAGTTCAATTCCTGGATATCCTTGTTAACTTTCTGTCTCGTTGATCTGTCTAATGTTGACAGCGGAGTGTTGAAGTCTCCCATTATTATTGTATGGGAGTCTAAGTCTCTTTGTAAGTCTCTAAGGACTTGCTTTATGAATCTGGGTGCTCCTGTATTGGGTGCATATATATTTAGGAGAGTTAGCTCTTCCTGTTGAATTGATCCCTTTACCATTATGTAATGGCCTTCTTTGTCTCTTTTGATCTTTGATGGTTTAAAGTCTGTTTTATCAGAGACAAGGATTGCAACCCCTGCTTTTTTGTGTTCTCCATTTGCTTGGTAGATCTTCCTCCATCCCTTTATTTTGAGCCTATGTATGTCTCTGCATGTGAGATGGGTCTCCTGAATACAGCAGACTGATGGGTCTTGACTCTTTATCCAGTTTGCCAGTCTGTGTCTTTTAATTGGAGCATTTAGTCCATTAACATTTAAGGTTAATATTGTTATGTGTGAACTTGATCCTGCCATTATGATATTAACTGGTTATTTTGCTCGTTAGTTGATGCAGTTTCTTCCTAGCCTCGATGGTCTTTACATTTTGGCATGTTTTTGCGATGGCTGGTACCAGTTGTTCCTTTCCATGTTTAGGGCTTCCTTCAGGGTCTCTTGTAAGGCAGGCCTGGTGGTGACAAAATCTCTAAGCATTTGCTTATTTGTAAAGGATTTTATTTCTCCTTCACTGATGAAACTTAGTTTGGCTGGATATGAAATTCTGGGTTTAAAATTCTTTTCTTTAAGAACGTTGAATATTGGCCCCCACTCTCTTCTGGCTTGTAGAGTTTCTGCCGAGAGATCTGCTGTTAGTCTGATGGGCTTCCCTTTGTGGGTAACCCGACCTTTCTCTCTGGCTGCCCTTAAGATTTTTTCCTTCATTTCAACTTTGGTGAATCTGGCAATTATGTGTCTTGGAGTTGCTCTTCTGGAGGAGTATCTTTGTGGCGTTCTCTGTATTTCCTGAATTTGAATGTTGGCCTGCCCTACTAGGTTGGGGAAGTTCTCCTGGATGATATCCTGAAGAGTGTTTTCCAACTTGGTTCCATTTTCCCCCTCACTTTCAGGAACCCCAATCAGACGTAGATTTGGTCTTTTTACGTAATCCCATACTTCTTGCAGGCTTTGCTCATTTCTTTTTCTTCTTTTTTCTTTTGGTTTCTCTTCTCGCTTCATTTCATTCATTTGATCCTCAATCGCTGATACTCTTTCTTCCAGTTGATCGAGTCGGTTACTGAAGCTTGTGCATTTGTCACGTATTTCTCGTGTCATGGTTTTCATCTCTGTCATTTCGTTTATGATCTTCTCTGCATTAATGAGTCTAGCTGTCAATTCTTCCACTCTTTTTTCAAGATTTTTAGTTTCTTTGCGCTGGGTATGTAATTCCTCCTTTAGCTCTGATAAGTTTGATGGACTGAAGCCTTCTTCTCTCCTCTCGTCCAAGTCATTCTCTGACCAGCTTTGATCCATTGCTGGCGATGGGCTGCGCTCCTTTGCAGGGGGAGATGCGCTCTTATTTTTTGAATTTCCAGCTTTTCTGCCCTGCTTCTTCCCCATCTTTGTGGTTTTATCTGTCTCTGGTCTTTGATGGTGGTGATGTACTGATGGGGTTTTGGTATAGGTGTCCTTCCTGTTTGATAGTTTTCCTTCTGACAGTCAGAAGGACTGTCTGTTGGTCTGTTGGAGATTGCTTGAGGTCCACTCCAGACCCTGTTTGCCTGGGTATCAGCAGCAGAGGTTGCCGAAGATAGAATATTGCTGAACAGCGAGTGTACCTGTCTGATTCTTCCTTTGGAAGTTTCCTCTCAGGGGTGTACTCCACCCTGTGAGGTGTGGGGTGTCAGACTGCCCCTAGTGGGGGATTTCTCCCAGCTAGGCTACTCAGGGGTCAGGGACACACCTGAGCAGGCAGTCTGTCCGTTCTCAGATCTCAACCTCCGCGTTGGGAGATCCACGGCTCTCCCCAAAGCTGTCAGACAGAGTCGTTGGCGTCTGCACCGGTTCCCGCTACTTCCCCTGTTGGTCTTCAGCTGTGCGCTGTCCCCAGAGGTGGAGACTACAGAGACAGGCAGGCTTCCTTGAGCTGCTGTGAGCTCCACCCAGTTCGAGCTTCCCAGCGGCTTTGTTTACCTACTTAAGCCTCAGCAATGGCGGGCGCCCCTCCCCCAGCCTCGCTGCTGCCTTGCCGATAGATCGCGGCAGACTGCTGTGTTAGCAGTGAGGGAGGCTTCGTGGGCGTGGGACCCTCCCGGCCAGGTGTGGGGTATATTCTCCTGGTGTGCCTGTATGCTTACAGCGCAGTATTGGGGTGGGAGTTACCCGATTTTCCAGGTGTTGTGTGTCTCAGTTCCCCTGGCTAGGAAAACGGATCCCCTTCCCCCTTGCGCTTCCAGGTGAGGCGATGCCTCGCCCTGCTTCAGCTCTCGCTGGTCAGGCTGCAGCAGCTGACCAGCACCGATTGTCCAGCACTCCCTAGTGAGATGACCCCAGTACCTCAGTCAAAAATGCAGAAATCACCGGTCTTCTGTGTCGCTCGCGCTGGGAGTTGGAGACTGGAGCTGTTCCTATTCGGCCATCTTGCACTTAGTTATTTCTTAAGAAGTCCACAGTTCAGCAGCCCAAAGGTCATACAGTGGTTTAATAATGTCATCAGGAAAGAACGTCTTCCTGTCTTTCCATTGAATTATCTTCAGAGCACTGGCTTTTGTCCCTGGGCTCATAATCTCGCGGTTGTCACTAATTTAAATGTCCCATCCCGGCATGGCAGGGTCCAGAACGGGAAGGGAAAGGTCTTCTTCCTTGCATGGCTCTCTCTGATGTAGGAAAACGTTTCTAAGAAACTCTCATAGACTTGTCCTTTCCTCATTGGCCACACCTGAGCCAATTGGGTTAATTGCCCACCTGCAGACAAATCACTGGCACATTTTAACACGTTGCCGCAAGCTACAAATGGGCTTGAAGCAAGTGTGGCTTATCCCCCTAGGGATGGATCCATCACTGTCTGGAAAAATAAACAGGGTCTATTTGCAAAGAAATGGGGGAACCAGCAGTGTCTGCTGCAATGTATTTGTTACCATGGCAAACACATGTATTGAGATACACGCCTTTAATGCAGGAGTTTTGAAGCCATGAGAGATACCTCAAGAAATTCATCAAGCTATCTGTGCTCACCATTTGCCCTTCCCTGAGACATAGCTTTTTTGTCTCAAGATCAAAGACAGCGTTTTCTGAACATTTAGAAGACAACATTCAGGCTTTTCTTGGGAGACAGAGGTGCATAGAGGGTCAGGGAGGGAAATGGGCTGGTGATTGAGAAAGGGGAAGTGACTCCAACCTGGTAGACAAATGGCAATGCCTAGTACCAAGAAAAGGACAACACTCCTTTTGGGGAATTGCTGTTTTCTGTGGGTACCAGGTACCAGCACCACCTTTGCCCTCAGTCTTCCTGGTGGGGGCAGCTATGGGATGGTAGTGACATCTGGCTTCTGAGTGCAGAGGTTCTGGGGGCAGCAATATGAGTCTCTGACTCTCATTCTACGGTCAGGGGAAAGGTCATCCGTGAAGAGCATCTCTGAGCCAACTTGCAGCATCAGAGTTCAGCAGACGGTGCAAGAGCCAGTCAGGAGTGGAGATAATGGGCAGAAACAGCGACTGTAACCGTATAGTGACTCCCTGGGGACTCTGAACCCTCAGTTTTCTTATTTGTAAAAATAGGGACTGTGGTTGGGCATGGTGGCTCACACCTGTGATCCTAGCACTTTGGGAGGCTGAGAGGGGTGGATCCCTTGAGCCCAGAAGCTCAAGACCAACCTGGGCAACACGGCGAAACTCTGTCTCTACCAAAAAATACAAAACTTAGCTGGGCGTGATGGTGCGCACCTGTTGTCTCAGCTACTCAGGAGGCTGAGGTGGGAGGATCCTTTGAGCCCAGGAGGCAGGGGTTGCAGTGAGCTGCTGCACTCCAGGCTGGGCACAGAGCAAGACCCTGTCTCAAGAAAACAAAACAGAAACAAACCAACTAAAATGGGGTCAAAACTGTGTCTATCTCATAGATACGATTAACAATAGAATATGTTTAAAGTGCTTAGCTCAGTGCCTAAAATACTAAACCTACTCAATAATAGCTATTATAATATTAGTATTTTCTGATATTGTACGATTATAGAAAAAGCAGAGACTCCACAACCAAGATGAAGATGGAAATTCTGAGAAATTGAGTTGGTAACATCTTGGAGCTAAACTCATTTGATAGAGAAAAAAGAAGAGATGTGGTGCCATTTGAGTCTCAATATTGGGGAGCAGATTCCTGTCCACTAAATTAAGGTACTAATTGAAGGCCCAAGTCCCTTTGAAAATCACATTCTCTTTGGAGTGCAGCCTTTTCAATTCTGCTGCTAATGGTACCATAGCTGAGGCAGTCACAGTGTCATCCAGATGTCTCTCTCCCCTGTATGCTGAATTAGACATATTATGCTACAGATTATCTGTCTACCATCTATTTCCATCATCTGTGTCTGTATGTATCTATGTCTATCTATGTCTATATCTATCTGTCTATCTATGTCTCTGTATCTATCTATCTATCTATCTATCTATCTATCTATCTATCTCTATCCATCCTATTTAGTTCTTCATCTGTGACATGCACCATAGCATTGTCTCATTGAATCCTCACCATAACTCTTCAGGCTAGAATAGAGGCTTTCAAACTTTTTGGAAAAGTTACAATTAGGACAATCACTTTTGCTGAGAACTCTGTTTATAGAAACACACACACACATCTGAAAAAGTTGCTTATATTTACTCCATGTGACACATTCTATTCAATTCTATGCTACTGTATTCTATTCTGGTCCATTTAAAACATAATTTATTGTGAGCCACAATATGGCTTTTATGAATCACTATTCAATTGAGCTGTTGTTATTCCCCATTTATAGAAGAGGAAAGAGTTGGAGGAGATTACAGACAGATGTGAAGAAGCTCAGCCCGTCAGAGTAAGAGCTGGTATCGAACCAATAGCTTCTCTGATGTCCAAGCACTGACCATGATGCCCTGCTGCCTCTCACGGTGCTCCTCTGAGGATGGGTGCTTCACACCCAGCTAGTTCCCCGATTACTTTACAACGACCATCAAGCCCACCCACCTGCCTCTAGCTCAGTGGTTCTCAATGCTGGCTGCATGTTGGAGTCATTGGAGCCACTGTCCTGAGGATGAAAATTGCATAGACCTGGACTGGGGCCTGCTCAGGAGTACTTTGTATTTTTTTATCCAACTTATTTATATTTTTAGATCTAAAGTGAGTCTCGGCCAGGCGCAGTGGTTCACACCTGTAATCCCAGCACTTTGGGAGGCTGAGGCAGGCAGATCACTGGAGGTCAGGAGTTCAAGAACATTCTAACCAACACGGCGAAACCCAGTATCTACTGAAAAAAAAAAATTACAAAAGTTAGCCAGGCGTGGTGACAGGCACCTGTAATTCTAGCTACTCGGGAGGCTGAGGCGGGAGAATTGCTTAAACCCAGGAGGTGGAGGATGCAGTGAGCCGAGATCGCGCCATTGCACTCCAGTCCGGGTGACAGAGCGAGACTCCGTCTTGATAAATAAATAAATAAATCAATAAAAGTAAAGTGAGTCTCAACATATTGAACTATTTTAAAAAATCCATTCTGCTAATCTATGCTTTTAATTTATTTACATTGAAAGTAATTACTGACAAGGAAGAACTTACTTCAGCCACTTAGCTCTTTGTTTTCTGTATATCTTGTATGCTTTTTGTTCCTCATTTTTGTATTTAGTTGATTTTTTTTGTAGTATATCATTTTCATTTTCTTTTTGGTATATGTTTTCCTTATTGTCTTAGGGGTTGTCTTGGGGATTGCAATTAACTTCTTGTCCTTATCAAACCCTAGTGAATAATACCAACTTCATTTCAATAGTATAAAAACAGTCAGCTCCTACACATCTCTATTCACTCCCCTCCCTGTTGTTATTGTCACAGATTATATCTTTGTACATGTGTGCCCATTAACAATGATGTATAATTATCGTTTCATGAATCTAACTTTTAAATCATATAGAAACAGAAAAGGAGTTACAAAAGAACGGTAGGTACTTTGCATTTTTTAAAGTCTACCCATCCGATCTCAGAGTGCACCCAGGGTTAAGAATCCCCATAGGGCAGAGCCTAATCAGGCGCTTACTTCTTTCTGTTTTAGTGGGGGCTGAGCCTGCAAAGCAAACTAGCTCATTTGCTGGGACATTTATAACCAGGGAAGATTAAATAATATGTACAAGCAGAAACACAAGGCATATTATTAAAGCAAGCATGTGTGCAAACCAGTGTCCTTTCAATAGCAGCACTGTTTTCCTCTTCCCCCAGCTGGCTCCCAAGTATGTGATGCCGCCGCAGAACCGGCTGTGGGGAGGAAAAAAATGAAGTGCACTTTTCTGATTTTGTCTGGTACCATCCACTTTCACTCAACCTTCCCTCGAGGAGAGAAGAACAATCCTCCCATTGAGTCGACTTTGTAGCTTGAATCTGAATCTGCTTTAATAATTCCTGTTTTTCTGTTTGTGTATAATTATTTCAACTCTCTGGGTCACTGAGTCCTCCGTGAAATCAGGGGGCTGCCTTATGTTCATATCTATGGTATAGAAAAGCCAAAGAATACAGTCAAATTCAATTTCCTCCTCCTGCATAAATGGAAGAATTTCTGAATTCTAAGTGTTTTCTCCACATGAACAATCTATTCTTGGGAAAAGAGGACTGCCCTTCATGAATGATGAAGGAGGCCATCGTCGATTGGGTAGAGTCCATTTCCTTCTTAGGAAGCAGCATTAAGAATTCATGGCTTGTTTGTTTCCTGATATAGGAAAAAAAATTCACATGCATAACAGCATAAATCTCACCCACATATTTAGGTAATAAATTAGGATGAAAATCTCCTACAATAATTAGATTTGAAAATGCCACATTCCTGTAGAGCTACTCAAACACCTTAGGGAGTGGACTATGATGATGTTCCAGTAAGCCTCAGTGTGTCTAGCTGTGAAATGGGTAACAAAATCCCATCTTCTGAAGAAAGGCTGACATTGTCAAAGGAAATCATGAAGTGCCACATTTGTGACCAGCCTTGAGCTTCATGGTCTTTTATTTTAAAAAGATACAATGTAATGCTTCATAGGAGTTATCCTAATAGCTCACTATAATAGCAGGCTCTCATGGGATTCTTGCCTGGCGTACTGCATCTTGGCAAATATTGATGCGGGATTATTTTGTTCAATCCCAATAATAAGTGTATCAGATAGGAAGTGATATTAACCCCACTTTTCAGATAGCAAAGCAGGGGTTCAATGAGGTTAACCCATTTATGCCTGAGGTTGCAATTTTTTAACTTTGAAAAATCAGACCTCGATGATGACCTTGAGCAGCAGGATATAAATAATTTCTACACGCTTAGCGTTCCAATAATGGAACACTAGGCATAAATTTAGTAAGCTCAGTTGTGCCATCTGAAAAGTGGGATTACTATCACTTCCTCACTTCATATAACCTGCAGACATCATTGCCAGGATAGGAAGACAGGTTGTAGGGCAACTGAAGGCCTAGTCACTTTTCCCCAAAGTTGGGGGGACGTCACTTTTGGAGAACCAGACGCTTTTAGGCATTATACAAATGCATTCCATGTATTTAAATGAATGAATCAAACAACAAATGTATCAAGTAATGTCATACGCTTCAATGGACAAATATTATTACTTTAGGGCAAGAACTAATAAAAACAAAATGAATGGCTTACAGAAAAAATATTGAGTAAATAATAATCCAGGCAGTACATGTCAAAAATCTTAATAGCTTATTCGAATTACTAGAAAATATTTTTAAAATGGTGGAATAGATAGTGTGAAGGCCGGGCGCGGTGGCTCACGCCTGTAACCCCAGCACTTTGGGAGGCCGAGGTGGGTGGATCATCTGAGGTCAGGAGTTCGAGACCAGCCTAGCCAACATGGTGAAACCCCGTCTCTATAAAAATACAAAAAATTAGCCAGGCATGGTGATGAGCACCTGTAATCTCAGTTACTCAGGAGGCTGAGGCAGGAGAATTGCTTGAATCCAGGAGGTAGAGGTTGCAGTGAGCTGAGATTACGCCACTGCACTCCAGCCTGGGCAACAAGAGTGAAACCTTGTCTTAAAAAAAAAAAAAAAAAAAAAAAAAAAAAAAAGCCGGGCGCTGTGGCTCAAGCCTGTAATCCCAGCACTTTGGGAGGCCGAGATGGGCGGATCACAAGGTCAGGAGATCGAGACCATCCTGGCTAACCTGGTGAAACCCCGCTCTCTACTAAAAAATGCAAAAACTAGCCGGGCGAGGTGGCGGGCGCCTGTAGTCCCAGCTACTCAGGAGGCTGAGGCAGGAGAATGGCATAAACCCGGGAGGCGGAGCTTGCAGTGAGCTGAGATCCGGCCACTGCAGTCCAGCCTGGGTGACAGAGCGAGACTCCGTCTCAAAAAAAAAAAAAAAGAAAGAAAATGTGAAGGACCCTTTATATTTTTTCAATGAGTGAACTCATTGTTTCCAGAGTCATAGTCTCCCAAATATTATCAGAACCTCTAATTGTCCAGGGGCAGGGGCACATTCCCAGTTCTCCTTTTGCCACAGGGCACAGCCCAGTACTGGAGCCCTGCAAACCCTTAGGAAATTTTGCTGAAAGTGTGGTGTGTTCAAAGGAGCCTGGGTGACTTTGCTGTTCTGTCGTCACCTTGCTGTGTGGCCTTGGACAAGTCACTTCACCTCTCTGTACCCCGGATTTTTTCTTTATAAAATAAATCTGTGGACAAGTTTGCATCTAAAGTATATTCCAGTGCTATGTTTCTGGGAGGAATGAGCTAATTAATTCAAAAATTATTAAGTGGATATTCCCCCTAGCTATTTTGGGAGGGAGTAGCCTAGCCTGGGGATTTAGAGTAGGACTCTGGGTGAAGAATAACTGGTTTAACTTTTGTCTCCACCACTTCTTTCCCTCCCTCCCTTCCCCCCTCCCTCCCTCCCTCCCTTCCCCCCTCCCTCCCTCCCTCCCTCCCTCCCTCCCTCCCTTCCTTCCTTCCTCCTTCCTTCCTTCCTTCCTTCCTTCCTTCCTTCCTTCCTTCCTTCCTTTCCTTTCTTTCCTTCCTTCTTTTCCTTTTTTCTTTTTTCTTTCTTTTTGAGATAGAGTCCTGCTCTGTCACCCAAACTGGAGTGCAGATCTCGGCTCACTGCAACCTCCGACTCCCGGGCTCAAGCAATTCTCTTGCTTCAGCCTCCCAAGTAGCTAGGATTACAGCGCCCACCACCATGCCCAGGTAATTTTTTTTTTTTTTTTGTATTTTTAGTAGAGATGGGGTTTCACCATGTTGGCCAGGCTGGCCTCGAACTCCTGACCTCGTGATCTGCCTGCTTCGGCCTCCCAAAGTGCTAGGATTACAGGCGCAAGCCACCACACCCAGCCACCACCACTTCCTTCTGTGTGGCTTTAAGCAAGTTACTTAAATTCTCTGCACTTCAGTTTCCCATAGAGTTCATGTACATCAATTGTTGAAGGGCTGACGTCTGGCACATTGGAAATATTATCAAATGTTAGTTATCCGTGAATCAGGGGACTGATTTTGTAACTACCCAAATCATATTTATTTTTTAGAGGAATGAAGATGAAAATAGTGGTGGTTTGTGTCTAGCATCGCACTATGTTTGCCAAGATTAATTTGCAATGAGGTGTTTTCAAACAGGATGTTCAGCCACTATATGTACTTCTTGAAGTAACCAGCAGGTGGTGAAGTTGGATTATATTTTAGATGGTCAGGGCCTGGTGTTCCTCTTGCCTGGGGTTTTGTGGGAGGAAAAAAAAATAGCTTTCTTTTTTATCAACATCCAAAACCATTAACATCTGGAATCAATAGAGGCTGTATCTGTCACTTAATGCTATAGAAATAGCAAGAAAAAGGTCCTGCCGTTTAGTATACCAGTTCTCAAAATGTCAGCATCATTTGCGTCACCTGGGGGGACTTGTCAGAAATGCAGTCTATCTGGTCCCACCCCCAGGATGAAATTGGAAACTCTAAGGATGAACCCAGTCATCTGTGTCTTCAAGAACTCTCCAGTGGTTCTGGTGCGCTTGCGTTACAGAGCCACTGTGCCAGAGGTCTTAGTATTGTCTGCAAATGTGAGCAGGTAAAGAGAGGGTGTTTGGCGAGTGTCACTACCTCAGTGCAGGCCAGGGACCAGCGGTTCCACATCATTGTGGGGGAATGCTAGAATGCAGGGTCTCTGGCCGCACCCCAAACAGGCTGGATCGAAATTTGCATTGTCACCAAATCCTGGAGATTCTCCTGCATGATCTCTTTCTCTTTTTCTTTCCTTCTCTTCCTTTCTCATTCTCCTCTCTCTTCCCCTTTGCCATCTCCACTGCTCACTTTCTCAGTGACAATTGTACATACCCCTCGCAGTGCCGGCTGCTCAGGTAGAAAAGTAGAGAAGACTCTTCTATTTCCCAGCCTGAGAAAATTTGCTTACCTGTAATCCCAGCACTTTGGGAGGCAGAGGCGGGCAGATCATTTGAGCCCAGAAGTTTAAGATCAGGTTGGGCAACATGGCGTAACTTTGTCTCTACAAAAAATACAGAGATTGACCCAGCATAGAGTCATGTGCCTGTAGTCCCAGCTACTGAGGAGGATGAGGTGGGAGGATCATTTGAGCCTGAAAGGCAGAGGTTGCAGTGAGTGGAGATCGTGCCACTGCACTCCAGCCTGGGACAGAGTGAGACCCTGTCTAAAAAAAAAAAAAAAAGAAAAAGAAAAAGAAAGAAAGCTTACTTGAAGCCTACTAGAGACAGCCAGGTAACATACGGTGTGAGACACCTGTGCCGCCACCTGAGTGCCAAGAGCAGGGAAGGACACTTTGAGTTGGGAACTTCGCACAGAGGGTGGCCTTGAGCAGCACCGAGAAATCCAGTTGAGATCTTTGCTGTCTCCACATCCTCCTCTCCCCGTGTCGTCTGTTGTTCTTTTTCTACTTACCTGTCTTCTGGCTCTTTTCATCTGTGGATAGTTTATTCCCATAACTCAGTCTCACCAGGATGACTTAGAGTCTAAAGTATGTGTCAGCGGTTCTCAAAGTGCAGTCCGTCGCCAGCAGCAGCATCACTTTGGAACTTGTTAGAAATACAGATTCTCAGACTCGCTCCAGACCTTCTGCATTAGAAACTTTAACAAGGCTTCCAGAAGATTTTGACACACATGACAGCTAGAGAACCATGGCTGTAGATGGTGGCGGAAATTGTTTATTGCCTACTCAAGCCACGGGTTCAAATTCTTCTTGGTAACAGACTCAGATGGGGGTCCAAGTTTCAGGTGAGTAACAAGCACTGTTCCGGGAAACAGTAGG
Source organism: Rhinopithecus roxellana (assembly GCF_007565055.1). Taxonomy (NCBI): domain Eukaryota; kingdom Metazoa; phylum Chordata; class Mammalia; order Primates; family Cercopithecidae; genus Rhinopithecus; species Rhinopithecus roxellana. The sequence continues at coordinate 127,417,111 of NC_044561.1, read as the reverse complement.
CCCTTTCCCTTGCCCCAGGAGAATGAAATTGCGATTCTACTTCGTGATTCGTCTAACTTGCGATTCTGCTTTGCAATGATAGGTAGTGGCAAATCAGGGACCCAAGAAACAACGGACGGCACAGTCAAAATAAGGTGATTTAAGGAACGCTTCCTGAAAATAGGCTATTTATAGGGATGTGAATGTGTGGTAATGCAAGGAAGAGTGAAGCAACCACAGACAACAGCTGAGCAGCTGCCTTCCCCGTGAGAAGGATCCCTTCAACTCTAGACCTAAGGGAGCAAGAGAGGATAATTTAGGAGAGAGTCAAGTCGGGGGAGTCCTTGATAGGAGCAGTGACCTTACGTCAAAGTCCTCAGCCAGCCTGAGGTCAAGCCAGGGGGAAGTCAAGGGACTCCTTCCCCTCTCCCCATCACTGTCTTCTCTCCCTGAGACCTTGAGCTGGCACCCCCCATTGGCTGAGACCATCCAGGTATACAGGAACCCTAAAATATTTACAGGTAGGCTTTACCAGTCTACATAGGGTATTAAAGAGCAGAATATGAATTTGGGGGGCAAAAGGAAGACATCCTGTTCATTGGTCAAGGGGTGAGCTGGTGGCCCAATCTGGCCAATGAGACATATGGGAAAGTCTGCCGGATGCTTCTGGAAACATTTTCTTCCCTGACTGTCATAGGAAGAAGGTTCTTCTCCTTCCTACATGCTTGGGATGCTTTTGAGAAGATGCACTTCTTGGACTTTGCAGCCACATTTGGTCACAAGGGGAATGCAAAGAGAACTACTGTCAATAACACTTAAAACACAAACACATTGCCTAGCTGTATGAAATATTTTTTCTTTACATATTTATCATACAAGCTTTTTTCTATTAAATTTTTGTTGTTTTACTTTTTAAGACTTTTCATTAAAAATGAAGACACACACACACATTAGCCTAGTCCTACACAGGGTCAGGACCATCAATATCGCATTGTCTTCTACTTTCACATCTGCTCCCACTGGAAGTCTTCAGCGGCCATACCACGCATGGAGCTGTCATCTCCCATGATAACTATGCCTTCCTCTGGATACCTCCTGAAGGATCTGCCTGAGGCTGTTTGCCAGTTAAAAAAATTTTGTTTTATAGATAGAAGGAGTACACTTTAAAATAATGATAAAAATTATGGTATGGTAAACACAAGGCAATAAGAATATTTTGATTCCAGTATAATCTTATGGGACCACAGTCGTAGATGTGGTCTGTCCTTGGAAATGGTATGTGGCACATGACTCCGCTTCATCTGCCTCTGTCCTCTCAATCCCAAGCGCCTATTTCTCTAATAGTCAGAGGCACTGACAGAGAGTCAACGCGTGCATTCTGATTGAGCTGCACAGCACTGACCCTGTTAGTGGCTCTGAAAGTCAAAAAAGCTTTAGCCCTGAATCACTGATCTCATTCCTCTTTTGTTTGTTTGTTTGTTTGTTCATTTATTTCCTGAGATGGAGTCTTGCTTTGTCCCCCAGGCTGGAGTACAGTGGCACAATCTCGGCTCACTGAAAACTCTGTCTCCTGGATTCAAGGAATTTTCGTGTCTCAGCCTCCCCAATAGCTGGGACTACAGGCACGCACCACCATGCCCGGCTAATTTTTGTATTTTTAGTAGAAATGGGGTTTTACCATGTTGAACAGGCTGGTCTCGAACTCCTGACCTTAAGTGATCCTCTCGCCTTGGCTTCCCAAAGTGCTGGGATTATAGGCATGAGCCACTGTGCCTGGCCTCATTCCTCTTTTAAAGCTTGTTCAAACCAGTTACTTTCATTGAACTTGCCAAGGATGAAATGGAGAGGAAGAGGGTTTGGTGTTAATCAGGACTCCTCTTTCCCAGCTTATCGAGTCATTTTGCTTAAGAAAGAATATGATCAAAGTGCAGAGTGAAGGAAAGGCATATGTAGAGGAAAGGGGGCTTTTGTATGTCAAGCCCTATTCCCATACCTCATATCATTTAATCCCCAAACCATACCAATCACCCCATTGTACAGGGGAAATACTGAAGCTTACAGGGTAAGAACGCCCTGCAGGAAAGAAGGTGTGGATCTGGAACTGAATGGGGTGGTCTGGGAAGACCTCCTTGATGAGGTGACATTTGTGTGGAGGTCACGATGAACTGAGAAAACAAATGATATGAATATTTAGAGGAAGAATCTTCCAGGAGAAGGCAGTGAAGAGTGCAAAGATCTGAGAGTGAGCAGGCTTGGTAAGTTCCAGAAAGAGCAAGATGACCAGTGAGTGGGGTGAGAAAAAAAAAATGCAGTGGGTGAGGTCAGCAGGGTGGAAGGGGGTGGGGCAGATAAGGTAAGGTCTTGCTTGACTGTCCCCTGCAGTCACACATATGGGACTTGCCCCACCCCACATGGTAGCATTTCCCATGCTGAGTCAAAGCGGCCTCTTCATGTCTGTCTTTCTCCCTTGACTGAGTTCCCTGCATCCAGCTTTGTATTCTAGCTCCTAATGGAGTCTTACCTACAGGCAGGTTCCTTTACTTGATGTCAGTGGGGCAAATCAAGTTTCTTGCACAAAATCAGGTTGTGCTGGAATGCAGACACACCTGCAAAACTGTGCTTCATAAAACTGTGTCATCTTTTTCAAGAATGGTCAGTACCTTCCTGGCTGCTCTCTGCTTGTGAAAAACTGTGTATTTTCTATTCCTCTTTGAAATTCACATGGAACATAGCAGCATATAAAAGGCCCTGGGAATCCTGGAATCAACAGACTTACTTTTGTTGAACCTACCTTTGATTTAAAAAAAATGTTTGTTGAGCATTAGAATTTTCAAAAGACATGTGGCTTTCTGGCAGAACTAGTTTTCCAGGGAAAGCAATTTGGAAAACACTCGGTTGAGTGGAGCAGCAGCAATGAGAATCATGAAATAGATTTTGTTCATTCTTTACAAGGCCTAGGCCTTTTAATATTGCCAGTGAAGGGTAGGAATGGATGAACTTTTTCAGAATGAATTTATTAAGTGTGTATTCTTAAAACCAGGGGAATTTGGTTAGGGAATTAACCTAATAGCTCTTGCATTAGATGTAAATTGCTGTGTAACAAATTACAACAAACATGGCGGCTTTAAAACAACACACATTTATAATCCCGCAGTTTTTGTGGGTCAGGAGTCTGAGTATGGGTTAACTGAGTTTTCTGCTCAAGGTGTCCAGGCTGAAATCCACTCTGGCTGGACTGCACTCTGATCTGAGTTTCAGTGTCCCTTCCAGTCCACTGGTTGTTGGCAGAATTCATTTCCTTGCAGCAACAGAACAGAGAATCTCCTTTATCGGCTCACTGTCTGCCAGGGACCACTTTCCACCGCTAGGGGGCGCCCACAGTTCCTTGCCATGTGGCTTTCATGAGACCATTCACAATGTGACGTTTACTTTCTCTTTTTTATTATTTTTTAAAATGACGCAATAATCGTACATATTTATAGGCTAGAGTTTTATATTTTGATGAATGTATACAATCTATAATGATCAAATCAGGATAATAGCATATCCATCATCTCAAGGAGTTATTTCTCTGCGCTGGGAACATTCAGAGTCCACTCTTCCAGTGATTTGAAAAGATACAGTAAATTGTTAATGACAGTCACCCTATACTGCTATAGAACACTAGACCTTGTGCCTCCTATCTAGCTGTTTACCCACCTTGGTTTTCCCTCCTGCCGCTACTCTACCCACTGTTCCCTGCCTCTGGTAAAGATTATTGTCCTCTGTTTTTATGAAGTCATTTTTTTTGTTTTGTTTTGTTTTGTTTTGTTTTTTTAGCTTCCACATATGAATGAGAACATGGAGCATTCATGATCATGAAAAATGAGATTTATCTTTCTGTGCCAGACTCCCAAAGAAACAGGATCAGCACCTGACAACCGCTGAGCTTTCTTTCGACCTTTGGACAGTAGTTGACAGTCTGTTTTCCTCCTGCAGGTTCATTGCTAGGATTTCCGCATAATGCATGTGTTCCAGTGGGGAATGTGACACATTCCCAAGCAAGGTCACTGAGGATATTCGAGCAATCATTTTCTCCAGGTCACTGTGGTCACCAGGGCATAGAAGGCGAATTGCTCCAGCCTGTAACTGGTCTAGATTGATAATGATGGAAAAGCATTCTCATTGTGACTGCCCAGCTGCTTGGGGGGGAATGCTGGCAGGGGCACTGAGAACAAAACCAAATGGATAATACGATGAAGCAAGGATCACCAGGTGCATCAAAGGAGAAACAACTACCATTTAATGAAGGCCAGTTATGTGCCAAGCATTGTGCCAAGTGCTCTTTTTGCAGATGAGAAAACTGAGTCTTGGAGGTGTTATAGCTCATCCAACATCCCACAGCTAGGACATGGTGGTACCAGGGTACGAATATAGACTAACACCAAACTCAAGTTGGAACATAATGGTTGCACATCAAATCATTATGTAATGCTAAGAACTGGCCCAGAAGGTGGTAATAAAATGGCTTACATAGTCCCTGTCATGCTGGAAAAGTGGTATTTCTTAGCAAGAGCTAAGCTTGCCTTTAACTTTTGTCAAGCTTTGGAATTGAGTTACTGTTTCTGGACATGTGTCACACCTATACATTGAGATGATATTCTTTTTGCTTGGCAAAATAACTAACAAGCAATTGTAAAGTTTTTTGATTTTTGTAGAGCGCTATCATAAGCCGTCCTGATCCTCCCTAATCAGCAGGCTAAGTCAGTTTGCTGCCATACACAGAAGGAGCTGGTTTTGGAAGAGACAGTTGCCAGCTCTGCTGGTTTTTATTTTTTATTTATTTATTTATTTTTTGAGACGGAGTCTCGCTCTGTCGCCCGGGCTGGAGTGCAGTGGCTGGATCTCAGCTCACTGCAAGCTCCGCCTCCCGGGTTTAGGCCATTCTCCTGCCTCAGCCTCCCGAGTAGCTGGGACTACAGGCACCCGCCACCTCACCCGGCTAGTTTTTTGTATTTTTTAGTAGAGACGGGGTTTCACTGTGTTAGCCAGGATGGTCTCCATCTCCTGACCTCGTGATCCACCCGTCTCGACCTCCCAAAGTGCTGGGATTACAGGCTTGAGCCACCGCGCCCGGCCTCTGCTGGTTTTTATGTTAGTGTTCAGTTAGCTCATGTATAAAATGGGGATAATATCCACCAGATTGTAAGAATCAAATGAATGATTTAAGTACAGTGCTTAGCAGGTATTCATGGCTATAATATCTTCACTGGTGTAACAGAGAAGAGGAAAAAGCAATCGACTCTAACCATGGATGCTGAGCTGTGTAACAAATATGACCTGATTTTTTTGGGCAGGGGAGCAGTGGGGGTGGGTAGCTGCTATCTTCCAGAAAGGGAAATGTGTGGGATGATGAAGAAAGTACTAAACTCTGTACCCAAGAACTCTGCTCACCATCTTCCCACTGGCCTCTGGGCCTCAGTCTGCTAATGTGTTAAAATTAGGCTTTTTAAGATAAGGTGAGGTCTGCGGGGTATTGGTTCCAAACGATGGGTGTAGGGGATTAATAATTAAAGCATGCTGTGATCCAATTAGGGAAACAATTGCAAAACAAATTAAACAGAATATTGTTTTTATCCTCAGACTTCTCAGAGCCTTTAATGTGCCAATGTATGTGCTAGCTCTCCTGGAATGGGCATGGTAGACAGTTTGCCAATCTAATTTGAAAGATGCATTAGAAACATTTTATTTCCATCATCCCGAAAGCTCCCCTTGACCTGAAATTCTATGATTCTAATATCTAGGTAATGTAGAATGGCTGGTTCTTTAGAGGACAGTAACAACATTTTACTAGTTTTGAATTAGGATTTTTGATAAGGCAAATTCTACTTACCTGTTACCTCTGGAGACATACGCAGTTGTTCAGTTATTTCTCTTGCCTTTGAACTGGGTATACATATTCAGTTGGATCATTTGTCTCTGGATTTGAAAGGATTGCATTTAATTTTGAATCAAGGGCAAAGTGATCATGGTGTTCTGAGTCACTAGTGAAGCCAGTTACAAGCCAACCGCAAAGCAAGCACGGTCTTGCACTGTTTAGGAAACGTTGAGACAAGATGGCAGCCAGAAATATTTGAAGCCTTTAGCATGAAACAGTTGTGATAGCAAAGGTCTCCAATTTTTGCTTTTCATCTTAATATTATCTTTATTTAAATTATTTTTAAATGATGGAATTACTAAACTGAAAAATTATTAAAGTGCTTACCATGTGCTGTTGCTATTCTAACTGCTCTTCTTACATTATAGCCTCAGTTTCATCCCTGTGAGACAGGTCCTATTTCCTCCATTAGCCAGGCGAGGAAACAGGCAGACAAAGCAGATTTTCTGAAGTTACACAGCTTAGAGGAGGATGGTCCAAATCCTGCCTTCATCCATTCCTGGCCATGTGGCTCTGGCCAACTGGCTTATTTGCTTTAAGCTTTATTAGCTCTTCTACAAAGTTGGAATAATAATGAATAATAATAATAATAGTTTCTAAATAACAAGGTTGTTGTGAGGATTAAACAAGCTATTATATTTATGGAATGCAGTGTTGCCTGCAGAGAGTCAATACTCAAAATCTGCTAGCTATTATTTTAAAATTATTGTTATTATTACTATATTGACATGTGTGTTAGGAAGCTGTTATTCTATCTCAGAGGTAAGTGCTTTTCACATAAAATATAAATGCAATTGTGTATATATGGGATAGGTATAAATGTTAAGCTATTAATTCACTGTGTTATGCCTTTTTAAAGTACGTAGATTATGTAGTCATAAGTTAATACCTATAGCTTTTCTGTTTTTCTTTCCCCAGTGAAATAAAGCTGTTCATTAAGAACTTCGTGTGAACCAAAGATTTGGAATGAAATCATACTGAATTGTACCGCAGCGGGAACTCTTATAGAGTACTGGTGGGCATTTAAAGTTGCAAAAACCACGGAGAGAGAATAATTTGGCAAGATCTAATAAGGAGGAGGCTGTGCATGCCTGTGACCTAGTAATTAATATTCTGGAGGAACTCACACATGTATGCAAGGAGACTTGGGCAGGAATGTTTGTGGCAGAAGGATTTGAGATAATGAAAAATGGAAAGAAACCAAAGTTTCAGCAACTAGATAAAATAAATGAATTACAGCTCTAAGTATTGGCAAGGTAATATCATAAAAGTAAAATGTTGAATTAAAAGGAAATTATAGGAAAATATATGCAGAGTAAAATCTACAAACAATATCACAAACTGATCACGAATATATTCATCTATTGCAAGAATATCATACAAGCTTGAAATAATGAATACCAGATTCTTGAATTCAGGGTGGCTGTTGTTACTGGATAAGGAGGAATGAAGACGGGTTTGCTGAAAAGAAGGCTGTGCAATTCAACTGCATCTGGGATGTGATTTGTTCTGAAAGTGTCGAGGCATGAATGACCAATGTCAAGATTTGACAAAGCTGGATGGTGGCTGCTTTTGTATGCTTGAAATGTTTCATAATTATAAAGAAATCCCATGTCATGACTTGTGTTGCCTTCTCTCCTCTTTTTGTCTTCACCTGTTTCATAGTTTCAGCACACTTAGCACCTTATGTCTAACTGTACCTTTCATAGTTTCAGCACACTTAGCACCTTACGTCTAAGTGTACCTTTTGGGGTGACAACAATTTTTTCTGCTACAAACTTTCTGTAAGAGGTTTTGGACTTAGGGATTCCAGTTCCAAGTGTTAGACCTTGTTTTCTGCTGGGTTCAGATGAGAGGTCAAACGGTGCAAGCTGGGGCCCGAGTTGAGTTAATTATTTAATAAGACTTCCACTTGGTCTGTGTAAACTCCACGAGCCCTCATGACGGCCAACTCATTCACACTCCCTGGCCCGCAGAGGGTTGAGAAGGGCCAGGAGGTGAGATGGTTGGCGAGAACAAAACAGCATCCCTCCCTGCTGTTTATCAGTGTTTCTGCTGCTTGCTCAAGTAATCAACAGCATAGATAGGACTTAAAGAGGAAATTTAAGTCCGGTGCCGGCGGAGCTATGACTGACCTATTGAGGGAAGGTTCAGAGAGACTGGGGAGTTTGTGACCTTCCGGTTAAAGTGTGACTTCAACCAGGGCAGACCAGGAGGGCGGGTGAGGCATCCAGTTCATAGATGAGATCAGTGTCAACGGGTGCAAATCCAGCAGGGTGACTCTGGGCAGGTGCGTGTATATGTGAATAACACAAAGCGTGTCATGAAATAGATGCATTAAATCTGAAGTATGTAACTTTGTATATAATGTCTTATAAATTCTCAACTCAGCACACCATGAAATGTCTAACCATGACAATTAAAGAATGAAATGACTTGACAGGGAGGGCTTTTGCATTCCTTAAAGAACTTACATTTCCAAAAAGCCAGGTGGAGACATAAAACAATCCTTCCTCACAGATGGGTTCATGTTGGGTTGGTTTATTTTATTTTATTCTATTTTATTTTGATAAGAACATGTAATATGAGATCTACCCTCTTTTTTTTGTTTTTTTTTTGAGATGGAGTCTTGCTCTGTTGCCCAGGCTGGAGTGCAGTGGCACGATCTCGGTTCACTGCAAGCTCCGCCTGCCAGGTTCACGCCATTCTCCTGCCTCAGTCTCCCGAGTAGCTGGGACTACAGGCGCCCGCCACCAAGCCCAGCTAATTGTTTTGTATTTTTAGTAGAGACGGGGTTTCACCGTGTTAGCCAGGATGGTCTCAATCTCCTGACCGTGTGATCCTCCCGCCTTGGCCCCCCAAAGTGCTGGGATTACAGGCGTGAGCCACCGTGCCCCGCCCAGATCTACCCTCTTAACAGACTTGTAAGTGTACAGTATAGTGTTGTTTTCTATGGCACAATGTTGTACATGGGTCTCTAGGACTTACTCAACTTGCATAACTGACATTTTATATTTGTTGGTTAACAGTTCCCATTTCCTCCTCCTTCCAAACCCTGTTAACCTCCATTTCATTCTTCATTGCTATGAGGTTGACTGTTCAGCTACATCCTATAAGTGGAAACATGCAGTGTTTGTCCTTCTGTAACTGGCTTGTTTCACTTGACATCATGTTCTCAAGGTTTATTCATGTTATGACGTATTTCAGGATTTCCTTCTTTTTAAAGGTTGAATTATATTCCATTGTATGTGTGTATGTATATGGAATATAATTATACCTGTAAGCACATACAGTGGTATATATATATATATATATATATATATCACCTTTACTTTATCCATGTATCCTTTGATGGATATTCAGGTTGTTTCCACATCTTGGCAATTGTGAATAACGTTGCTGTGAACACAGTAGCGCACATACCTCTTCAAGATCCTGAATTTAATTCTTTTGGATAAATACTCATAAGTGGGATTGCTGCATTTTATTACGAAGCAAAATTAGACAAGTGGGACTCCATCAAACTAAAAATCTTCTGCACAGTAAAGGAAAGAATAATAGAGTGAAAGGCAACCTACAGAATGGGAGAAAATATTTGCAAATTACGTATCCAGTAAGAGTTAATTTCCAAATATATAACTTCTACAACTTTATACCAAAAAAGAATTACCTGATTAAGAGATGAGCTAATACTCTAATAAATATTTCTCCAAAGAAGACATGCAAATGGCCAACAGGTATGTGGAAAGGTATTCATCACTAATCATCAGGGAAATTCAAATCAAACCCAGGAGGTATCCACCTCACACCTGTTGGGATAGCAATCATCAAAAAAAAAAAAAAAAAAAAAAAAAAGAACGCAAAACACTGTTCTCTAGGCTCCAGGGACACAGATCTGTAGACCTCACTCTGAGAAGTACTGGACTAAAGGTAAGTAAAGAAAGGTGGGCCGGCTGCGGTGGCTCACACCTGTAATCCCAGCACTTTGGGATGCTGAGGTGGGCAGATCACCTGAGGTCAGAAGTTCAAGACCAGCCTGGCCAGCATGGTCAAACCTCGTCTCTACAGGGTCTACAGAGGACAGCCTTCCTCTCTAAGGCTGTGCTTTGCTGTGCTTGTGAGGGTTTGTGTCTCCTCTGGCCCCAAGTCTCATTCACACCCACCCGTCTATTCCTGTTGGTAGGTGAGCCCTGGCTGTAGCTTGGGACTCAGGCCTCACGCATCTCATTTTAAAACAAACACTCTTAATGTTTCAGAAACAGAATTTCAGTGTTTAAACTGCATGTGGCAATTTGACATTGTAATGACACCCTAGCATGTGATGAGTGGATTCATCAGTGGACGCATCTATACTGTCGAACTTGATGTAGACCTGGTTGGGTGATATTAAATTCATGAGGGCATCACATGTGACACAAACCACACCCTTGTCCTGTATCAAGATCACATTTATGTACAGAATGTATTGGAAGTTAAGTACAGCAAAAAGTCCCAATGCTGGTTCTTCCCCAAGGACAGTTTGGGGAGTATTGTTCTAGACAGAGGTACAAGAGGACAGCTGCTTTGGAGGGACTGGAAGAGGTTTAGTGTGATGTGGGGGCCTACACTATGAGATGGAAGTAGTAGGCTGTAACCTGGAACAGAAAGTAAAGGGGACAGGTTGCCACCTGACTGAGAAATTTAGACCTTGTGCAAGTGGCTATGGAAATCCACTGAGTGAACTGAATCGATGTTTTTAGGCACCAGGCCCTTGTGTTTAGAAATTCATTATAACCCTCCTGTGTAGCTGGGTTTCCCTGTTACCTGCAGTCTATTTTCAAAGCTGCATAAGAGTTGGGGAAGTAGCAAGATTATGAATTCACCTAAAGGATTTACTGTTTATCCAGTGGTTTGCTTTATTCCTGCATGGGCTTCTCCCATGACGGCCCCTCCTCTCTGAGGCGGTGCTTGTGAGGGTTTGTGCCTCCTCTGGCCCCCAGTCTCATTCACACCCACCCATCTATTCCTGTTGGTAGGTGAGCCCTGGTTCTAGCTTGGGACTCAGGCGTCATGCATCTCATTTTAAAACAAACGCTCTTAGTGTTTTCTAGATAGCATAATGCTTTGAGAAAAGAAAATTCAACTTTTTATTTAAAAATTTCAAACTATAGAAAGTTAGCAGAATAACAATATAAATACCTTTTTACTTTTCACCTAGACCCCTTCGAATTGTTATCATTTTGCCACATTGACTTTCTCTCTTTATAGCAGGTACTGTGTATTATGTAATCTACGTAATATGTAATGATATAATATATACATAATTTTTTCTGCTAAATCATTTGAGAATAAATGCAGGTATTATGCCCATTTACTCCTAAAAACTTCAGCATGTATCTTCTAAGGGCAAGGGTATTCTCTTACATAAGCACATGCACTGATCACATTGAAAACATTTAACATTGCTACAATGCTATCATCAGTAGAGTCCATATTCTAATTTGCTCAATTGCTCCCAAAATGCTATTTTAAGGAGTTACTTATCTGATCTAGGATCCAGGGTCACATATGGTGTTAGTTCTCTTCAGTCTTCTTTATTCTAGAATGGTGTCTTAGCCCTCTTTTGTTTTTTCCGGTACTGACAATTCTGAAGAGCGCAGGCCAGCCATTCCGTAGGATGATGCCCGTTTGTGTTTGTTTTTCTGGTTCCTTCCTCCTGATTAGATTCAGGTTAAATATTTGGACAGAAAAACTACCGGAATAGTGTTGTGTTCTTGGGGCATCATATTCTGGCGTGCACAGTGTCAGTGAGTCCCTTTATTGGCAATATGTATTTTGGTTGCTTGGTTAGGTGGGGCTTTGCAACTTTCAAGACGCAAGTCCCAGGAATAAGTTTATTGCCGTGATTGTTTCCTTGGGTACAAGGGTTGCCTTAGAGTATGTCTTTCTCTGGGAACGCCCTTCTTTACTCCTTTCTAAGAGGGCGGGTCTCTGCCAGCTCTGCCTTAGGACACACGATGAATCGGTCAGGTAACTTCTCCCATCTCCAAGAGCCTGTGTTCTAGTGAGGAGAGACAGGCAGTAAACATGTAAATGTAAATGATCAGAATACGTGAGTCAATTCCAGATTATGATAAGTGCTGTGAAGGAAATAATGCAAAGGCATTTGACAGGGTTAGGTAGGGAAAAGTTGCCATCCATAAAACCAAGTTTTTGCCCTCCTGGGGTACCCATTGCAATAGGGGGTACCAAGGATAACAAACAAATATATAGCAAGTCAAGTAGTGCTGAGTGCTTTGAGTAGGAATGTCCTAAAAGATTCTACAGAGGGGACAGAGAAAACCTCGTTCAGGAAATTACCGTTGAGTGGAGAAAGCAAGCAAGCAAGGATAAGCCCTGTGAGACTCTTGTGGGAGAGTGCTGCAGGCAGAGGCACCTGGTGGGCACAGAGTTGGGGGCAGCAGCTCTTAGTGCAGTGAAGGAAAAGCAAGAGGCTGGACTGGTGTGGAGAGTGGGCTGGAGTGAGGAGTGGGCAGGAGTGGGGAGTGGAGAGTGGGCTGGAGTGAGGAGTGGGCAGGAGTGGGGAGTGGAGAGTGGGCTGGAGTGAGGAGTGGGCAGGAGTGGGGAGTGGAGAGTGGGCTGGAGTGAGGAGTGGGCAGGAGTGGGGAGTGGAGAGTGGGCTGGAGTGAGGAGTGGGCAGGAGTGGGGAGTGGAGAGTGGGTTGGAGTGAGGAGTGGGCAGGAGTGGGGAGTGAAGAGTGGGCTGGAGTGAGGAGTGGGCTGGAGTGGGGAGTGGGCAGGAGTGGGGAGTGGGCAGGAGTGGGGAGTGGAGAGTGGGCAGGAGTAGGGAGTGGGTAGTGGGCTGGAGTGAAGAGTGGGCAGGAGTGGGGAGTGAAGAGTGGGCTGGAGTGAGGAGTGGGCAGGAGTGGGGAGTGAAGAGTGGGCTGGAGAGAGGAGTGGGCTGGAGTGGGGAGTGGGCTGGAGTGAGGAGTGGGTGGAGTGAGGAGTGGAGAGTGGTTGGAGTGGGGAGTGGAGAGTGGGTTGGAGTGGGGGAACCAAGGTGGGGCCAGGGCCAGACCCTGGAGGCTTTTCAGACCTTTTTCAATGGTAATGACATTGGCTTTTATATTTATATGGAGTTTGGGAAACCACTGCGCATTGAGAGCAGGGAGAGGCATCATGCATGTTTTAAAAGTGTCAGCTTGGCCACTTTGTAGAGAAATTGATGAGGTGGGAAAGATTGGGTCCAAGGTCAAAGTCAGGCATCTAATTCCATTTCAAATCCTAAGTGTGGGGATGTATGGGAAAAAGAGACCTGGGAGAGGGAGAGAAGTGGCCTCTTGAGATCCAGAACACCGCACCAGGGAGAGGCCAGCAGGCTCTGTCTCAGAGAAGGGCGCAATTTCTGTGGTCAGCCAAAGCCTCATTTGAATCTCAAAGCAGAAAACCCAGTATCTGGAAGAAAAACGAAGGGAGCTCCATGGGAACCGTGACCCTGTTCTGTTCACCTGTGCCTCTCCAATGCCCAATAAGGGATGCTCAACAAATAAATGGATGGATGGTTGAATGAATGATGCAATCCATTAGCTTCTATTATTATTAATGTTCAAGTACGGAAACCCATCTCCTGAGGGAGAATTTGCACCATGCCAATTTAGCTAAAGTGGGACTACATTTCCCGGAATTTGTGTTCTTCTATATCCCCTGCTGGGAGTTGCCAGCAAGAGAAATGTGCACGTGACTTAAAAGAGGGAAGTGAGGAGCAGGCAGTTTGAAGCCTCTGGAGGTCAGCAGGGAACCAACATGTTCGCAGCTGCTGCAGGCTGTGGGGGTCAGCAGGCTCATCTCCTTGGTGCTGGGCAGTGGCTCCGTTCCTGGCTCCTGAAGCCCCTGCTGACCAACTCCTTCCGGTCTTCAAATCTTGGTCCAGGCAGATGTGTAACTGCGTGGTGAGGAGGCTCCACTGCTCATGCAGGTCACGTGCATGGTTGAGATCAGAGACCACGAGAAAAGCCCCAGCTGCAGTGTATCACAGAGGTTTCATGCTGTTCTTTAGCCTTCCTACTTCAAGCCCATCTTCTCGACAGCCGGTTCTGCTGACTTCAGGAACGGCTCCCACAGTCATACACAATCTAATCTCAAAAAAACCCCTTCAAACTCACTCATCCTCATTCTGCTTCCCTGAACAAATTCTGAGGATTAGACTGGATTTAAGTATTTCTCAACCTTGGAGCTTCTCGGGCTTTGCTATTGCAAGTGGTAAGTAAGAATATTAATTTTAAAGGCACGTTTATCAAAATAACTGAGCAACTCAGCTATTCTAATACCAGTGGTTCTCACCTAAACATACGGAATTGTTTTCAAATGGGTATTTTTTTCTTCGAGTTTTATAGATGTTTGGTAAGAAAGCAAGTTTTTTTTTTTTTTTAATTGTTTAAATTGTTTGCCTAAGAGGGATATAAGAAATGTCTGGGTTCGATTTTGCAATATGTGTACGAAATGACTTTGCAGTGAGTCGTGGAGGTGATGAAATTCACCTGGCAATCATTGGCAGACCCCGCCCCCGCCCACCACACACACGCAGTTCCCCTGCTTGAGAGCTGTGACCTTTAACTGAGTTCCTGAGATTAAAGTTTACTCCTAGTTTGAGGCTAGACCTAAAAGACCTTAAGTTTTTGGATATATGGGGGAAGGAGACATGAAAGAAGGAGAGGCCGGGCGTGGTGGCTCAAGCCTGTAATCCCAGCACTTTGGGAGATGAAAGTTTGGGAAGAATTGCTTGAGTCTAGAAGTTGGAGACCGGCCCAGCCAACATGGTGAAACCCTGTCTCTGCTAAAAATACAAAAATTAGCCATTTGTGGTGGCACATGCCTGTAATCCCAGCTACTCGGGAGGCTGAGGCAGGAGAATCACTTGAACTGGGGAGGGAGAGGTTGCAGGGAGCCAAGATGGCACCACTACACTCCAGCCTGAGTGACAGAGCAAGACTCTGTCTCAAAAATACAGTACAATACAATACAATACAACACAACACAATACAATAATACAATACAATGAGAGAAGTGGCTGCTTGAGATCCTGACCGCTGGAACAGGGCGGGGAGGCCCCTGGGTTTTGTAACAGCTAAGGCACAAGCTCTGTGACCAGCCAAAGCTGGATTTGAATCTCAATTATGCTGTGGAACCAGGAGCAATTGATGGTGCATCTTCAAGTCTTGATGTCCTGATTTAGAATGTGGGTGATAATCACTGTCTCCATGTTTGCAAAGGTCAAATAGGACTGTACACCAAGGACTCGGCACAGCATCTGGGGCCCAGCGCAGCAGACAACGGATGCCTGACTTTGACCTGGGTGACCTGTTAAATAACTTTTCTGTGCCTCAGTTTCCTCATCTGTAAAATGGGGCCCACTAATAGTATTCACTTGATAAAGTTTTCATGAACATTAAGTAAATAAATAGAGTGGTTAGGATGGCAAACACTAGATTCAAATCCTGGCTCCAACACTTAATTGCTGTGTGACCTGGAGAAAATGACTTAACATTTCTGAATCTCAGTTTCTGACCCACATAAAATGAGTCTGGTAATAACAGTTACCATGGGGCAGTTAAATGCCAGCATGTAGGCAAAGCAGTTAGCAGAGTCTAGTGCATAGAAAGTGCTCAGTAAATATCGTTTATTAATATTGCTGTTCTTATCATGATAATGAACCAAATTCAAAGATCTGAGCAAAGGGCATTGCATGCCTAATTGTCTTTAACTCATACAACCATTCCTCTGGGTAAGGATGACACCATTCCCATTTTACGGAGAAGCCACTGGAAGATTGGTAGTAGGTGTCATGTTCATCTCTCTGACTGGGGAGCTGAGCTCCTAACCACTCTACCTACTGCCTCTAGGTTATTTATTTATTTATTTTTTAAGACAGAGTCTTGCTCTGTTGCCCAGGCTGGAGTGCAGTCGCCTGATCTCGGCTCACTGCAACCTCTGCCTCCTGGGTTCAAGCCATTCTCCTGCCTCAGCCTCCTGAGTAGCTGGGATTACAGGTGCGCACCACCACGGTTGGCTAATTTTTATAGAGGTTATTTTTTCTAAGAGTATCTCCTGAGGGTTGAATGAATGGATCAGCCCACTTCCTCTGGGACTACTGCTTCTCTCACTCAAGGGTTTGATACACACAGGGCAGCCTGGGGTTTGAGTGCCTGCATTGCTATTGGGTATCATCTTTTAGGACACATTTGAAAGCCCCCCCCCCACCCCCGACACATGGGTAACTATGTGAGGTGATGAGTGTGTGAATTAGATTGATTGTGGTAATCATTCTCGACACAGACATATGTTAAAACAGCATGGGGCACACCTTCAATATTCCTATTTGTCAATCACACCACAATATAGCTGGAAAAGGAAGGAAAGAAGGACTAGGACGATCTCTTTGTGTTGCAAGTGATGGTGGGAGGAAGGATGGGTGGCGGGGGACTCTGACTCATCTTCCCGATCCTCTCAGTTCTGTTACTCTGTTGACTGTGGGAATTCGGAGGGGCTTCTCAAGGGGAAAACATAAAACCTGACCCTTGTGTAATTCTAAAGCAAGACCTTAATGAAAACTTGCTTTTAATAATGAAGAATGACAGTATAAAAAGTCAGGAAGCTTCTCCACAGACGTCGCAACAAATATATATCAGTGAAGACGCTTGTTGCCAATAGGTGGGAACCCAAAACACAATCTAATGTACAGAGTGAATTTCCTCTTTGGACTCCTGGCGAGTGAAAGGTAAGTAGATGCTGGAGGCACTGAGCTCTGTTGATTGCTGAGGCTGCATGGTTCAGGACTGACATGCATTAGCTCAGTGCTTCTCCACAAGGACAGTTCCACCCCCAGCCCCAGCAAAAGATGTGTGTCAGTGTTTGGAGACCTTTTTGGTGTCACATTGAGAAATGCTACCGTCATCTAGTGGATAGGGTTCAGGGAGGCTGATAAACACTCCACAATGCATAGGACAGCCTCCCACAACAATAGCAAAAATCTGATCCATAATATTATAGTGCCAAGGTTGAAAAGCCCTGAGTTAGAAAGGTGTCAGGCAGTTGTCATCAAATGTTAACAGCTGAAGAAAACTTATTTTGTGTTTGGACATGTGTCTTAGCTAGGGTTGCCATAACAAGATACTGCCCATTGGGCGGCTGAAACAATTGGCATTTATTTTTATCACCATTCTGGAAACTGGAAATGTGAGACCAGGATACCAGCATGGTTGGGGGCTGGTGAGGGATAACTTCCTGGCTGGCAGATGACTGTCTTCTTGCTATGTGGCAGGGAGAGAGAGAGCAAGCGAGCAAAAGGGAACATAGTGTCCTTTCTTACCAGGGCACTAATGTCATCATGAGGACCTCACCCTAACAATTTCATCTAACCCTAATTACCTCCTAACAGCCACATCTTCAAATACCACCACGTTGAGGGTTGGGGCTTCAACATGTACATTGTAGGGGAGGTGGTAACACAATCATTCATTCCATAAAAATGTAGCTAACAAGATTAAACATGTATGTCACGTTTACTCTTCTAAGTGCTTTACATGTATATGAACTCATCTAATCCTTGAACAAGTTTAAAAGGAGACGATTACTTTATCCTCATTTTATAGATGAGGAGATTAAGTGACTTATCCAAGGTCACATTGGTTGGGGATGCAGAGCCTGGTTTCCAACTCAGGCAGTCTGGCTCTAGGGTCTGTGTTCTTAACCTCGATGTGAAAAGTAATTGATATACTCCATCAGTTGAAACTTCCTCCAATTAAAACAAATAAGAAATTATATGTAATGACCGCATTGGCATAAAGAAAAATACAGGTTGGATTCATTATGACATATTCATTACCATTATTATATTTCTTTTTCCTTCTGATTTTAAAATAAATTGAAATAAAAACATTTTTGTGGACCCCTAAAAGTGTCCTGGGGCCCAACACTATTCCTAATGGAGAAGTCAACCTTGGCGGCAGTGGGTGCTGTCAGGAGCATGAGGGATTGAAGAGAGTCAGGTGTGAAAATGATGGGAGTTTCAGCAGCCTGGGAAGCTGTGCCCGTGCTCTGGGGACAGCAGTTGTTCAGCTCCAGCCCACTACTAAGAAGTGGAGGGAGGTCAGAGAATGAGGGCTTCGTATTGACAAACTGGCAAATGTTCCAATTTTAGAGAAGAAGCCAAGAGTTCAAATCTAAACATTCTTTTCAGTCAATTCGGTTTCTACAAGCACTATACGAAAGAAAGAGAAAGAGAGACAGAGAGAAAGAAAGAAAGAAAGAAAGAAAGAAAGAAAGAAAGAAAGAAAGAAAGAAAGAAAGAAAAAGAGGGAGGGAGGGAAGGAAGGAAGGAAAGGAAGGAAAGAAAGAAAGAAAAAGAAGAGGGGAGGGAAGGGGAGGGGAGGGGAAGAGAAGGGAAGGGAAGGGAGAAAAGAAGAGAAGAGAAGAGGGGGGAGGGAAGGAAGGAAAGAGGCAGGCAGGCAGGAAGGAAGTAAAAAAGTAACAAAAAAGGGAGGAAGAGACGGAGAAGAAGGACAAAGCACCACATTTGGTAAAGGAAATGGGCTTTGGGGTCAGGTATGTCTTGGCTGGTCTAGTTGCTAGGCCTGTACCTTGGGCAACAGATTTCATTTCTCTAAATCTCATTTTATCACCTGTAAAATGGGAATAGTACTAGAATGCACTTTTTCCACCAGGATGTGGGTATTGAATGTGAATTAGATTTGCATCTCATTGTTTAAGTACAGTGGCATTTCAAACCCAAACAGGAACTTGCAGATCAGATTCCAGTGCTTTCTGGAGCTAGAAAAATGGTATATATGGGCAAACGAGCCAGGTGGGGCCTGTGACAGACTGGAGAGCTCAGACCCATCTCAAGGGGAAGCTGCTTGGCTAATTCTTGCCATCTGGGGATGTGGCCCATGTCAGACACATCTCCCATTTTAAATAGTAGTTAGGAATCTGGATTGTTTGTGAAATGTCTCGTTTATGTTTTTAATCTTAGTAATAGATTCCTATTTTGAAAATACAAAATGGGCCGAATGATACATGCCTGTAAACTGGACAAGGCCCAGGTGGTCACCAGTTCACGGCCTGCTCTGAACAGAAGGCGAGTGTCTAGACAGTGTCTTCCTGTCTTTTAGGTGCCCTGGTGGCATCTGTAGACATATCTGCAGTCCAACAGCGGCTATGTTCTTACAGATCAGGTTGGAATATTAATTTAGTGATATAGCTCGTATAAGAAAATAAGAATTTTTTAATCAGCTGCGTCCTGGACATTGTGACTGGCAATGTCAGTCTGGAAACTGAAGATGTCACCAGGAAGGACAAAGATGTGTGAGGGATGGAGCAAGGAACAGACTGTTTTTTTTTTTTAATGGAAAAGAATAAAAGAGGATGAAATAAAAGAACAAAAATTTCAGACATGCAAATCATAGTACTCTAGAGAAATTTCTAGGCCCAGAAATCATGAGGAAAATAATGTTAGCTTCTTTTTCCACCTTTTCCAATGAGATTTTTCATAAGGGTAGGAAAGTGCTTCTCTTAGAGAATTTTACAGCTGAACAGAACTAAAGAGATCTTTAGTTTTCAACTTAAAAAAATTTTTTTTGAAGTAAATAAAATAAGGCCTGCAGTGAAGAAATGAGTGGTCCATGGCCACAGCACTTGTGAAAATTCTAAATGCGTATGAAGTAAAGCCAGGTCTTTGCTTGAGTGAGATAGACCAGGTGGGAGGTTCTACAGAATGGTGGAAACAGGCAAACCAGCCAGGGTCTGGCCTGCTTAAAGGGGGGCTTTGTTACTCAGCTGTAGCCAGCTGTTCTTAGCAGAAAGTGGGCCCACCATAGACAGATCTAACCTTTTTTTTTTTTTTTGAGATAGAGTCTCACTCTGACGCCCAGGCTGTAGTACACTGATGTTATCTTGGCTACTTCTATCTTCATCTCGTAGGTTCAAACGGTTTTCCTGCCTCAGCCTCCTAAGTAGCTGAGAATACAAGTGTGCACCACCACACCCAGCTAATTTTTGTATTTTTAGTAGAGACGGGGTTTCACCATGTTAGCCAGGCTGGTCTTGAACTCCGGACCTCAGGTGATCCACCCACCTCGGCCTCCCAAAATGCTGGAATTACAGGTATGAGCCACTGCACCCGGCTGGCAACAGATCTAACTTTTGGAGGCAAGAGAAAAATATCAACTTAGAGAATGCAATCCCTCACTTTCTAAAAGTTGTCAACAAATTAAAAAGTTTAAAGCACATCATGCAAGCCAAAAAAGCACATGTGAGGTCCACATTTGGCTGGGAACCTGCCAGTCTGTGACTTGCATTAAAGAATCTTCCATAATGGTTGAACTAGTTTACAATCCCACCAACAGTGTAAAAGTGTTCCTATTTCTCCACATCCTCTCCAACACCTGTTGTTTCCTGACTTCTTAATGATTGCCATTCTAACTGGTGTGAGATGGTATCTCATTGTGGTTTTGATTTGCATTTCTCTGATGGCGAGTGATGATGAGCATTTTTTCATGTGTCTGTTGGCTGTATGAATGTCTTCTTTTGAGAAATGTCTGTTCATATCCTTTCCCCACTTTTTGATGGGGTTGTTTGTTTTTTTCTTGTATATTTGTTTGAGTTCTTTGTAGATTCTGGATATTAGCCCTTTGTCAGATGAGTAGGTTGCAAAAATGTTCTCCCATTCTGTAGGTTGCCTGTTCACTCTGATGGTAGTTTCTTTTGCTGTGCAGAAGCTCTTTAGTTTAATTAGATCCCATTTGTCAATTTTGGCTTTTGCTGCCGTTGCTTTTGGTGTTTTAGACATGAAGTCCTTGCCCATGCCTATGTCCTGAATGGTACTACCTAGATTTTCTTCTAGGGTTTTTATGGTATTAGGTCTAACATTTAAGTCTCTAATCCATCTTGAATTAATCTTCGTATAAGGGGTAAGGAAAGGATCCAGTTTCAGCTTTCTACTTATGGCTAGCCAACTTTCCCAGCACCATTTATTAAATAGGGAATCCTTTCCCCATTTCTTGTTTCTCTCAGGTTTGTCAAAGATCAGATGGCTGTAGATGTGTGGTATTATTTCTGAGGACTCTGTTCTGTTCCATTGGTCTATATCTCTGTTTTGGTACCAGTACCATGCTGTTTTGGTTACTGTAGCCTTGTGGTATAGTTTGAAGTCAGGTAGCGTGACGCCTCCAGCTTTGTCCTTTTGACTTAGGATTGTCTTGGCAATGCGGGCTCTTTTTTGGTTCCATATGAACTTTAAAGCAGTTTTTTCCAATTCTGTGAAGAAACTCATTGGTAGCTTGATGGGGATGGCATTGAATCTATTATGGAAAACAGTATGGCAATTCCTCAAGGATCTAGAGCTAAATGTACCATATGACCCAGCCATCCCACTACTGGGTATATACCCAAAGGATTATAAATTATTCTACTACAAAGACACATGCACACGTATGTTTATTGCGGCACTATTCACAATAGCAAAGACTTGGAATCAACCCAAATGTCCATCTGTGACAGACTGGATTAAGAAAATGTGGCACATATACACCATGGAATACTATGCAGCCATAAAAAAGGATGAGTTTGCGTCCTTTGTAGGGACATGGATGCAGCTGGAAACCGTCATTCTTAGCAAACTATCACAAGAACAGAAAACCAAAGACCACATGTTCTCACTCATAGGTAGGAACTGAACAATGAGTTCACTTGGACTCGGGAAGGGGAACATCACACACTGGGGCCTATCATGGGGAGGGGGGAGGAGGGAGGGATTGCAGTGGGGAGTTATACATGATATAAATGATGAATTGATGGGTGCAGACGAGTTGATGGGTGCAGCACACCAACATGGCATAAGTATACATATGTAACAAACCTGCACGTTATGCACATGTACCCTAGAACTTAAAGTATAAAAAAAAAAAAAAAAAAAGAATCTTCCAGCGTCCCACACATTTTCTGACAAAGTAGTTCTCACCTCACTTCCTGTCAAGTGTTTACTTAAGTAAGGAACCCTTAGTGCGATCATTTTCTTAACTCTTCACCCTCAAGAAGGACCTTCAGTAAAGTCAATATTTTAATATTTTACTTCGGTTTCCTGTATTTTACTTTGGTTGCCTTCATTATTCACCAGTTTGTGCTTGTTCAGCCAGAAATTCAGGAACCACAGGAAAGCTATTAACTAAAAGACCTTAAACTTTCATCCCAGCACTGTTCACTGTTTTTCATTAAAGAATTTTCTCTTTATAGTAAACTAAAGAGAGGATGTTCAGAGTCCAGGTTCATGAGCTGCAGGACTTTTTTTCTTTTTTTTTTTTCTTTTTTCTTTTTGCTCAGCAGAGCCCCAAAAATAGAATTGCAAAAATACAATATGGTAAGTCTTGAATGCCCAAGTACTACTCCTTTCCCAGAAATGGTTCCAGTGGCGGACTTAGGGAACCGTTTCTGCCTCTGCTCATGACACTGACCAGGAGGCTAAGCCCATGTTTTATGCACAGCTGATTTTATTTCTCAATTCATTTTGAGCATCTTTAATGCAAAACAACAAGAAAAACAGCAGCAAAACACCCAGCTTGATTATAAGCCTTTTCTCCCGAATTTTAATGCAAACCTGAAGAACGAGTCAGAGATGACTCGCAAACTCAAGAACTTGTTTCTGGTGAAGACTATCATTTAAGACAAAGCCAGTTCTCTGGACAGTGGGTTTCCCTATTTAGTGAACAAACATGTTTACTTTAAAATGCTAATCAAAAAAGTCCTTGAACAGACATTGTCTTCCCCAAAATTACTAAAACAGTTATCATGTTTAAAATTATTTGGAATAGGAAACTAAATTATAACAAAATAATCGAGGATCAGAATCTAACTGATTTTTCACCTATTAAAATTTGGGTCACAAATTATACACACACACACACACACATCCCTACACACACGTATACATACACATCTCCAAGACATGAGATAGTAAGCACGGGAAAATTTGCCAAATGTCCTAGTGGATTGATCAACAAACAGCCCAGGTAATTCTGCATTTCTTCTTGGTCGAAGCTACTTTTTCTTCCTAACTTCTCACTCAGACTAGGTACAACTAAAATGTAGATAAGTAAGTCACTTTATCTGTGTTTTATTTAAGCAGTACAGTGGTTGGGTGCATGAATACTAGAGCCAGCATGCCTGGGTCAGACTCCTGGCTATGCCACAGTTATTGGTAGCTTACTGTGGAGTTGGTAAGACGGGGATGTGGAAATAGTAGTGTCAATTTGTAACTTGGTTAGGAGGATTAAATGAATGTATAGAACATTGCCTGGCCCTGCACACAAATTCAAGACTTTGAGCTCAGTTAGTCTGGAGAGCTAGCAGATCTTTGAATCCCCAGCTAAAAACCCTGCCCTGACGAACGTTCATGCATGCTTTGACGGCCTTTCAGGGATGCATAGACCTTCTCTGCCTCCCTTACTCCCCAGGCTCAGGTCCTCTACTCTAGAAAACGTCTAAAGGAACCTGGGGAGGTGAGTTACGTGTGAAAACCACTTTAATCCTCCTCAGAACACCATGCATGTTTTCTGAGCCATGGCAAAATAAATAGGTAAACAGGTGTTGTTAGAGGGCACTAGGCCTGGTTACTTTTTCAATGAAGCTTGAAAGTTGTATTTTGTTTATTAGGAAGGAAAGAACTGGATCTTTCCAGCGGGTGATTCATCATCTGGTTCCTTCAGGGGAAGAGAGGGAGTAGCTAGAGACGACTGATGTCCAGCCTGGGGCCTGCTTTGCTCAGCAGGGACCTCACGAAGGCAGGGTTCTTCCTCCTGACAGTTCCAGCACTCCTCACGGGCACTCCGGAGAGGGAGCTCTGAATCATCGCTGTGTCTGGACACATCAAAGGGAAGCTGCCTGTTTCTCAGGCTCACCAAACCCAGTCAGGAGCACTAACGTGGCAGGTCTCCCTCTGAATCACTCAGACCAGAGGGAGGGCACTGAGAGGTGAGCAGGTTCACCCGGCTGGATTCGTTCTTGGGCGCAGGCAACATTCCTCCCTGGGGAAGGCAAAGTCATGTTGCCTCTTGCCAAAGACAGTCAAGTAAGGAGACACTGTTGATTTTGTCTCTGCCTCCTGGTGCCAGAGCAGAGCCAGCAGGGCTTTGAAGATGTTGATGAGGCGTAAGCCTTGACGAGGAATGTGACCATCATTCACCAGTGTAGGCACTCAGTAAATACCTGGGGCATGAATTCAAGGGAACACTACTCTGCAAAATGGGCCCCTCACTTCAGACAATTAATTAAAAGAAACATTTAAAAATTCCAAGAGCAGGAAAGTTAAAATAATTGCTTTGGGTTGCTCTTTGGAAGCCTAATCCAAGGTACAGTTAAATTTTAGACTTTCTCACTATTCTTCACAAATTTCTTTTCTTCAAACTCATGTTGCTCTTATATCTGAATGTTCTGCTACATACTGTAATAGATTTGATTTCAACCACATCCCACATAAAATCATATTTACACACACACACATACATATACACATATGTATATGTATACAGTTGATTATGGACATAGTTTTCTGCTTTTTAGATACTTTATTAAACATCTATTATGTGTGATATTGATATTTCCTTTTCACACATTAGAAATATTTTGTTTTCAGGTCTGAACCATTTTTTTTTTTGAAACGGAGTCTCGCTCTGTTGCCCAGGCTGGAGTGCAGTGGTACGATCTCGGTTCACAGCAACCTCTGCCTCCTGGGGTCAGGCAATTCTCCTGCCTCAGTCTCCCAAGTAGCTAGTATTACAGGTGCCCTCTCAGCTAATTTTTTTGTATTTTTATTAGAGATGGAGTTTCACCATGTTGGCCAGGCTGGTTTCGAACTCCTGATCTCAAGTGATCCGCCCACCTCGGCCTCCCAAAGTGCTAGGATTACAGACATGAGCCACCCCACCCAGCCAGGTCTTAACTGTTTTTGTAGGCCCTGTGAAATTCTGATCCTGAATTAAATAGTCCTAACATTGTAGAAATGAATAACCTTTAATGGAGTATATAATTTTTATGGCCTCATCAATAAATGAATTTATTCTTGACATTCTTCTAAGGCTAATCACTCCCAAGGTTTTCAGAGTTTATCTACTTGAGGTATCGACTTGATACGCTGAGGTGGTTCCATCCTGTAACTGGTTAAGTGGATACTGTACCGTTTGGGGCTGTTGAAAGGAGAAATGTAGCTTTCGTTTTCTAAGCACCGCAGGAGAAAGGGAGAGGAGGTCCTATGTGTGCACTGAGATCCCGAAAGAGCAATTTTGAACTGAGAGGAGCGTGTACTTCAAATAGTGTGCAAATTAGGGCCAATGAGATACTCCTTAAAATGTCATCCTCAAAGGAGGGCATTCCATTCATGGGTCTCTGTATGAGCAGCCCTAAAAAGCAAAGAGCCAGTGTGGTAGCTCCTGCCTGTAATCCCTGCACTTGAGGCTGAGGTGGGAGGATTGCTTGAGCCCAGGAGTTCAAGGCCAGCATGGGCAACATAGTGAGACCCCATCTCTACACAAAATTTAAAAATTAGCAGGGTATGGTGGAGTGCACCTGTAGTCCCAGCTACCTTAGGAGGCTGTGGCAGGAGGATCTCTTGAGCCCAGGAGGTTGAGGCTACAGTGAGCTGTAATTGTGCTGTTGCACTCCAGCCTGGGCAACAGAGCAAGATCTTGTTTCAAAGAAAAAGAGCAAAGACTTTCATTCCTAATTGGAACAAAAACCCCACTGACAGCTCTTTGTAGGACTCCTGGTTGGGTAATGTTGGAAGACTAGGATTCTCCTGAGGCCGGAACTGTGTCTACTTTTCTGTCCCATATTACATTCCCCACAACAAGCACAGTGCACAGCACATAGTAGGTGCTCAACAAATCCTTTTATTTACCACTTGTCTGGAGTAAAGCATTATAATGTAGTCATTACACATGTGGCTTCGGAGCCCAACTGCTGGGGTCTGAGCCCTAGCTCTGCCACTTACCTACTGTGTATCTTTGGGTAGGTTACTTCTGCCTCTGTTTTGGTTTCCTCATCTGTAAAAGGTGGATAATGAAAGTACCTACTTCAGTGGATGGTTACACTTCCTTTACATGCATTTACCAGTTTTCTGAACATATTATACTGTTTAGATCCATGTGGACTTGATGATTCTAATTATTCGTAATGCATTACACTCTTCATATTTTTGGAGTTAAAATGTATATATGTATTTATAATAATTTTGGTTATTTTCTTCTTCTTCTTTTTTTTTTTTTGAGACGGAGTCTTGCTGTGTCGCCCAGGCTGGAGTGCAGTGGTGCGATCTCCACTCACTGCAAGCTCCGCCTCCCGGCCCGTTATTTTCTTCTTAATAAATAGCGCAGACATTTGGATCAAGGAAAAGGAGTGTGTGTGTGTGTATAATTTTTTTAAATTGCTGGTAAGATGTGTCAAGCTAGGCTTTAACTATCTGTGACCTGCACATCTTTAGTTTGAGGAAGCAAGTCACATTTTAATTTAATTTAATTTAATTTAATTTAATTTAATTTAATTTTAATTTACTTTGAGATGGAGTTTTGCTCTTGTTGCCCAGGCTGGAGTGCAATGGCACGATCTTGGCTCACTGCAAGCAATTATCCTGCCTCAGCCTCCCAAGTAGCTGGGATTACAGGCATGCGCCACCATGCCTGGCTAATTTTGTATTTTTAGTAAAGATGGGGTTTCTCCATGTTGGTCAGGCTGGTCTCGAACTACTGACCTCAGGTGATTTGCCCTCTTTGGCCTCCCAAACTGTTGGGATTACAGGTGTGAGCCACCATGCCTGGCCCACATTTTATTTTTTTAAATGCGAAACCGTATCTTGGTCATGTCTTTAGCAGCATGGAACTTTGGAAAGATGATAACAATTGAGGAAAGGACGTGAAGGAAGAGACTTGAGTTTAAACTGGCACCTTCTGATTTCTCTGCCCCCAAAAAGTATTGATGAGTGTGTTTTAATGGTTGCCAATATGTGTCTGAAGGTTGAAGAAGAACACTCAGGGAAAAAAATAAAAGAAAAACATGTGTTTAAAGTGGTCCGTAACGGAAAGCAGCCTGGGAAAGGTCGTGGAGGTCGTGCTCTGGGGTGCATTTCACCAAGGGCTACATCATCCCTTGGGGTTTGCAAAGCTGGTAGATAAGGAGGATGAGGTAATGCAGGGATGTCCGTCTGGCACATTTCATCTCAAGAGCTGATCATCTTTAGGTCAGGAATGAACTCCTCACCCCATACAGAATATTACAGAGTTGGCCCAGGTGGACAGAGAGGAGACGGCAAAGAAATTTTGATGTTCTCGAGGCCAGGAATGTTGCCCTTATATGGGTTTCCTTGGAGGAGTTGGCTGTGCGCGCAGCTTGTTCCTTACTTGAGGTGTATCAAGACGTTCCCCACAATATTCAGTAGTTAATTATCCCAATCCACATTTAAGAAATAGCGCCAGACACTATGACATTATCTAACAATCTCTCAGGTCACTGCAGACGATACTAGCTTTGGGACATCGGCCTCAAAGATTCCTGTGTGTAGCAGTAGCTTATTAGCCCTTTTCAAGAGAAATATTATTATTGTCAAGTCAGAACCTTTTGAAGCCTTTTGATGGTACTCTGTCTGACACATAAAAGTCTTCTACCCAGTGAGGCATAGTATTTGGTTTGTATGGAATTGTTTATCCAAGTAGTTACTTTATTTCCCATCAAATTTCTCCTCTGTTTTCTCCACCAGTTACTGTCGGCCAGTTGGATTTTTTTTTAATTTTTTTTTTTTTAATTGTCTTCCTCAAAATTACCAGCATGGAAAAATAAACTATTCCCAAATGCGTGATGCTGTGCATCCCAGAGCTCAAATGCAGTATCAGTGGAGGGTGTGGTTGATGGGAAAGTAGGTAATACGTCTTGTGATAAAATGCTAAGAAGGAATTTTGGCCTCATTCACAGGAGGACATTGTTTTCCTCATTTTGACTTACTTTCTTTTGTTCCCCATCTGGACACAAAGTCCCTAGTAATTTTATCACAACCTTTATTGGGAATGGTGATTCCTGGGCCATAATTGATTTCAGGAGGTTTGCAACTGAGCTACAAATCAAACGCGTGGGAGAAAATAGCTCAGTAGTATTGTTGAAGCCCTTTGGTTTATGTGCTTTGGTAATAAAGTCCTCAGCAGTGTCCGGAGCCATGAGGCCTGGAATTAGCCGACCTCTGTTGCTTGATCTCCGCAAAGTGGAGACAAGAGGGCACATTCCCGGGTTCTTTATTTACAAACCCTTCCCGCGCGCGCCCAAAGCTTTTCCCGCGCGCGCCTAAGTTTCTCCCGCGCGCGCCAAAACTGTTCCCGCGCGCGCCAACCTTTCCCGCGCGCGCGCAAACATTTTCCCGCCCAGGAAGATATGCAGCCCAGGGCGCAGGCGCGATCCCGCGCCCGGGAAAAGTACAAACCCACGGCGCATGCGCGATTGTAATTTGAGAAGACCCGGCCCCCGTCACCGCCCTGGCCCAACCTCTTCCCCTGCCAGCCTATATAAGGCATGACCCTACACTCAATACACGAGACTTGATCAGGCTGTTTGTCTTGTCTCCATTTCTTGTGTTTTCTTGTCTCCTCCATTCCCACTCCCCCTTCCAGGGCCGGTTCGACTGTCCTGCAGGTCGGGAAACAGCAGGGGAGTTCAACGCCATCTTTTGGTTTCTGTTTCTAGGTTTCTTCTTTCTTGGCTTGAGGAATGGGTTAGTATGTGGGTTTGTGTAGGAGATTCAGAGAAAGGGTCTGAGATTTCGCTTAGGCTTCGTGGGGTTCACACCTTTAGATTTGGGGCCTATTTGACTGCTTTGCTTTATTTTTAAGTGTTTTTTGTTTTATAAAAATTATTCTTTCTTCTTAGAGGTCATTTGTAGAGATTGCATTAAGGCTTACAGTTCTGTTGTCTGGTCGAATGCTTTGTCTTTTTTTAAAAGAGGAACCAGCTTGCTAGCTTGGAATTAGTGTGTAATGATGACATCATTTATTTGTCTCTATGGGTAATAGGCATTCATTCCTTTTTTTTTTTTTTTTTTCCCAGAGGGTAATGAGTTCATGTTGAAGTATATGACAGGATGTATTCTCCCTGGTTGTCATAAGCAGATGCATTTTTTCATTTACTTGGAAGATCTTTCTGAAACATGACCTGTGCAAAGGACTAGGGTTATGGGAGAAATTATAACAGACAAGGCTGCTGTTCTACAGAAGCCCTTCGTCTAGTGGTGGTGAGGGCACAGATGAGCACACAGGAAAATGCAGAAAGATAAATGCTAAAGAAGGAGGCCTTACCCAGCCTTAACGGAGCCTCAGGGAGGCCTCAGGGAGGGAGTGACAGCTAAGGGGAGATCGGAGGGGCAAGTAGGAGAGGGACAGGTAAAGAGGGGGTGGGAGAGACAGGCATTTCTGATAGGAGAGAACACCCCAGAGAGAAGGAATTGCAAGTTCAAAGTCCAGGAAAGAGAACTTCAATTACATTTTTCAAAGTATTTATACATATGTTATGTTTATTTATTTTGTAACCTTGAGTTATACAACTCAGAGTCTCAGTTTTCTTATCTGAAAGATGGGATAACAATCCCCACCTCCAGGGGAGACCATCAGGAAAATCCAAGATAACCGACGGAGCGTTCCTTGTTAGCACACAGCTGTTTAAGAGTGTATGGCACATAGTCTATGCTTCATAAAAGAAACTGCCTTTACTGTTGTTCTTATAGTTCTTCTTCTCTATCTTAATGTTTCCCTTTGCCTAATTTTTCCTACCTATTTTTAAATTATTTAATTTTGCTTGAGGTATTTCTCTCTCTAATTTATCTTGATTTTATTGTAGTAAGCACATTTAACATCAGATCTATTATTTCAACAATTTTTTTAACTTTTATTTTAGGTTCGGGGTACATATGCAGGTTTGCTATACAGGTAAACTCACATCATGGGGGATTAATTTCACAGACTATTTAGTCACCCAGGTATTAAGCTTAGTACCCATTAGTTATTTTTCCTGATCCTCTCTCTCCTCCCACCCTCCACCCTCAGGTAGGCCCCAGTGTCTGTTGTTCCCCTCTTTGTATCCATGAGTTCTCATCATTTAGCTCCCACTTATAAGTGAAAACATGCAGTATTTGGTTTTCTGTTCCTGTGTTAGTTTGCTAAGGATAATAGCCTCCAGCTCCACCCATGTGTCTGCAAAAGACAGGATCTTGCTCTTTTTCATGGCTGCATAGTATTCCATGGTGTATACGTACCACATTTTCTTTACCCAGTCTAGATTTTAACAGATTTTTAAGTGTACAATACATTGTTGTCTATGGATACTATGTTGAAGAGTGGCAGCTCTCTGGAACTCATCTTGCATAACTGAAACTTTATTCCTACTCAATAATAGCTCCCTGTTTTCCTCTCCCTGTAGTCCCTGGCAAACCTCCTTTTACTCTCTGCTCCTTAGAAGTCCTCCTCACACATCATATTGGGGTAGGATACAGTTTCCTACTCCTTCCTAAAACAATCACAGGCAAGAGCACTGCCACTTACATGACAGGTTAAGAGTAAGTAGTGTATGCCCTGTATACATTGTGCCAACAGAAGGCAGGGAGATTGAAAGAATTTAGTAACCCAGAGGGTCTGCCAGCATGGGTCTGCCAGCATAGAACAGTGTCCACTATGATCTTTTTTAACCCAAATGCAGCATTATGCACAGTTTATATCTTTATTTTAATGTGAAAACTGTGATGTGACTAGTAACACCTGGCTTCAGTGCACCATCTAATGAGAACCTCTGTGTCAGAATGAATTGAGCTATAATAACTACTAAATTGACTCATAATGACTTACACCAAAAGGAGATTTATCATCCTATAGAATTAGAAATGCAGAGGAAGGATGGCCCTGAGGATGGTTAATTTAGCAGCAAAACAACATCACTAAAGATTCAGGAAAGTTCCATCCTCTTTTCCCATTTTGATATCATTGAGGCCAGAAGGTCACTTGGTGTCTTCTTTTTAAAAACCAGGAGAACCCCGGAGCCCCAAGAACACTTTCCCTCATAATTCATTGGCAAGAATCAACTCATATGCCTCCAACTGAATGAAGAGGAATAAAATTAGGCCGGGCGCGGTGCCTCAAGCCTGTAATCCCAGCACGTTGGGAGGCCGAGACGGGTGGATCACGAGGTCAGGAGATCGAGACCATCCTGGCTAACACGGTGAAACCCCGTCTCTACTAAAAAATAAAAAAATCTAGCCGGGCGAAGTGGCGGGCGCCTGTAGTCCCAGCTACTCAGGAGGCTGAGGCAGGAGAATGGCATAAACCCGGGAGGCGGAGCTTGCAGTGAGCTGAGATCCGGCCACTGCAGTCCAGCCTGGGAGACAGAGCGAGACTCTGTCTCAAAAAAAAAAAAAAAAAAAAAATTATCAGGGATGGCCAAGGCTTTAAGCAAGACACGAACTCTAAGGATGCGGATGGTCTGTGCTTACTATGAGAACCTGATACCTGAAGTTAGGATTCCACTGGTAAGAAGAAAAAAGGGAGTGGGCAGTGGCTATTGGGAGACACTTACCATGTCTACCAGATACACATTTTCTTGTATATTTATTTGTGCTAAAAGAAAAACAAATTCTCTCCCTTTTCTTCTTAGACCAGAGAGGTCCAAGATATTTGGAAAGAGGAGAGGCCGTGCCAAGTAAAAATAAACAAGCCCACAAGCCTCCCTAGAAGAGACCCACACATACCTTCCACATCTGGATCAGGGTGATGATGATGATGGTGATGGTGAGTGGAAAGTCTCAAGTTCCCCACATCTGCCAAAGTTGGAGCAGCTGCTACCAGGAGGGCACCAGATGGTAGGCCCTTGCTTCCTGTACTGCTCAGAGTCCCAGCAGAAAACAGAATTCCATTCAGATGTTTGACCAGAGACTTTTTTTCTTTCTGTTTTTTTTTTTTTTTTTTTGTTATACTTTAAGTTCTGGGATACATGTGCAGAACATGCAGGTTTGTTACATAGGTATACACGTGCATGGTGGTTGCAGCACTCATCAACCTGCCATCTACATGAGGTATTTCTCCTAATGCTCTCCCTCCCCTCGCCCCCCACCCCGCCGACAGGCCGCAGCGTGTGATGTTTCCCTCTCTGTGTCCATGTGTTCTCATTGTTCAACCCCCACTTATGAGTGAGAACATGCGGCGTTTGGTTTTCTGTTCCTGTTTTCATGTGCTGAGAATGATGGTTTCTAGTTTCATCCATGTCCCTGCAAAGGACATGAACTCATCCTTTTTTATGACTGCATAGTATTCCATGGTGTATATGTAACACATTTCCTTTATCCAGTCTATCATTGATGGGCATTTGGGTTGTTTCCAGGTTTTTGCTATTGTGAATAGTGCTGCGATGAACATACGTGTGCATGTGTCTTTGTACTAGAATGATTTATAATCCTTTAGGTATATACCCAGTAATGGGATTGCTGGGCCAAATGGTATTTCTGGTTCTAGATCCTTGAGGATAACCAGAGATTTTTTTAATAGTTACTATTTCTAAAGGCATGGGTAGGTTAAGAAAACTAGCAAGGGAGGATGAGACACCCAAGACTAACCACCATGGGAAGTCATAAGGAAAGCTTAGCCTGAAGGGCCAAGAAGATGAAATGATCTTTGCAGATGCTAAATGAAACTGAGGCAGTGGAGGGGGACCTTTGGGAAGAGCTGTAGCCTAGAGGAAGGAAGCCAGTGTGAGACATGTGGCCAGAGAGGCAATAGAAGCAGTGCTCTGATCTCTCTCACTTCCCAGCCTGTGATATACAGCTGGTGGCTGCTTCCATTGGCTGAGCCTGAATGTAGGCACTGGCGAAGGAGCTGGAGCCCAGTGATGCCCATGTGGAAGGCAGCCTTTCGGGGCTAGAGGAGGGCAGAGACAGATCTAGTTGGGACGACAAACAGATGGACGGGCTGATGTGACCCCGGGCAGGCCCCTCCACCTAGGGCATTCTTTCTCAAGAGCCTCGATCCCAGGCAGAGCCACATGGTCTCTCAGAGTCAGTGAATCCACCCGCAGCCAGCAAAGGAACTCCTCTGGCTTTGGTTTGCTTCTGCTTGGCCTGTCTTTTATTCTCCTGCTCAGCACTTCTCCTTCTCCTCATTTTCCTGTCTCCTGTTTTTCTCTTCTTTGTCTTCTCTCTTCTTCTTTCTCTTCTGCTCAGTATCTCTCTGATTCTTGAAGCCTTTCACAGCCTAATAAGGGCCCTAAACTTCCACTGGAATCATGGAGAGCTCTTTTCTGTCCTTTTTTATTTTTCAGTGAATAACAGTCAGATTCAGGTAGGACAGATTTAATTTTGAAACTTGAAAAATTGCTCAGGACTTCCTCTTCAGGATAGGAGCACTGGTCTTTTATCAAAAGAAAACAAGATTTTTGGTAGGGTTCTTTTCGGTAAATGTTTACTACTTACAACATACAGTAAGAGAAAAAAATGATAAACATTATAAATAGTGTATTTCTTCACTTCCTTTAACCATCATTTGCACATTTATGCCTAGTGTTCAATGCTAGGTGTTGCTTTCACCACTCAAGTGACTCTTGGGACCCATCCTGACAGCTGTGTTTCAGGTTGGATGAAATGAAGCCTTTCCAATTGTTATACAATTGACTGTGAGCTACTTAAATCTGCCACTGATTAAGAATGACTGGTTATGAATCATCCCGGTTCCCAAATATGATGATGATTTTGTGATTGCTCTGCAACAGTTTTCAAAACAAGATCTCATACCTTCCATCAGGAAGAGGGAAAATGGTTTCATTTTCAACATGGGAATTTGTTTCCCTGGTTGAGACATAAAACATGTGTCTTAGTGGTTCTGCAGTGTGCTGGGATCTACTCTGAAAGGATAGTGATTCACGAAGAGATGGAGTGGGGTTTCACATCCTTTGAAGTCTAGAGTTGCCCAATTGCAGTCATGGAGCAACATGCAGCTGAGCATAATAGCCAACTGTTCCTGGGTTTTTCTTTAACGGTTAAACATGCCTCATGCGGTGTGTCAAAAGCTTATACATTCCTAATTGGGGCAAGGCTGCTGTGGGTTTAATTGCCAATAATGTGTTAATGTTGGATTCAGAGTGCCCAATTAGGATGGAACATAAAGCAATGCATGGCAGCGAATGAATATGAGATCACTCATGTTTCAGTGGAATTTTCTTTGAAGCTTCACAAAACTGGAGGAATAGCTGCGCAAATAACACTGACTTCACCTTATGGCCATATGCAGAGAGCTGAAGAAGTCCTAATAAACTAAAGTGGGTGCTTCCGAAGCTCCCTAAATAGGATTGGATAAAGTATGGGGATAGAGAGTTGGTCACATCCAGGATTTCTTCCCACCTCCTTCCTGTCATATCGGAATACTTGTTACTGTGGCTAAAGTGACATTTCTATCCAGAAGCCAGGATCTGGTTTAGCTGTGTTTGTCTTCCTTCCCAGAGCTGAGTCATGAATGGCAGTTTGGAATCCTCCAAGGTTAAAGGTGTCTTTTGTTCAGCCACTCGAGGCTGCTCTCTCACTGTGCTCAGTTACAGTTTAACTGGCATTTCCTTGTCAGTACTGTATGCTGTTGTGTAAAGCAGATTCAAGTTATTGTATTTGCTTCTTATTTGTCCACTCACACATGTCACTGTTTGTGATGATCCTTCTATGATGAAGGCACTATTTGAGATGCCTGAAAACACAAAAGTAAGCAAAATAAATGAGGTCCCTGTTCTATTCTATTATTGTTGAGGAGCTAGATAAGTAGACAAATGAACAAACTAATAAAATAATTTTAGACAGTGCTATGAGATATGAAGGGGATGAAGGGGCTAAAAATGGGTGATGGTGTAACATAATTTGGGGGAGTTGAGTGATGGCCACATTATATGAGGTGGTTCTCTCTGAGTATGTCATTTTATCCTGAGATCTAAAGAATAAGAAGGAGTCAGCAATGGAATGATCTAGAGGAAGAGTGTTCTGGGTAAAGGACTCACAATTGGAAGAAGTCCTCAGGCAGGGAAGGGCTTGGTGTATTAAAGAAACAACAATAACATCAACAGAATCTGTGTGGCTCTGCTCCATGAGAAAGAGGGTGGAGGGTAGGGGACTATGTCAGAGAGCAATGGGAGCTGGTTATGTGGGCCATGGCGAGAAGTTGGGATCTTGTTCAATCATAATCCACCCAACTGTTTTTTCACTCCCTATGCTTCCTCTCTTCCCTCCTTATCCACGGTTTACCATTAAAATCATTCCCTTGAAGATATCCTGTCCTTTGGTATTAGTTATCTATTGCTATGTAACAAATTAAACAAAAAATTTAGCAGTTTAAAATAAGAATTTGTTATCTCACACAGCATTTGTAGATCAAGAAACCAGCCTGGCTTAGTTGGGTGGTTCTGCCTGTAGGTATCTTATGAGGTTGCAGTGAAGCATTAGCCAGGAGTATAGTTATCTAAAGATCATACTGGGGCTGGGGGGTTCACTTCCAGGTTTACTCACTCACATGCCTGGAGAGTTAGTCCTGGTTGTTGGCAGGGATCCTTAGTTCCTTGTCATGTGGGTCTTCCTATAGGACTTCTTAAGTGTCCTCATGGTATGGTGGATGACTTTGCCCAGAGACAGTGAGCCAAGAAAATGGAAGGTGAAAGTCACTATGTCTTTTAGGGATCTAGTTTTGGAAGTCATATATCATTGTCTTCATAATATCTAATCAGTCATAAAGGCCATCCATACTCAGTGTGGGAGAGGAGAAGATCACACAAGGGCATGAATACCAGAAGATAAGGACCATGGCAGGGTGTCTCAGAGGCTTGCTAACACACCCTATCACCTCCTTTGTTCAAATCTGGCAAAACCTCAGCCCTGAGAAATCTAAAGCATTGCGCTAACATCTCACCCATTGAAAAGCATACCAACATGCTGAGTGAACTCATTTTAAGTTCATGATCACAAACATCAAATGAAATCTTCGTGCTGTCTGACTCTCCTTCTACATGCCCCTAGCCAATTTATTCTTTTCCATATCTTCATCTCTTTTATATCTGGTTTCATTCTTCATTGTGGCCAAAGTCCTTGCTTCTGATAAAATAGAAGCTATCAGAAGAACAATTCTACATACTTCCACCAATGAATTGCCCACCCAGCTATACCCATGTACTCTACCTTCTCACCTGTCACTACAGATGGTCAGCTTTTGTTTCTATATGTGTTTTAGTGTATTAGTCCATTTTCACACTGCTGATTAAGACATACCTGAGACTGGGAAGAAAAAGAGGTTTAATGGAGTTACAGTTCCACATGGTTGGGGAGGTCTCACAATCATGGCGGAAGGCAATGAGGAGCAAGTCACATCTTACGTGGATGGCAGCACGCAAAGAGAGAGAGCTTCTGCAGGGAAACTCCTGTTTTTAAAACCATCAGATCTCATGAGACTTATTCACTATTGCAAGAACAGCACGAGAAAGACCTGCCCCCATAATTCAATTACTTCCCACTGGTTTCCTCCCACAACGTGGAGGAATTGTGGGAGTTACAATTTAAGATGAGATTTGGGTGGGGACACAGCCAAATCATATCAATTACTTTCATGGGGCTGCCACAACTAAATACCACAAACTGGATGGCTTAGATCACATAAATGTACTGTATCCCAGTTCTGGAGGCTACGAGTCTAAAATCAAGGTGTCAGCAAGGCTATACTCCCTCTACACACGCTAGGGCAGGATCTGTTCAGGTCTTTTTTCTGGTTTTCGGTGGCTTAGGGCATTAACTGTCTTGCAGATGGCCACCTTCTCCCTGTGCTCATCCCATAGTCTTCCCTCTATGTGTGTCTGTCCCGGTGTCCAGATTTCTCCTTTTATAAGGACACTGATTGTATTGGATTAGGACATACCACAATGACCTCCTTTTAACTTGATTACATCTGTAAAGACTCTATTTCTAGATCAGGTCACATTCTGTGGGAATGGAGGTTAAGACCTCAACATTTTTTGTAATGGGGAGGGTAGGTGGGGGACAAAATTTAACCCAAAACCTTAGACTAATTTGTCCATTTGTATGCTGAATCCCATTCCCTTCCACCAGCCAAATGGATCTTTCAGCAACTGTACTCTCTTTCCCCCTGCGTTATCTATTTTCCTTTTCTATTGATCTTTCCCATCATATAGAAGCAGACTGTAATAACCCCCGTCATAAAAGCTAACCAACCAATCAAACAAACAAAAAACTTGCTGATCCCACTTATTTTATTTACAGGACTCAAAAGAATTGTCTTTACTCTATGGCTCTACTCCTTCCCCTTTGCTTTTTTGGAAGCTCACTTCAATAAGTCTTTAACCTACCATGCCATCAACATCTCTTTGGTTATGGCCAAAAGCACTCTATGTATTACCAAATTCAATGGGCAGCTCTCAAGTCTTGTCTTACTTGACCTGTCAACTGTGTCATTTGACACAGTAGATCACTCCTTCCTTTTTGAACGCTTTTCTTCACTTAATTTGAGGACAGCACTCTCTTTTGCTTCATCTCCCATCTCACTGGCCATTGCTTCTCAGGGTTTAGTCTCTGAAACGCGTCTCTAGATGCTTCATGCCCTGAGTGATGTCACCCAGCCTTGGGGCTGTATACCATCCATATCTACATACACTAACAATTCCTGACCTCTTTCTTTAATGCCAGGCTTGTATATTATGTTAATTATTCCTCTCTACTCAAAAGCCTGTTAGACTTCTCAATATTTTATGCCCTGAACTGACCTCGTGATGATCCTTCATGCACATTCTAGTTCTTTTCTTGTCTTTCCCATCTCAGAAAATGGCAAATTCATGATCCCGGTTGCTTAAGCTAAACCCTTGGCATCATCCTTGATTTTCTGTCTCTTTTTCTTATGTCTCACATACAAGTATCAATGAATCCTCTTTGCTCTACTTCCCCAATACATCCCAAATTCAAGCATCTATCACCATCTTCATCATTATCAATCTGGAGCAAGCCTTGATTCACCTTTGCCTGGACTATTATAATCACCCCCCAGTTAGTTTCCCTATCTCTATTCTTGCCCACCTCTAGTGCATTCTGGACCCAGCAACCAGAACACGTAACTCAAAACCCACCAAGAGCTTCCCTTCTTGATAAGCGTAAAATGCCAGCTCATTTTGTTGGCCTTCAAAGCTCCCCGTGAGTGCATTCTTGGCCACCTCTGACAGAATCCTCTACCACTTATTCCTTTATTCCCTCCACTCCGGCCACACGAGCACCCTGGCTCTTTTTTTTTTTTTTATCATGCCAACTGTGCTTTCTGCCTCATGGCCTTTGCATTCGCTGTTCCTTTAATCAGGAATGCCCTTCTAGGTATCCACATGGTTTGCTCCCTCATTTCATCCAGGATTCTGCCCAAATGTCTCCTTGTCAGAGAGGACTTTTCTGCCCACTCTAGCCAAAATAGCAATCCCTGTCCACCAATATTCTCTATTTCCTTACCCACTTTCTATTTCTTCATAACGCTTATCATGGCTAGGAACATTTTATATATATTTTTTTATTTTACCCCTTTAAAGTATAAACTTCATGAGAGCCACGACTTTGTTTACTGATAAACCCTTCCTTAGCTCCTAGTGTAGTATACAGCACATAGTAAGTGCTGAGCAAATATTTCTTAGTCAGTTAATGTGTTAACTCTGTGTTTTTCCTTCTTTCCCTTCCATTTTCATTCTCTTCCTTCTTATCCATTTTCACTTTTTTCTTTCTTTTTCTTCACATTCCACTTCCATCTTAATTTTTGCTTCATTTTCAGATTAATATTAGAAAAACAGATTGATTCAAAGACCTTCAAAAAGGAGAGGACTCAATGTAATCCTTAAAATTGTTATGAATATCATTATAAAGATCAGAACCACCCATAATTTGGGTGGTTAATTTTCAAAATAAAATGGAGCTGAAATTTTAGGGCTAATTGCAAAAAGGAATAACTAGATTAATCCATCCCTGCATTGTTTTAACCTGAGTTTCTAAGATACTGTGATTTTTCAAATAAGCTAACATAAAAGAGGGGCTCCAAAAATTTACCCATGCCTATGACAGAAAGTAGCTTGCCTTTCTGTATATTATTTATGCCACATGGCTAAAATATTTCATAAATGTTTTAGTAAAGAAAGAAGGAATATCTTACTTTTCCTCTGCACTTTTGCGGAGTAAAGAAAGAAAATATCTTACTTTTCCTCTGCACTTTTGACTTCTTCTTCTTCTTTTTTTTAAAATTCTCTTCCTCTTTAATGTTTTTCCTTGGTTAATATTTTGGGATTTGTTCAACAAACTTACTTCTTAATGATGCTTGATTAAGCCTTGTTTGCAAAATCAAATCTCTACAGATGTGGGCAAGAAAGACAATCAAGTAGGCTCAGAGTAACAAAAAAATGTCTGCAGTTTAGGGGCCTGCGATAAACTGGAGACATGTGCTTTATGTAAAGGGAATACTATGAAAGTCAAAACAAATATGGGTGCAGTACAAATTGAGCTGGTAGTTTTTTGACCTCTGACTTAGGTAATGTGACTACTATTATAATAAACTGGTAGCTGCTAGTCCTTATATTCCTAGTAGATAACTGTGGGAGGAAGTGCATGGAATCAAAGTTACAAAACAAATATTAGAGTAGGGAAAATCATACTTCTATGAAAAATAAGTCAGCAAGTGAATACACAAAGTTGAGTGTGTATGTATGTGTATGTGTGTGTGTGTCTTCAAAATAATAGTCAATTATTTTGCAGTGACGTACTGTGGCTCTCTGGAAACATAAGAACCATGTACAAAATATAATGGGATGAATCACTGAGTTGGTTGTAGGTAGACATATCCTTGGGTACAATTATTTTTAGGGTATTTTCTGCAAATAATAGAAGTTAAAAGGAGAAATCTAATCAAAACCAGAATCAGCTTCCAGAGAGCCAAACCATCTCAGATGTGAGAACTTTTTGTTAGCTGGTTATACCACCCCTTCCACTCGGTGGTGAGATAATGAAGATACCCCTGGGTGGACTGCACCCGGGTTTTTCCCTGTTTCGTATACATGGTTCTTGCTTTGTGCATACCTGAGAGCCATGCAGATGGGAACGCACTGTGAACAGCTGTGTGGTGACTGACATCTGACCCCTTCACCATGCGTCTTAGTTCGTTTGTGCGGCTGTAACAAAATATCTTAGATTAGGTCATTTGTAAATAACCAAGATTTATTGTTTATAGCTTAGGACTCTGGGAAGTCCAAGATCAAGGCACCAACAAATCCAGGGTCTGGTGAGAGCTTGTTCCCTGCTTCAAAGATGCCCTCACACGGTGACGGGGGCAAGGGAGCCTCCTTGAGCTTCCTTCCATAAGGGCACTAATCCCATTCATGAGGGGTTAGGACTCATGGCTGAATCACTTCCCGAAAGTCCCATCTATTAACACTATCAATAGGTTGGGTATTAGGTTCCAACATATGAATTTGGTTCCAACATATTGGGTATTAGGTGGGTATTAGGTTCCAACATATGAATTCTGGGGGAACACCAACACTGAGACCACAGCGCCATGGAGCTGTGCTAAGTGAGAGAGTGGTTCCTGTATGCAGGGGTTTTAGTTAATGCAGTACTATTTAAAATGAGGATTGCTTGTATTAGTAAATCAAGACAGCTTGTTTTTCCATACCTTTGAACTTTGAACTCAAACTTACCTGATGTCTGCTATTTTGCTGTTTGTTTATTTGTTTGTTTTCAGATACTCATTTAGGGACATAAATCATTATAGTTGTAAGCCCGTGCTCCAGAGTCAAAAAGAATAATGGGTTCAAAG
Organism: Rhinopithecus roxellana; assembly: GCF_007565055.1. Classification (NCBI taxonomy): domain Eukaryota; kingdom Metazoa; phylum Chordata; class Mammalia; order Primates; family Cercopithecidae; genus Rhinopithecus; species Rhinopithecus roxellana. The sequence goes on along the minus strand of NC_044561.1, from coordinate 127,376,330 downwards.
ACCAGATCTGCCTCTTATTACCTCTGTGACCTGTGACACATTTCTTTTTTTTTTTTTTTTTCCCGAGACGGAGTCTAGCTCTGTCACCCAAGCTGGAGTGCAGTGGCGTGATCTCGGTTCACCACAACCTCTGCCTCCCGGGTTCACACCATTCTCCTGCCTCAGTCTCCTGAGTAGCTGGGACTACAGGCACCCACCACCACGCCCGGATAATTTTTTGTATTTTTGGTAGAGATGGGGTTTCACCGTGTTAGCCAGGATGGTCTCAATCTCCTGACCTCATGATCTGCCCGCCTTGGCCTCCCAAAGTGCTGGGATTACAGGCATGAGCCACTGCGTCCGGCCATGTTTCTTAACCTCTCTAAGCCTCTGTCTCCTCATCTGAAAAATGGAGATAATCATACCTCACAGCTTTGATTAATGTGAAGATGAAAGTGAGATGCTGCTTATAAAAAACTTAGCCATAATGGGTAGCAAAAAAATTCTCAGTATATATTATCAATGACTCCCTTTGCTATTACTTCTTTTATTATTAATACAGAGCACAGCTACTCCTTGAAGTGTTTCATAAAGTTTGGTGACACTCTTAACACTCCTGAGAGGTCAAGCATACAACTGGCTTAGGTTGGAGGAACAGTGAACTTGGCGGTCTTGCTGAGCCCTGGTCATGCATAACTAGGATGCCAGATGCGTAGACCTGTAATAAAAAATTCCCCTTGAGCTTGGTAAAATTTGGCAGGCTCACCATTCATCCTTCCATGAGCTGTGTGAGTCAAGCGCTGGGCCAGCTCAGCAGAGGCATCGAAGTTCAATCACAGCACAAAAATCTAATCAATTCTCACAGTCAAAGAATGAGCTGATGATTCAGGTATTTATAGCAAAAGGTGTGAAGAGATTATTTGGAACATGGTGGAGGGTAAGAAACAGGATATAAAATCTATTCCAGAATTTCATTTCTTGTGCGTCTTCTAGGAAATGAGATGAATGGACTTTTAAAGAACATTCATTATTCAGCTAAGATTTTTGGGCATCTACCACGTGCCGGGCGTTAGGCTAACTTCTAGCCAAGTAGCTGAGAACAAGACCATGTGAGCACCAGCTCTCACAGTGTTCAAAATGTATGTCAACATCTATAATGAGTGTGTAGCCCTTATTATGCAGCTTGACACTTTAACTTTCTCTAAGTTGTCAGAAACTGCTAGAAATTTGAACAATTTCCATCAATGTATTCAAATGAATTGCTCTAGTGGTGGGCAGAGGAAAGATCCTATTTTTTCTCCCCTAACACACACACCCCATTAATCAAAAGATTCCTTGTTGTTTAATAAAAAATAAAACACATTAACTTATTGAGGCAAACGTGTTTCCCAAAGCCATTATTAAAACTGAATTACCAACGACACGGTCTGAGCAGTAATATCATGACCACAAGTCATTTTTCTCAACTGCCATTCTGACTGGTGATACGAGATCCATGGGAACTGTCTGAATTGCAAGGCAAATATTTTAGTAATGAGTCGATCCCCAAAGCAATTTCAACACTGGCATGGAAATTTATACATTCCTTAAGCTTTGCTTCAAAGACAGGTAAAATTCCTTCTGAATTGGGTAAATGGAATGCATTCTATAAACTGCATTCTTTTGTTACAATGAACCCAATTGCTCCCATCGTTCATAATCTGGCCCAGCAAGCCAATTCTTTGTTCCATTGCTAACCCATAGTGCAGATTTTAATCTCCAACAATTAGTAACCCATTCCCACATATCTTGGAAAGTTCATGACTGCCAGGGTAGGCATTTTTTATGTTGTGTATATAGGTCTCCAAAGAGACAATAAATATTTGTGGAATGAATATATGCTTTTAAAATTCCCATTTCAGTAAGTGGAGTTTGCAGTATACTTTAACATAGCCCAGCAGAGAAAAAATTTAGTGAGAGAAGAATATAGAATAGTAGTTTCTAACTGAGGGTGACATCATCCCCCAGGGGACATCTGACAATGGTTGGTGACATCTTCGGTAGTCACATCTGAAAGAGGACGCTATTGGAATCTGGTAGGTAGAGTCCAGGGATTCTGTGAAATATTCTACAGTGCACAGGACAGCTCCTCTATGATGAAATATTATCTGGCCCTAAATGACACTAGTGCTGAGGTTCAGACACCCTGATCTGGAGGAATGCTTCTCTTTCTTTCATCTCTCTCACTGGGGAAGTCAGCTGTGTTGTGAGTAAGCTCCAGCAGCCCCATGGAGAGGTCCACGTGGTGAGGAACTAAGCCTTCCCAAAGAGCAGTCAGCAACTTGTCTGTCACCTAAATGAGCCGTCTTGCAAGGGCATTTTCCAGCCTCGGTTGAGCTTTCAGATGAAAGCAGCTCAAGCAGACACCTAGATGGCAACCTCATGAGAGATTCCCAGCCAGAACTAGCCAGCTAAGCCACACCCAAATTCCTGGCCCTCAGAAGTTGTAGACCAGTGGTCCCCAACCTTTTTGGCACCAGGGACTCGTTTCATGGGAGACAATTTTTCCACAAATGGTGGGGGGTGGGGGATGGTTTTAGAATACAACTGCTCACCTCGGATCATCAGGCATTAGTTAGATTCTCATAAGGAGTGACAACCTAGATCCCTCACATGTGAAGTTCACAATAGGGTTCACGCTTCTATGAGAATCTAATGCAGCCCCTGATCTGACAGGAGGCGGAGCTCAGGTGGTGATGCTCACTTGTCTGCAGCTCATCTCCTGCTGTGTGGCTAGTTCCTTATAGGCCACAGACTGGTACCGGTCTGCGCCCTGGGGGTTGGTGACCCCTACTGTATATGATACATTCTTTAAGTCATTAAGTCATTAGTAATTCCTTATGTAGCAGCAGAAAACTAATATAAGTACCTTATGTTGTATCTACACCAAATGGCTTCATTTTCTCTTCCTGTATTCCAGTGAGTACAAGAAGAATGGTGAAGGATATGCTTTTAGATTTTGCAGAGAAATGAAGACTTGCAGAATAAAGTATCTTGCTTAGTTAATAGAGTCACAAGCCATTTGATGGAGTACCTGTTGAGAGTATAGCCTAAGGAAGACTTGACTTTGAAGCCCAGATCTGCCACTTTCTAGTCAACTAACATCTCCAAGTATTGACTTTTAAAACATGGGAATAACAGGAGTACCTGTTTGATAAGGTTGCTGTGGAAATTACAAGAGATAACAATGTAATGTGCTTAGCACAATGAGTGGCTGGTGGTAAACGCTCTACAAATGTTCATTGAAGAAATAGATGTTGTGATTACATGAGTGAGGTTTTTTTTTTTTTTTTTTTTTTTTTCAGCTCAAATCACTCTGCTTTTCTGTTTCACATCTTTGCCATTTAAAGGTTTGGGAATGAGTCTCAAAGCCCGTGATTTATGATCTTGTGGTATTTTGCTGAGGTTGGGATTAGAATCATTTAAGTTGCAAGGTGGTGTTTGGTGGAACTCAGCGAACTCCCAGCTGCCTGTGCAGCTCACGTGTCTCAGCACAGCCAGCGAGGCACTCGTTCTGGGTGAAAAATTTAGCAGACTGCCAAAAAACTCAGTACTGTTAGGGTAAATATTTTTATATAATATTTAAAAAATCAAATTAGCAAACGATTGCTAGCCACCTGTTTTCGTAACTGAATTTTATTGGACATTCACCACTCACAGCTGTGAATTCAATAATTCACATCAAGCTTTTTAAGATTATTATTTTCTTAAATTTATTTTTCATTTATATTTACAGGGAAATTTTTTCCCCTAAGCAATATTCATGTGTGCAAGCCATTGTGAGGTTAATGGCGCTTATCCCCTGGAATGGGTCTGTATGAATTTGGAAGCTGTGGCAACATGTTGCAGACAGCTTATTATGAACAGCTGTGGTTGGAACTGTTAATATCTTTTCTCATTGCCAGGCTCTTGATTCTTCCTAATTCATATGATTTGCATCCATAATTTTGGAACTAAAAATATGTCTTTTAAACTAGTAATATTTAAAGAGAAAGATTCCAAGCCCTATTTATATTTTCATTTATTATTTATTGATTATTTTTTATTTCCATATGTTTCTGGGGAACAGGTGGTATTTTGTTACATGAGTAAGTCCACTAATGGTGACTTGTGAGATTTTGGTGCACTCGTCATCCAAGCCCTACTTTTAATTCTAAGGTGATAGAAATCCAGAATTAAAAAGAAGAATAAACAAAAAGAGAAGTAAAAAAAAAAAATAAAAAAAAAAGATGAAAACATCAACTAATGAAATGGAAAAAGAAAAACCAAACTTTTGTTCTTTGAAAAAAACTAAAACAGGCTTTTGTTGAGATACAGAGAGCATAAAAATAATCCTAAGAATAAAGCAAAAATTTCTACAATTATAGTAGATGTTTTAAAAATCATAAGTGAATACAGTTAGCAACTATGTGCCAATAAATTTATAAGTCTAAATGAGATTGACGATTTTCTAAAGGGTAAATTACTTAAACTGACACAGAAAGTAGAAGAAAATCTAAATAAACCAGTAACCATGGAGGAACTGAAGTGGTGGTCAAATGTCTACAGGCCTGTGCCAGAGCTGGCTCCATGGGTGGGGACCTGAGCCGGGCAGTCACAGGGTGGCCCTGTGCTTAGAAGTACCTTGCTCTGGGTTTAATTCTTTGCTGTTGCTATCTTAAAATTCTTCTTCTTCTTCTTTTCCTTTTCTCTTTTTTTTTTCTCTCTCTCTCTCCCCTCCCTCTCTCTCTCTCTCTTTTTTCTTTCTTTCTTTTTTTTTTTAAGACAAGTTCTCACTCTGTGCCTGAGGTAAGAGATCACAGCTCACTGTAGCCTCAAACTCCTGGGCTCAAGTGATCCTCCCACCTCAGTCGCTGTAGTAGCTGGGACCACAGGTGTGCACCATCACACTTGGCTAATTTTTTAAAAACGTTTTTGTAGAGATAAGTTCTTGCCATGTTGCCCAGGGTGGTCTGGAATATTCTGGGCTCAGGTGATCCTCCAGCCTTGGCCTCTCAAAGCGCTGAGATTAGAAGTGTGAGCCACCGCACTTGGCCTTAAAATTGTTAACATGTCATATTATCATATATAAATTATAATATATGTTATATTATCAACTATGTTAATTATATTATTAAAATAGAGTAATATATTATTAACTATAATATATTAATATATACTATAATTGATAAGTATATATAGTATATAAGTATATAAGTATATAATTGATAAGTATATAAGTATAATTGATAAGGTTGCTGTGGAAATTACAAGAGATAACAATTAATATTAATATAGTATATATTAATTAATATATACTATATATTACAAGAGATAACAATATTAATTACAAGAGATAACAATTAATATTAATATAGTATATATTAATTCATATAGTATATATAATTAATTATAGTATATATTAATTAATATAGTATATATAATTAATTATAGTATATATTAATAAGAAACTCTCCTTTTAATTTTGTACTTGGCCCCACAAATGATGTGGCCGGTCTTGTTCATACCAGTATACTTTTATAGGTGAGTTTTACAACTAATTTTACAGTACTGATAATCTAAAACTTTTGAAAATAGGAAAAGAAGGCAAGTTACCCAGTTCAATTTAGATCATTGTAACAATTCCAAGATCTCTTGATGAAAGTCATTTAGAAATTTGGAGATGAAATGTTATTTCATTGGATCTGCCAAATCATTTGAATAACTGCCATAGTCATTTATTACTTAAGAAGTTTGATATTGACCTTTACAGTTGGCTTGTTCTCTCTTCAAATGAAGTTGTTTTCTAAGTTTTTTGTTTTTTCTGTTTCCAACAAGAAGTATGCTAGCATAGCTTATCCTAAACTCATTCTAGGTTAGTTGATGAGTTAACTATTTTAAGCTCTTCCGGCATTTCTACTCTCTTAAAGTCTTAATATGAATTTTTTTCCAAGTCACTCGCCAGTGAACCTTGGAAAGATTTGGCAAATTGATTTAATGTTTGTCCAAAGTCAGACTCAGCTCCTTTTTCCGGAAGCTCTAAGTTTTTTTTTAAAAAGATGGAATTAGTGTTGGAAATCTTATTAAGAATATAGTAGAAGCATACTTGTTTTGTTCTGTTTCTATATTTCTGATCTAGCTACATTGTTTCTCTATAAGGTGGGCAGATCATTTGAAGTCAGGAGTTGGAGACCAGTCTGGGTAACATAATGAAACCCCATCTCTATTAAAAATACAAAAATTAGCTGGGTGTGGTGGCAAGCACCTGTAATCCCAGCTACTTGGGAGGCTGAGGCAGGAGAATCTCTTGAACCTGGGAGGCGGAGGTTGCAGTGAGCCAAGATCATGCCACTGCACTCCAGCCTGGGTAATAGAGCCAGACTCTGTCTCAAAAAAAAAAAAAAAAAAAAAGAGGCTGCCCTCTGTTTCTTGCCACGAGAGCCTCCCCAACACAGTCGCCTGCTTCATCAAAACAGATGACTATTCTCACGTAATCACCAAGTGACATCTCATCACCTTCGACATATTCTGTTGGTTAGAATCAAGCCACAGGCTCCACCACCCTTAAAGGGAGGGATTTACACAAAGCTTTGTTTGCCTCATAAAATATCTTTCTGTTGTTATTTTACTTAGGCATCGTCTTTAAAACTTGAATCAATTGATTTATAAGTAAATTTTATAGTAGCACCAGAACTTTAAAAAGAATATTACCAGAAGATAATTGTAAACATACATATTACCAGTAATAAAAATTACTTGTGTATGTACCTTGAAAATTCATCCTGTATACAAGTTGTGATTATACATAAGCATCCTTAATAAAATGCTGAAAAAAATCAATGTAATACGCTTAATATAGTGCCAAGGACACAGTCAGCCCTTAATCAATTTAAGCTATTCTTATTACAGTTCTATTAGGTTGGTGCAAAAGTGATTACGGTTTTTGCCATTACTTTTGCACCATCCTACTACAAGTTTGGTCTCCAGAATATATTGTATATCGGATGAAACACAGGCTGAACATCTCTTTTCCGGCACCCTTGGCCTATTGATCATGATCTTCTTTCCTGCCATGCTTGGACTCACCTGCTGTGCTTGGACTCAACTTTAGAATGTTTCTCGATACTGTGTTTCAGGCAGTTGTCACCAATCAATTGGTGTTGGCACAATCCAGAGGACAGCTACTGGCCTCCGATAGATTTCACCGGGTGTAGAGAGATCTGGGCCGATCATAACTGAAGAAAAGCATTAACAATACATGAAATGAAGGGGGAAGATCGGTTTATTAAAAAGAAAACAAATGCAAATGAAAAAGCAAAGCATTTCTTTTTCAAGTATGTCATCAACTCTCAGCTTCATATTTATTTTGTCTTCCTGATCTCTTTTCTCGCATAATGTGGGACATCCTTATCACCTTACCTTTCTGTTCAATGTGTGCGAAATATATTGCACACTCATTTTTATGAAAGTACAACAGATTCGGGAGGAAGGAGTTTCCTCTGTGCAAATCTTCTAATTCTAAAGCACTGGTACTAGGGAGTTGATGCCGCTTGAAAAGCCCAGGTGCAAGGCATCGTGATGACTAAGGGTTCTACAAATATTTTATTGCTGATAAAGGAGATCCTACAGGACAAAACAGTCATGGAGAAGCATAAGTGATATTAATCACTTATTAGGTCAATGTCCAACCCAGGAGATTAGGAAAAGCACAACAAACTAATCTGAATCATAAAATAGCACCTTGGCTTTCAACCAACAGCTTTCTCCTAAATACGTGCTGATAGATTCATTGACTGACCCATTTAGGTTCTTTGAACACCAAGAAGTGCAGGGAAATGAGCGAGAACTATGAAGTCAGACAGACTAGGGGTTCAGTCCAAGCCTGCTTGCTGCATTTCCCTGAGTAAGATACTTAACTTCTCTAAGCCTAATTGAAAAATGAGAAGATTCCCAGCAATTTGGCAAGGCCATGGGAGAAACTGTTGAGACGATTATAGAAAAGGAGCTAAAACACACTAAAAAAGGCCCTAATCAGATATTTGTGCATTTCAGTTTTTTAGAGAAATGCAGTGAGGTGTCCTAAAAACCAAAGGAAAAAATGCATAGATTTCTAGAATGTCCAAAGTAGATGGTGAAAATGAGATGTGGCAGGTGCTATCAAGAGTAGAGGCTGAGTCAGGACTCAGTGTTGGGGACTGAAGCTCAGGCCCCAGAAAGGACTGGCTCCAGCTGATGCCTTTGTGGGCTCGGGGGCCACACAGACCAGGACCTCTGTTTTTTCACGGAAGCCAGAAATATGAGATGGTGCATCTCATCCCACAACTGTTAAATGTTAGTACGTCTTTAAATACCTGCTATTTACTGAGAATTTGTCATGTACCAGACAGCTTCTAAGAGTTTTAGTGCATTGTTTCCATTTATTCTCTCAACAACTCTATGAAATATGTTTTGATCATTATTTCTGTTTCATAAATGAGAAAACTCAAGCACAGAGAGGTCAGAATCACTTCCCCAAAGCCACACAGTGGAGGAGCTGGGATTTAAACCCAATCTATCTGCTTCCAGCACTCAGTTCTTTTTTTTTTTTTTTTTTTTTTTTTTTTTGAGACAGAGTTTTCACTATTGTTGCCAGGCTGGAGTGCAATGGAAGGATCTTGGCTCACTGCAACCTCTGCCTCCTGGGTTCAAGCAATTCTCCTGCCTCAGCCTCCCGAGTAGCTGGGATTACAGGCACACGCCACCATGCCCAGCTAATTTTTTTTGTAATTTTAGTAGAGACAGGGTTTCACCATGTTGGCTAGGCTGGTCCTGAACTCCTGACCTCAGGTGATCCATCCGCTTTGACCTCCCAAGTTGCTGGAATTTCAGGTATGAGCCACTGTGTCAAATTATTTTGACATAATTTCAAAAACGTTATATGAGCGGTACAAAGAATTCCCATATACCATTTACCCAGATTCTTCAAGTGATTGCATTTTACTACTTTGGTTTTGTCTTTCTCACTCTCTCTCTACACACACACACACAGACACACACACACACAGACACGTACACACACACACACAGACACACACACACACACACACACACACACGTCCTAACTCTGAATGCTGAGCTTGCCTAGAAGCAGTAACATCTCAGTAGCAACGAGTACCAGGAACCAAAATCTTGATTTCTAAATGCTCTTTTCTACTAAAACAAACTAGGACTTCTTGAAGAAATAGATGATTCCAGGGTGGGACAGGTAAAGTACAAGATCAGCCTGGAATATCTTAGGGTGTTCCAGAAAGCAAGAAAGTGCTAAAAAATAACCACATGTCAAAAACAAAAAAACAAAAAAAAATCAACAACAATGCACAGGAACCTATTGAAAGAGGCTCCCATTAGTCAAATCTGGGACAATCTGAACATCCAAACAAATAATGACAGTGTAAAAATTATAACCCATTCAAAAATGTAAGAAATCTACAAGCTCGCACTACATAAATAGGCATAAATTATAAAGAATAAATTCTTCCTGACAGCACGCCTGTAATCTCAGCACTTTGGGAGGCCAAGGTGGGCAGATCACAAAGTCAAGAGATCGAGACCATCCTGGCCAACATGGTGAAACTCCATCTCTACTAAAAATACAAAAAATTAGCTGGGTGTGGTGGCACATGCCTATAGTCCCAGCTACTTGGGAGGCTGAGGCAGGAGAATCGCTCTAACCTGGGAGGTGGAGGTTGCAGTGAGCTGAGATTGTGCCACTGCATTCCAGCCTGGTGACAGAGCAAGACTCCGACTCAAAAAAAATAAATTAAATAAAAGTACACAAAATTGATGGGATTAGAAAAATCACATTTGGCAACTAGATTTGAACCAAACCAAATGTATCAAATTTTATCTGTGGATTTGTAGTTTCCAGTATTTAGTGTTAAATCTCCTATGATGAGACCACTGGGTTGATGGAGTTAACTATATTTTTTAATTGTTCTGGTAATTCTCCATCAGTTCCAAGAAGACTCTAAACAGAAAAGAAAATTAATTTCCTGTATTCGCATGCTAAAAGACACTCCCACCAGTGCCATGACACTTTACAAATGCCATGGCAACATCAGGAAGTTACCCTATATGATCTAAAAGGGGGAGGAACTCTCAGTTCTGGGAATTACCCACCCCTTTCCTGGAAAACTCATGAATAGTTCACCCCTTGTTTAGCATATAATCAAGAAATAACCATAAGTATACTTAATCAAGCAGCCCATGCCACTCCACTGTTCTCCCTGTGGAGTAACTATTCTTTATTCCTTTACTTTCCTAATAAACTTGCTTTCACTTAAAAAAAATATAATTTCCCATAAGTCTCTTAGGGTCTGCTCCACAAATAGGTAAAACTGATTGTGTTTGTATTTCCATGATGGTGTAATTGTCTCCCATCTTTCCCATTTGGGCCCAGAACATTTCTTTTGACAGGTTCTGCCCCGTAAAGGGAGCTGTTTGACTTTTGCCTCTTTGATCGAAAAATAAGGGTTCTGACACCATCCCTGCTCTGTGCTCAGCACTGAGTTAGGTACATTTCAAATTTTCTAATCTCCATGAGAACACTTGTGGATCGGGTGTGTTAGTGTCCATTGAATAGCTAAGGCTCAGAGAGGTTAAGTAAACGCCCCATGTCACACAGCTGGGAAATGGCTCCTCTAGAATTAAAACCTGGTGAGGTTAACAACTTTAAAACCTAGGTTTTTTGGGTTGGGCACAGTGGCTCACGCCTGTAATTCCAGCACTTTGGGAGGCCGAGGCGGGTGGATTACCTGAGGTCAAGAGTTCGAGACCAGCCTGGCCAACATGGCGAAACCCCATCTCTACTAAAAATACTAAAATTATCTGGGCATGGTGGCAGGTGCTTATAATCCCACTACTTGGGAGGCTGAGGCAGGAGAATTGCTTGAACCTGGAGGGTGGAGTTTGCAGTGAGCCGAGATCACGCCGCTTCACTTCAGCCTGGGTGAAAGAGTGAAATTCCATCTCAAAAAATAAAATAAAATAAAATCTAGGATTTTCCTCCTATATCAGCATGAAGTTTTAAGGGTGTGGAACTCAGGTGTTTCATTGGCAAGAAAATGCATTGGGGATTTAGATTTGAAAGTTAAGCAAGCAGAGTAAAAATTTCTTAGAGTTACAGTAAACTTTACATCCCTTCAATTATCTGTAAAGTACACCAGAAACAGAGTTTCATCTCTTATTAACCCATTTATGCCAGAAGTTGCAATTTTTTTGTGTGAAAAATCAGACCTTGGCGATGACCTTGAGCAGTAGGATATCAGTAACTCCCACAAGCTTAGAGTTCCACTAATGGAACACTAGGCATAAATGAGTTTTAATCCATATAGGATTCCTTCCAGTGTTGGAACAGTTTTCTGCTCTAGTGGGTGAAAACAACCGGAAGTAGTTGGCTTATGTCTAGGGGCCATGTCAAGTGAAAAAAGCACGTCCTCAGATACTGGAACCACACCAAGGGCATCAGGAGCTCACATTTTGAGATGTGCATGAGAAATAAGGCAAGAGGTGGATCTCATTTCCCATCTTGCTGTTCTCATTGAGCGAGGATGTTGGAATCACCTGGGCTGCATCCTTCCATAGTCATCTTTCCACTCCAAGCATGGATGGTTGGATGTGCCTGGGTTGAGTGTGCATATAATGCAACCTCACTCCATCGCCTGCGTAAGTAGTTTCCCCACAAATAATTCCTGCTCTCCAGGGCAGCAGTACTTGGTCTGTAGAATCCCTGCTACAAACGTTGAGGAATTCCTTTGCTCTCTCCATTTCCTCCATTTTTTTTCCTTTCTCTCTTTTTATTTTTCCCTTCCTCTCTCTCTCAAAAATTATTTGAACATCACAAAAGCCAGTTGGACTGAATTCCATATGTATCATTATATACTGGTTTCCCACAAATATCCCTGGAAATTTTATCAAAGCTAAAATATGGAGTCAGCCTTGAGGGAGACAGAATAGGGACTGGAAAGGTGTCATAATAAGCTATGAGCACTGAGCAGCTGTGTTGCTGATGACAATCACAACAGCCCTGAGTTACTAAGCATTTACCCACGGACAGGCACTGTATGACATGGTAATCTAGAAGACCTTGGAGAGGAGGTTTTACAACTTGGCATGCATGAGTCCTGGGAAATTTGCCTAGCTTTATTGGTTACCACAAATGGGGGTTGTAAACATTACAACTAGGACAATCAGGAAAAAGGAAATATTTAATGAGTGCCTATTAAGATCTGTAAGCCAAGCATCATGGATACAGGGGCAAACTGAAATAAACATATCCCTGCTCTTACGCTGTCTATATCCTAGTACAGGGGCTGGGGAAGAACAAGGGGAGGAAATGTCAATCAACTAATCACAGAAATGCAAAAAAACTTGCTATTGTGGTGAGCTATGTAGGAGCGGTACATGACGTGCATCCCACAGGGCCGGGAACCAATCTATCTTTGTTGGAATCTTGACTTCCCTATGTACCAATTGTGATTCTAAACTGAGCACCTCTGTGCCTCAGTTTCCCCAGGTGTGAAATGGGAAGAATGATCACATCTACTTACAAGGCAGTGACAAGGATTTGTGAATTCATATGTAGCAAGTGCTTAGAAGAGAGACTGAGGCAGCAAGAGCAGTCAATAAATATTATCATCGTGGCCACATTGGCCATGTCAGTGTCCATGTCAGTGTCAGTTCTAGGCAACCTGCTCCGGGAGGTGAGGGGTAGCAGACATGGTCCTTGCTCCACCCTGTGCTCCTCACACCCTTTTGCTAGTCTTTGTGCCCTTCGCCCAGGTTTTTCATGGTTTGCTCCTCATGGCTGACACCTGCAGCCTTCTTTAAAGACTACCTTCTGGCCACCATAGCCATTTTGCCTGGGTATGTAAAGTCTAGAAGTATCTGGCAGTTTATACCCCAAGGTGCAGCCTGATTTGAAGGAGTGTGGAAGCCCCGCTCCCTGGGCACAAGGAGAACAAACTGAGCTGCAATGTATACTCCAGAGCTCGCCAGGGATCAGGCTAGGGCTGGAACGTCATTCAAAACCACACTCTTGTTTGGCTTCTTTCCCTTTCCCATCCTGCTGTCCCCACAGTCGCACAGGTCTCCTCGGGAATCACAACCCTAATGAATCCCGGTGCCGGGGACAGCCCCTGTGGGATCTAAGTCATCAAGGAAGATTTCCTTCAGAAAGTGAAAGCTGGATGGACCTAGATGGTGCGTAGGAGAACAGGCAGAGAAAGAGCGTGTGGGGAGGGAGGTGGTGGGAGGAACCCTCTTGCCAGCATTTGAGGAACAGCAGGAACTGGCAGAAGCCACTGTGGCCTGGGTCCAGAGGCCTCTGGGGTGGATGATGTGGGCTGAGGCCTGGGGGATCAGTGGGACCTCAGTTGACGGGGCCTGGAAGTGCGGATTGCAGAATCGGATCTTTACGTAAGATGAATTGGGGAAGCCCCAGAGGCAGGATGAGACATGATCGGGTTTGGGTTTTGAAAAGACCAGTAAGGCAAATGTGCAAAGAACAGAGTGGAAGGAAGCAAGAGAGGATTGAGATCAGCTGGGAGCTCCTGCGGAGGCTACAGATATTAGTGGTCCAGGCAAGAGATTGCCGGTATTATTCCCAGCCACGGAAAATTTACCTGTTGCAGGTCTTTCATTGTGAAATGTAAACTTATTCTTGGGAATTAAAGATTCAAACACTGAATGTGGTAGGCAGGGGCTGAAACGGTTCGTAACCTCTACCTGACTAACAAGTGCCAGCCTCCCTTTCGTGTCATGAAAGATGCGAGAGAGAACAGGCTCCCAGGCCATTCTACCCCGCTTCCAATCACATAACCAGCGTGTGGTTGATTGTATGATTGGAAAGGGGGTAGAAATAGAAGTAACTGGACTTGAGAAATATTTAAGCAGCAAAAAAATGGCAAGTTACTTTGCAATTCCAAGAATACACTTTCAGTAAAACTGCTATTAAAGTCTAGATTTATCTAAGGGTAAATTTTGTGATATAGGGCTTATAGGCCATATGAGAAAATTTTTTACCAGTAAAATAAAGTTTGAATTTATTTTTATTTTGCTGTAACAAAGGCAATAAAGAGGGGAAGTCTCTCAAATATTTAAAAACTTTTATTTTTACTTTCAGAGAATTTGAAGGTATACAGATGAAATCTGACAAGACATGTGAATTTATAATTCTAAAAATAATTTCACAGCAGAGAGAAAGCATATACCTAGATAGGTACACATTTATTACAATATAAAGACAAATGTATATTTCTGAAACTTTCTAAAAATATAATGTAGGAAGAAATATTTATCAAATATACAGAATTATATACAGTATGCATTTAGGAAAAGCAGTAGTAAAAATATGCACAAATAAACCATCTGTAAACATAATTTTTAAGTCTTACAAGTATTACATGCATTTCTATGCATTTTACATTTATGAAATCATATTTTTCCTAGGAGTTCAAATCACAAAACAAATGTTATATAGCAGATCTCTAACTTTTGCATGCTTTATAATTGTCCTATTTAATAGAAAAATTATGGCATGGGAAATCATTTTATAATATTAAAGTCACACTGAATATTTTAAAGCTGTGACTAAACTTTGAAACATTGCCCTCCACCACAGATCCTAAATCAAGTACTGTAAATATTTAAAAAAATGACTGAGGCCAATTACCATTAGAACACACACACATACACAGACACACACACATGCATGTCTGTGCTTCATATGCACATACACAATGTAAAAATTGTTGCTTCATCCTTACCCTCATGCCATAAAGGAATCACATTAAAAAAATAAAGAATTTTAAGGTCCTCTAACAAAATGATGGCCCAGTGAATCACTAGTCTTATAAGATGTCTGACTTCATTAAAGTCCTTTTAAAAACAGAGGTGTTCTCTATTTTCCCAATAATGTTTCTATTTCAATTCAGGAAGAACGCAATTTCATGGGAGGCCTGATCACTTGAACAATCATTTAGCTTGGCTTACATTATTAAGCAGGCATTTCCCTAAGTAGTACATTAAAGCAGAGCTACAGTAAATGGATCGTCAGTATTACTCCTAGCCCCAGAAAATTTAGCTGTTGTAGGTCTTTCATTGTGAAATGTCAACTTATTCTTGGGAATTAAAGATTCAGACAGTGAATGTGGTAGGCAGGGGCTGAAATGGTACGTAACCTCTACCTGACTGACAAGTGCCAGCCTCCCTTTCATGTCATGGAAGATGCAAGAGAGAACAGGCTCCCAGGCCATTCTAAGCACCTGAAGACGGCGCTGACGCAGGTGAAGTGTAAACCAGCAGTGAACCCTGTAGAACGCCTTGAATCTCAGCACTCGGTCCGCTTCCCTGAGTTGGATATGACGTTAACAAATACCAGGGTCTAGAAAGACAGTATAGCTTCTGGAACAATTTTGCAGAAGAAAAAATATCAACACCTGGGCCTAAATATTCTTTATAAGCTATTGTATGGTGTGGGCTTTTCAAGTTTGCGTTTCGGTAATGCAGAAGCTGTAAGCACCATTTTTGCAGAAAAGTAGAAATGGCTGTTTTGGTCTTGATTAAAAAAAATCTGAAAAAAAAAAGGTACACCCTAATTATATATCAAAGAAGTGTATTTAAACAAATTATTAGCCAAAAAAAAAAAAAAGAAAAAAAGCGAAAACTTAAATTGCCATGGGCTTTTGCCAAAGGTGCGACTTACTGTGATAAACATGCATGCTGTCTTTGCTGAAGACTGGGGTCTCACAACTAAGCTAGAATACTTTCCTTACCCTACTTGATTCAATTCTGTTGGTTGGGATGCTCAGAATTGGACAAATTTCATAACAGCATCAGACACTTGGTAGAGGAATAATAATGTATTCATTTGGGCCTTGTTCAGAAATTTTATCTGTAATTGCGTGTTTCTCTAAATAATCTACCAATTAGCAAATGCTCCTGAACTTGCCATTGGCAAACAGCATTTTCTCTTTAGGCAAATCCCAGGAGGTGCTGCTAAAAGAACAAAATGATAGAATCTGGGTTTAAATGCTGACATGTCACTCTATAAAGCCATATGTTACAAATGTCTTAGTTCCACCACCGGGGGTGGTGGCTCACGCTTGTAATCCCAGCACTTTGGGAGGCCAAGGCAGGTGGATCACGAGGTCAGGATTCGAGACCAGTCTGGCCAACGTAATGAAACCCCATCTCTACTAAAAATACAAAAAATTAGCCGGGCATGGTGGTGGGCACCTGTAAACCCAGCTACTCGGGAGGCTGAGGCAGAAGAATGGTGTGAACCTTGGAGGCGGAGGTTGCAGTGAGCCGAGATTGCACCACTGCACACCAGCCCAGGGGACAGTGTGAGACTCTGTCTCAAAAAAAGATAGAGCTTTCTTAGGCTAACTTTTGATCACTTCAATAGTTTTGAATTCATTTTAATGCCTATTAGGAGAACATAACTAGACTTACTAACTCTTAATTTCATTAAGGAAATTATTACTAAGCACAAGGCCAACGTATACTATTAGGCTTATGTTAATTTAAAGGAAATAACTCAGTAAGTATTGAAATAAATAGCAGTTCGTTGGTATATAGATATGGCAAAAGTTGTGGAGGGAACATGAGAACTCCTCTACTGTCAGAAAAAGTATTGAATGGCATACTGCAGAAAAAATATTCTATTGTGTTCAATACAGGATGATAAATACATGCATTTATAGTACAAGTCATTTCATAACACAAACCTAGACCCTAGGGCTAAATAAAGTCTACTGCTTGTGTTTTATAAAATTTATCAGAACACAGCCTTTGTAGGCAGAATAACGGTCCTCCTAAAATGTGACTGCCCTAATCCCTGGAACACATGAATATACTACCTTATGTGAATAAAACGGCTTTCCAGATGAAATTAAATTTATAAACTTTGAGATGGGAGACATGATCCTGGATAATATCTTGTCAGACAGAAGCAATATAAGAAGAAAGAAGATTCAAAGCATGAGAGGGACTCAACCGACCGTTGCTACTGGCTTTCAGATGGGGAAGGTTTCATGAACCAAGGAATATGGGAAATCTCTCAAAGTTGAGTATAGCCTTCAGCTGACAGCAGCAAAAAAAATAAAGACTTTAGTCCTGTAACCATGAAGAATTAAATTCTGCCAACAACCCAAACTAGCAAGAGAATAGATCCTCCTCTAGAGCCTCCAGAAAGAGCCCCGACAACACGATAATTTTAGCCTGGAAGAGCCTCATCAGACTTCTGATCTATAGAACTGTAAGATAATAGATCTGTGTCGTCTAACTCACTAAATTTTAGTAATTTGTGGTGGGAGCAATAGAAAGCTAGAACATCAGCCCACTCATTAGTTTACAAATTGTCTGTGGCTGCTTTCATGCTCCAAGGTAGTATTAAGAGGATGTGACAAAGACCGTTTGGTTCACAGAACCTAAAATATTTGCCAACTGGCCCTTCACAGAAAAAGTTTGCCAAGCCTTACTATTCACATGCAAAAACCATGAACAGCTGCTAGCATTTACTGAACATTTAATTGATGCCAGGCTCAGGAATAAGTATTTGGTATTCACATTAAATTTTTGTGATACACACTCTTTGGGTCATCATTTTACAAATTAAAAAAAAAAAAGGAAGCAGAGAGTTTAGGGAACTGCTCAAGGTCACCCAGCAAATTAGAGGTGAGCTGGGATTCAAACCCCAGTCTGGCTGACTTCCCAGCATAGCTCATCCCTCGTCATTCTCACTGCCTTGCAGAGGATAATGAATTGCCTAGATGCTCACCTGAGGCATCTTATCGCTGGATAAACACGATGGGGAGCTCCCGGTTGGGCACCAGGGTGCCTGAGTGTAGCATCTCAACAGGCTCATTGTCTGTGGCCTGGATGTCATATTTGCGGACAATCTGCAATGTGCATGCACACAAAAACAGAATTACCCCTCTCTTCTTCTGCCTTGTGAAATAGCACAGAACATAATTGTAGAAACCGGTAAAGGTGTTACCCAACAAAGAGCCAAATGCAGTTGAAGCTCGGCTAATCGGCGACCAATGCACATTCTTTTTCCAATGCCAAATGGAAGATGCGCAAAAGGATTAATTTTTTCCTTCTCCTGAAGCCAACGTTCAGGTCTAAACTGACTTGAATCTTCAAAATTGTCTTCATCGGATCCCAGCACGTGGGTATTTAGCATCAGCACTGTCTAAAAACACACAGAAACACATAGTATTTAAAATAACCAGAAGATACCTTTGAATGACAACATTTACTAAAGTTGTCACCTTACAAATCAAAAGCCAAATCCACAAATGTATAATAATGATGATTGCCAATATGCACGGAGCGCTTAAAATGTGCCAGGTAATAAATAGGTAAAGGGCTTTAAAATTGTGCACAATACTCGCAACAACACTGTGTGGCAGATTCTGTTATTAAACCCCTTTTACAGATGAAGTTGAGGCTCACAGAGTTTATGTAACTCACTCAAGACAACACAGATAAAGGTGAGACTGAATCCAGGTCTCTGTCTCCATAGCCATTAATTCTAATTCTATACTATGTAGCATTCACTACCATCTCTGTATTTCCAAAATGAATATTTTCCAGTGCAAAGTCTAGGAAGATCTGACGAATACTTGCAAAGTGTATCTTCCAAGGTTTTGTAAGGTGTAGAATATACAAATTCTACTTACTCCTTTGGGTAAAGCATATTCACCCAGAACTGTTGCCTTGTCAAGAGTCCGAGTTGTAAATGGTATACTCGGCGTAAGCCTGAAAACATAAAATCAAAGATGTCAGGGTGAGCACGAGCACAGTCTAAGTTCTCTCTGAAGTGTCAGTGGGAATGCAGATTGGATTAAATAAGTGCAGCCCAAGTGCATACTCAGAAAGGCAGCATAATCACAGATCTTCCTAAAGAAGTTGTCTTTTTCTTCTCAATAATTTTATCTCTTGTTCCTCTCATCTTCTTGAGTTAGTTAAAACCCCAGTGCAAGGGTGTTAGTAAGCTGTTAACATTGGTTTTCTCTGTACTTCACTCCAGACTTCAATTTGTATTTCTATGTTTCTATGCTAGCCCTTGAAGCGTGATATTTGTTCTATGTTTCTCCTATGTACTATTGACAAAGTTGACAGTATCCTTCTAATCCTAAAATGTTGTGAGTTTTGTTTTCCCAAAAGGATGTAAAAAGAATTTCCAAAAAATGTTTTATACTGGAGGCTCAAAAACAAAGCTTTCTCTACATCCTATTACATAACAATATAGCTCTTTTGTGAGCTTCCATCTCATAGCCTTCAATCATGCCCGTATCTTAATTAGTGCTTACAGCGTTCATTAGAGTAGCAAGATTATCGAATTAAAGGGGAGGGCACTGACTTTCCAAGATTTAATAGAATTTGCCCAAATGATTTAGGAAATGAGTACCAGAAAAGAAATGTGGCTCCAAAGAATTTTTTGCAATGTGATAATTGTTTCTAATTAGCTAGGGGAAGCTGTCCATGAGTAGGGGACCCCTTGCTTTGTAATTAAGAGAACAGTGTTCTAACACATTTGTATTGGCTCAGAGATAGGCTCTTACCTCATAGATTCTTTCAGACAGGCTTTTAAATATGGCATATTCCTCAAATCTTCTGCCCGTGGCACCTGATTCTCAGGTAATACACTTTGAATTTCCTTAAAAAGCTTTTGTTGCACTTTTGGATTACGGGATAAATTGTAGAGAATCCACATTAGACTGTTTGCTGTCTGCAAGCCAAATGGACATAAACTTGAGTTTTTGTAAATAACTGCATTAAACCACTATTAGCTGAAAAAAGGTGATGCCTACCACCTTATTCTGCAAATATATTAGTGAAGCTTCTTCATGTGTCCTTATAGCTATGCCTTTAGACAAGTCCAATATATAAAAAAGCAGATTTATTTCATAAAACATATCAATTAAGGATATATTTTAAATTAATTACTGAGGAAACCAAAGTATAATCCTTTAATCAGCTGCTTTAGAACATTTAAATACAGTTTTGTTTCTTTTTTTTTTTTTTTTTTTTTTTTGAGATGGAGTCTCACTCTTGCCCAGGCTGGAGCACAGTGGCACCAGGTCGGCTCACTGCAACCTCCACCTCCCGGATTCAAGCGATTCTCCTTGCCTCAGCCTCCTGAGTAGCTGGGATTACAGGCATCCACCACCATGCCTGGCTAATTTTTGTATTTTTAGTAGAGACAGGGTTTCACCATGTTGGCCAGGCTGGTCTTGGACTCCTGATCTCAGGTGATCCACCCGCCTTGGCCTCCCAAAGTGTTGGGATTACAGGCGTTAGCCACTGCGCCTGACCTAAAATACGGTTTGACACAATAATTGTTCGAACGCAAATGAATACATGTAAAACTGGTGAAATGAGAATATTAGTGGGTTAAATCAATGCCAATTTTGGGATTGGGACAACGTTTTCTTGTTAGACAGGATGTTACTATTAAGGGAAACCTGGGTAATGGATGCAAGGGATCCCTCTCTATTTTTTCTTAGAACTGAATGTGAATCTACGATCATCTCAAAATAAACATTTAATTAAAAGTTGCTTGATATAAAAAACATTGATATAAAAATGGAGTAAACAGAGAGGGATGGTGATCCTCAGGGTGTTGCTAATGAGAGGCTTTAAGAAAATGTTATAGTGGAAATGGACAAGAAACGGCATTTCTGAAATTTAAAAGTTCCTTTGGCCACACCCTAAAAAGTTACCACAAAAATAAACAGGCACTATCTGCACTCGGGGTTTCAACCACATGTAAAGAGCCCTCATACGAGGGTGCCAATACCAAAATAAGAAATTCAAGCATTGAGTTGAGTACTCCAGCTACAGTTTCTGACAAAGGCCTACGCCCTTTTAAGTGGCATCTTTTATTTTCTCTGCACAGGCAATGACTAGAGAAAAAATATCGGTGGAAACAGCCAGTGTAGCTTTAAGCTACATAATATTCACCACTAGTAGTCATATGTAGTTATTTTTAGGCCATACTTCGCTAATTTAAGCCAAATAGTCCCTGAAAATGATCATTGTGTCCACCTCCGCAGACATGAAGGCGCTGTTGCTAAGTGCCATGTGCCACTCACACAAATGAGCAAAGTGCACGACCATTCAGAGACGATGGTTATTTATTATTTTTGGAAGAAATTGCCTCCGAGGCAGTCTTCTTCATGTCAGAGGACTGGCAGCCTCGGCTGCAAATAAACTATAGACGCCATTATTGTAAGAGTCTAATTTACAAAACAGGAAGAGGGTGTAGCCATCAAATTAGATATACTTTCAAATGACTCTGATTTTCCAAATGTGACTTTCAGAATAGCCAGGACCAAAAAAGAAATGGATTTAACCATATCAGTGAGTCCCTCACCGCAAGTACCAAAGAGAGTTTCTGAAAGGCAGATAACTAGCTTTTACCAAAGCCGTGTAAGACAGTCTGAGCCTGTAGGGAAAACTGCAAGGGCTAAGCTGCAGCAGCTGATTTGAGGGGAAGTGGCCTGGAAAACCTCGGGGGCACAAACTATCCTGGACTGACCTCCGTGGAACAGACCGAGCTCACTGACTGGCCTGCTGCACCCACTCTCTTGGCTAAGTTCATCATTCTCCATCCACCAGCCAGAGCCCACTTTTAAAAACATAAATGATCAGGTGATTCCCTTGTTTAAAATGCTGCAAGAGCTTCCCATCACAGGTGCAATCAAATCTAATGCCTTACCCAGGCTGGGCTCACAAGGCTCTGACTAGCAAGGCTCATCCAATTCTCCAGTCTCAGCTCTGACCACATTTGCTCGTTCTCCAGCTCCATCCCTCTTTCTGCCCCAGGGCCTTTGCATGGGCCGTTTCCTCTATCTGCAGTGCTCTTCCACCAGGTCTTTCCGTGGCTGGCTCTTCTCATCATTCCAGAGTCAGTTCCAGTACTGCTTTCTCAGAGAGGGCTCCCCTTTAATCATCTCCACCTCTCTATATTACACCATCCTGATGGCGTCCTCTGCAATCCATACCACAATCTAAAGTGACCACATCTGTTTGTTTACATGGCTACTGTCTGTCTTCCCCACTTGCATACAAGTTCCATGAGAGTGGGAACCCTTGTCTCTGGTTCATGGTGGTCTCTCAAGAACCTGGAACAGTCCCAGGCATACAGTAGGCACTCAATAGTTCCTGAATTCATTTATTCAACAAGTATCTATCAGCCACTACTAGACGCTAAGTACTGTTATATGTCCTGGAATCACAGCAGTGGACAACCCTAAGCCATTGCTCTCAGGTCACATTCCAGTTGAAAATATAAAAGAATAATGGGTGACACTTTACTTTCACCGCTGTAAGGAGCCTCCCAGGGTAAGTAGTTCAATAGGAAAGTGAGCGAGGATTGATTCCCACTTTCAACAGCTTTCTGGAGCATGAGGAGAAATGAGAACCTCGCTATCTCCTGATATAGAAAACCTACCTTTACGTCAAGCAAGAAACAGCACAGAAGGGGAAACACGTGAAAAATAAACAACTGCTTTACATTTTGCTTAGGAACTTTAAGATGCATGAAATAAATGTTGCACTTAGGAGGAGGTTAGTGTGTGTCACTCCCATCACAGCTCAAACCAGTATCCAGGTCAATTCAACCTACCTGAATGCCTATGGCAGGGTTGGTGTGCACTTAGTATCTACTATCCCCTACGGAGTATTGGCCACATCAGAGACAGAATTTTGGTCTTTATAATGAGCTGTTTCGTTTCAGTTAAAATCCACTTGTCCCAGACTCTTTGGGACTTTGTTTACAATTCTAAGCGATAAAAATATTATTGGCTTGAAAGACAGTATGCCATTTTCTTTCTTTTTTTTTTTTTTTTTTTTTACAGTAAGTAACAGCCACAGTTAGGCACTTTGGGGTAACATGTGCAACCGAACAAAATACACCCAATTTTGAAAAATCTGGATTGTGTATCTTGCCAGGGCAGGGATCTTTACTGCTCCTGAACTCCCGCAGCAGCGTGCATGGACATCACAGCACTCATCATATCCTACTCTGGGTTTTTGTCACTGGGGCACACGAAGTCTCCTCCTACCCAGTGTTCAAGCACAAAAGGCCATGCACGGATGCACAGTGGCATCTAGTATGACACTTTTCATTTTTGTGAAGTTGGTGCTCAGTGAATCCCGGTGAAATGAATGAGATGAATTACTATTTAAAATCTGTCATCTAAGAATTGTACAGACTGTTCATTTAGCAAACTCAAATCCAGCCCACCCTTACCGTTTCCACTGCAGCCAGCTGGAGCTCTGTGACAGCACCATACAATTCTTTCTTTGAAAGCCGATTCTGCTGATAAATGTCACAAAGGAAATCTGCACTAGGCTGCTGAGAATACTTCTCTAACCGGTTGTCAACACAAGATTTGACTATTAGAGCAGAGAAGAAAGAGAGGAAGTCAGTTGAAAATTAGGATGAGGAAAATCACAAAAGAAAATCTCAGTCCAAAATCCTTCTTGTAATATCTAAATAGTCTTTTCAGGAACACTGACAATTTGTTACACACACTAATTATTGCTTTCTTGTTAAGTCGGCAAGGATTTTTCAATACCCACATGAATGAGGCTTCTCAAACTTCAATGTGGATAGGAATCACCTAGGCATCTTCTCAAAATGCAGAATCTGAATCAGGGCTTGGGTAGGCCTCGAACTCTGCATTTCTAATAAGCTTCTAGGTGATGCTGATGCCACTGGGCTGCAGGTCATGGTTTTGAGTAGTAAGAGTTTAGATCTTGGGAGAAATAAGCGTAAAAGAAGGTAGGATTTGGGCTCACTTTCAGAATCCAACTTGGACCCAGATATTACTAAGCACACATACCCCACATACATACGCACAAGTACACTGCCCATCCATGTTGACAATAATGGTAAAAATTTCTAATATTTACAATGTAAAATCTAGGCATGTACCTTCCTCACTATTAAGCAAACAACCACCAGGCTTATTATAATAATGGAAATGGTAATAATAATGGTGATCACATACGGCACAGCAGTTAGAGTTCGAGTCCAGGAAGCCCTCTGTCTGGCTTCAAACCATGGCTTTGCCATCACCTGGCATGCAATCTTGGGAACATTTGCTAACTTCTTTTATTTTTTTGAGATGGAGTCTCACTCTGTCGCTCAGGCTGGAGTGCAGTGGCACGATCTCAGCTCACGGCAAGCTCCACCTCCCAGGTTCATGCCATTCTCCTGCCTCAGCTTCCAGAGCAGCTGGGACTACAGGTGCCTGCACTACTCCCATGTTTTTTTTTTTTTTTTTTTTTTTTTTGTATTTTTAGTAGAGATGGGGTTTCACTGTGATAGCCAGGATGGTCTCAATCTCCTGACTTTGTGATCTGCCCGCCTCGGCCTCCCAAAGTGCTGGGATTACAGGCATGAGCCACGGTGCCCAGCCACGTTTGCTAACTTTTATGTGTCTCAGGTACCCCTCTCAGGGCTAACAAAAGGACCTACCTTATAGGTGTGTTGTGAGGGTTAAATAAATGTATAAGTGAACAATGCCTAGCATCAAATATTCCCCTTTGTCATGTAGCAAAAACAGCTCTAGTCCACTGAGATACTGTGATATGCCAGGTTTTTATGTTAACTATAATCTGTATTAGACCCAGAAACAGTTACATTGAGGTAGGTACTCTTATGATTATGATTATGATTATTATTATTATTAGTCCATTTTAGAGACAAGGCAACTGAAGATGAAAAGGTGATTGCACATTTGGCCAAGCCACCACAACCAGTGACAGAGCTCAACTTGAACTCAGGGTTCCCTGACTCCATAAATTTTACTTTTTTTTTTTTGTCTGTCTCCCAAGCTGGAGTGCAGTGGCGCAGTCTTGGCTCCCTGCAACCTCCGCCTCCCGGGTTCAAGCAATTTTCCTGCCTCAGCCTCCTGAGTAGCTGGGATGACAGGTGCCCGCCACCACGCCCAGCTAATTTTTGTATTGGTAGTAGAGACTGGGTTTCACCATGTTGGCCGGGCTGCTCTCAAACTCCTGGCCTCAAGTGATCTGTTCGCCTGGGCCTCCCAAAGTGCTGGGATTATGGGGGGGAGCCACTGTGCCCTGCCAGATTTTACTTTTAACCACTCTTAATTCCCAAAGAAGACTACAGAAAGCTTGTTACTTAGAATTTGTGTATGCCGGAGCAATCCCAAAACACCTGTGTTTGCAAAACCTAAACGTGGTGATGAGGCCCAGGAGATCATTCCAGACCTTCTCTCTGAAGATCCAGACACAGGGATGCCGGGCTGGTTCTGGCTGAATGTGAAGGGCGGCCCTTTACCTGATTTGAAAATGGTGTCCCAGGCCAGAGTGTGGTCCTGCCAGACCTTGGTGTTGAGGCTCTTGTGCAGCTCGACTGGAGTGACCATCATTCTCCCAAACGTGCTCATCATCTGAGAGAAATGCAAACACCTTTTTATTCTGAATTCTCCTTCTCTCAAAGACAACGTTCGCTCTGGAAAAGGAACATTCTAAACCACAGCACCCTGCACTTTTTAAAAGGCTGGAATTAGAAGGACGCCCCCGGCTCCCTCTGCACTGGTCCTGGGAGCAATGCCCATAGCCCACCTCCACCTCCTTTCAATATTGAAGGTAATGTGGGGGATGATTTTCCACTGAATGTGTTTGATAAAAAAATTGTAATCTTATGACTTAATTGTAAAAAAAAAAAAAAAAGAGGGAAAACTATAACTTTCATATTCATTTCAATTTCTAATAATTTCCAAGCTTCAGTGATTTCCAAACCAATTTCACAGCATTTATCCTATCTACACACCACCCAAACTATTCAAAACGGTACAATCTGAAAAATGTTGGGTTCCTTTTAAAAAGTATTTTAAATCAACTGATCTTTAATTAAAATAGCTATTTTAACCTTGCCTAATCAAAGAAATAATGGATTTAATGTGCTTCTTTATGTTACATGCATATATGCAGGGGTCCCCAACCCCCAGGCTGTGAACCAATACTGGTCAGTGGCCTGTTAGGAACTGGGCCGCACAGCAGGAGGTGATCAGCGAGCCAGCAACATTACCACCTGGGCTCTGCCTCCTGTCAGATCAATGGCTGCATTACATTCTTACAGGAGTGCGAAGCCTATTGTGAATTGCTTATGCGAGGGATCTGGGTTCCACACTCCTTAGGAGAATCTAGTGCCTGATGATCTGTCACTGTCTCCCATCACTCCCAGATGGGACCTTCTCGTTGCAGGAAAACAAGCTCAAGGCTCCCACTGATTCCATATTATGGTGAGTATGTAATAATAATAGAAATAGGCCGGGCGCAGTGGCTCAAGCCTGTAATCCCAGCACTTTGGGAGTCCGAGATGGGCGGATCACGAGGTCAGGAGATCGAGACCATCCTGGCTAACCCGGTGAAACCCCGTCTCTACTAAAAATACAAAAACTAGCCGGGCGAGGTGGCGGGCGCCTGTAGTCCCAGCTACTCGGGAGGCTGAGGCAGGAGAATGGCGGGAACCCGGGAGGCGGAGCTTGCAGTGAGCTGAGATCCGGCCACTGCACTCCAGTCCGGGCAACAGAGTGAGACTCCGCCTCAAAAAAAAAAAAAAATAATAATAATAATAGAAATAAAGTGCACAGTAAAATGTAGTGCACTTAAATTATTCTCCCTCCCCCACCCCACAGCCCTGCCCTGTCCCTGGAAAAACCGTCTTCCACAAAACTGGTCCCTGGTGCCAAAAAGGTTGGAGACAGCTGCATATATGCACATCAATACACTAAAATATATAAGGCACATTAAAATGAACACTTAACTATGGAAATAAAATATGTGTGTATGCCAGTTTTTGGGAAACACTGAAGTTCTGTAAAAATCGATCTGTAAAACATCAATCAAGAAAACTGCTCTCTTAAAGAGACGGCTTACTGTTTTGATGGCCATGATGAAGTTCACAGCTTCATCCCCTGCATTCTTCTGGAGAAGCCCAAATCTCTTCTCATACAACACGAGGCAGATACCTGTCATTTAAAATAATCATCACTTTACATAATCACAGCAATGCTGGAGTCTATGTTTAGCTGGCTGTTAAAGACTCAATTCCATGCCTCTTAAAAATGTGGGATTTTCTGAGAAAAGGCAACAGTGCAAGAATATCGAGGAAAAGCAAAGAGTCTGAGAGAACGGGGACACAACCACTCTCTTTTTCTAGAAATCATCTCCAGGCCCAGTGACTCATCACCTTAGAATGTGCTGATCAGAGATCCACTGTCCTGAGTCATGTATGTCCCACAGGAGATCCAGGGGCCCCAGCAAAGGTGCCGCAGGGTCAGGTCTACGCTATGCCTCTAACTCAGTTGTGTTTTTAGAGTCGCTTACTGGATTCTACTGCCTGACATAATGAATTGGAAGCCATTCACCAGAGGAAGAGAAGGGAAGGGAATAATTATGTTCTAAACACCCATTACATGCCAGGTACTGGGCTAGCACTTCATATAGGGTTTTATTTTTTCTTCCATTTCATCATCTTATTTAGAAGGAATCTTTTTCAAAATAAAATTCTCAACTCTTCATTTCAAAACATTTTACCTACAGAAAAGTTGAAGGAATGGTAAAATGAATACCTGTATCCTCTGAACTCATCAATATCTTGCTGCCATTTCTTTCTCTTTGTGTGTATGTATGCATACAAGTGTATATGTGGCTGTGTGTGCTGAACCATTTGAAAATAATTTTGAGCTCTCAGGACACTTCACCATTAAATACTTTAGCAGTAATGTCCTAAGAATAAAGCATTCTCCTACATAACCACAATGTCATTAACATCCCTGAGAACATTAGCGACCATTCCATAAAAAAATGACTGTGTCCCATTTTAAAATGTTTTTTTTGAAAAAGGACACAAGGCCAAGCATGGTGGTTCACATCTGTAATCCCAACACTTTAGGAGGCTGGGGCAGGCAGATTGCTTGAGCCCAGGAGTTTGAGAACAGCCTGGGCAACATGGCAAAATCCTGTCTCTACAAAAAAATAAAAATAAAAAAATTAGCCAGGCATGGCTACATGTGCCTGTAGTTCCAGTTACTCTGGAGGCTGAGGTGAGAGGATCTCTTGGGCCCGGGAGGCCGAGGTTGCAGTGAGCCAAGATCGTACCACTGGCCACTGCACCCTAGCCTCAGTTACATAGTCTGGAAAAAAAAAAAATACAGGATTACTGCAACCACCTTTTTAGTGGTGGATAATTGGCTCTTGACTTATAAAGTAGGAAACTAGGATTAAAAAGGTAAACAACTGGCCTAAAATCATAAATCTGAGGAGTGAGAGTCAATTAGCTTAGTCAGCACCCACATACAGCTTTTCCAACTACATCTGTGTTTTCCAAACTCATTTCCTCCCAACCTTTCGAGGTTTCACCACATTTGTGTTCCACAGTGGTTGGAAGGTACACCACTGGGAATATGTGAGATAGCTCTGGGTGGTACATGAACTTTAAAAATAATTAGTTACTCTGAGGGTCACGATGGCTCATGTCTGTAATCCCTGTACTCTCAGAGGTGGAGGCGGGAGCATCATCTGAGGTTGGGAGTTTGAGACCAACCAGTGGCAAAACCCCATCTCTACTAAAAAACACAAAAGTTAGCCAGGCGTGGTGTCTCATGCCTGTAATCCCAGCACTTTGGAAGGCCGAGGTAGGCGGATCACAGGTCAGGTGTTCGAGACCAGCTGGGCAACATGGTGAAACCCCATCTCTACTAAAAAATACAAAAATCAGCCAAGCATGGTGGCATGCACCTGTAGTCCCAGCTACTCAGGAGTCTGAGGCAGAAGAATTGCTTGAACCCAGGAGGTGGAGGTTGCAGTGAGCCAAGATCACGCCACTGCACTCCAGCCTGGGGGCAGAGAGTCTGTCTCAAATAAGTAATAAAAAAGTTACTTATTTTTATATTTATCTATTTATGGCCATATTTCTGACCTTGAATTTATGAAAGTGTTATAGGTTTTCCTTCTCTCTCTTGCAACAGCAGCCACAGTGATCTTCCCAGCAAATCTGCCCATATCACACTGCTGCTGAATACAATCCCACAGCTCCCAGTTACTTACAGGCTCAAATTCAAACTCCTGCCCATACAGCTCTCCATGAGCTGGTTGCCGGCCCTCTCCCAGCCTCTGTTACAGGATACACTTGTCATTTTGCACTTCTTCTGCAAGGACACCCTCCTTCCTCCCTTTTCAGCTGGTGAACTCCTACTCAACCATCAGGTCTTAGCTGAGGGGCACCATCTCCGTGAAGCGACCCCTGGCCATGTCCGGCCCTCTCAGATTCTCCCACAGCCCTGAAGGTCCTCAGCCAGGTGCTCTCCCACCTGATCACAGCTGCCTGCTCTCCTGCCTGCACCCCCATGGGCAGTGAGCTCTGCCCTTTATTTATAGAGTAATCCTTGAAGAAAGTGGTCATGTCCTCCCTCCCTTACTTGCCCCATCTGAGTCAGATGAGGAGTAAAGTCTTGCCAGGACCTATGAGCTGTGCCCTATTGGACACTTGTCTTCTTTTTGACCTCATCTTTCCACAGGTTCCCCTTCCTCCTGGCTTGTTCATCGTGATCCACTCACACCAGCACATTGCAGTTCCTCAAACACGGTGCTCATGCTTCCCCCTCCTGGCATTTGCACTTCCTGTCTCTGCTGCCTGGAACAGTCCTCCATGGGATTTGCTCCTTCCCTTCCTTTAGGACTTACCTTAAATGTCTCCTTACTAAAAAGGACTTGCCCCTCTTTCATTCTTTCATGTTATCTCTTTCTGTCTTTCTTTTTTTCTTTCTTTTCTTTTTTCTTTCCTTTCTTTTTCTTTCTCTGTTTCCTTCCTTCCTTCCTTCCTTCCTTCCTTCCTTCCTTCCTTCCTTCCTTCCTTCCTTCCTTCCTTCCTTCCTTCCTTCCTTCCTTCCTTCCTTCCTTCTTTCCTTCCTTTCCTCGTTCCCTCCCTCCCTCCCTCTCTCCCTCCCTTCCTCCCTCCTTTCTCTCTCTCTCTCTGGAGATGGGGTCTCACACCATCACCCAGACCGTAATGCAGTGGTGCAATCATGGCTCACTTCAGCTTCAACCTCCCGGGGTCAAGCAATCCTCCCACCTCAGCCTCCTCAGTAGCTGGGACTGCAGGCACGTGCCACCAACCCCGACTAATTTTTGTATTTTTTGTAGAGACAAGCTTTTGCTGTGTTGCCCAAGCTGGTCTCAGAATCCTGGGCTGGCCTCAAGCGATCTGCCCACCTCAGCCTCCTAGAGTCCTGGGATTACAGGCATGAGCCACCTGCCTGCCTTTCATGCTCTTTCTTAACTGCCTTTCTGTTTTCTTGTATTCCCTGGAAGAGTGTATTTGAAAATGTGTTTACTTGTTGACTATCACCTTGTCTAGCATATAAGCTCCCCAAGGGCAGGAAGGTTATGTGTTTCGTTCATTGTCATATTCCTAGTACCTAGCACAGTGCCAGACACACAGCAAGTGTTCAACAAATGTTTGTTGTATGACTCCATAAACAATCCATAGTTCAAGGCATAACTTAAGCACCTAAAAGAAGCATTAAAAGGACTGCTCTGGCCTTTCCCTAGGCAGCAATAATTCATGTTTACAAAGAGTTGTCAAAAGAGCCCTGTTTTATCCGCAAAATCACCTGCAAAATTAATGAGCAAGACTATGACGACAACTTACTTTCAAACGACCATTTGTTCAGTTCACTGTACAAGTCTTCAATGTGGCCTCTCTCATCACAGAGCTCATCTATTCTGCCCATAAAATCAGCCAAGACCTTCAAAGAAAACAACCGCAAAAGACACATTTTAAAGCCGTTGAAGGAAAACAAAAGTTTAAAGCTCACTGAGCTAACTTCAGGTCTTGCTACATCGAATATTCACTGGCCATAATGTTATTCATCCTGAAGTCACACTAATTATATATTCTCCCTGGGAACCTACCTTATCCTTTAACGACCTCGTCCTGGGTTATTTCTTGCAGCCACCCTGAAGTTTAAGTTTCAGCTTTTGATCTAAAAATACTTCTGGCAATTTATGAAAAGGAAAACATGTTTTTTGTTTTTCTAATCAGAATGGGGGAGTAAACCACAAAGGAATCAGCCAAGCGTCCCTGTTGGCCCAGCATCTCAAGGACTGTGATGCGGCAGCTATCCTGAGGTGTGCCTTTCCACATCTGGGCAAGGAAACGTCTCTTTATTGGTTGGTGGTTGTGTTAAGAATGTTGAACTTGGAACCAGAAGATCCACCAATTCTGGATGCAGCTCCTTCCCTAAGTAGTCTATGACCTTGGGACAGTCACATAAGGCCTTTGGATGCCAGTTTCATAAACCAGAGTTTTCAATAACGAATGCCTCACATTTAATGAGGTCCACATGGTACCAAACACTGTACAAAGTGTATTGGCTGATCCTCCCACAACCCCATGAGGTAGTAGGTACTGTTATTACTCATTTCCCATGTAACAGATGAGAAAGCTGAGGCTTAAAGAGGCCAAGTCACTCACTTATGCACACAGAGCTGATAAGTTGCCATCCTGGAACCTGCCATGAGCTGGTGTGACCACAGAGTCCACATGTGTGGACTTAGGTTGCATGTTTAATTTGCCCACGTAGTGCATTTAAAAATTCTTTGAATTTGTTACCATTAAAAAAATCAAGAGGTTTCGTATGAACATGTGGATTTACCACTACTTGTTTAACAATGTAAATAATAATTACGAGACTTGGAGACACGAGGTCTGTGTTCCGACATGGCAATCATTTGCTGGAACTGGGGCTGCTGTCCCTCCTAGGAGGGGCGCATAGTATCACGTCTCCTGAAATTTTTACTGGGTCTGCCTTATTATTTTATATTAGTCCCGTGGCCCCTGGAAGGTTCTGAGTTTGCAATCCTTCACCTATGTGATTCCATCTGGGGACACATCCAGTTCAAAATAAACATCCAAAGTGAACAGAAGTAAAAAGAGATTACTATATGCTTAAAATCCCCTTTGACTCTGTGCTGGCAAAGGGACGATGTCCAGATACTTTAGTATGACACAAAAATATTGTTAAGACCTGTCCAGTATCATTTCAGAGAAAGCCTCACATCAGCTACACTAAATGACTGATTCTCTGGACACACCATGTCATTTCATGCCTCCCTGTTTTCAGAAGGCTATTGTCTCTGCCTTAATGCCTTTCCCCACCTTCTCTGCCTTCAGACTCCTGCAAAACCTAGCTCAAATATCACTACTTCAGAACTTTACAAGGGTATCTCATTTAACTCTCACAGCAAACCCGTGCAGCAGGAACTGTTACTCCCATTTTGTAGATGGGGAAACTGAGGCTTAGGGAAGGTAAGTGGTATAGCCAGATCTCATAGTCAGGGAGTGGAAGGCTGGGGCTCAAATCCAAGGCTGTAGAATACCAAAGTCCATGCTCCCCATTGCTCCCTCATTGTGATATGACTTTAAAAGAGGGTGAAGGAGGGAGAAATAAGGGTTTGGTGGGGAGGAGGTTGTAGGAAGGAATGGAGAGAAAGAGAAGACCTCCCTTTGAATCACCCGAATTGCATGCTTTTTTCCTTTGTATTTTGTAGCTGTGACTTGAAGCTCCACCAATATCCCTATGTCCCCAAGAGCCCCAGGAAAGCTGGCCCCAGCCTACAAACCTCATTGATTTTGTTGTCCAGCTTCATCACTTCCACTGGTTTCATTAGTTTCTTTTGAAAGGCACTCCGGACCCGCTGCCAGTCTTCCCCTTCCCTGTGAGAGAAGCAGGAATACATTTAGAGCACACTGAAAAGAAAAGAAGGGAGACGCAGACATACCCCCAGCTGCAACTTCAGGAACCATAAAATAAAATAAACACTGAGAATCATGCCGAGAAATATCCAGAGAATATTAGCATTAGAATATTTGGGATAAAATAGTGATCGTATTTTGACAATAGTTTGACAATAGGATGCAAAAGCACCTAGTCAAAGATTGCACCAGAAAGTTGAAGTCCAGATAATTTGAGTTCAGAGGTTTTGAGGTGTCCTTGCAGGGAGTGGGGCTGGAAGGACTGGGGCCAATTCCTAGCCCTAAAAGGGGGCATGTGAACACCCCATCACGGGCAACTCGGATCTGTTTGAGGAAAGAATCTTGTCTTCTTTCGACTCATTGGTGTGGGCTTCATATTTACAAAATATCTCACATTTAGAATTTCACTATCGCCTCCAAATGATAACATACAGCCAGAGATTCACTGGAGTAATCAAAAGCCTTTTGTGAACGTGCACTTGTATGCCCCTGCCCCATAGCAGACCACACAGCCTGTGATGCACCATGCATTAACAGGGTTTTCAATTCCAGTCATTATATCCTGGAAAACGTAACTATTAGGCATTACAATGTGGGGGTAAATAAAGGTGCTAACTTGTTAAATGCTAACAACTAAAAAGCAGAAGAATCACATCCCATTGTAGCATTTATCGACCTAAAACACAACTTTGATATCCCTCCTTATTCCACCTTTACAAGTAGAAATAAGGCATGCCCCCCAATCCTCTGCAGAAAAGGCCATTATCAAAAGCAAAAGAGGTTAACTCCTGGCTCTTGAGCTTACAAGGTGTTTCAGGGAATTTTAAAGGACAATTTTGTTTGTATAAGATGTTTGCTTGGTACGCTGACCTCAGAACCTCATCCTGCCCAAGAGTCTGAACACCACAGTTTGTACAACCCTGATTTGGCCTTTCTTTGATGGGAGGGTGTGGCCCTGCTCTGTTGCTAGAGAGAACGCAGGTGCCCGGTGCACAGCACAGCTTTTCCGTGGACCGACTCTAATCTATACAAGAGCTCAGGGTTGCAATGGCACCGGAGAGGGGCTTTGGTATCCGCCCTACATAAGAAGCATCCAACCCCAGGGAACTCTAACTCCGCCTCTTCACAATTTCCAGGCGCCGTCAGGCTCATCAGGCCTGGCCGCATGCCCAGGTCCCTCGGATTGGACTCACAGGATTAGCAGCCCGTAACCTTCTTTGCGGTAATCGCGATAGGCCTTCCACGGTTTGATCTCCAGCCGCTGCGGGTACGCGCTCTCGGTGCGGTACAGCGCTTCCAGCAGGCATGGCGAGCCCAGGTGCACCGACTCAAAGGAACCCAACTTCATGCGGAAAATCTTGCCGTACTTCTTGTGGTACTCCACCTGCAGCCGGCCAGGCACAGCGCGGTGTCAGCGCGCATCCTCCGCCGTGGCCGAAGCGCTGTCCCTCCTCCCGCCTCTTTCCTCCTCGGGAAACCGGGTCCCTCACTGCCCAGACACCGAAGCGCACCGTGCGCCGCGCACGTCGGGGAGGGTTTGGAGCGCCACTGGGAGGGCGGAGCAGGGAGGAGAAAGGGACGCGAGAAGGTATTTACCAGGGGGCGCGAAAAGGTATTTACCAGGGTGTCGGGCTGTTTCTTGAGCCCCCCTTTCCAGAGAATCTGCAGCAGGCTACCCAGCAGTGGCCAGCTGGTGGGGCCCGGCAGGGCGGCCGCGTTCTGAGTCTCGCCACCAGCTGTCAGCGGGCAGACTGGCACCTCTCGCGGCTGAGGGGACTTGTACGCCGTAGATGTCACCGGTCTCGGGGGCTGCCTCGGACTGCGCAGCTGCTGCAGGAAGGCGGCAAGCGAACGGCTCTTGCTGATGGAGGAGCTCATGGCAGCGGGGGACACCGGAGCGCGGGAAGGCACGGGTACCGGGTAGGGCGAGGTTGGTAGGAGGCGCTGGTGGGATTCGGAGCTTAAAGATTCTGGGAAAGGGAGACAAAGAGGGCCAGCTGGTGTGATGGAGCAAGATGAGTTGGGACAGGCACCAGAAAGGACCTCGGCGAGGATGCTCAACGCTGCACCACGCGACAGCCTCAGAGCACTGGTGCCTCCTTGCGCTGGCCACAGGCGCTGGAAGAGGGCAGCCGGGGTCTGGGGACCTCTTGAAAAGGGAACGCCGGGAGTCCTCCTGTTGGTCTGCAAGGCTGACCTCTAGGGTCTGGCTGGAGCCACGGGGAGGAGGTGTCAAGGAGAGTAGATGAGATGCTGCTGGTGCCGCGTTTCCTCCTGTCCCTCTCCATGTTCCTATGCCCGGGCACCATGCATTTATGAAGACCGGGCATGACCTGGGTGGCCAATGAGCACTCAGAGGAGGGCGGAGTGGCCCCCGGCTGGCCAGGCTCCGAGGGACGCAGGACCCAGAGGATGGGGGTGGAAGGAGGATGGAGTCAGCAAGGTGAGCGAGGGCGTCCGGGCCTCAGGTCACCGGGGCTCTGTTCGCCGGGCGCGGGAGGTGGGGTGGGGGCGGCAGACTCCACCCCGGAGATAACCCCCGGGAAGGCACGCGAAGCCTGGAGTTCACCGGGTGTGCGCCGAACGCGCCTCCCTGCCCTCCCCCGGCTGGCAGGAGCCGGCAGCGGCGGCAGTGGTTGCCGCCCCGCGCTTGCACAATCGCGATGCCGGGCGGGTGAGGTCCCCGAGTGCGGGCCCAGAAAAGCTGCTGGCGTCTGCCAGGGGCCCGGAGAGCCCGCGCGCCTCCCGGGGAGCTAGATCCCCCCAGCCTGGACTGAAGTGGTTTTTTTTTTTCTTCTTTTTTTTGGAGGAAGTTTGGCTTTCTGCGCCTCCCAGGGTGGCGAGGATTTGAGTCTTACTGAAATACACCAAAAGAAGAGACTTTCTTAACTTGAGCAAGAAGGGGAGTTTGTAGAATTTCCTTCCTGCCGCTTCATGTTTGGTTGTTTTGCAGATTAAATGAATTCATGCACGTAAAGCGGCAACAACGAAGCCCTGTCCATAGTCAACAGTCAATAAAAATTAGTTGCTGTTGTTACTTCTTTAGGAAGTTAGGAAATGAGCCTTGAGAGCTTGGCTTGCACCAATGTTGCTTGAATTCAGGCTGGGCCACCTCCCGTATGTCCACCGCCCGTCTCTGTTCTTGTACACCGACTACCTTGTGCAAAGGAGGGGCACACAGAGCTCGAAGCCACCGTCCCCAGTACTGCCCCCCTCCCCCAAGGTGCGTCCTAGGCAGCTCCAGTGACAAACATAGACAATTTCTAGAGTCATCGCGGCCAGCAAGAGTAGAACTCGCTTTGCTAATTCAGGAAGAGAAGCTGGAGACTTTTGTTGATTGGTTTAAAGTGGCTCGAATCCTTTCAACCTGATCCAATACAAAATTACTACCAGTCAGGGAGGAGAGGAGGGACATTCTGTTTCTTGCCCTGCTTTTCAGTCACGTGTCTCGGTCATTTTTGCCCCCAGTGTTGGCAAATCCTTCCCTGGTAAATTCTTTTGTAAGCCTCTAGTTTGTTTCTTAAAAATCTTTTGCAGATGGGCGTGGTGGCTCACACCTGTAATGCCAGCACTTTGGGAGGCCAAGGCGGGCGGATCACGAGGTCAGGAGATCGAGACCATCCTGGCTAACACGGTGAAACCTCGTGTGAAATTTTTGTAAAAATACAAAAAATAAGCCGGGCGTGGTGGCAGGCGCCTGTGGTCCCAGCTACTCGGGAGGCTGAGGCTGGAGAATGGCGTGAACCCAGGAGGCGGAGCTTGCAGTGAGCCGAGATCGCACCACTGCATTCCAGCCTGGGAGACAGAGCGAGACTTTGTCTCAAAAAAAAAAAAAAAAAAAAAAAAAAATCTTTTGCAGTCCAACTTGAGCTTGAACACCATGATTTCCGATTTGTCTGGAGGGATTAATGACTGTTTATGTTAATAAAAATAATAGCTATTGACATAAACTTTATGAATCTTATACATATTTACATATACATTATATGGTATATATGATACAGCATACACTATAGATTGTTATATGCAATATACACTAAATATATGTAATATAGTATAGATTGCATGTAGTATGTAGAGTCCATGTGTTATATAATATTCTCATGAAAGCTTTCTAGGGCTTATGATAAGTCAGGCACTGAGCTAGACATTTTACATCAATTTTTCCGTTTAGTTCTCATCTCAGCCCAATGTCAATAACATGAAATAAAATAAAAAACAAAAAAATCAAAGACAAGCAGACAAAAAAACCCTTGACTCTTACAGAGCTAAATAATTTGCCCAATGTCACAAACCTTACTATTGGCTCAGGTGGGATTCCCACCCAATATTTTCTGATTCTAGGCTGGGCCCTAAATAATACACCCATATACATCATGCTGTGTTATGTCACTTTTTCTTAAACCAGAGTGTCTCAGAATATTGGAAGTATTTCTTAAATGAGAATTATCACCAAGAGGAAAGTGGGTGGGATCAGAATGCCTACCATATCAGTATGTGTGGGGCAGTGTGAGGCAAACATTTTATGTACTGATAATGGTGAAAAAGAATAGCTCTGGCCAAGTGTGGTGGCTCATGCCTGTAATCCCAGTGCTTTGGGAGGCCAAGGCAAGCGGATTACCTGAGGTCAGGAGTTCGAGACCAGCCTGGCCAACATGGTGAAAGCCCATCTCTACCAAAAATACAAAAATTAGCCAGGTGTGGTGGTGCATGCCTGTAATCCCAGCTACTCAGGAGGCTGAGGCAGGAGAATCGCTTGAACCTGGGAGGCGGAGATTACAGTGAGCCAAGATTGCGCCACTGCACTCCAGCCTGGGCAACAGAGTGAGACTCTGTCAAAAAAAAATAAAAGTAGCTCTAAACAGAAGGTCTATGTTATTCACCACTGAGCACCTTGATTCTGGTGAGGTGCTTGAACGCAGTGAATGGTCATATTGTTGTTTCCACTACTGAGTAATTTTCTCAATTATTCTTTCTTTTCCTTCTCTTTTGGCAGGTATGCACAAGGAGAAGAGGAAATGATTTCAGATTTGCTAGGTTTTTCTAAGAGTTTCATGCTATATTGTTTTATATACTCTAAATAGATGTTTAAACATATGGGCAATCATTAATGACATGATGGCCAAAAAGAAAATTCCTATTTCAGGGATATTGGTTTCTCATGTTCAGTGGAGAAAATCCCCAGTAATTTTTAGACTGGATTGCAGAGGAAGACAAGACTAGTTCTTTGAAACTTCATCGACCCCAATCCATACCTGTCCTTGAGAAGTATGGTTAAATTCAAAATGACTATTTCTGATCCTGCTTCCAGGAATTCACTATTCCTCATTTGTCTGCATCCTTCACTCACTACTTAGCCTCTATGAGTCATCCGGACAGGGATCTTGTCAGGAATTACTAATGAGGGATCTTGTCAGGAATTACTAATGAGGGATCTTGAAATGCCTCATAAATGCCTGCCATCATTACTGAGACAGGCTCAGGCCCTCTGTTTTGTTCTGGGAAATCTTACCAAGTCCTGGAATGGATAATTATACTTCAGCCCTCATACCAAAGGACCACCCATGACAACATGTGTGTGTGTGTTCACACACCTGTGTCCACATGTATAATGAGGGTGGGGTGAAGTAGCCTGGAGGAGTTCAAGGGCTGGTTTCTTTGTACTGGAAAATAAAAAACACTTTCAAATATATGCAATAGTAATATAGTTTTGTGCTTAAAACTGCTTAGGCCTGGCATGATGGCTCACACCTGTAACTCCAGCACTTTGGAAGGATGAGGCAGGCGGATCACTTGAGGTCGGGAGTTCAAGACCAGGCTGGCCAACATGGTGAAACCCTGTCTCTACTAAAAAACACAAAAATTAGCCAGATGTTGTGGCAGATGCCTGTAATCCCAGTGACACGGGAGGCTGAGGCAGGAGAATTGCTTGAACCTGGGAGGTGAAGGTTGCAGTGAGCTGAGATCATGCCACTGTACTCCATCCTGGGTGACAGAGCAAGACTCCATCTCAAAAAAACAAACAGAAAAAACTTTGCCTAAACTGGGGTGTGAGTACTAGATCCGCTTTCTGAGTGTGGAA
Organism: Rhinopithecus roxellana; assembly: GCF_007565055.1. Lineage (NCBI taxonomy): Eukaryota > Metazoa > Chordata > Mammalia > Primates > Cercopithecidae > Rhinopithecus > Rhinopithecus roxellana. The sequence goes on along the minus strand of NC_044561.1, from coordinate 127,337,397 downwards.
ACCTGGAGGACTTACTTGCTGCATTTGTTGAATGGACAGTGTTGGAATCAGCCTCATGACAAAGTTCAAGCCTCATGGAAACAGGAGTAGTAACAATAGCCAATTTCATGGAGTTGCTGTGAGAATACTGCAAATAAAATTCCTAGCACAGTAAAGTGTCCAGCAAATATGACCTTGTAGCATTACTGTATTGCATGCCTTGGTTTTTTCAAAATCCACAGAAGGGAGGCAATTTAGATATCTCTGACTCAAGAAACTGTGTGCTTGAATAAAGCCAAATGAAGATTAGCAATGAAATGCTGCTAAATTCAAATCCCAGCTCAGCCACTGAGCAGCCAGAAAAACCAGGGACAATTTACTTGTCTGTCTCTCAGCCTTAGTTTCCTCTTCTCAAAAGTGGTGATCAGGACAGGTGCAGTGGCTCACACCTGTAATCCTAGCACTTTGGGAGGCCAAGGCAGGCGGATCACCTGAGGTCAGAGTTCGAGACCAACCTGACCAACATGGTGAAACCCTGTCTCTACTAAAAATACAAAAATTAGCTGGGCATGGTGGCGGGTGCCTGTAATTCCAGCTGCTTGGTAGGCTGAAGCAGGAGAATCACTTGAACCTGGGAGGCAGAGGTTGCAGTGAGCCGAGATAGTGCCACTGCACTATAGTCTGGGCAACAGAGTGAGACCCCATCTCAAAAAAAAAAAAAAAAAAAGAAAATGATGATCATGGTAGTTCCCATAGGGTTTTTTTCTGAGGATGACAAAGCACTGAAAGTCCCTAGCACACATGCTCACTATTAATGTCATTAAGAACTACAGGAACTGGGCTCTCAAATAATTAAGGTCATAATCTTTATTACATGTGTCTTGGAGTTCTTTGCCCAATTAGACAAACCTTCTTGAAATTATAGGCATTTTTTTTTGGTCTTTGTTTTGTTTCTCGTAAAGCAGATGACACAGTGCAGTTTATGTCGGCCAGCACTCAGTAAGCAAATAATGGGAAATTGATTATTGATTATTTCCTCATTCCCAAGTGAAAAGGAGAAAAGTTAGGATCAATGTATTCTTTGTTTTCTGAGGAAATTGTTGGGAATCCTGGAGGACTTTCTGTGTGGGTCATGTAGAAAATAGTTCGATATGACAAAAACAATAGTTTCGGTCTCAAAAGCTTGGGCTGAAATCGTGGCTCCACCACTCATTAGCTGTGTGATCTTGGGCAAGTTATTTAACTTCTCTGAGTCTAGTTTCCTTAATGGTAAAATTGGGGGTTACTATACCTGTGTCTCAGGAAGGTCAAGATAAAGACTTAAAATATTAGGCAAAACACAACCATTCTCTTCACTAAAATCTGTTTGGCCTCTGTGCTTACTTGATAATTTCTGAGTAGAATTCAGTCATGTTGGTAAATTAAAGTTATATTACAGGTATGGAAAAATGGATCTTAAATGCTTTAAAATGCAGTTACATGGGGGGAAATTTTCAACAGATTTATCATTAAAAGAGCTGCTTTATTGCAAAGGAGATGAGAAATACAGTATGCACACTCAAGTTCATGAATCGTTTCACCATTGCTACAAATTATAACTTATTAAGGAGCTACTATGTGTGTGGCAGACATTTTCCTGTCTCCACCCACACAATCATGCTGTAAGGTAAGACTTGTTATTTTCCATTTTATAATGACAAAACCTCACTTTCTTACAGAGTTTAAGCCAGACCTGTGTTGAATCTACCCTGTTACATGTTACCATTGTTACCAGGTTAAGCTTCCTTGTCCTCACCTATAAAATAGAAATCATAACAGTGTCTCTTACATATTGTTATAATATTATAGTTATAATATTATATAGTTATTGCCCTGTAACTTAAAGTCTAGCTTGCTTCAAGATGCCAGCTTCCTGAGGACAGGAAGGCTGTCTTATCCTCTGCTGTATTTCTAGCACCTATAGCTCTGCCCAGATCAGTTTAGGTACTCAATAAATGTTTGTCAAATAATACTATTGCAAAAATAACAGTGATTAAGTGCCTTACTTGTTATAACTGTACTTGTTCAATTGTGTCTATCTTTCTGTTAAACTCAGCTCCTGGTAAAAAGATGTGTCTAATTGCAAACCTGATACATAAAGAAACATTTTCATTTGTTTTTCCTGTTTTCAAAATATCTAGTGAAATAGAGATCTGTGTGAGACAGATGTGCACTCTTTAACAGGTTATCTCCACATGAAAACAGAGAATTTATTAAATGAATTAACATGTGTAAAATGTTTGGGAAGATATAGATGTAGTATAACTACTGATTTAGAGTCGAGTGAAGCCAGCGAATGAAAAATCCATTGGTTTTTTTTAGATGTTCCAATGGTGCCATACGTGTTTCATAATTCAGTTTTAAAATTACATCATCACATAGATACCTATTTTATCCTTTCTTGCATGATATGGCTTGACTAATACCATCAGAGTGAAAATTGGGGAAATTCCATGACAGGATTATTATTGTTGATTATTTTTTACCCAAAGTATAATTTGCTCTGCTCCTATATGTCAAAATCCTGCCTCCACATAGCATCTTATTGCTGTTGACTTGGACAGCACTTTTATGCAGCATGATTGAGCTTAGGAGGCCTTTATTGCCAGAGCTTTAATACGAACCAACAAGCATACACCTTGATAGGAAACTGGCACCTGAAGGCACCTGGTGGAAAGTACCTCCGTGGTTAGGTGAGTAAACTCTAGGAGTGAATAGGGATATCCAGTTTTTTGTTTAGGAACATAAAGTGTCAAACAAAACAATTCCAAGCCAAGAAAGTCTGGAGGGTCCTTTTATCTTTGGGAAAAAAAAAGTTAGCAGAGTACTTATGCAGTCTTTGTGCAGTAGCAATTGCCAAACACCCCTCACAATCCAGATTTTATTACTTGATTTTTCACCAACCGAGAACAGCGATGTAACCTCCTTCCGATTTTTGTGCCATATGACACGGTGGTGTTTACAGCATTGAGGAGGAAGTTTCTGAGTTCAGGCCTATTGCAGCTTGCATGGAATAATTTGGGATCTTATCTGTTTATATGCATATTTGCAGATTCCTTTAGAATAATAGGACTTTGCATTGAAAAATAATATAATGTAAATTTCCAGTGATTTATTGATTTGTTTTAGACTCTACCCAATTAGAATAGAATTCTTTGCAAGTGGAATCAGTCCAGAGACGGTTATTGAGTATCTACTATGCCAGGCACCATTCCTAGCACGAGGGATACAGTAATGAGCAAGGCAGACCAGGCCCCTGGCTTTTTGGAGCTCAAATTCTACTGGGGAAGACAGATCACACACATGTAAACAAAGAAATAGTATAACTTCAGATCGGCGTAAAACTCACATTTGAGCTCAGACTTAAGTTGCAGGAAATGGTCAGCTTCACTATGGCCTGGAGGAAAAGAGGCAGGGGGCCTCTCTCAGCTCCTTGAACTCAAGGTGTAAAGAGACCCACAAAGAGAATAACACAAAGGATTATGATCAGACACACAAATATATTTAATATTTATTCTACAGATAAGGAAGTCGCATCCCCTACTGTCGCCTCTAAGCCTGATTATTAAATGCCTCCTGTTTGTCACGTTTCCGTATTGCAGGGGTGTTTTATTTTTTCAAGATCATTTTGTTTAGAGAATTCAACTGAATAGTGTCATTAGGATTACTTTATTTCCACCAGTTCACAGGTGCAACAAGGTTCTATGGGCTAAGCATAAGAAGAATGTAAATGTTGGTCAATTTCTCAAACACTGCAGATTACAGTTAGAAGTTATTTGAAGGCCATTTGATCAGTCAAACACAGCACAGACACCCTTGAGCACCTGTAAGGTTAAAAGCACATGGCTAGCCTCTGTTCTGGTCCCTGAGAAATCTACTTGCTCTCAAATCATGTGTTTAAAATGAAACAGAGCTGGAGTCTGTGTGATGATCTTCCTTGGGTTTTACCTGCCCAGCAACCAGCATCTCGTCTTCTGATTGCTGTGTGGTTCACATAGGCTGATCTCACCCTACAAGGCAAAGCCCATGATTTAGGACCAATCCACACATTCCTTCTTCTTGGCTAAAGTTGAGTGCCTCCATCTGGGATGAGCTTATGTTCCAGGTTAGTCAGATCAGAGTGAATGTGGAGACTTTCGCTGTAGCAACTATGAAACAGAAGACTCCCCTGGGAAGGTTACTTGAGGCCCATGATTTGCTGGGGCCACCAAGTAGAGAGGGCTGGCCTCATGGCAAAGCCAGCACAAAGGAAAGCGCAACTAAGAGAGGAGCTGGAAGACAGGGAAGAGAAGGGAATGTCAGATCTTCATGTCATCGTTCGGGGCCATTCATCCATCTCTGGATTTCCTGTACATGAGCCAGCAAATTCCTCATGTTGCTTATTCCATTTTGATCTGGGTTTCTCCTCTTGCAGTTGGAAGAACACTGACTGATACAGTCATTCTAAACTATATATTACTATTTGGATTTTATGTATTTTTAATGATAAGAAAAATCATCCAGGACTAGGAAAGGGTATAATCTTTCTGGCCTCAAGCAACTTAATGAAGCACAATTATGCATGGACCTAGCTAGAGTTCCCAGTCCTGAAATCAACAGTATTTTATTTCTTTATTTCTATTCATTTTACATAGATGTTCCATCTAGTATGCTTTTCAAAAATATATTTAATTGTTGGTTTTGAGGCATAATGTGGTGGCTACACATGTGGGCTCCAGATTAGGCTGCCACCTTTATTTTTTCACTTGTCAGCTGTGTGAGCCTCTCTGAAGATTTTTTTTTTTTAATTGGGGGAAGCAATATTTACCTCGTAGCGTTATTGTAAGGATTAAGTAGGATAATATAAGCCAATCACTTAGCACAGTGGTTGGCAGAGGGTAGGCTCTTACTTAAATTAGCTCTTATTATTATTCAATTGATAATATATGGCCCACCTGATGTCACGTGCTTCAATCTGGTATTATTTGTGTTTATTACATATGCTTCCCTCACAAATCAACCACAAGCTATCTGTTACTTTGTCTTTCCCTTTAGGTATCTCTATTGGAGATGAACGCACGTTCAATACACGTGGCCTGCCTGAGTCATTAGCAAAGTGTCCAACCACTCTGAGGTACTGAAAAGTGAAATGACTAGTTAACATAGATTGAAAGTCCACATGCCAGTCACATCTCGTCTCGCCTAAATCTCCCACCAAACTTCTAAGAAAGATGCAACCGAGATCATGAAACTCAGGAGGACACCAAGTCACACAGCACTCAGTTGTGGTTTGAACCCCGGGGGTCCCTGACTCCTAAGCCATCACCCTTGTTCACATTGAGACTGCCTGTGTCCCTGCCTTTCCCCAAAGAATATTCATAACTTGTAGGGCTTAAAATGCATGCCCATGACTTGAATATGAAAAAGAATAACTATTTTCTATAACTGGCTTCATCTGACTCTGTAACCCCTATTCTTGTTGTGCCACTCTTGGGTAAACACCTAGGAGTAGAATAGCTGGATCCTCTTGTGGTTGGGTGTTTAGCTGTTTAAGAAACTGTTGAGCTGTTTCCCAATGTGATTGTACCTTTTCACATTCCTAACAGCAGCATGGGAAAGTTCTGATCCTTCCACATCCTCCTCAACACTCCATGTGATCTTCTAAATTTTAGCTATTCTACTAGGTGTGGAGTTCTATTTACTGAGTCAGTTTTTATGTTGTGATTTTTCGGGAAAGCTGTCCATTTTTTTCTAAGACATTGAATCATTGACATATAATTCTTTATCATATGTCTTTATTATCGTTTTAATGTCTGTTAAAGCTGTAATTATATCTGCTCTCTTATTCCTGATATTGTTTTTGTTTGTGTGTGTTTCTTTTTTTTTATTAGTCTTACCTTGGGTTTATGTATTATAGTCATCTTTTCAAAGATCCAACTTTATGAAATTTCTCTATTATTTGTTTACTGTTTCATAGATTTTTGCTATGATACTTATTTTACTTATTCGTTCTGTTTTGCTCTTAAGCTCCCAATATTTGGACACTATCATGGATATCTTATCTTGTATTGTTATTGATTTCCAATTTAATTCCAGTATAACCAGAGAACATACTCTTGAAGATTTCAATCTTTGAATATATACTGAGACTTATTTTTTCAATGTAGTACTTAGTTTATCAGGGTGAATATGCCATTGAGCACGGAAAATGAAAATGTATTTTGCAGTTGTTGAGTGGAGCGTTCTACAAATATCAACTGGGTTGTTTTCCATTTATTCCTTCTGTTGTTGTTGGTACTACTGATGTTAGAATATTGCTCTATTCTTGCCTTTTTCGAGAGGGTTAATCAAATCTTTAAGCATTCCATTTTATTTCTTTGATTGGCTTCTTTGCTACAACTCTTAATTGTTTATTTTTGTTTCTCTAGGGCAAGTAATTTGCGTTCAGAATGTACCATGTACCCAAGTCCATTTAGAGTCAAAAGATGTCATGGCCTTCAACAGTACAATTTTAGCTATGCATCCCATTTTTTTGTGTTCTTATTATTATATCCTTTACTTCTACTTACATTATAGATCCAAGCTTACAATGCTGTGAATTTTGCTTTAGTCCTTTTAAGAAAATTACAGGAATTACAGGAAGTATAGCCTTTTATGTTTAGCCATTTATTTAACATTTCTGGGGCTACTCCCTCCCACTGAAGATCCACTTTATCTTTCTTTCAGCCAGCAGAACAAATGTTAGCCTTTCTGGGACTCTCCTCTGCTTTTTCACTTAATCCAGCAGTTTGGGAACAGCATCAGGCCTCTTGTTTTGTTTCCAGTTGCATCCTCTTAAAGGCATGCCCTAAGGGTGCTTTATCCAGTATTGTAAAAGGAAACTAAAGCAAGATTTGTTTTGAGGATTGCTTGGTGCTCCTTTAAAAAAATTAGACACCAATCCAGGAAAAGAGTTGGAAAAAAGTATCCCAAAATTTTCCCATTTACCTAGGCTGTCTTTAAAACCAGTATCAGTCACCAGCCATTACCTTTTGTGCCCAGACAACAAGAAAACTGAATGGATGCATCACCGTTAAAAAGCTTGGACTGAATCAGACACTTTCCTCAGAAGTGAAAAATACCTGACAACAAGTCCTAGTTAATTTAAGGCCTCTTAGATGGCAACTCCAGGAAAATTCCAGCTCAGTGCCCCAAGATTTCTCAGAGATTTGGATTTCTCTCTGACCTTCTGGAAAAGAATTTGTCATCAGCAAAGCTCTTCCATAGAGAAACTTGAGATAAAATGGGTCTTTCAACAGGGCTGTGATTGTGTGAAAGGATACAAACTGGCATGAATTGTGCTCCTCATTCTTGATGGAAGCTTAACATGATTAGGATCTCCAGAAGTCTCATATAGCAAGATTAAATTCTGTCTTACATACAGAAACCTCAGATATTCAAATTTCCACTACCATGTTAGATTCTCAATGTGCTCCCTTTATGTGGGAAATCGCTAACAACCACAAAGCACACTCACTCCTTCCTCAGGCATAGGCACACCCAGACCCACCCACAGGTGCACACACCCATACATCCACATGTGCACCCAGGCACCCGTGGTGCATGCCCTCACATGCACAACCCCACATGCAAGCACACCTCCATGCAACTTTCCTCACCAACACGAACATGCACCCACATTACACACCCCGTATCTATTCCCCCACATGCACCTCTTCCCACAAACACATCTTCCATACATGCACGTCCCCCGCACTCATGATTTAATGGCACGCATGATTCAGAATGTCTGTGATGCCATTTCCAACCTGTTTCTGTAATAACCTGTGCTTCTCAGTCCAAAAGATAGTGGAACTTATGTTTCCAGGAAAATATGAAACAGGAATTTCTCAATCTCCTAGCAGCACCCCACCCTGCTGTACTAATATGAGTCCGTGTTGCCCATAACAGCAGCCCATGGCAGACTGGCTACCTCTCCTCCCCACCCAATCCCCACTTTGCTTGTTTGTAATTGAAGAACAACCGACCGTATCTCATGCTCGGGTTGACCAACGAGTAAGCGAAAGTGTCATGTGGGGAGGCAGCCTTCTAACGCTGCAGAAATTATTAAAATAATCCAACACAGGTACCTGTGCATTTTTCAGCTTCTGGGACGAGAGGTATGTCATCTTGCCTTCAAAAGGCCAACCCTGGCTCGCTTCGTTGGCTCCCTTCCCAAGGTGTGATACAGGACCCAAAAAGGTGTATGCATCCTGTGGCAAGAAGGTGGTATCCTCACAATCTGGGACCTGCCTCTGGTGAAAAGTGTTCTTTAGGGAACAGATGCTTGATCTTTTTACCTTTGCTGCTCACCACCCTTTAAGAGGAAAATCTCCCCCAAACCTCTCTTCAAATCAAATGTCGGATGTCAATGGTTCTGACCTAAAGCTGAGCCCCTAGAATCACCTGGGCAGCGTGTTGTTTTGTTTTACTAGCGCTGATTTCTAGCCCCTACCTGAGACCACCTCCATGAGACTCTCTGGAGTCTCCACGAACCAGAATTTCACCTGGGAAATCGAGGGGAAGCGAGGTTTGGGAATCACTGGCCAATATGGCGATGGCTGTCCGGAGCCTGGACTTTAGAACCCAGTGATGTCAACCACACTCATTCCACCCATCGTGCCTCGAGATGTGGGTTCCACATGCAGGGGAGGCCTCTGTGCGTGGTGGCCAGAGAACTCGCTATCCCTCTTTGTGAGCTCTGGCCCAGCTCCCCAGGCAGTCAAGGGCTAAAGGGAGAGGTGGGTGGGAGCACCCTTGAGCAGAGGGGCCTTGGTAGTGTGAGGGAGGGTCAAGAGGGAATTTCCTGCCCTGTTCTGGAGCTTGGGCCCCCAGTCCTGCCCGAAGCCCCAGAGCCCACAGTGGCACAGATAGAGGCAGCTTCACTAGACCTTGGAGAAGAATCTCAGTAATAACCGGGGGCAGGGCAGGGTGCTAATTGCCAAAGGACACTCACTCCCTACAGAGTTCTCCTCCCTTACACAACTTGATGGAAAGTAAACACCCACACGGGACATTTAAATAATGCCCAAGCCGGAATGCATTGATAACCAGTGGTGTGGACATTCGGCAGCTTTCCGTTTCCAGCACATACTCGACTGTGGAGAAAAGACGATGGTAGCTACCTGAGGGCCTTGGCATTTGAGCCCTGGTAGGTGAGGGAATCTGTCACAGTGAATAATACACTCGGTACCCGCAAAGACCACAGCCTCCCTTAATGGTTTAGTCTATAAACCCTCCTGATTTTTTGCAAGAATTCCACTTGCTCTCTAGTTCTGCTGGTTACATTTTCCATAAATAGTGGTTAAGACCGGAGTGAGAGAAACTTGCTTTTAATGTATGAGACCAGGCAAGTGAGCCCATCTTTCTTAGACACAATTTTGGCTTCTGTGAAATGGCTGTACTTACTTCATAGAATTGCTTCAGGAATGAAATAAGATCATGAATATAAAGCATGAATAAATATTGGTACATAAATATTAGTATATTGCTAATTGTAAATTACTAATTATTAAATTAACTGAAGCCCGAGAAAAGAGAATTCCTTAGTTTCATAAGAAATGTTTATGGTAGATGTTTCAAGCAGGTTAATTTGTGGTAGAAATTTTGGCCAGGTGGCATTTTTATATGTATAATTTTATATCATAATTATATGTATATGTCTTTAGAAGCCTCCATCATGAGAGAGGAAGAGAAGAGTCTTTTTTTTTTTTTTTTATTTTGAGACAGAGTTTCACTCTGTTGCCCAGGCTGGAGTGCAGTGGTGCAATCTCAGCTCACCACAGCCTCTGCCTTCCGGTTTCAAGTGATTCTCATGCCTCAGCCTCTGGAGTAGCTGGGATCACAGGCGTGCGCCACAAAGCCTGGCTAATTTTTGTATTTTTAGTAGAGACAGGGTTTCACCATGTTGGCCAGGCTGGTCTTGAACTCCTCAGCTCATGCAATCCTCTTGCCTCAGCTTCTCAAAGTGCTGGGATTACAGGCATGAGCCACCGGGCCCAGCCTAAGAGAAGATTACTAAAAGGAATGTTTATATAATATCTTGAAAAGCATGCACCTAGAAGGAACTTCCAAGGGTCACATCCACCCGGTTAGCTTTAGGGAAAAAAGTGCCTATGGTGTTACGTTTTCAAGGATGTTTGAAGAATGTGTGAATGGAATTTTCTATGCAGTTTCACAGGGAGAGCAATTATTTGGGTGTCCTTCAGAATTCAACACTACATCTCTCTCAGTCCATCCTAATTTAAGGCACTTTCCCTGCTGCATAGCTTCATTCATGTTAGTTCTGCTTCGAGTGGAAATGGGGAATTAATTTATAATAGCATTTCTAATGTTTTGATTTAATTTTTTAAAGTTGTGAATTTCCAAGCTCTTACCATCTCCTTGGATCTTCACAAGTCATGAGATAAATACCCTGTTGACAACCATTTTACAAATAAGAAAATTCTGAGCGTAGAGAATTTAAATCCTGTCTTTATTCAGCTCTTACCATAATCCCCCATTTTCCATCTTGAGTATAGTCTCTTTCCATACCTTTGTTGATTATGGAGTTTTCCTTACATTTAGATGACAAATACAACTCCAAAATACACATCTATCTTGAGTCCTTCGCAGACCAACATTTGAACCTAGAGTATTTAGAGAAATCCTAAAACAGAGACATTGGCACCAATTCCGGAAGCTGAAGGGGCTCAAAACTCCGGGCTCTCAGCTCGCCAATGGCTAGAGATCATGTGACTAACCTCAGCCAATCCCATGCTCTGTCTGGAGGTGTTCAGTGTGCAAAGAAACATTGCAGACTTCAGATGTATTTGGTGGCGGCAGCCACAGCTTTCAGCGTCCAGTGCCAGCAGTCTGCTATTGCTTGTAATAGTGTCCATGAATATGAATCAAACCAGACTTTCCCTTTGGTATAATTTTGGCCGCAGTTTGGCTGCCTAATTTCCCTTATTTATTCAGGCCTGGTTGTCCAGCCTTCTTATCAATTCTATGGACTCCCCAATATTCATCAACAATTCCATTGCTGCATAACCACCAAAGACATCTGTTCTTCATAAACAAGAAATGTGGTCATTGCAACCACATGATAAATAAGAGGCGGTATTCTTCCCAGATGTTTCAGGGCATCTTCTCTTAAACCTTCAAAGTGTCCTGAGCTGCTCATTTCCGGGACTCGCTGAGCCCTGACAGTAAACAGACTTTTAACAAAGACTCTCTAAATGTTCAGATTTTTTTTGTAAATTAGTAAGAGAATGGTCCATTTTCTTTTCAGACCTTAACACAGAGCTGGCAGGATATCCTCCATAGAGTTCAGAGTCTGAGGTTGTTTTTTATGCACCGACATTCCCTTTGTGGTACTCTTGCCTCTATCCAGCAGTTCTCAGGCCTCACCTCCTTGGCCTGGTCTGTGCAATGGTTAAAAGGGGTTGATTCAATCCAGATCACCTGAGTTTAAATCTAACTTTCCAGCTTTCTGGCTATACAACCTCGGACACGTTGCTCAGTGTCTCTGTGTCTGTTTCTTCATCTATAAAATATATAAATTAGGATAATACCTACCTCCTAAGGTTATGAAAATGGTTAAATGAGTTAATCCATATAAAGCACTTAGAACAGTGCTTGGCTGGTAGTAAACTCACTGTAAAAGTCGACTATGAATGTATTGTCTTCACCTCTGATGCACACTTGCTCACTTACCTTTTCTTTTCTCCAAACCAGCTCTCATAAAATAATCTGAAATTCCTTACTGTTTTCATTCTAAATCTGTTCCTCTCACAGGCGTATCCTCAAATGAAGCCTTGTCTCTAACTGTGAAATTCCTGGTAAGAGAAGCTGAGGCATTAATAGTGGATCAGGAGGTATTTTTAGGGGAAGAGGAGTCTCAGTATTCATGGAACTCAATGAGAACTCCACCTACACAAGGCCAAGGCTGCATATGGATGTAGAGAAATAAAATTCAGACGTTGAAAAGTATCTGAAGAGATGACAGCAAAGGGAAATTATCTTTTATCTTTCAGATAAATAGTCATTTTATGGAATGCCACAGGAAGAAGTTTTCATTACAAGTTCTGAAGACTTGTGATGAATGAGTTCATAGTTTCACCTTTGAAAATGTTCCTGGGAATGTCAACTCCATCACTTGTACTTATATTACACTCACAATCAGTTCATCTTGCCAACAAAGATAATAATACTGTCCTCCTGCCCCAGCTTGTGACTTGATTTCAAAACCAGTAAATCACAAATAAAACTTCCTATGTGTTTTTTTTTTACATGAATCCAAGTGACTCAGATATTGTGTTATCCAATAACACTATTACCATGACTCAGGTAAAAGGGCCGTTTATATTTTCTCAAGTCTCAAGTCTAGGGTCCAGAATAAAACTAGCATCTTTTATAGAATAATTTTTCTCTAAAGTGAAACTGTGTATGTCACCTGGTTGTCAAAATCCTTGTTTAAATCTTTGAGGGGAAAAGCAATGGTTTGGAGAGTGGACTTAGGCAACTGATGTACATGGATTCAAATCATAGCTCCCAATTGTATCAGCCTCTATAAGTATAGGCGGGTGGCATTACCTTTCCCAGTCTTGACTTTCTTATTGGTGAAAAAAAAGAGAGAGAATATTACCAGTCTTGAAATGTTGTTGTGTGTATTCCTATTTAGCAGAGTGCCTGGCACATGCATGCAGGTGACATAAGGCTCTCTTTGCTTCTGGCCAAAACTTCCTGGCACAGGAGGACATGGTACTCAGATGTGAGAATATGCTCTGTCTTCTGCAGGAAACCAGAAGGGGTTCTCCCTTCTTTGATTGCAGGAGAAAAGAATTCTAATGGAATCAGTATCTTCTTTGGCCCCATTTAAAACTCCACACTCTGGAAAAGTAGATGGTGTCCTGGAGTAAATCCCCAAGTCAGGCCCACTGGAAAGGGTCACTGGCCTTTCTCCTGCTTCAGTGGCCTGGGATTTTAAAAGTTGGAAAAGTTTATCCATATGACTTTATTGGAAAAGATTTTTTTTAAAAATTTTATTCTTGCCCTTTTCTTTTACGGTATAAAGTCTTTGCTTTTATGTTGTTAATTTTAGATTTAGACTTTTTTGATTTCATTCCCATCCTTAGCAAAGTAAAAAGTTGGCAACTCTTTGAAGTTGCTGCAACCATATTCCCAGCTACAGTATCCTTCTATGTGCCTCTGCTCTCTTAATGGGTATAGCCCAAGGGATAGAAATAGACCAATTATTGGCCAGGCGCAGTGGCTCACACCTGTAATCCCAGCACTTTGGGAGGCCGAGGTGGGTGGATCACGAGGTCAGGCGTTCGAGACCAGCCTGACCAACATAGTGAAACCCCGTCTCTACTAAAAACACAAAAATTAACTGGGTGTGGTGGCACATGCCTGTAATCCCGGCTACCTGGGAGGCTGAGGCAGGAGAATTGCTTCAACCTGGGAGGCGGAGGTTGCAGTGAGCCGAGATTGTGCCACTGCACTCCAGCTCGGGCAAAAGTGTGAGACTCTGATCAGGTAAAAATGAACCAGGATATTTTATTTTAATTTTTTAAAGACAAAGTCTTGCTCTGTTGCCCAGGCTGCAGTGCAGTGGCATGATCATAGCTCACGGCAGCCTCGAACACCTGGGCTCAAGCGATCCTCCTGCCTCAGCCGACTGAATAGCTGGGACTATAGGGGTGTGCCACCATGCCTGCTAATTTAAAAAATACATATATTTTTGGTAGAGATGGGATCTCGCTATGTTGCCGATGTTGGTCTTGAACTCTTGGCCTAAGCAATCCCTCCCACCTTGGCCTCCCAAAGTATTGGGATTCCAGACGTGAGCCACCTTGCCTGGCCCCAGGAAATTTATAACTAGGACAATGAATGAAGGCACAGAAGACCAATCCCAGTTGGTCTATCCTCTACTATTTTATTTGTCAACAAACTTTTCATTTGTGACATTTATAAGATGGTGGCCTCTGCTGCATGCCAATCTTGTGGAGCACACACAGAGGGGCATTCCAGGTACAAGACAGTAATTACAGACTCCAACACAGAACTTCCCCGGAATGGAATCACTGCTCAAAGAATCCCACAAGGAAAGACAGGTAAGTGAGTGTGAAAAGCCAGATATGAAAGGCAGCAGACATGCTTCACAGGAAGTAAGTCACTTATGGAAGCTCTAGAAAAGTAGGAAGGGATTAAACATGCATTGATTAAGATATGCTACATGGGCCGGGCGCAGTGGCTCACACCTGTAATCCCAGCACTTTAGGAGGCCGAGACGGGTAGATCACGAGGTCAGGAGATCAAGACCATCCTGGCTAACACAGTGAAACCCCGTCTCTACTAAAAATACAAAAAATCGGCCGGGCGCGGTGGCTCAAGCCTGTAATCCCAGCACTTTGGGAGGCCGAGATGGGCGGATCACGAGGTCAGGAGATCGAGACCATCCTGGCTAACCCAGTGAAACCCCGTCTCTACTAAAAATACAAAAACTAGCCGGGCGAGGTGGCGGCGCCTGTAGTCCCAGCTACTCGGGAGGCTGAGGCAGAAGAATGGCGTGAACCCGGGAGGCGGAGCTTGCAGTGAGCTGAGATCCGGCCACTGCACTCCAGTCCGGGCGACAGAGCGAGACTCCGCCTCAAAAAAAAAAAAAAAAACAAAAAAAAAAACAAAAAATCAGTCGGGCGTCATGGCAGGCACCTGTGGTCCCAGCTACTCGGGAGGCTGAGGCAGGAGAATGGCATGAACCCGGGAGGTGGAGCTGGCAGTGAGCCGAGATGGCGCCTCTGCACTCCAGCCTGGGTGAAAGAGAGAGACTCCGTCTCAAAAAAAAAAAAAAAGATACGCTAAATGATTAGGAGGAGCATGGGAAAAGGTGTAGGTAGAGGTGGAAAGGCAGATGAGTTATCTGGGATTACATTTTAGAGAGCAGGAAGATCACAGAGAAAAACTCCCTCTAGGGTAACAGTCTCATCTGGGATGAAATGGAAGTTTCTAGCATTGTTTCCCCAGTTCATGAGGAACTGCACCACTGCTCCCGTGTTCTGGAAATGACTTCTATTCTCACCCCACAGGCCTGGGCCCTTGGCAGCCATGCAGACACAGCATGACACTAGGTTTTGGCCATGGATGAACTTGATCCAATCTGGGCCACTCAGACTTTTACTCCTAAGCACTGATTTGGGATTTGAGAAAAATCCAGCTCATCCGTGTGATCTGGTCTCTTGATCTCGGAAGCTAGGGGAGACCATTTTGCTCCACACATAACTGAAGCCAGTAGAGGAAGGTGGTTTGCAGAGGTAAAGAGGATTGAAGCAGTTGAGCAGACAGCAGACAGGAGAAATGAGGCGAAGTTCTGATGTCCTAATGGTTTCCATTTGCAGTCTCTTCCAGAGGCACTTTCTGATCAAGTAGCAATTTGGACTTTTTTTAGTTGTAAGCAACAGAAACTGGTCCTGGCTATCCTCATCTATAGAGAATGTATTGCATTTGGCAAAGGCTTGCAAGAGTGTGGCTGGATGATCAAGCTTGAGATGTGGGGAAGATTCCAAAATGGAAACCTACCACTGATGCATGGCCAGAACCCCCCACCAGAAGATCCTGCTGTAAAGAATTAAGAGCCACAGATCCACTGACGCCAGGTCATGTACCCACCCTCTGGCTGTTGGCAGCAGGAAGAGCAAGTTAGTGCCCTTCCACTTCTGCAGTTGATACTGGGGTCCTGATTGCTACCTGGGTGTCTGGTTATATATCACACTCCAGACTTGGTGGTGTGAAACAGCAATAGTCTTTTATTATTATCATACCTCATCATGCTGGGAGTGACTCCCATCTCCTCACTGAGGTTTTCTGTGCAGTTGCAGAGAGTTGGTGGCTGGGGCTGGATTCACCTTAAGGCTTCCTCACTCACGTCTGGCAGTTGATACTGGCTGAGAGCTGGGGTCTCAGCAGGGACCACTGACTGGAACACTGACATGTGGTCCTGCTGGGTGCCTGGACTTCCTCGCAGCACAAAAGGTGGGCACCAAGGGTGAGTACCCCCAGAGAGAACAAGGTGAAACTAGATTGCCTCTTCTAACCCAGCCTTAGAAGTCATATGGCAACTTCTGCTTCTGCTGCACTCTTTTGGTTAGAGGGGACTCACCAGGTAAGTCCATATTCAAAGGAAGGGAAGTAGGCTTTTGATGGGAGGATGTCAAAGAATTTGCAGAAATGTTTTAAAAGTACAATTGCATTAGCACAAAGGAATCTACTTGATTTCCTAAAAATAGAATCCTGGTTGCTAAAGGTTCCATGAGACACGCCATGTATTGCTTAGCAAATCACCACTCATTGTTTAAAGTAGTTCAAATGTGTTTCAATTGCTTGCAGGCAAAGACACCCAGTGGAAGCACTGGATTCCAAGAAATTGAATTCCTTGGAAGGAGAGATTTAAGACTCAATGGATTTTGGAAGTCAGTTTGGCACAAAGACCCTGGAACAGCTTCCGGTGCTAGAAGCAGAGTTTCCTATTGCTAAGGTGGAAGATCATGAGACAATCAGGAAACACGCCTCTTCCATGGCTTGAGGTCAAGTCTAAGCTTGCTCAGTATCTGTAAGTTACTACTCTCTGGTTGAACTTTCTTTTAATTCTATCAGCCAACCCTTGTCTCTGAGGTCTTATAGGAAGTTTTTGGCAAAGTGGCAGAGGTAGTGAAGGACACACCATGACAAAATCTGGAGCCAATGAAGTGGAAAGACTTATTCCAGAATACATGGTGTGGCTCCTAGAAAACTCTAGATATGACAGGTAAAAACCTGTGGAGGGAAGAGTGTATTAACATTCAACAGTGAAGCAAGTTAACCTCAACAAATGGTTATTTGGTTTATAAAAAATAGACCCAAACAGAGTGATATTCAGCCAGTATCATTCAAATACCTGTGGGTTATTTGAACAACATTCTTGCTTTCACATTCTTAATGCTCAAATTGCTTAGGCATTTTTCTTTCTCAAACAGGTGGGTAAATCTAACTTTTTTGGTATCTCTCTTGGACATTCCAGTTAATGCTGATAGTTAAAATTATACTCGCCAATCCCATAGGAAGCTGCCCCTCAAGGAGCCCCCTGCTTCCCCCGGAGACATATCTGACGGTTTTCAAAATCGCCAGGTCGCCACCCCTGCATTAGAACAGCCAATGTAATCACTGATTCTTCAGTTGTACTCCAGGGGCTTAGGGAACAAGTTGCATGAGCAATTTTATGTGTATATAATATATAATTATAGATATATTTTATTTTATCTACAGATGTTTGTGTAATGTAAATATATAAACATTTGTTTATTGATATAGTTATAGAGGGCAGAGGGTACAGCATGGGTGAGTGCTCCAGAGAGAATAAGGATGGAACAAATATATAATAAATATCTATATTTATATATATAAACAAATGGAACACACATATATATATAAATATTATATTAGTATATATGCATATATAATAAATATTTAATTTATATATTATTAATGTAAACATTACATACATAAATATATATACACACACATAATAGTGACTCAAGCTCACTATAGCGAGGGCTCATGCTGTGAAAGATATCTGGGAAAGGAGACTGATGGAGGGAACCATATACATCCCAGGCTAGGCTCGAACCTTTTTGAGTATGGGTGCCATAGTGGTTCTGCTTGCCAGTGTATGCCCAGAACCTAGCACAATAAGTGACACCTAGGTGACCGGATGGACTTTGCAAGCGTGCAGCTCGTGTAGTCACACAGGATCCCGCATTCAGAAGATCCCCGCATTATTGCCATCCTGAAATTCTTAATAATGTTTGAACAAGGGGCCTTGAGTTTTCGTTCTGCACCGGCCCTCACCATCTGTGGTTGCTCCTGATGACTATGTGTTGTATAAATGAGTCAGAGGCCAAGGCCAGGATCACGTTCCTACCTACCCTTAAACTCTGGGTCATGGTGAGAGCGTTCCTTTACCGGAATCTAAGGCTCATCTCTCTTGCTCTCATTTGCTGTTTTCAGGCTGATTTTTCCAGCAATGAGTAACAGCAGGGGCCATCCGTTTACTTCCAGAGTTTTCTCTCTGGAAAACTCCCCGCATGCAGCTGATCTGACCCAGTTATGCAGCGGAACAATTCGCCAAGACTTTGATACACAAAATTCCCTTAAGGGGACTTCTTTAGTCCTAAGTATCGTGTGTGAAAGACATCGATATTGAAGTCCTGGTTGGGCTTCATCAGATTCAACCCTGTTCTTGTCTAGTTTTATCAAAATTTATAAAGTCTAATCTTAGGGAACCAACGTGTGGTGCTGATAATGAATTTTAATAGCATTGGACATTTTGATGCCTTGTCTTATGTCCTCCTCACCTATCTTGTTGCTCTGGCATTGAACTGACAAACAGCTGTGGGCAGGTGAACCTGACCTCAGTAGTACCTCATGTCCTGGGGCTTTTCTACTGGCCACAGGCAGCACCCGCAGCCATCTAGCGCAAGATCAAACCTGGAAGTGCAGGGGAGGTAACACGCACCGGACCAACATTTGGCTGAATGGGTCCGGGTGGATAAATGCTGTCTCTGTAGTGAGGACAATTCTGAGGGATACATGCTGGACCCCAGAGGGTTTGCAGGAGGCTCAAGCTCCAGCGGCCTACAGGGTCATCATCCCAGTAATAGCCCTTGGAACAGCTTCCTATCTTCACCTTTTTCACTTTTCCTCCGGCTTCCCTAGGATCACTTCCCACAATGAACTCCCTGCAGCAAGCCCTTGTCTCAGGCTCTGTCCGGACATTAATGGAGCCATGATGTATCAGTGAGCACTCTTTTGATTTTAAGTGACAGATAACTAAGCCAAACTTTCCTAAGCAAATGAATTCGATGACTCAAGTCATTGAAAAGTTCAAGGGGAGGGCTGGCTTAGCTCTCCGTGTGACCAGGGGAATGCTTTTTATCAGGCCCTGTTTTATCTCTCCCTGTTCCTCAGTTTCACTTCTGTGTTGGTCCCATTTTTAAATAAGTTCACTTCTGATATGGCAAGATGCCAGCCACTATGCTAGAGCTTCCATTTCTACAGCTTCACAGCAAATAGGAAGAGAGGGCTTCTGGCTCCCATTGGAATCAGAAGTTGAGGCTCTGATTGGCCTCAGTTTGTTTCTGTGCTTATTCCTGAACAGTCATGTGACCATGAGTTGCTGAATGACTGAAGGCTGTTCTTACGCTCCACCACTAAGGGGGTATGAGAGTCCACTCAGGTCACATGGTCTGATTGGGAGGAAGGGGAGGGTCCTCACATTGAAATTAGGGCTATTGCTAGAAGAGCAGGAAATGGGTGTTGGGAGGCAAGCACCACATATTCAGGAGAACTAATTCTTCTTGGGCAGCCAATCAAATGTGGAGTCTGATAAATACAAATTCCCATTCCCCATCAGCAAAGAGACAATTACAAAATAAAGTCTGTAATGATGAGTTACAGTTGGATACACACCTATTAAAATAATGCATTAAATAGCTCGATTTCCTATGTATGCATTATTCAAGTGCTTTTAATACAATTCTCCCCTCTTTGGGGAGTGGGATCTTAAAATAAAAAGGAGAAAAGCTTTCATTGCTATGTTGTCCTATATATCTTGTCAAATTACGCAAAAAATATAGGTAGACTTGTTTCATGAACATAACTAGATAGCATAATTACTTGGGTGGTACTAAAATTTGTTTGAATGAAGTTAGTTCTAAAGGAAATGAGGCAGAATTATTTTTGAGAAGTAAAGTATTTAATTTTTTATGAGAATGAGAAAATATGGTGTAGATGAGAATAACTAGGATTTCTATCCTTATCTTTATCAGATAACAGTTATATAAGGTATAGAAACTTACAGACATTACCCAATTGTGCTGAGCCTCTATTTTCCCATCTATGAAATGAAAATTATACCTGTAGTTTGAACTGAATGAATCTGCAAAAGTTAAGAACCCAAAGTATATATTAAATGCTTAATAGAAATACAGCCTCTTTGTAATGCCAGTGACAACGTAGGGACTGCCTCTCCTCCTCAGGAGATCTCTTCCTGAGCTTAGCAAGAGGCAGCTCATAAAATACTGAAATCTTCTCCTAGGATCCATGTCCTACACTGCTACAAGAATCAGTGATTACAATGGCGATTCAACATTTATTAGGTCAAATGGAATTCACTGTAGCCAGGACCTCAGCTCTCCTTCAGTCTGCTCAGGCAACACCTGACCGAATATGGGAAGAGGCTCATTATGTAAACACAAATGTGGAAGTGCCTTTTATTAAAACAAGATTTTACCTGTAGAAAGATTTGAGAATTCAATTTGCCTCGAGGTAGCATCTTTACCTAGAAATGAAATCTCACTCTGTTATTGGAGCCAATGTGTTTATGTCACCATTGGATGCAGGAACAATTTAAAAAATAATAGTGTATATATGTTATGATTAACTCTAAACTTTTGTTTAGTTTAAGGATAGGCTAAAAAATCCCACTATTGTCAAAAATAGCTTCTGTAATTTGCTCTTTTCACAAGAAGTAAAATTCTTGGGTTAATCTTTATTCTCTGTACTTTGGGAATAACTCATAACTCAGGAGGTCTCAAGTTATGTTCATTCCTCCATTGCAATCTCTGCCCCTCAGTTTTTAACAGGGACACAAAATTCAAAAGGGAATATGCCAGGGAGGCATAGAAAGCTGCTTTAGGGGGCAGGGGACGCTGCTTTTGTCTGGGAGATGGGTGTTTAAGGAAAGCTTGTGTCTTAGTGCGTCTATGCTGCTACAACTGAAGTCCTGAGTCTAGGTAATTTATAAACAATAGAGATTTATTCCTGACAGTTCTGGAGGCTGGGAAATCCAAGATCAAGGCACCTGTAGGTTTGATGGCCGGTGAGAGGTCCTGTCTCCCCTTCTAAGATGTCACCTTGTTGCTGTGTCCTCTGCAGGGCAGAATACTATGTCCTTACCTGGTAGAAGAGCAGAAGAGAATGAACCCTGATTTGGTTTGGCTGTGTCCTCACCCAAAATCTCATCTTGAATTGTAATCCCCATAATCCCCATTATAGGGAAATGGGGATTATGGTCAAGGGAAAGACCAGGTGGAGGTGATTGAATCATGGGGATGGTTTCCCCTACTCTGTTCTCGCGATAGTGAGTGAGTTCTCATGAGGTCTGATGGTTTTATAAATGTTTGGTAGTTCTTCCTGCATTCACTCTCCGTCCTGCCACCCTGTGAGAAAGGTATCTTGCTTTCCCTTCACATCCCGCATGATTGTAAGTTTCCTGAGGCCTTCCCAGCCATGTGGAACTGTGAGTCAATAAACCTCTTTCCCTTCTAAATTACCCAGTCTTGGGCAGTTCTTTATAGCAGTGGGAGAATGGACCAACACAAACGAATTCCCTCAAGCCCTTCTATAAGGGACCCAATCCCATTCTTGAGGGCTCTGTCCTCAGACTTAAAGGCCCCCACCTCATAATACAACCACATTGGCCATTAAATTTCAACCTATGAACGCTGGAGGACACATTCAAATCATAGCAGCTTCCTTGATGGAGTAACATAGATGCTGAGTCTTGAGGATAGGCAGAGGGTAGAATGGAGCTGGCTGAACAGTAGGAGAAAGGCATTACAGGCAGCAGGAAAAGCAAACACAAAGGCCTTGAGGCGGGCAGGAGCATGTAGCATTCACAGAAGGGAGGCCCAAGAGGGTGGAGCACAATGAGTGAGGGAAAAGATGGTCCAAAACAAGGTCAGGGAGGGAGGCTAGGCCCTAGTAAGAAATTTAAGTGCAATGGGAAAACAATGAAACGTTTCAAACAGGGTTATGGAAAAACCATTTGCAAAATTGCTTAGCTAAATACAAACTGACAATACTTAACGTTACCCAGAACAGTAAGATTCAAAAGAAGTACAACATATGTGGAAGGTGGATTTGAATGGTTCAAGTCTGGGGAGCATTGTCATGTTCCTCGGGTGCCCTCTGCAGGCGCCAAACCAAATTGCTGCGTGATCCTGGGGCTTGCTCCTTCTTGCTGCTCCCTCCTCATGGCCAGCACCAAAGGTGAATCTGATCAAGGTTTCCTTTTTAAATCAGAACTAGGAACCTGGAGCAGGTGTTGCAGGTTTTGGAGGGCACCCAGGCATGTACTGCCAGGAAATGATGTGATAATCTCATTATCGCTTTGTGATAACATCTAAATTAAACTGGGACATGTCTGGACAATGTTGTAGCTTACATACCAATTCAAATAGGTTTTTTTTTTTTTTTTTTCTGTTTTCCAGTCAATATACTGACCATTTCTGTCCTTATATCTTCGTCACGGAGTGTTCGCGATGGTAGTCACACAGTCTTTTATTCTAATTGCATGAGTTCTTGTTGGAGTGATTAATAGCATTTATACTAATAACACTTTCTAACATACCGTATAATTTACTTATATGTTTTTGGTTATGATCTTTTTCCTATCAACAGAATGTAAACTACATGAGGACAAAGAGTTTTGTCTGTTTTTTACAGTGTTATAGCCTCAATGCTGAGCACCTGCCCTTCTTGGTCCAAGCAACATACCACCGATTCCACAGTCCTCAGGGACCACTCCAGCCAGATTCAAGCTTTTTCTCCCCCGGACTCACCCCAGGGTTGCAGCTTCTGGTGCTATGATTTTGATCGTATGTTTGCCAGCCATAAACTTCATGATGCCAAGCATTTTGTCTGCTTTATTTTTCTACTTGCAATAGCACCTAGCATGGCACAAATTTCAAACACACACACACATAAATGCTCTCATTTAGGTATGTTAGAACAGAAGGCTGGGAGTCACAGGTTCATATACCTGGAGGGCCTGACAGGTGAGCACACGGATGGGCAGGTGCCCTACATGGACCTGTGTGTGCTCTGTGAGTGGGGGGTCTGCCATGCCCAGAAGAAAGCCTGCTGGCTGAATATGCTAAGTCGAAGCAGCACCAGCAGCTGCCCATCATGCAGAAACACAGGTGCAATGTCACCAGGACGCTGATTATACCAGCTCAAGCAAAACTAAAAATCTCAAATATTGGTTCCACTAAAGAAAAATACCATATGGGTCAAAGAACACATAGCTTGGATCCAGTCAGTGGGTGGCCAGTTTTCAACCTGGCATAAGGGAAAGTCTTTTCAAATGGTCGTTGTTGATTCTCCTCCCTGACCTGCAGGATCCAAATGCTTCCACTTGTACCCCATGCTTCTCCCCGGAGAGCCAGGGACAGCCCCCAGCTGGAGAAAGGACCAGAAACAAAGGTCGGAAATGCTCCACATCAGGAAATGAGAAGATGCTCAACAGAAGACTTGAAAGTCCCTGTACCATGTGGTCTTGCAGAACTAGTTTTTCTGCTAGGAGAAAGTTAGCTCAAAGGATAGCACGGTCTGGGGAGAGGAGAGGGACAAGAACAGTGAGAAATAGAATTGGAAGGAAAATCTTAGAGGCAAGGGGAAGCCAGGGGCTTCAGAGGGAGCTCAGTCAGCACCAAGACTGCCAGGAGCCGCCACTGTCCTCTGTCCAGATTCAATGACACTTCCCTGTGCCCGGAGACTCTCTGCCCAGTGCCTTTTCTCTTTGCTTTTGCACGGCCTGTGTGGGGAACTAATGCTTGGAGAAGCGTTCACCGTCTGGTGATAATGACGGAGTAGCCAAAGATGCATAGGGCATCCAATTGGAGCCATGGCTTCTTTCAGCTCAGCCAAAGGGATCCAGCCCAGCCATCCCCTACCTCCATATCACCTGTTAGAGGAGACAGTGCCCCCTAGCCCTTCTGTCTCTGGAGCCCACGTCTCCTGGTGCAATTTCTCAGCTCAGTGACTAGTTAACCAGGCGCTTGGATATTAAGGAGGCATGGTGATGAATAAGTGCCCTGCATGAGGCTGGCTTCTCAGGGTTTCTCAGCAGCACATGTATTAGCATTTGGACCAATCTGATTTTATTTTATTATTATTTACATTTATGTATTTATTTTTAATGTTGTGGATGCATAGTAGGCATAAATAATTATGGGGTGCATGAGATATTTTGATATGGGCATAAAATGTGTAATAATCACATCGGGGGCCGGGCACCATGGCTCATACCTGTAATCCCAGCACTTTGGGAGGCCGAGGTGGATGGATCACCTGAGGTTGGGAGTTTGAGACCAGCCTGACCAAGATGGTGAAACCCCACCTCTACTAAAAATGTAAAATTAGCTGGGTGTGGTGGCGCATGCATGTAATCTCAGCTACTCAGGAGCCTGAGGCAGGAGAATCACTTGAACCCAGAAGGCAGGGGTTGTGGTGAGCCAAGATCATGCCATTGCACTCCAGCCTGAGCAACAAGAGCAAAACTCCGTCTGAAAAAAAAAAAAAAAAAAATCACATCAGGGTAAATGGTGCATCCATCATCTCAGGCATTTATCCTTTGTGTTACAAACAACTCGGTTACACTGTTTTAGTTATTTTAAAATGTACAATAAATTATTGTTGTTGACTGTAGTCACCCTGTTGTGCTATCAAATACTAAATCTCATTCATTCTAGATAACTAATTTTTGTACACATTAACCATTCCCACTCCCCCTCCCCTAACACCCTTTTCAGCCTCTGGTAACCATCCTACTCTCCATTTCCGTGAGTTCAGTTGTTTTAAGGTTTTTAGCTCCCACAAATCAGTGAGAACACGCAACGTCTGTCTTTTTGTGCCTGGCTTATTTCACTTAACATAATGACCTCCAGTTTTATACATGTTATAGCAAATGACAGGCTGTCATTCTTTTTTTTTAATGGCTGAATAGTACTCCGTTGTGTATAGGTGCCACATTTTCTTTTGTGTTTTTATTTTAGTTTAAGTTCTGGGATACATGTGCAGAACATGCAGGTTTGTTCCATAGTTATACATGTGCCATGGTGGTTTGCTGCACCCATCAACCTGTCATCTAGGTTTTAAGCCCTGCATGCATTAGGTATTTGTTCTAATGCTCTCCCTCCCCTTGCCCCCTACCCCCGACAGGCCCTGGTGTGTGATATTTCCCTCCCTGTGTCCATGTGTTCTTATTGTTCAACTCCCACTTATGAGTAAGAATGTGAAGTGTTTGGTTTTCTGTTCCTGTGTTCGTTTGCTGAGAATTATGGCTTCCAGCTTCATCCATGTCCCTGCAAAGGACATGATCTCATCCCTTTTTATGGCTGCATCGTATTCCATGGTGTATATGTGCCACATTTTCTTTATCCAGTCTCTCATTGATGGGCATTTGGGTTGGTTCCAAGTCTTTGCTATTGTAAATAGTGCTGCAATAAACATATCTGTGCATGTGTTTTTATAGTAGAGTGATTTATAATCCTTTGGGTATATACCCAGTAATGGGATTGCTGGGTCAAATGGTATTTCTGGTTCTAGATCCTTGAGGAATCATCACACTGTCTTCCATAATGGTTGCACTAATTTATACTACCACCAACTCTTTATCCATTGTCTGTTGATGGACACTTAGGCTGCTGCTGAATCTTGGCTCTTGTGAATAGCGCTGCAATAAACATGGGAATGCAGACATCTCTTTGATATACCGATTTCCTTATTGGGGGTTATACATCTAGCAGTGCAATTGCTGGATTATGTGATAGCTCTATTTTCAGTTTTTTGAGGAATCTCTCTACTGTTCTTCACAGTGGTTGTACTAATTTACATTCCCACCAACAGCGTATGAGGGTTTCCTTTTCTCCACATCCTCTCTGGCATTTGTTATTGTCTGTCTTTTGGATAAAAGCAATTTTTAGCTGGGATGAGCTGATACCTCATTGTAGTTTGGATTTGCATTTCTCTGATGTCCAGTGATGTTGAGCACCTTTTCATATCTCCATTTGCCATTTGTATGTCTGCTTTAGAAGACTGTCTATTCAGAATTTTTGCCCATTTTTAAGCTGGATTATTAGATTTTTTTTTTTTTTCCTATTGAGTTGTTTGAGCTCCTCATATGCTCTGGCTGTTAATCCCTTTTTTCTTGCCTTATTTCTTAATTAAATATTCAACTAAATAGTTTGCAAATATTTTCTCTCATTCTGTGGTTTGTCCAATGTAATTTTGAAGTCCTAAAAGAATTTAATTCAGTGACTCTTCAGTATGTCATAATCTGAACTTCTTAGCTGATTTTATGGGCCTCTGTGTCAGACGGCACCTGAGGATGTGTCATGTTAAAGCCTCTTGGTTTAACCTGTCTTTGTCCTCACCTGCCATTGGCCACCTGCTCCACCCCAGGAGCCCCCACAGTGACCAGCTCCACATCGGCCATGGTGTGCAGGCTTGAGGTGTGCAGAACCCAGCAGGGCTGCCTCTCGCTCCAGTTGCCTGGTGCTCACAGCCTCACACCTTGTTCCTCCACCTGGGGGCTTCCCTGTGGAAGGCTGAGGTAAGGAAAAGTATGGGAGCCTCAGTGAGCAACCTGGAAGTGTCTGGGAGTGAGGTCCCCGTGGGGCCAGCCTTTGCATGGGAGGCAGGAACTGGCAGATAAGAGTTCTCCCCAGCTGAACTCTCCTGTGTCCTGGTTAACACAGCCTCTTACAGGACAGTCCCCAGAGAGGGAGCAACCAGTCGTGCTTGATACCAAGCAAAGGTCAGCTTGGTGAGGTCTCCTGGTATGGGCTCTGCTGCCCTCCCTGACCTGCTTCATTCCACTTTTTGCTTGCTCTTGCTGCCCTGGGATTCTACTCCTTAATGAAAAAGCAGTACCTAAGCCTTTGCCTCGGGCTCTGCTTTAAAAATTCCAACTAGGATGGCTTCTAACCATTGTCATTCTTCTCTCCCAGGATGCTTTCCAACTTCTACACATCTGAAATGGATGCTGCGGTCTCAAAAGGCAGCACTAATCATGGCCATGGGGGTAGTGAGCAGTAATACTGAGCCAGGGGAGTTCTTTAAGAGGAGATTGGAAAGATCATAACTTGGGCAGAGGAATTTCAGAGGCAACAGGGCTGAACTGAGAAAGTAATCATAGCTAACATTTCCTGAGAGCTTACAATGCACTTTATTTGCATGTATTATCTCTTCTACTCTTCGCCACAACGCTATTAGAGAGACATTATTATTTTTGCCATGAAAGTAACTTGTCTAACATCAAAACTAGAAAGTGGTGGAGGTATGATTTGAACCAAGGCAGTCTGGCTCCTGTACGCCCTTTAATGAGTCTTAAACACTTTGCTCATGCAAGTTAGGTGACAGGAGCTGCAATGTCCACTATGAGCTGCCCACTCCGGGACACATCTGACTTTATACATGACTTGTGGTGATGTGCAAATCCTGGTGCTTAGGAGAGTGGTCTCTGGAGCCAGGTTTGCCAAGAGTTCAAACCCAGGCTCTGGTACTTCCTGGCTGCTGTAGCTTTGGCCAGGTAGCTTTGTCCCTCTGAAACTCTGTTTCCTCTCCTGTAAAATGGTCGATAACAATATTGTGTGGTATGGGGAGGATTAAAACATTTAGCAACGTGCAAGCCACAGAATATGTGCCCTGTCAGTTTTATATGTTACTATTACTATTGCATTAGTCTGTTTTCACACTGCTGATAAAGACATACCCAAGACTGGGTAATTCATAAAGAAAAAGAGGTTTAATGGACTCACAGTTCCTCGTGGCTGGGGAGGCCTCACAATCATGGTGGAAGGCAAAAGGCACATCTTATGTGGTGGCAGACGGGGAGCATGAAACAAGAGAAAGGGGAAACCCCTCATACAACCATCGGCTCTCCTGAGACTTATTCACTACCACGAGAACAGTATAGAGGAAACCACCCCCCATGACTCAATGATCTCCCATCGGGTCCCTCCCACAACACATGGAAATTATGGGAGCTACCATCCAAGAGGAGATTTGGGTGGGAACACGGCCAAAGCATAACAACTATCATTATTACATACTTCAGCGAAAGGTAAAGGTTAGCATAGATGAAGGTTTACGTCCCTTCTGGTCCTCAGATCTATGAATTTGAGGATTGAAGTGCTTCTCTCTTTGAAACTCCCTATGCTACTTTCGGTCCCCACCGTACAATCACACTTCCTCAAAATTCATGCTCCGTTGTTCCTCACCTTTCAACTCAGAAATTTCTCAATAAAGGTTTGAAAAAATCAGAATTCTTTCTCTCTTTCTCTCTCCCTCCCCCAGTTTGGCCTTACCAAGGTCTAAAACACACCCAGATCTGGCCCCTGCCTTGCACCCCAGCCTTGCTCCATGCTGCTCTGTCCTTTCTACCGTGTCTCACCAGGCTCTTTCCCTCTCAGCCCTCCATCCCTGGGGTCCACTTTCGTCTCCTTTCCCCATGCTGAGGCCTCCCATTTTCTTTTAGCTTGGAGGCCAGCTCCAGAGCCGGCCCCCACCCCTCCCCTCTGTGCTCTGCCTCAGCACCTCATTTATCTCCTTCATGCACTCGGTACCATTTGTGACAATTTTGCCCTTTATTTCTGTCTCCCTCTCCACCATTTGTTTCTTGCAGTGCTTTTACATTGAGCTCTGGAATAAACAGATGTCACTGATGGAGCATATCCTATGCGCCAGACCCTGTGCTAAAATTTAACCCTGGAAAAACATTTTTATTCAACAAATACTTTTTTGAGCACGTATGAGCTACACACTGGAAAGTCCCAATAGTAAGGGCCTGGAGAGCCCAGAATAGGCAGGAGAACAGGCAATGCCCGTGGCGGGCTAGGTGGTTCGGTGGGGAGAGCACAGGGTGCTGTAAGGTCCCATTCCCCTCATTGAACCAAAGAGGAAATTGGGACTTTGAGAAAGGAGGTGGCTTGTCAGGGGCAGTTCTCAAGCTGTGGTCCATGAACGTCGGGGGTCCCTGAGACCTTTTCAGGGATCCATGAGGGCCTCCCTTTCCCAACTACATGATTTGTGTGAGGCTGGGGTTTTTCATACCTACAACTATACAACTAAACAGTGTATTTGGAGAGACTGAATGCAGAAGTACACATGAGAATCTAACCTGCCATTAAGCCTGATATTAAAGAGATCAGTGAAAATGTAAAACGATGACAATCTTCTCAATTTGTTTTTGTCTTAGAAAATATAGGTATTTTTAAGGTGTGATTTTTATTACCATTATATTATTTTAAATGAATTAATAAATACATTTTTAAAATTCTGCTTTAATTTCTAATACAGCAAATATCGATAAATAACCCACATAAAAGTTCTTTGGAGTCCTCAATAATTTCTAGGAGTACAAAGAGATCCTAAGGCAAAAAAAAATTTACTAACTGGGAGACACAAGTGTCAGAATATACAGTAACTGTTCCATAATATTGCTGTAAATTAATAGGATTGCCTATTCACAACAGCAAAGGCATGGAATCAACCCAGGTGCCCATCAGTGGTGGACAGGATAAAGAAAACATGGTCCATATACACCATGGAATACTATGCAGCCATAAAAAAGAACAAAATCATGTCCTTTGCAGCAACATGGATGCAGCTGGACATCATTATCCCAAGTGAATTAACAAAGAAACAGAAAACCAACCACTCATGTTCCCACTTACGAGTGAGAGCTAAACACTGGGTAATCATGGACATAAAGATGGGAACAATAAATGCTAGGGATTCCAAAAACGGGGAAGAGGGCAGGGGAAAGGTGTTGAAAAATTACCTAGGGAGTACTATGTTCACTACTTGGGCAACGGGATCATTAGAAACCCAAACCTTAGCACTATGCAATATATCCGTGTAATAAACCTGCACACATACCCCCTCAATCTAAATTAAAAAAAAAAATTACATTAAAAGGAGCGCCTCCTCCTTTACACCACCTGAATTATCTTGGCACGTAAGTCTCAAACTCTATTTGCCAAGGCCATTCGTTCCTAGCTCTTTTACAGGTAGGTCAGCTTTCTCAATGCAAGTCTGTGGGACGGATGGAGAAAAATTGCCCCACCGTCCCCTTTGATCCTGCCCCAGCTGGGCCCCGCCGCGCTGAGCCTGAGACGCGCACCCTGCTGCCCGCGGCCGGAGCCGTTCGCCACACCCCCGTGTTTATGTCGGCCCACGGGGGGTTGCCTGTCCCTTTAATTGGCATGTACCAAGTCTTTCTAGGTCACATTTCCTCCGTACGTTCCAGCCGTTTGGAATCACTAGCCAAAAGTCCAAGAGGAGGGAATGTGGAGACAGTGTTGTATTTCTGCGGGGAGTTCTGGGCCGACCGGGAGCGAGAGAACGCTCGGGGACGAAGCGCGCCATTGCGGCCCTCCCCGCCGCGTGCCGTAGTCCAGTCCCAAGATGGCGGCCACCATGAAGAAGGCGGTGAGTGGGGCGCTCGGGGCTCTGGATGCTCGGGTGGCGCCGAATCTTGGCCGCGGGGGTCGGAGCGCGGAATGCTGGGGATGCGCAGCTCCGAAGCCCGGCGTGGTACCCGAGGCCGAGGCCGAGGTCCTGAGAGCGGCCCCGCGGCAAGGCCTGCCCGCGCCTGGCGCCCTGAGCGTTTTCCTAGGCACCTGGCCAGCCGAGGCGGGGCGCCGGGGCTGGGGCCGGGAGCCTCGGAGGGCCCTGGGCCGCCTCCCGCGAAGCCGAGGGTGCCCCCGGGGAGTCTGAGGAACCTGCAGCCCCAGCCTCTCCCCTGAGGTGTGGGAAGTCAAAGGCCTCGTTGAGTGTGGTTGGCCTTGACTCGGGCGTTGCACCGGCATGATCGCATTAGCCTCATTGGTTATGGGTAGCTGCTGCTGGGACCGTGGTTACGAGTGAGGAAACTGAGGCCCAGAGATCGGAAGTCACCTGCCTCAGGTTACGCAGCTCATAAGGGGGACAGCAGGTTCCTGCATCCCCGGATTATCAGGCCCCAGAGCCCCCGTGTCCAACCCGGAGCTGCCCATGTCCACGCTCTATGCCCCCGAGTCCTCCAGG
This sequence comes from Rhinopithecus roxellana, assembly GCF_007565055.1. NCBI lineage: Eukaryota > Metazoa > Chordata > Mammalia > Primates > Cercopithecidae > Rhinopithecus > Rhinopithecus roxellana. The sequence continues at coordinate 127,306,470 of NC_044561.1, read as the reverse complement.
CTAAAACCAGTATTTATCAGCAGCCGGCCCTTTAGCTGTTTTCCTCCCCGCAACTCAGCAAGTGCAATGGGTTCCTCCCCACTTTGCAGGTAAAGAAACTTAGACACAGAGCAACGTTAGGGGCCCCAAAGTGACTCAGCTAGTAAGAAGCTGAGCTGGAGTTCGAACTCAGGTTTGGTTTGGTTTTTCTCAAAGCACACCTATGTAACCACTAAGCAGGCCAAATTTCCATGTCGGGTTTATAATCCCGTGTCTTCCCAGATGCGTAAAGATAGCTAGACAGAAGAAAAAGAAAAGTGGAGATGGGGAAGGAAATAACGACTGACAATTTGGGGAGCTTTACAGTGTGCTAGGTATAACTGTACTTTTTTTTTTTTTTTTTTTTTTTTGCGTGTATTGTTTATCTTATGTTCTTTAGGGGAGATACTGTTTTTATCCTTATTTAACAAATGAGAAAACAGGCACAGAGACAAAGCTAGCATTTAAACACAGGCATTCTGACAACGGAGTCAGTGTTTTAAACTGCGATAGGGGGTCTTCGATGAGACTCTCTTGGCTGGAGGGATTTGCGTTCATTCCACTTTTAAGACCACATTAGAACTTCCTTTGCTTTACCTCTATCCGGTACCACATAGTCTATGCCATCTGTGCCTGGTGTAGGGTGACCCATTGCCCCCTTTTGTATGAAATTGAGGGACTGCCAAAACAGGGAAAGCCCCAGTCAACTCAAGATGTGTTGCTCACCCTACTATTGGGTTATCCAAAAATTCTTACTGAGTCCCAGAGTAGGGTCCAGGGCCGTGGTGACTCAAAAAAGTATGAAACTTGGTGAGATTCGCTTCACCTCTAGCTTGTGAAATTGGGCCCTCTGGTATTAGGTTAATTCCTTGGAAGATGCTAGTTGTGGTTCACTCCGTTTTATAGATATGGAAACTGAAGTGCAGAGAGGTGAAGTAAATGGTCAAAGAGGAAATGGCAGAAGAATGATTTGAACCTTGGATTTTGATTGCAAAATTTCTAATTACCAACTTTTTTGTTTCCCTTTCATTGATTCAGTAAATTTTTGGGGGCATGTAATATGGCATAGTCTCAGTTTCAAGTGGAGACAACTGCGGTGACCAGTGAGGAAGTTCTTCTCCCCTTGTTCTCATAGCCCCAAAGAATGTATGTTCCAGGACAGAGGCAGGCATTACTCACGTAGTCACACAGAAAACTAGTTTCTCTGATGAGAACTGTGAAGGAAAAGTACTTACGAAATGAGGACCAAAATGAGGTCTGTTTTGAGATCAAAGAAGGCTTTCCTGGGAAAGTGCCATTTAAATTGAGATCTGTGAGATTATGTAAGGAAAGGAAGGGAGAGTTGAATAGGGAATGAAGCATTCTAGAGAGGAGTATCTGCAGAGACTCTGAGTACATTTAATACAAGGAAGGCCCGAGGGCAGATAATCAGGGGCAGAGAGTTTGAGCCATGATGGGAAAAGAACTTATAGAAGGGTAGGTGGTGGCCAAAATATAACAGATCTTCGTTAACTTTGAAGCCTTTAAGAGTCACATGATAGATGTAATGTCCTCCTGTAGGTGTTTCCAGTGTTATGAACAATTCCCGATAGATTATCTTACATGTACGCTTTTCCCCTTTGCCCTCACTGGGAGAAAACATACCTGTATGCCAGTGAGTGAGAGTGAAACAGAGAGAGATAGCCCTTTGAGTTTAATGAAAAGCAAATCATGTACAGTCTGGAGTACTTTACATTTGTAACACATCGTTATCTCTCAACAGATCATGATTTTGCTGGGGAGAATGTTTAGATGAGATGATTCAGTACTCTCATCTCTAAAGTTCTGCCTTCTAAGATCCAGTTCTTGACCATAAGGAGGTCTGCACTTTGATTTCTGTTGATTGTCCTGCATACAAATGTCCTTTCCTCAGAGAGGCTACCTTTGACCTTTATCTAAAGAAGCCTCCTTCACTCCCCAGGCCCCCAAAACTTTCTACTCCTAAGCTATTTTATTTTCATCATCACGTTTGTCACCATCGAACATTATCTCGTTCATCTTGTTTTTTTCTCTTCCTCCACCAGGATGTATGCTTGCCAGGTGGGATAGTGGCTGTCTTGTCATGGCATATAGGAAACAGTAATTGTTAAATAAACTACTGCATGAATGAAAGTTGAATATAAAAATTAGCTGGGCATGGTGGCGTGTGCCTGTAATCCCAGCTACTCAGGAGGCTGAGGCACGAGAATCGCTGGAACCCAGGAGGTGGAGGTCGCAGTGAGCCAAGATCACGCCACTGCACTCCAGCCTGGCGATAGAGCGAGACTCATCTGAAAAACAAAAACCAAAAAAAAGTTGAGTACAAATACAAAGCAAAAGTTTACATCATACAGACTTGGTAGATATATTTTTAAAAGTAAAAATAAAAGACTGAAATTGGCCAGAATTTATTTCCAGGGACCCAGCTGTCAGTGCAGACTCCGAGTAATACCTAGACTTGGTGTGGGGCATAACTGAGTATGGTTCTGTTTCCTCCTCTAATCCCGTAAGATACTAGTTCTCAAGAAAAAACCCCGGGGAATTTTAATTTTTACCGTGGATCTCGAGCAGGCATATTTCTCTTTGGCCTAGCAGAATTTCCTTCTAGATCTGGATCTGTTCTTTGTAATGATTTTTGATAAGCAATATTCAGGATATAAAATGCTTAGCTATCATTTGACTGACTCCATCATCAGGCTTTCTCCCACATGTTCATTTTATCAACCCTATAAGGTGGGAACTAGCTTCTTTTTACAGATGAGAAACCTGAGGTGGTTCCAAAGAATTGGGTAATTTGCCCAAGATTCCTGTTTGCTTGGATTGGATTCCAGCCTGACTCTTTCCACCACTCTGTGTGCTGCCTCAGATACTATAGGATATGAAGACCTTCCGGAAGAATGCACATACTATACCTGCCATTTTGCATACAGTCTCGGGTTGAATTGACCTGTCAATGTCCATTGACCCTCCCCCAGTTAAGAATTACCCACTTCTGGCTGGGCGTGGTGGCTCACGCCTGTAATCCCAGCACTTTGGGAGGCGGAGCCTGGCAGATCACCTGAGGTTAGGAGTTCAAGACCAGCCTGGCCAACATGGTGAAACCCCTTCTCTACTAAAAATACAAAAATTAACTGGGCGTGGTGGACACGTGTATGTAATCTCAGCTACTTGGGAGACTGAGACAGGGGAATGGCTTGAACCCAGGAAGCGGAGGTTGCAGTGAGCCGAGATCATGCTACTGCACTTCAGCCTGGGCGACAGAGTAAGACTCTGTCTCACAAAAAACAAACAAACAAAAAAAAACAAACCTACCCACTTCTTGCCAAAATGCAGCTTCAAGAAATGTAGGAATATTCTAGGACAGGGAGACTAAAGCAGAAGCCTCTGTGAGCCATCAAAGGCACTGACATCTTACCTTCTGCTGCAAACAGCACTCCATGGGTGGCATGCAGTGTATTTGACTCACACATCAACTTTAGCCCTTAACCCCAGTGGGAAAACGACCAGAAGGATCTGGATACCAGGGGCCACGTCTGTGCTGATGGCTGTGGTTTGGTGGGGCTACAACAGGAAATACCTGCTTTGGAAAGACAGAAAGCAGATAGCCAAATTCTCTCTACCACATTTTGGAAACTATGTGTTTATGAGTTTGATCAAGCATGATTTAGGTTTAGATTCAGAAACCGTGTATTAGCCTCAGTTATGTGCCAGGCAGTCCTGCACTGGATCTGTTCATGTGAATGGCTCTGTTGAGCCCTCACTATGACAAATGCATCTCTAAATACCTGCCAAGGTCTTCAGGGATTCAGTGTTCAAACAAAATGGCATATACTCTTCAGGCAAACAGGAACTCTTCAGAATTCTTTGCTATCTATTTGCATAGGGAATTGACAGTTCTCACTTAGGCAAAATGACTTGTGTGCCAAGATATAGACTTTGGTTTCTTGAGTGTAGCTCAGTGTTCCCCAACTTCCATATTCATCAAAATTATGCATATGGTTCAACACTCAAAGCTAGACAGAGTGTAATGTAAAGAATTTTTTCTGGCTATCTTCTGGATTGTTGAGGTGGAGTGAGAGCCTGACAAAGGGGAGGGATGTGTTATATTCTGACCACTGAGCTCTGTATTGCTTGACACAGCCTTTCAACCTCTGAGAAATAAAAGGTCGCATACTTTAAGTCGATGGTCACGAGAGACCAGGTCGGGGATGGAGTGTGGATGTTGTGAGCTCATTACTGTTATTGTGAAAGAACCAAAAGTAGTTCTTCAGTATGAACTATTTTTATACACACACAAGTATCTTTCCTCCTTTAAACTAGAATCAGGTGCTCTGGTTTTCATTTTATAAATGGAAGGGAAACCCTAAGGAGAGTCTGGTTTTATTTTTTAGCTTTATTTTTTAAAAGATATGTGGTATCTCCTTGAAAATCTGATGAAAGCAGACATCCTGCTGCTTCTTCCAAATGTTCCTAAGCCTGTGTACACACTCACACACACACGTGCACATTCACACAGATGCATCTTTGCATTCAGTTTCCGAGAACTCGTGGACCTGTCCGACCTCTGGAGCCAGTCTCCCTGGGTTGAAATCAAGCTCCACCACCTACTGGCTATGTGGCTTTGGGCACATTGTATAAAGTGTACCTCAGTTTCTCAATCTGTAAAATAGTACTGGTGATCCTCCTTAATAAGATGGATTGGAGGATTAGCAGAGATAATGAAGTACTTAGGAAGTTTTGGCACATAGTAAACTCAATCAGTGTTAGCTATTTTTTTATTATTTAATGGGTACTTTATGTTATCCAAGTACTCTTTATTTGCAAATTTGTAAATGTAATCACATTAAATATTAATTTTTAAATACTAAACATTCAATTTTCTTCATTTTTTAGTGAAGTAGACCTTATTAAGACATTTAAACATCCTACATTATAGACATAATTTTTGCTATGAATGGAATATAGCCACTGAAATGTACAGTGACCCTTTAGCCAGTAAGCTCATGCAAGTTTTAGCTCTAAGGAAAAAAACACTGTGAGACATTTAGCAATATATTTGACCGCGTAACTTTTTGTTCCCTGGGTCATCTTAATGAAAGAATGCTCCAACTTGAGAAATTCTGCTCTGGGCCAAAAGTTGGCTTTTTTCTTTCCTTTTAAAAGGACTTATTAATTGTTCTTTGTATTTGCAATATTTTTATAGCTTAGGAATTATTTTATAGAGTATCAGAAAAGTTTATAGATTTATGAACAAACCTTAAGCTGGTGGAGCAAAGAATAAGGCATTTGTTAAATTCTGTACTTCATGTGATTCTTGACTGTATGAGTGCAAGTAGCTTATTGAGTTATTGTTGAGAAATGTAAAAAGCTAACTTATAACTTCTCCATTAAAATTTTACAAAAACTTAAACACTTTTTTCAGGCTGCAGAAGATGTGAATGTTACTTTTGAAGATCAACAAAAGATAAACAAATTTGCACGGAATACAAGTAGAATCACAGAGCTAAAGGAAGAAATAGAAGTAAAAAAGGTATTGAAAATAATTATTAGAAGAATAAAATTTTTTTGCACTATAGCTACTAAAACTGAACTCAGTTAACAAGTGAATATGTATTTCTCTGGGCTCTTTGTTGCAGATGAAAAACGCGATCCACTCTAGTTAAGCAGAAAGTCATTTTTTTAAAAAGGGATATGTGATAACTTACAGAATTGTTGAGGAACTTGAGTCTAGACCGAGGGTCCAGGAACAAGTCTTGGAGAACTTGGCTGGCGATGGAGCAGCTGTTGCCTTCACCGATCCCAGAGTCAGCTGTCTTCCCAATGAGGAAGCCGCCCTTGCAGACCTAGGAACACCAAATTGCTGCTGCCATGTCACCTACCCCTGTAAATCGGGGCCCGTGTCCAGCCGTCTCCCTTGAGTTGAAATCCGGCTCAAGTGCATTCGATTGGTGGAATTGAAGTTATTATCACTCAGGCATGCTGGTAGAGCATTCATTACCGGCATGATTTACTTGCACCCTATCAGCAAGCAAGGCTGAGAAATGTAGGTTGGTTTTTTTGGTTTTGTTTTTGTAGGAGGGCAGAATTCACAAAGTTGAAAATTGTTAAAATAGAAGACATTCTGAGTGACCATGGGTGCCTGCTGTCCACCACAGGGTGCTTATAGCGATCTGAAAATATCCAGAGGACAATGCGTTAGATAGCTCTAGGTGCTTGCTTGTGAAATGTCCTCTAAAAAGTTACCAATTAAAGTCTTATTCTAATGTGGTAATAATACCTTTGTGAGAGGGTCCCTCAGAGAGTTGCTGTCCTCAGATTACAATTGGCCTTTAGCCTCTATCAGAGAACTTTGGCTACATTTTCTTTGCCATTTGCATTTATAGAAACAACTCCAAAACCTAGAAGACGCTTGTGATGACATCATGCTTGCAGATGATGACTGCTTAATGATACCTTATCAAATTGGTGATGTCTTCATTAGCCATTCTCAAGAAGAAACACAAGAAATGTTAGAAGAAGCAAAGGTATGTTCAATGTTAATTCTGAAATTAGAATTTATATCATTATAAAGAACATGTAATTGTAGATGTAGGGAAATAGTGGATGCTAGCGATAGCTAATACTTCCTGCCTTGTTAAGTCCCAGACATGCTCTGAATGCTTTGCCAGCAGGATCTTATTGAATCCTAACAATGACCTGTTATCCCAATTTAGGGACAAAGAATAGAGGCTTAGAGAGGTTACGGGATTTATTCAAAGTGATACATAGACAGTGGTCTTCTGACTCCAGAACCTTGCTCAAAACTAAGTATTTAGAAGGTATAGCATATATTGAAGCAGAAAAGAAAAATCCCCTGTAACTCTACCCAGAGGTAACCATTCATAGTGAACGTTTTCCTGTATTTCTTTTATGTTCTCTCTGCCTCTCTCCATGTAGTTTGCTTCCCAGTTTGGACAGTTAATGTTTCAGGAGGAGCATTTTTGCTGGTTTCGTTGAATGTTTGTTTGTCCAGCAGATACTCATTGGGAGCCTGCTCTGAGCCAGGCACACAGGCCTTTTCAAAACATCGTTTCTGATGACTGTTTAATATCATGTTGATGGTTATCAACTAGGGTCACGGGTCTTATTGTTAGCATTAATTTGTTTCCAGTATTTTGCTGTAGTAATGTTACTGTGAGCATTCTTCTACGTAAATCTTTGTTCACATTTAGAAAATTGTTTTGAGGAAATAGAGAAGTATAATTACTGGGTCAGCATATGAGTTCTCTGATAGTGTCTGAGACATTTGATACATGGTATGAAATTTTCAGTTCACATGCCTTCTAACTATATGGGAGGGACAGTCACATTGTTTGTCTATGAGAAGCTGACGGCAATTAAACCTTTCCTAATGCTTTTGCTAATTAACCTGATTGCTGAAAGTGATAGTCTCTCTTCTTCAAATGTCATAAAAAGCAAAACTTCGTATGAATGAAACCCACATTTAGTAAATCTGGGGAAGAACTGTCATTTACTCCTGGGTCTTTCCATGCAGACATGTTGTATGTCTCCCTTACGTTTAAATCTTTTCTTCTTGGTCAAATTTTGTGATTTTTGTTCTTTTTATTTGTTTAACCATTTAAAAAATATTTGGAAGTATTCCCAGATAGTTCATGGTTTTTGTGGCTATTGTGAATCCCCTGCCCCACGCACGGATAGATACTGAACCTTGATTGATTTATTTAGTTAGTTAGTTTTTGAGATGGAGTCTCGCCCTGTCACCCAGGCTGGAGTGCAATGGCGCAATCTCGGCTCACTGCAACGTCTGCCTCCTGGGTTCAAACGATTCTCCTGCCTCAGCCTCCCGAGTAGCTGGGATTACAGGTGCCTGCCACCACGCCCAGCTAATTTTTGTACTTTTAGTAGAAACCGGGTTTCACCATGTTGGGCAGACTGACCTTGTGATCCACCCGCCTCGGCCTCCCAAAGTGCTGGGATTACAGGCGTGAGCCACCTCACCCGGCTGAACCTTTATTTTTTTACTCCTTCATTCATTCTAGAATTCTAGAATGAATGAATTGAGTGCTTACTCTGTATCAGGTTCTGCCATGTACTCGGGATAATTGGGGACAACAAAACCTGCCTAGCCCTTGCCTGCATGGAGCATATAGTCTAGATGGGAAGAAAGAAAAGTAAACAAAACTGATAATGAGTAGAAAGTGGTATGAGGATAGACGTGGCTTTAAGAACATAGGAAGAGGAATCTATACTAGTCTGGACATCAAGGGTCAGGGAAGGGCTCCCAGGGAAAGTGCTCAGATAGCAGCTGAGGAATATGTGGCTATTTAGCCAGAAAGGGGCGGAGGGTGTTCTAGTCGTGAGAAGCAGCATATAGAAACGGCCATAGGATGACGGTGGTGCAAACATAGACCTGCAGGAAGGTGTATTTGCTGGAGATTTTGGAGCAAGTGAAATCGTGGCCACATCTTGGAGAACTCCAGTCAGTTGAGTTGAAGAAATTGTACTTTGTCTTAGCAGGGGTCAGCAAACCTTCTGTGAAGGGCCAGAAGTATATATATATTAGGTTTTGTGGGCTGCACGGCCTCTGCCGTAATTGGTATGAAAGCAAGATGAGTCAATCTGCATGGCTGTGTTCCAATAAAACTTGACAGAAACGAGCTTCAGGCTAGATTTGGCCTGTGGGCTATAGTTTGCCCACTCCCGTCCCAGAGCAAAGAGGAGCCTTCAGAGATTTTTGGAAAAGAGAGAGATGACTGGACTTGTGATATTAAAATAACTTTCTAGTGTCTTATTTTACTTATTAACCAGGTTTTCTCGGTATAGAAATTTAGAATTTATCCCTTTCTAGCAGCCATATGTCTTATTTCTATTTCTTGTTTTGTAACAGTGATTCTCAAACTTTTAGCACACATAAAAATCACAGTCACTCACAAGGCTTGTTAAAAATTCAGATTGCTGGGCCCAACCCAAAGAAGTTCTTTCGGGAGGGCTGAGGTAGGGCCCCAGAGTGTGTGTTTCTGACAAGTTCCCAGGTGATTTTGTCCCTGATACTGGTCTGGGGGCCACCCTTTGAGAACCATTGGCTAGATTTCTAAAACAGCAACACTGTCAATATTAGATATTCTTTTGTTTCTAATGTTAGTGGGTATTTGGTTTGTATGATTTCATATTTTTTTGTCATGTTTAGGAAAAAAAATTGTTTTGATCCTAGCCAGGAAGGAACTTATGACTTTTTTCTTTTCTTTTTTTTTTAACAAAGAATATATATTAACATTTAATCTATTAATGAGGGAAGCATTAACATTACAAAACTGGTTTTAGAATTGAAGAGGCTAAGTATCTATAGATAGGTAGGTAGAGAGAATTGTCCTTTGGAATTGTATTTTTAATTACAAATTGACAATTTATAATTGTATAAATTTATGGGGTAAAACATAATGTTATAATTTATTAATACAATGAGAATAATTAAATCAAGATAGTTAACACGTCTATCACCTCAAATACTTAGAAAAATATCTGACTTTTCACTGGGCAAAGCTGTTCTGTCTTACAAATGAGGCACTTTTTACCACTCTTTTCCAAAGTGTAGCCCCAGAGGTCTCAAAGTCAGTGAAAATTTCTGCCAGATTTGGATCATAAGTTGTTATTCTTAATTATTGGTGGTTGGTGGTGTGAGTTTCTGTCATTTCCTGTAGTCTCATAGTTATTTTTGTTGTTGGAAAAAGCTGGGTTAGAAGCCAGCAGGCCCAGGATAAACTGTTTATAGAAGTCTTTGTATTTGCTTCTTTATTAGAAAATAATTTAGAAATTAATTTTTTACTATTTTTTGGATCAGCAGAAACTGAGAAAACAAGCTTGATTTATTCTGTGATAAGCAAGTATGGACCATGAATTAAAAATGCCCACATTCAGACATTTAGACCTAATTGTCAGTGTTACTTAGCTGCCTGTCCAAGTTTAGAAGGTTCTTGACCTAAAATTCTTCCCAAATATTATTTCAGACACAGATGCTCAGAAATTATCCAATTGAATAGAATTAATTTAAATTATTTTTTTTCCAGAAAAATTTGCAAGAAGAAATTGATGCCTTAGAATCCAGAGTGGAATCAATTCAGCGGGTGTTAGCAGATTTGAAAGTTCAGTTGTATGCAAAATTTGGGAGCAACATAAACCTTGAAGCTGATGAAAGTTAAACATTTTATAATATTTTTTTATTTGTTTAATAAACTTGAATATTGTTTAAAATGATAATTTTCCTTCTTCAAATGACATGGAACGCAAAACTTTTTGTTTTTTTAATTTTCATTTATTTAATGGAAACTTGCCTATTTTCACATGTCTGCTTATTTATTTTATATTTTTAAAAGAAGACAGTATTCACCTATGTATTTTGCATAACGATTATATCAAGTCTAGGAGCTTCGTGTCATTAAAATCAGTTAAGCAATCTTTTCTGTTTCTATATTATTTAGAATATTTGTTGTTGCAATTTTCACATAAGAAAATTTAACAGTTGTGTCATGTTGTTTCTGTCTGATTTTAATTGCTGTCTAATGATGGGGAAAACACAACAAAAAGATGTACAGTCCTGCATCCTTGCTTATTTCACAGCTAAAGCTTTGTCACAGACTTCAAAATACATATGTATATATTTTATTTAAATATATGTTACATATTATATTTAAACATACATATTTCACATATTTTTTACATACCTATTAATATCAGAGATTTGAGTAAAAGAATGGGTCATGTTTAAACATGTGCCCTTTATACAAACAGGGCAGAACCACAGAAGAACATCTTAGAAACCGAGAGATGTGCAGAAAGAAATGTTTAGTGTTTTTTTTTTAAATTTTAGATTTTTGGTGCTTTGTAATTAATTGGGGTTTATATTGATAAAGATGTGGAAGTTAAACAGCTGTGTACTTAAAAGTAAGACATTTCTTAAATAAAGGGTACGTTTCCTCCCACTACCCCACAAAAGACACACATTTTGGGATTTGGGAAACCTAAGTGTATTAACTTTCCAGCAGATGGCACTGATGTGCCAAAATGTGACTGGGAGGATCTTAACACAAAAATGAGATTGTTAGGATTGAATATACATAATTTTAGAGGAAATATTTTTAATTTTTAAGGCTAAACTGCATATGTATTTTTTGGTTCAATGTTTATAAACATGAATTCAGGCTTAAAGATAGATGATTATATAATTTCTAAAATTCTTAATACTATAAAGGCAATTTTTTCTTTTCTTTTCTTTTTTTGAGATGGCGTCTCACTCTGTCGCCAGGCTGGAGTGCAGTGGTGTGGTCTCAGCTCACTGCATCCTCCAATTCCTGTGTTCAAGTGATTCTCCCATTTCAGCTTCCCGAGTAGCTGGGATTACAGATGTGTGCCACCACACCCAACTAATTTTATTTTTAGTAGAGACAGGGTTTCACCATATTGGCCAGGATGGTCTCCATCTCTTGATCTAGTGATCTGCCTGCCTCGGCCTCCCAAAGTTCTGGGATTACAGACGTGAGCCACTGCGCCCGGCCAAAGGCAAATTTTTAAATTGCTGCAAAAATCTTCCCAAATAGTGATATTCCAGTTCTAGAAAATGACTCTTACCAAGGATATTTTTTTCTTGCGTCCATTTGGTTAATGTTCAGTTACAGGAGTGAGGCTGGGGAAATAAGTCAGTCAAGTTGCAGCAGGAAATAAAATCAGAATAATTTGAGGAAACTATCCAAAATAACAATGGTGCCGGGTAACCACTAGGGTCCTTTTGTACCCTCAGAGGCCAGGGGAAAGAGCAACTGCCCACGTCACTCCCTGCCCAGGGAAAGTTGCTCTACATCTGGGGAGGAACACAGCCAGCCTGTGTCATCCCTGCAGTGGTAGAGCCAGGGGACTAGACACCCTGACCTCATTCTCTCTCCCTCCAAAATCCACCTCTGTCCTACCATTGGCCAAACCCAACCAGAGTCCGGAGGTGGTCCACAGAAGTCATTCGCCTGCAGGACATGGGAGAGGTGGGGAATGGATGGATCTGGGGACCCTCCAATGGAAGATCTAGCATAGGAGGGTGACTAAAGTTTAGCCCTTTAGAAATGTTAACAACGAACACTCGTCTGACATGGGCCAAGAGACTGAACTGTGTAATTCAATGGGACTTTAAATTTTGTCTTGCATGTTATCAAGAAAACCTAATACAAAAACCCAAATATCTAACATCAGTGGGATGGAAGGGTGTGATGTCGCTAACTTCATTTTCTTACCTGTGACATTTTAGAACATTACAAATATTTGATTCCCAGTTTTAAATTCATTTCTAAAGGCTTTGCTTCTTTTTGTGAATAGTAACTTCCCTGGGCTAGGTGAAGACTGGTGAACAGCACGCACTGTATCTGAAGGGAGAGGAAGAAACGTCAGCTTCGGCCAGTAGTTGCCACAGAGGGAAGTTTTGATCTGGATTTGTCACTTTATTTTTTTAAGCAGGACTCCTGATTTGTATGTGCAATCACTCTTTTTAGACTGCTCCACTATTTGTTTTTTAAAGCAGTGCAGGCTACACAAAAGATCATTGCACAACAAATCTGACCCTGAGACTCTGCCAGTTTGCAAACTCAGGTGGACCATAGGATATGTCTTGTGCAGGCTTTTCACAAGAAGTGGTAGAAGTCTTATGAGCAGGCTATGCTTTGCTGCTGACTTTACTGTTTCAATATCTCTCAGATCCATTCATTTATTTCCATCTCCACAGCTACCATGATCCTTGTCCAAGCCTGTGGGCTCTAGTCATAAGCATGGCTAAGTAAGGAAGCAAGGGGATAGAAAATCCATTTGAGACAGGGTTTTGACAGGGGGTCTCTAAAGGGTTTTGAATAGAAAGGTAATTTACTTGATTGGAGCAGTGTTTTTAATAATTTGTCAGTTGTTAGGTGGGCTTTACTGCAGAAAGACAGAGGTAGAAATACTGGATGTTATTGTACCTTCTCTGGTGCGTCGAATCAGTTGGCTGAAGATATACCAGGACTTAGAGAAGGGGTGAAATGAATAAATTTTGTCAATGATTGGGGAAATGAAGGTGAAGGTAGAAGGAGAAACCCAAAGAGAACTTGGTTTTGAGCACAGGCCAGTACAGCTTGCAACAGGTTTTCTTTGGCTCTTATAGTTTAATAACAACAACAAAAACAACAAAACAAAACAAAAACCACCCTGAATTTGTTGCCACAATCAAATCCAGAGATCTCACATGAAAATGCACAGTTTGGCAACATTGAAACCATATTTCTAAAAGACTGTCTTCAGCTGCTCACGCATTAGACAAAGCAGGCTCTCTCCAGTTCACCCCAGTCCCCACCTAGCCCACTACCCTCATTAATATTACCTGCGTGGTGCCTGTCTGTATTTGCTTTGTAATCTCTGGTTGCCCGCTGGTAGTGTAAGCAGAGTCAGGAAAGAAAGAAGTGTCTGGTTTGCAGGAAGCAGGGCTGAGGAGGGGGAGGGTGAGAGAAGGGCACGAGCTTGGCATCAGCACTTGGACTTCCCAGGGCATCAGCCACGTGGAGACATGTAATTGGCAACTGGAAAAGTGTTGAAGCTTAGGATATGCGGGACTAGGGAGGTATATTTGAAAACCCTTTCATTCTAGAGAAGGGTTTCTTAACATTTAACGCACATAAAAATCACCGGGGGATTTTGTGACACTGCAGAGTCTGGCTCCGTGTGGGCTCGGGCTGAGATGCTGCCTTTCTAACAAGCTCCCAGACGACACTGCTGCTGCTGACCCCTGGGGCTGTGCATTGGACAGCTAAGGTAGCTTGCAACGAAGAAGAGGACGTGGGGGAAATGCAGGTGGGAGGAAAAAGAAACATGAAAGGAGACAGAAGCTGCAACGGTAATGGGAGATCCACAAGAGTTGGTAATGGGAGATCCACAAGAGTGTGGATCCCAGAAGCCACGATGAGAATGTTGAAAAGCAGGAGGGAGTGTGAACAACAGCAAACAGTACAAAGTGGCCAAGCCAAGAAGAGCTGAGAAGATGGAGCTCTATTTGACAACTAAGAAGATCCTTATTTCCTTCAAAAAAGAGTTAACCCACCCCTACCCCTTACACACAAACCGGAGCTCCAAACACCCTAGCCCCCGACCTGAGGCCCCCACACCTGACTCCCATACTCCTGAACCCCACGCACACCTGAACCCCCCACACAGCTGAGTTCCCATAGCCCTGAGGCCCAAAACCTAAGTTTCTCCACACCTAAGATCCCCACATCTGAGCGCCACATATAACTGAGTCCCCGTACACCTGAGGCCCTTAGACTGGAGCCCCCAGATACTCAAGCCGTCCCACACACTTGAACTCTCCACAGAGCTGAGATCCCACGTACCTGATCTCCCCACACCTGAGCTCCCATAAACCTGAGACCCCACACACACCTGAGACTCCACACGCACCTGAGACCCCCATACCTCAGCCCCCGCCACATCTGAGCCCACACACACCTGAGTTCCACACACACCCGAGTCCCACACACACCCGAGGTATCAGCTCCCTCCCATCAGGGACCAGTGATTCTCAGGGGGTGATAATGGTGTGGTTTGAAAGAGCCTGAACACATCAGGTGCTAAGGATCAAAAATACATTAAAAATTCTCTAGTTCAGCGTTTCTCCAGGTGGGAACATGGAACCAACATCACCTGGGAACTTGTTAGAAATGCCAAGTTTTTCACAGGACTAAAACCTGATAAAAAGTTCCCCCATTGGGCAGTGATGTTGAGCAACATAATGGTCATTGCCTTCAAAGATGACTTCATAGCAACTCTGCAGACAGGGCCCAGGGTTTTAACAAGCACTCCAGGTGATTCTGACTCAGTGAAAGAGCTGATGGGGTTCAAACCATTCTGTCTTTCTGGGATTGGAGGGCGTGGGGGTGGTGTTGGGAGAAGAGACTGGAGCACCAACTGAGAATTCTTAATGCAGATTATAGTGCTGGAGAGGGTAACAAGAGAGGGCAGCATCAAAGAGAATTGACCTATCCAGTTTAGGGATCAAGTGTAGCTAGAAGCATTCTGTTTGCTGGTAGTAAACAGATTATAAAAGATTAAGCAGTAGGTGGTGTGAGACTTGGAGGCAGCAAGTGAAAAGTATTTTTACAAGAAAATTAACAGTGGTGGGAAAGAGGCAGACCATAACTTAATGCCATTGTGGTGCAGATGGAAAGGCTTTTTTTTTTTTTTTTTTTTTTTTTTTTTTTTTTTTTTAAAGACTAGGGAACACGGCCAGGGCGCGGTGGCTCAAGCCTGTAATCCCAGCCCTTTGAGAGGCCAAGACGGGCGGATCACGAGGTCAGGAGATCAAGACCATCCTGACTAACACGGTGAAACCCCGTCTCTACTAAAAAAAATACAAAAAACTAGCCGGGGGAGGTGGCGGGCGCCTGTAGTCCCAGCTACTCTGGAGACTGAGGCAGGAGAATGGCGTAAACCCGGGAGGCGGAGCTTGCAGTGAGCTGATATCCAGCCACTGCACTCCAGCCTGGGCGACAGAGTGAGACTCCATCTCAAAAAAAAAAAAAAAAAAAAAAAAAAAAAGACTAGGGAACACATGAATACACAGAGTAGACGAGAAGCATCCAGGAGAGAAGATGATGGAAAAGTCAATGGACAAGAGGTAATAGTTGGAGCACGTCCGTGTGAAGGAAAGGGTTGCTATAGTGCTTATACAAACAGTGGACTGGGTAAACACAGAATTAGGTGTATATTTGACAAAAACTCTTTCTTGAGGAACAAATGGTAGAGAAAAAAATTTAGAATAGTGATGAACTGTAGGAGGAAGATATAGTTGGGGGAGGTAAAAACAGGAGGAGGCTTCAATAATCTTTATGTTCTACTTCTTAAGTTGGGTCATGGGTCCATAGTTATTGATAGTCAATATGTTTATTATGGATTGTTTTATGTGCATAAAATTCTTTACAATAACAAGTTTTTTATAACGTTCTGTTGTGGCACAAACTAGGAAAATGTGCGTTACTGTGGCATTGTTATTGATATTTCTGTATTGCATCCAACTACTTTTTAGTCATTTGACATAAAATGGATCACTGTGACTCTCCAGCTTTTTTTTTTTTTTTTTTCTCCGTATAGAGACAGAGTCTCCCTCTGTCACACAGGCTGGAGTGCAGTGGCATGATGTTGGCTCACTGCCAACGTCCACCGCCTGGGTTCAAGCAATTCTCTTGCCTCAGCCTCCCGAATAGCTGGGACTACAGGCCCACGCCACCATGTCCTGCTAACTTTTTTGTACTTTTAGTAGAGACGGGGTTTCGCCATGTTCACCACGTTGGTCTCAAACTCCTGACCTCAGGTGATCTGCCCGCTTCGGCCTCCCAAAGTACTGGGATTACAGGCGTGAGCCACCGCGCCGGGCTGACTCTCCAGTTTTAAAAGTAGAAAATCAGCAATACCCAAAAAGTTAAAAGTTGGCTTAGAGATTTAGTATGGAAAATCGTGCAACCGTCATTAGCATCTGTTCGTATGTAGGAATTTCTGGTAACTAAGTTCTCTGATCCTCCATTCTGGTATAAGGGAATAACTCTAGTGATGGTGACATTAACAACTAACTTTGAGTGCTTATTGCAGGCTGTCACTCTTGTGAATTTTTTTTTTTATATATTCCTTCCTCACAAGAGCCCTTTAAAGTAGGTTCCTTATCATCCTTCATTATGCAGAAGTAGAGAAAGGTTTAGAGACGTTAAACAACCTGCCCCAAGTTTTGCAGCTTACTTAGCAAATGGGTGCTTAATGAACGCACAAATTGTACTTTTGAAATTTATTTTGTTAGGTGATTTTATTTGTGTTCTGTTACTCATCCAAAGGAATTTCGGATCGATTTTCATATAGACATATAAATGTGTATGTGTGTATATATAAAAATATAAATCTAACATTAATAGATTAGGAAAAAAAGGGAGAATAAGTTGGTCACAGAGTCTACCTTTCAGGTTAATGTTCTCTGAGCTTCTATGTAGCTAAGACAGAGAAGGAAAAATAATGAGTAATAACACATTGAAAACGTTGGTATATGTGAATATCACAGGAGACAAAACATTTTTCAGAGGCCTAAACCTTAAAAAAAAAAAACCCCATTAGGCACTGACTTTGAGCAATGTATTAGATACTAACTTTAACAACGACTTCAAAGGCAAGAGCAAAATTCATATGGCAAATTCTTGTAGTAATTAAACAGTTAACCTAAATCCAAAGGAAATAATTTAGAAAGAGGCCTATAATACGCAGCCAACATCCATAGAACTCTTATGTACCCTGAGTTAGGCATTAGGTAAGTATTCACATACATTAATCATTACAAGGTACAAACTAGTATTAGCATGTCCATTTACAGATGAGGACACAGAGGCCCAGACCAAAGTTCCAAAGACCCTAAGCGAGGAGCCGGAACTCAAACCCAAACCGTGGGGCTTCCAATCTGTCCTCCCAACCACTCTATTGCAATATTGAAGAATCTTCTTGCAATCTCCCTAGATCCAAGGACAGTCCATAGGTCACTTCAAACTCAGAATTTCTCTTCAAATAGGAATTAGAGAGCAGAATAGTGATGGCCTTTGTCTACGAATTAAATTAAAAGGCCTTTCTTCCTAGGAACCCATTTTTAATTCAGCCCTATAAGATAGCAAAGGTATCAGATTATACTCACAGAACACCTGGAATTCTGAACTTGACCACTGTGCACAATAATATTGGGGGCCAGATATGGAGGCCAGGGGTGGGCAGATCACTTGAGTTTAGGAGTTCGAGATCAGCCTGGGCAACATGGTGAAGACCTATCTGTACAAAAAATACAAAAATTAGCTGGATATGTGGTACATGCCTGTGGTCCCAGCTACTAGGAAGGCTGAGGCAGGAGGATTGACTAAGCCTAGGAGGTCGAAGTTGCAGTGAGCCATGGTCTTGCCATTGCACTCAGCCTGGGTGACAGAGCAAGACCCTGTTTCAGAAAAATAAAAATCAAAAAAGAAAGAAAAAAAAGAAACAAAAAAGAACAGAAAAGAAAAGAAAGAAAGAAAGAAAAGAAAGAAAGAAAGATATTGGGAAGGGATAGGTTCTATTTGGAAGGGACAATGAACTCTACAGTCATAAATTCTGCTGAATTTTGTAATACCTCTGACATTCACAATCATTGTAACTTGGAGTAACACTGGAATTATTAGTACAGTTCGATAAAACCTACAGTAACACAGATGAGCAAGTGTACTAGGAAACTGAATTAAGCTTTTCTCAGGGTGTGATACTGATGGATAATAATTGACCTGAAGAGGACTTGCAGTTAATTAATAATCTATTAATAATTGTTTTAAATCATTTGACTCAAACTTATGAAGTCCAAATTATAGTAGCTGATAGTGGCATAAGAACTTTTACATTCATGCACAAATTTGAAACTTATGTACAAGAATCTTGGTTTGCTTCACCTGTCCCATCCTTGTCTCTACCACCTTGGGCTAAGAGGCAGTGAGTGTTCATTTGGACTATTGCTGGTGTCTTCTGATGGGTCTCCCAGCCTCCCTTCTTACTCACACACATCTCCTTCAATGCATTTTTGTAGCCAGATAATCTTTCTCAGACTACAAATCTAATTAGGTTACTCTTTCTTTGATAACCACCTCCTCCCCCACCGCCCTCAAAAAAAAAAAATTAATGTTCTCCCCCTTCGTGAGAGTAGTGAAAATGAAAACACCTAACACAGCCTGCTTGGTCTGAACCCTACCTACTTTTCTGCTTCCCCTTTCCACTCCACACCAACCACACCGGCCTTATTCCAGTTCCCCAGGTTTATTATCACCCTTTGGTCATAGGACCTGCATCCTTACCAGGTCAAAGCCCCAGGTACACTTTCATAGTTCCACATGCCTCTCCTTTGCTGCAAGCACAGCTATTACATTTATATTGATCATTGCAAATTATCGACTTGTCTTCCTCATTAGACTGAAATCAGGAACCGTGGTAATGCTTTGCTTATTCCTATCTTCCCAGCCCCTGCCTACCACGAAATCAAGCACATGACAGTGCTCAATCTACACTGGAATCCAGCAGTTTCACTTGATATGATTTGGCTTTGTGTCCCCACCCAAATCTCATGTAGAATTGTAATTCCCAATGTTGGGGGAGGGATAGGGTGGAAGGTGATCGGATCATGGGGGCACATTTCTCTCTTGCTGTTCTTGTGATAGTGAGTTCTCATGAAATCTGATGGTTTAAAAGTGTGTTGCACTTCCCCCTTCGCTGTCTGTCTCTCCTAGTCACCCATGGTAAGACGTGCTTATTTCCTCTTCGCCTTCTGCCATGATTGTAAGTTTCCTGAGGCCTCCCAGTGATACTTCCTGTTAAGCCTGCAGAACTGTGAGTCAATTAAACCTCTTTTCTTCATAAATGACAGAGTCTCAGGTAGTTCTTTATAACAGTGTGAGAATAGACTAATAATACTGCTCCTAGATAAGTACCTAATAGACATGAAAATGTGTGTCCATCAAAATACACATTAAAGAATGCTCATGCAATAGCCCCGGTTTACCCAAGGTGGATAATGTGCCAAGACCATGCTTGAAACCATGGATAGTACCCTATATATACACCATTTATATATCTATATATATCCATACCTATGATAAAGCTTAATTTACAAATTAGCACAGTAAGAGATTAATAAAATAGAACAATTATAAAAACATACTGCAATGAAATTTATGTGAATGTGATCTCTTTGTCTAAAATAATATTTTATTGTGCTGTACTACAGGTAACTGAAATCTCACAAAGTGAAACTGCAGATAAGAGGGGACTACTTTGGTAGTTTTTTTCTTAACAGCCCAAACCTGGAAACAACCTCAATGTTATCAACAGGAGAATGGACACATAAATTGTGGTCTAGTCATACAGTGGAATACAACACAGCAGTAAAAACGAACACCTCACTTTGACTGCCAAAAAAAAAAAAAAAAACCCAAAATGCCTGAATCTCACAGACATGTTTTTGAGTAAAAGAAGCCAGACACAAAATAGTACATTCTGTATTATTCCACTTATACGAAGTTTAGAAACAGTGGAGGGTAGGGAAAGGTCACTGCTTAGTGAAGGCTAATAGTAACTATCATTTATATGGAACATTTACAAAATCACCAGCACTATGCAGAGAATTTGACATGACCTTAACTAAGTCACCCTCCCCAGAGCTTACAACCTTGATTATTTTTTTATTATCCCCATTTTTTAGATTAAGAACTAAGGCTGTGAGCAGGGAAATACCTTGCCCAAGGCTACATTGCTGGTAAGTGCAGCTCTGCACAACCTCACGGTATCCTGACAATTACTGTTAGTCATTTCTTACAGTGCTGCACAAGACACATCTGTCATTGTTTTGCCAAAGGATTGCATGAGATAAGACACTGAGCATTAACCCATAAGACCTAAGACATAGTAATGACTCAATAAATACCATCTATTACGATCAGTCCCATGAAAATAAAAATAGAGGCTCAACGAGGTGGCTCAAGGCCATATAGCTAAGTGACATTGCATTTATGTAGTTTTGGTTGTGAATTCTATTGTTCACATTGATTCTAAGTGACTTATATAGCTACTCTAAATGCAGCACCATGCTGTGATTTTCATGGGTGTTGAGTATTTTTGCCTTCCTGAACCCCTTCTTTCATAAGCCAAATATTAAAAAGCATGTTTTATGACTGCCTTGGGACAGACAAGTGTAACCCAGGCTGGATTATATTCACTCTGCTTTCTGATTTTAAAAGAAACTAAACATTTTCATAGGCCCTTAAGGTGCCATGGGCCCTAGGCATTCTGCCCCCTGTGCCTAATAGGGAAGTAGGCCCTGCCGCAATGCAGATGAGACTGTCATGTGCTAGGTGAGGATGGTAGGTTTCTTCTGGGGAGTGGAAGAGGCGGTGGTTGAAAAATACAACTGAAGATGAATTCTTTGTTGATGAGAAGAGATTATACTTGCTCTTTTTTTTTTTTTTAAAAAAAATAGCCATACATAAAAGATTTAGCCAACGGCATGGAATGTCATTTGGGTTCAAGTGATTGTGAAGAGTTTTTGATTTAATGAAAAAAATCATAAAATGATCCAGAAAAAATAAGAGACTGCAATTCATAGAAATGCTATTTTGTGTGATCTTATCTGATTTGGAATGGGGTTGAGGAGAAGTAATTGATGAAATGTTATGAAATGCTAGAATTTAAATAGGCCTGATGTAAATAATGAAGCATGCTTTCAGGCTTTCAAAATATACAATTCTAGTCTCAGTTTAAGAAGTAGTCAGTTGGAGCCAATCTAAACACATATTAAGACTGATAGCAGCAACCATGGTATAGAATACATGTTTCCTTCAAAGTTTTAAATTACCTATTGGCCTAGAGTCTGAACCCTGCTAGAAGGCCTTTGAAAAAGCATTGAAGGGGGAAAAAAACCCTCAAACAACTTACATAGAATTTGTCCATGGGATTTGAATGGCTCTTAGCTAGTAACTGGTATTTGCAATCTTTTATGGAGGTCTTTAAAAGCAGACAAACACGGAAGAACAGGGGACTGAAGTAGTATACTGAACATATTCTGAATGTTATGGAGGACACAACAGGATACTTACACATCTTCATTATGTGTACTTAACCACGGCTGTGTGCCGCACAAGACAATGGGTAAGTGTAACATATGGGTTAATTTTGGCATTATGGCTGCTATTAATGCAAAACCAGGACAGCACAAAGACAGTATCACACCTTTCCATGTAAGAATGGTGGGTGGAATTGCTCTCAGGACCCAGTCATAGAAGAGCAGATGAATGTAAAACCATCAGGAAAGCCATCATCAGTGCAAAGAAAATGGGTGCAGAGATAATTTTTTTTTTTTTCTTTCTTGAGATGGAGTCTCGCTCTGTCACCCGGCTGGAATGCAGTGGCACAATCTTGGCTCACTGTAACCTCTGACTCCCTGGTTCAAGTGATTCTCCTGCCTCAACCTCCTGAGTAGCTGGGATTACAGGCATGTGCCATCATGCCCAGCTAATTTTTGTGTTTTCAGTAGAGATGGAATTTCACCATGTTGCCCAGAATGATTTTGATCTCCTGACCTCGTGATCCGCCTGCCTCGGCCTCCCAAAGTGCTGGGATTACAGGTGTGAGCCACTGCTCCCAGCTCAAATGAGATGATCTTACTCTGACCCCAGGTGTGTTCAGACCAGAAGTGCTATAGCTGGATCTCACCCAGATGTCTCTGATGGCTGTGGGGCTCACATCAGTGAATGAGGCAGGGTGGGCTGGTCACAGCTGTCCTGCTTCGAGGGAGCAGAACTCTCTAGGTGACCACAGTTTTATACCCACCCTGATTGTCTCAATAATGAAGTCGCTGTGGCTTTTATGGAAGAGCAATTTCTAGGTTGTCTTTCATTTTATGTTGATATCATGGTTTTTAGAGTACTTGGCAGTGGGGCAAACGGTGATGACAGGCAAAAATGTGTCGTACAAGAGGAGGAAACAGCCCCGTGGCTTCAGCCAGCTGTTGCCGTGATGGAATGTGGGCAAGACTGGCCAAGCTTTCTGACTGTCCAAGAAAAGCCAGTAATCTGAGTTTCTTTTGTGTGAAATTTCCCAATTTCTAAATGTTGCTGAATCATTCAAAGATTTAAAAGACATTAAGAAGAACATGATGATGAGGAACAGATGACACACATCGGCAAACCCCAGTTCACAGACCGCCGATTCATAACCCAGTTCATAGATCACCGACTCACAGGGGAATCTGAGCCTCAGTAGAAACCAGTGAGGGCTGAACAAAGCCGTTTAATAAAGAGTAAAAAGGAAAATCTCATCTTTCATTTGGAATTTTAACCAAACAACACTCTTTAACAATGTGTTCTCTATCTTCAACCTATAGGAAGAATCCCTTTCCTTAACCTACACAAAAAGTAAATAAATCTATGGCAAGGATTTTTTTTTTTTACAACATCAATGAATGGTTTGAATGTGATTTTTTTAGTTTATGTCTTTCCCAGTTGCTATCATGGGTTAAAAGAAAATGCAGAATATTGTACAAAAGGAAAGAAATATGAAGTCGCTTCAAAAGATGATAAAACAGTAATGGGCAGATTAAAAAAAAAAATCGTCAAGAAAATATCCAAACAAACTTAAATACCACTGGAGAGTTTGCCAATAAGTCCATAAAGCAGGAAGATTATTAACCACAAGACAGCTACTGTTGGGATCACAGGAAAACCATCAGCTGTGTACCATTTTTATTGGCACTTCAGGGTAAACTAATAAAACTCCTCATTTCAATTAAATTTTGGAAACTCATGTTCCCTTTTTCTTAAATTCTGTAAACCAGCTTATAACTGCACAGCCCCTTTTTTCTAAAATCTCTTCTTGGCTGAGGAGTGGAGCCAATGGCACATTCTAGTATTTTTCTCACTATGGCTTTCCTTGACACAGGTGGCTCTAAGACGTGATGTTAATGAAAGGGGGAATTGTAACTATATGGTTTTCCTTTTTGCAGATGAGCTTGTAGAGCCATTTTGAAATCAAGTGCTCCTTTAGGGTGTGCTTTGTGTTCCTTTTCAGGGGTTCCTGGAATCATGTCTGAACTGAAAGGGATCTTGGGGAATTTTAGTACACGTTTTACAAACTGGAGAATTGAGGCCCAGAATGTCTAACCCTGCCAGAGCCAAAGAGCAAGAAAGAGTCAACTTCAATTCCATGTCTTCAGTAGGTATCCTTCTAAATTGATTCCCACTTACAGCTGCCTCCTGGTGTTCATGCCTCTGTATAGCCTTCTTCCTTAGAATGTGGGCTGGACCTAGTGACATGCTTCTGATGAATGGAACACAGCAGAAGTGATGGATGTCACTTCTGTATAAGTCACAAAAGACTGTGGCTGCCATCTTACTTGCCCTCTCTTTCTCTCTCTCTCTCTCTCTCTCTCTCTCTCGCTCTTCTCACATGCTTGCTCTAATAAAGTCAGCTGGAGAGGCCCATGGGACAAGAAACTGAGGGAGGCCATCCATCATTGCAATTAAAGAACAGAGACCCTCAGCCCAATCACCCTAGAGGGACTGAATTCCAACAACAACTATGTGAGTGAGCCCAGAATTGGAGCCTTCAGATGAGACCACAACCCTGGCTGACACCTTGATTGCAGCTTCGTGAGAGATCCTAAGCTCTAGAGGCACCTAGCTAAGTGATACATGGATTTCTGACCCACAGAAGCTGTAAGTTACTCTATTTCCATAGTTGGGGGAAATTTGATACACAGCAATAGATAGCTACCATGATGTCCAGGGCTCTTGACTCTAAGGCCAGTATTCTTTGTTCCATTGGCTGCCTTGATATTCTTTGTAGATATCTTTTCAATTACTTTGTCTGCATCCTATTAGTGATCACTGGGAGAACAATGTGCTAGGTAATATCCAGGATATAAAGATGAGCGTGGCAGAGTCCTTAGTCTCACTGCTTTTTGCTTTAGGACTAGAACTAAATTTTAAACTGGCCATCTTAATGGGATACAACAGGGCTTCCAAATAAGACTAGTTTCCTTATTGGGAAAATGAATATGACAATGCCTGTATCATTGTTCTATTGTAAGAAATAAGAAATGCTTACACACACAATGCTCTCTGTGTGCTAAGCTCTACACCAAGCACTTTATCCATATTAACTCATTTAATTCTCATAATTTTGTGATGAAGACAGTAGCATCACCCTTCATTTTATAGACAGGGAAATTGAGGCATATAGATTTTTTAAAAGATTACACTCGTGAAAAAGGGCAGAGAAAAGATTCACACCTGAACCATTTGAGTTCTAGCGTCTGTGTTTTAATCATTTTACTTTCTTGCTTTTAGAACAATGAAGAATAATGGGACAACATATATAATATCTTAGCACAGTACTAAATACATATTAAGTGCTCACTATGTGGTTGCTGTTATTGTTATTAAAGATACACTTCCATTGTTGCATTGGCTGGCAATGGCACATCCTCCATATAACAAAGATTTTATGAGGTTTTGGTGAAAGCTGACCCAAAGCACTCAAACTCTTTAGGATATCTTTCAAGTGAAAATGCCAGCATTTAAAAATGTTTGGATCTGAAGATATCAGGATGCTTTCTACTGACTGTGATCCAAAGCAGACAAACAGCCAGCCAAAAATTTCTCCTCTATCTTGCTTAGGCTAAGAAGCAAATATATTTTCACGCATAACTGAACATTCAGAGACAGGATTGGCTTCAGGCAGGCTGGATTTCAGCTCACACAATGTCATCTGGATTTATTCCTCCTACCATCTGCTGTGCTAGCTTTATCCTACGACTACCTGCAATAGTGCCCAGCATCTCCAGTCCACGCCCTTCTGTCATCATGGAGAGATGATTTTAGTAGCTCCATCTTTATTTGTTTCCAAGTTCGGGCCACATGAAAGAATGAAAACCTTGTAGAGCTTAAAAAATTAAAGATTCATTCTGATTGGACTGGCTTAGTCACATGCCCATATCTGATTCATATCAGCGAGATATGGTGGTTTGAGACCAGGTCATGTGCTCTTCTCTCGGAGGTGTAAGGAGCCATATCCTGACCCATGAACTAGAGCAGAGTGGGTTACTATCCAAGAAAGTGTGAACTGATGTCAGGAGCTCACTACAAAATGTTGAAGCCTTGAAATAGCTACATGTTTGATGTCCAGTTCATTACAGAGAGTAAATATATGAGCCTTGATTCATTTTCATTCTTGCTTTTGCCTTGTGTACTCTTTTGATCATTATTTTTTCATAGTCTGCTTTCTTAGATAACATTTACAACAAGGTATCCTAGCAAGCCCTTTTGAAAAAAATATATAACTGCAAAAAAGAATGGACCACTTTTCTGGGACTGTGCCTATTGAAGAAATGTAGGCTTTATTATTATCTCTTAGTTTTTTGTGTAACCTTTTAAAGTGCTTTACAGCTCTCTCTCCTCCTATATTTATCTTTCATTTGAAAAAGGTGAAAAATGGGATCAATTCTTGGCATCAGAAGGAAATGAATACCTACCAAAACTGCATCACTTTGGAAACCAATTCAATGAATAACCACATTTAAGCTTTCAACAACACAATTCATAGTTGAATCCGTTATACAGCTGACATATCTTGGATGTCACACAAGGGATTCAGTTACATCTTGTATTAGTCATCTATGGCTGTGTAACAAATCACCCCAAAATTTAGCAGCTAGAAACAACACACATTTATTGTCTCACAATTTCTGTAGGTGAAGAATCTGGGAGCAGCTCAGCTGGGTAGCTCTGGCTCAGAGTCTCTCACAAGACTGTACTGAAGGTGTCAGCCAAGGGCAGAGTCATCTCAAGGCTCAGCTGCGGGAAGGTCTGCTTCACAGCTCACATATGTGGCCATTGTCAGATCTCAGAAACTCTGTGTCCAAGCTTACTCACATGAGCCTCTCCACTGGTCTGTTTCATGACATGGCACGTGGCTTCCCCTAGAGCAAGCAATGCATGAGAGAGTGAAAAAGAGCACCCAATAGGGAAGCACAGGTTTTCTGTAACCTCATATTGAAAATTACATCCCATCACTTCTGCCATGTTCTCTTCCTAGAGGCAAGCTGGTAAGTCCAGCCCACAGTCACACGGAGGGGATTACCCAAAGGAAGGAATACCAGGAGACCAGAAGGCAGGACATTGAGGACCACCTTAAGAGCCTACCCGCTATACCTCTATACTCAGAGGACTGTGTTACAGGGCAGTTTAATCTCTAGGCAAACATAGAACCGATAAGACTATAAAGCAAATACTTTTACGAGATCCCAGTGTGGTCTGTATAGGCATTTATTTTTCAAAATTTTATTGATTTTTTTTTTCTCTTTAGCTAACAACACTGATTTTATTTGAGGGAGAAAAAAACCCCTGCCAACTTCATTTTGATTTCATTTGAAAAGACTTTTTAACATTTGGAAACTTCTGGATATACTTTGAGAGTAAAAAAAGAAACAGAACTAAAGATTCACCTACTAAAGAAATGGCTCTTGACTGGGTGTGGTGGCTCACGCCTGTAATCCCAGCACTTTGGGAGGCTGAGGTGAGCGGATCACCTGAGGTTGGGAGTTCTAGACCAGACTGACCAACATGGATAAACCCCATCTCTACTAAAAATACAAAATTAGCCAGGTGTGGTAGCCGGCGCCTGTAATCCCAGCTACTCAGGAGGCTGAGGCAGGAGAACCACTTGAACCTTGGAGGCGGAGGTTGCGGTGAGTTGAGATCATGCCATTGCACTCCAGCCTGGACAACAAGAGCAAAACTCTGGCTAAAAACAGAAATGACTCTTAATTTTACTAGGTCTTCTTTACAGCTTTGTACGTATAAAACATCTTGACACATTGAAAAGAAACAACTGGGAAATAATGAAGTCACAAAGGCTGTGTGACTAAAGGAAACATTATGTTTAATTTTATAGAAAATGGACTTATAGAGATGAAAAATGCTGTAGAAATGGACTGATACAGGGCAACCTAACCATTTTTCACTTTTGCATGTGAGTATGGTTTAGATTCTATTCAAAGTCTGACTTTTCTAGAGAAAAAAAAGAGTAACAGTGGCTAGAAAGTTATTCATTTATCTTTATGCTTGGGAATGAAAGAAAATATGTTCCTCTTTTTGAAGGTGTGCACACTTTCCTTTCCGTTGAGGTTACTTACGAGGCACATGGAAATAACGGAATCAAATTTCTACTTCTTCTTGTGCTACAAACCTTTATAAAGGTTGCTATAAATGTCATAACTGCCTTGTTTCCTGAGAAGTAATTTTCCTGTCAGTCTGATCTGTTCCTTTGAGATACCATATTATTAGTCTATGATGATTTCTTTAAAGTGCATCAAAGTATGTGCTTTAGTGTATTTTTCTCATTTCACTACCTTACAGTGAATTTCTCACTAACTTAAAGGCTTGTTCCTAAGTCACTAATTATTCATAAAGATTGCTTTATTTTATCCCCCTAGTGAAATGCATTAAAGTTGAAGAAAAACCCTTAACAGAGCATAAAATGCCAAAAAGAGCTTAGGAAATCAAAAGTCCTTTCAGCTAAAATGTGAATTTAACTACAAGAAGAGGAAGAAGCAGGAGAAAGAAGACACTTCAAAATGGTGGTATGAAGAGTCCTATAGAGGTGGACAGAGGAAAAAGGAGGAGTCATAGTTCTGCATTTATGGCTTCCGTATTGTCAATATCCATCAGGTGCATTAAACACAATCCTAGAAATGAACAAAAAGGCCATGAATGCAACAGCAATCACAATGATGGTCTTAAAGCATCTAAACCTCCTCTGACCCCACAGTGTCTCTGATACCATGAAGAATATTTCCCAAGAAGGCCAGATGATCATAAGGGTATATATATATATATAATTTTTTTACTTGTACACCAAGAAATCATTGGCTTAAGCTCACAAAATGCAATCATATTTTATTACATTTTCTAGTTAATCAAGACTCAACTACACCAGAAAACATTTTAAACAACACTTTTAAACAGGATGTGAATGCTTTGTATTACACAGCTTCATGTAGTTGATTTAGAGTCCATGAGGAACACCAATTTTCCTCTTTTTATTTGTGAGACATATTGATTTAGGGCAAAAAGCAGTAATTGATTGTATCTTTGGAGGTCAAAGGTGAGCTGATGAGAGAGGGAACTGGAAAGGAGAGAGAAAAAGACATCTATAGAAAGAGATAAAATGAGGTCTGAATATAAACATCTATTTCTGAGATTTAATTTATTATCACTAAGTTTTCATTTTCCCCAAATAGTTCTCTTCAAGGAACAGAATTCATTCGGACTCAGATCTGCACACATGTAAAGAATCTGTCTGTGTGCTGTCTGGCTGAGCCCATTTGTAAAATAAACAAGAAACATAAAGCTGTTAAGAAATAAGATGAGCCAGGACTTACAGGCACAGATGTACCCTCATCTTTCGGATATTTATACTGAGTTTTCTTAAGCACTCAAAACTTTGGAAGGGTTTTAAGATGCTTCACAGAGTCATTTGTCTAATTGGATATCTAGGAGAGCAATATCTAGGAAGAATGCTTTCATTTGAGAAAATGAAAAGTTATTTGTAATTATAATAGTGGGGTTTTCTGCCTCTTTTTGGAACTGGTAATGAGCATGCTGGCTCAGTTCCTCATCTTGTGTCTCCTTTTCTCGCTTTTAAATCTTCTTCATTATCTCCTTTATTATCTGCTATTTATTTTACTGAAGGTAATCACTGCTTTATTAATCACTGCTTGAGTAACCACAGTGGGACTTGAAATGAGCTTGTTTGGATTGTAAAAGTCACAAATGCAGGTGGTGGCTGTTGCCTGGACCTCTTGAAATTTCCCTTTTCCCCTTTACTTTTATGAGAACTTCCACGTGTAGAAATGTCATGGGTGATCAGAAGTGGTTCGGTGTTTCTGAAGCTTGGAGAAAGGGAATCTGAAGATGCTTTTCAGGTAGCATACATGTGGTGTGTCATGGTAAACCACAAGAAATTCCCATTGCTTACATGAGAGAGATTTGGTTTGCTTCAAGAGCAAAACAATAAAAATGTTTTTGAGTAATTTAGGCATCCAGTTTGTTTTTCAGAACTAAAAACTCAGATGCGAATTAATTTTGAAACTGGTATTATGTTTTGTTTCTAATGTAGTTGTAAGAAAGACTTATACAAACTGGATTTCAAATAGCTTTTGCAAAATAACCTTTGAGTTAATTAAATAATCAGAAAGGAATTTCAGATTTCCTTGAAATACTACTAGATCTTAAAAAGTAGGGGTGTTATGAATCTACACATGATAACATTTCATAGACACACACACACACACACACACACGCACCATCATGTAAAAACGGGTGAAATCTGAATAAAGCCAATGTTTGAGTTAATAGTATAATACCAATGTCAATTTTCTGGTTTGACACTGTACTCCATTTATGTAAAATCCGTCATTATTGGGGGAAGCTGACTGGAGGGTACACACACCGTAACTCTCTGATTTTCCGCAACTTCTTGAGAATTCAAATGTGAGAAAAACGAAGACCAGGAATGTAAAAAGAAACTGAAGTTATTATTTAGAGTTATGTCTTGACGCTTCTTTTCTCATTTCTTTCTTACACACTTTGCCTAGGAGCTGTAAATACCACGTAGATGCTGACACACCTAATTTATATCTCCCAGGTGTATTTCTCTTCTGAGTTTCAAAGTCACACCTAATTGCCTATTTGACACCTTCTTTTAGTACTATCACAGGCATCTCAAAATTTCTAAATCCAAGAGTGAGTTTTTAAACAACTTCAATAATTTTGGGAGTACAAGTGATTTTTGGTTACCTGGCTAAGTTTTAGTGGTGATTTCTGAGATTTCAGTGCACTCGTCACCTGAGCAGTATACACTGTACCAAATATGTGGCCTATTATCCCTCACCCCCCCCACCTTTCTCCCACAGATCCCCAAAGTCCATTATATCATTCTGATGCCTTTGTATCCTCATAGCTTAGCTACCACTTATGAGAAAATACAATGTTTGATTTTCCATTGCTGAGTTACTCTACTTAGAATAATGGCTTCCAGCATCATCCAAGTTACATTCCTTTTTTATGGCTAAGTAGTATTCCATGGTGTATATGCACCACATCTTCTTTATCCACTCATGAGTTGATGGGCATTTAGGTTGGTTCTATATTTTTGCAATTGCAAATTGTGCTGCTATAAACATGAATGTGCATATGTCTTTTTAATATAATGACTTATTTTTCTTAGGGTAGGTACACAGTAGTGGGATTACTGGATCAAATGGTAGTTCTACTTTTAGTTTTTCAAGGATTCCTAGGAGTGAGTTTTTGAGCAAGTTCCCTACCCCCAGATTTCAGCTGCACGTTGTACTTACTCAGGTTAAGCCTGGAAATGATCCCCTGTCTCACCAGCCTCTGCTCCCAACATCCAGTCTACCACCAAACCCAGGCAATTTTACCCTCAAAGAATCATTGGAAACTCTTAATGTATTTTTCTTACAGTTTTTATTATAGAAAATAGTAAGCATTTACAGAACAAAGAGAATACAAAAATGAATTCCTGTGTAGCTATCACCCGGCCTCCAAAATATTATATTCAGCTCATGTCCAGTTGTATTTTCTGTCCTCCCCATTTCCTTCACTTCAGTGTATTTTGAAGCCAGTCTCAAGTATCATATTATTTCTTCTGTAAATATTTCAATATACTTTTCTAAAAACATAAATACAATATTACCTTAAAATTATAATAATTTCTTAATATTACCAAATATCTAGTCATAGTTCACATTTGTAGGATTAGCTTATGATTTTTACAGTATGTTCCTTCAAATCAGAGTCAAACATTTTCATACACTGCAATTGGTGGATATATTTCTTATCCTTTTTAATCATTTCATTTTTTTCTTATTTGTTTATTGAAGAAACTAGGTCATTTATCTGTTAGAATTTCCAGCCCTCCGCATCTTTATCATTTCATCTGTGCGGCTGACATAGAGTTGTACCACCCAGATCTCACTTCAGGAAGGACTTGCTGCACAGCTGCTGGGAATGTGAGCAGCAAACAGATTCCCTCTTCCAGCTTTCAGTTCCTTCATGATCTTACTTAGTCACACGGAGCTTCTTTATTTTCTTTACTGCCACCAGTTAAAGCACCATTGTCTCTTGCCTAGAACATAACATAGTCCTCTAATTGCCTCCCATTCTTGCTTGTCTACAGTGTGTCAAGAACAGCCATGGTGGTCTCCTGTTCAAAATCTTTCAATGGCTTCTAACTGCGCTTCTAGTGAAATCCAAACTAATTACCAGGGCTTATAAGGCTCTGCATTACAGGTCAGAAAACAATGGACTAAGGGCCCAATATGGCCTGCCACTGATTTTTAAAATAAAGCGTTACTGTAACCCAACCATATCCATTTGTTTACATATGATTTGTGGCTGGCTTTTCCTTTACTATGGTGGCATTAAGTAGAGGTAACTGAGACTGTGGGGCCCACAAAGCCTAAAATATTTCCTATCTAACCCTTTACGGAGAAAGTTTATTAATCTACACTTTAGATGGTCTGGCCCTGCCCACCTTTCTGACTTTACCTCCTAGCTCTCTCCCTTGTGTGCCCTCTGCTCTGGCCACAAAGCCTCCTTGCTCTTCCTTGAATATGCCAAGCTTGCTTCTGCCACAGGATTTCAACTAAAAATATTTACTTTGCTAGAATGTTTTTATCTCTAAGATCCACATGGCTCCCTCCCTAGCTTCATCCAAGTTCTGCTCAAATGTCACTTCAGCATGGCCTTCCCTGACCACCCTCCCTAACATCTCCCCACCCCTATTCCATCACTTTCCACTCCTTGCCCTCCTTTATTCTTCACGGCTTTTATCACCATCTGGCATCCATCTGTTTGTTAATTTATTGTCTCTCTTCTTCCATGAAAACCTAAGCTCCATGGAATGAAGGATCTTAATTGTTTGGTCCTCTGTTGTACCTCTAGCAGTCTTAGACCACATAGGTGCTTAGTTTATTTGTTAAATAAACTAATTTCCTAACTAGCTATCATGTGTGGCAGGTGCTGTGCTAGATACCAGGTATACAGAGGTGAACTCTTGTTTATGGCTCTCCAGGGCCCACATGGGACCTGGACGTGGTGCTGGAAAGTGATCATCTTGAGCTTTGTGTGGCAATTCCTCAAAGACCTAGAACCAGAAATACCATTTGGCCTAGCAATCCCATTACTGTATATGTACCCAAAGGAATATAAATCATTCTTATATAAAGACACAGGCACACATATGTTCATTGCAGCACTATTCACAATAGCAAAGACACGGAATCAACCCAAATGCCCAGCAATGATAGACTGGATAAAGAAAATGTGGCACATATACACCATGGAATACTATGCAGCCATAAAAAGGAACAAGCTCATGTCCTTTGCAGGGACTTGGATGGAGTTGGATGCCATTATCCTCAGCAAACTAATGCAGGAACAGAAAACCAAACACCACATGTTCTTACTTCTAAGTGGGAGCTGAACGATGAGAACACATGGACACAGAGAGGGGGACAACACACACTGGGGCCTGTCAGGGTGGGGGCATGAGCAGGAGGAGGGAGAGCATCAGGATAAATAGCTAATGCACGTGGGGCTTAATATCTAAGTGATGGGTTCATAGGGGCAGCAAACCACCATGGCACACGTTTACCTCTGTTACAAACCTGCACATCCTACACATGTATCCTGGAACTTAAAAAAAAAGATACTGCAAAGGTCACCAGGAGACAGCACATCTATGAGGTGAAACCAGGTGTTCTAAGGCAGGGCATCTATATTTTTGGATTTCAGAGAATAAGGTATTTTTCTCTGCATTTTCTTTTTACTTCTGGAGAATGACATAAGGCTGCCAACTTAATTATTTTGTCAAATTGGATATTTCAAGTAATAAATCTGCTGGCTGCAAAAAGATACCTTCAAGATAGGTGAAAACATTTAACTATGAACTGGATATTAGATAATGTGATGGAATTATTAATATTTAGTGTGACAATGGCAATATGATTATATATGAAAATGTCAGTTTTGCTTAGAGATGTATATTGGAGTACACAGGGTTGAAATGGCATGAAGCGTGGGATTGGCTTTCAAATAACTGAGCAACAGCAAGCTAGTTATTTATATATATATATATTATATATATATATATAAGTGGAAGCTAGTAGTGTTATCCCCATTTTACAGAAAAGGAAAGGGAATCTTTTGATGAACTTGCTACTCATCAAGATTACACAACTAGTAAGAGGTGGAGCTAAGAGTTGAACTCAGGCAATATGAACCTAAAAACCAGTGTTACTGAATGAGTCACTCCAATGAAGAACTTCAACTGGAAATTTGGGGCCCTACGGAGAGGCCACAGCATGCAAAGATGCCAACTGTCCTCGCTGACACTTCTATCCGCCCTTCCATCTGTGCTCCTGCCTCCATCCCCACCCTCAGATAAGGAAACTCAGGACCTCTAGACATGTCAAGAACATACTTGAGTTGAGAGACAGCTCTCCATACAGACAAGTCTCCATATAGACACCAATGTTTGTAGCCAGATGTTTTTTTCCATTTTTAAAAATCTTTCATCTCCATGGTGTTCAATGAATCCAGAACATAAACAGACAGATGGTCTGAGTGGGTGGGCATTTTCACTTAATGCCAAAACAGTTGCCATCAATCCTACCTCTTAAATGAATACCATCTCCCTCTTAAATTAATGATGTCACAGGTAAGCAGCTCCCTGCAGACCTTGGCAATCACATGGGAATGTTTTTGGCACTTTTGAGAGATCAGATCTACGAAAAAAAGTCTCAGAATCTGCAAATGTTTTCCAGAGAAACCTTATCCTGTTAAGAACTCTTGGACTGATAATCTCTTGATAACTGACAAAGAACACTAATAATAACAACTGAAATGTACCATGCATTTATGAGTATCAGGTACCATGCTGAGTACAAAGATTTTCACAAGTCATTCTCATCACCACTCTGCTTAGTGGGTACCTTGTGACTATTTTGGAGGTGGGAAAACTTACAACCAGCTAACATTTTTTAGTTTTGCGTTTGCTCTCTTTTACCTCAAATATTTATGAAGCATCTCCCATACTTAAGGCACATTGTGTACAACTTACTACAGACTTTCAAGGAGCTTTTAGCCTTAAAATAGGAGAAATTAACAGCAACAATAACACTTATGGAGTTTTTACCATGTGTCAGATGCTGTGCCTTTCAGTCTTTGGTTGGTTAATGATTTCAACAGTCTCTGATATAGATTCTCTTTTCTGCCCCGTATTTTACAAACAGGGAAACTGGAGCATAGATAGGTTAAGTGACATGCCTCAAATTGCACATGTACGAAACGGTAAGAGCTCAGATTTAAATCCCGGAAGCCTGTCTCTGGACCTGCATGCCTAGCCATCATGCCATACTGGTCTTCCTTATTTAAAATGTACACATCCACCCACCCGTCCCCCCACCAACATACACTAAAAATAACCGGTAATGTAAAATCAACTTAGAATAAGTTCTATTTACTTTTTTCAATGTTCAATGAGAGCGTCCACATCTCTAGGCAAGAAGTCTCATTCGTCTTTCTGTCCCCAGGACCCCAGACCAGTGACTCAGTGGGTAGTGGTGTTGATTTTGCACCCCAGGGAACATTTGGTAATGTCTGCAGATCCTTCTAGTTGCCACAACTTGGGGGGTGGTACTACTGGCTTCTAGTGGGTAATAACAGGGATGCTGCTACCCCCGCAGAACACACAAGACAGTCCCTGACATCAGAGAATTCCCCAGCCCCAAATCAGTAATGCCAAGGCTGAGACCTTGTCTGAGTATAATGACTAACAAAGTAAGTGTTCAATATATAGTTTTTTGGGTAAATTTCAAGTCATATACCAACGACCTCCACCAAACAATAATCCCTAAAAGATAAACGTTTGCTTATCTTTCAAAACCCAGCTCAAGCAGCACCACCTCCTAGAAGCCTTTCTGACAACATCAGACAGCACTGTTTTTTCTTTTTAAAAATCCTAGTAAAATATTGGCTTATTTTACTTTCTCTTCACCACTTTCCTAGTCAGCTCTGCTCAGGGAATGCGAATGTCAGCCTAAGGATGACACTATTAGGCCAAAAGTATGTTTCTTAAAAAGCAATGTGAAACATTTCAACTTTCTTTTTTTTTTTTTTGAAAAGGAAAAACCTGTGAATTTTCCATGGCTTTGTAGCTGGGATTTAAATCGTAAGTTTCCAGCCACAAACAGTTATCTGGCTTTTAATGAAATGCAAGCCTTCTGTTCAGTTGCTAAATCTCCTGAGATAGTTTCTAGTTTCTTTAGTTCTCAGTAGAACATTCTTTTATTTTTTTTAATAGACAGGTTTATTGAGGTATAATCTACATACAGTAAAATTCACTCTTTTTAAGTGGATAATTCTATTTGTTTTGACAAATGTACAGTGGTGTAAACATTACAAAAACAAACTAAGCACACATAAACTGTTAATAGTAAATGTTTTACATTTTACCACATTTATTTATTTGTTTGTTTATTTATTTGAGACGGAGTCTTGCTCTGTCACTCAGGCTGAAGTACAGTGGTGCGATCTTGGCCCACTGCGACCTCTGCCTCCTAGGTTCAAGTGATTCTCCTGCCTTAGCCTACCGAGTAGCTGGGATTACAGGTGCACACCACCAGGCCCGGCTAATTTTTGTATTTTTGGTAGAGATGAGGTTTCACCATGTTGGCCAGGCTGGTCTCAAACTCCTGACCTCAAGCGATCTGTTTGCCTCGACCTCTCAAAGTGCTGGGATTACAGGCCTGAGCCACTGGCCTAATTTTTTTTTTTTTTTTTTTTTTTTTTACAAGAAGCCTGTCTTGCTTTTGTAAGTATTTTCTATCTGGTCTATCAAGACATAATTTACATATAATAAAATTTACCCTTTGCAGTTCTAAGAGTTTTGATAAGTGTCTACAATCATATAATCACTACCACCTTCACGATGAAGAACATTTCTATCACCTCTAAACATTTTCTCACACCCAGGTACAGTTAAGCCCCTTCCCTCTTCACACCACAAGTCCCTGAGAGCACCTGACCGATGGGTTTCTGAACTGGTACTTTTGCTTTTTCCAGAATGTTCTAGAAATGGAATCATATAGCAGTGTGTGGTATTTCATGTCTAACTTCTTTTGCTTCACCTAATGCCTCTGAGGTTCACCTATGTTGTTGGAGGTATCCATAGTTTGTTCTTTTTGTTGCTTTTTATTCCATTGTATGGATGTACCACAGCTTCTTTATCAATTCACGAGTTGATGGGTATTTGGTTTGCTTCCAGTTTTTGGAGATGATGGAGATTATGAATAAATCTGCTCTAAGCATTTGCATACAGGGTTTCACTGGGACATACATTTTTGTTTTTCCTGTAAAATAGGAGTGAGATTGTTGGGTCTATGCTAAGTACATCTTTAACTTTATAAGAAACTGCCAAACTGTTTTCCAAAGTGCTTGTGCTGTTTCACCATCCCACTAGCAATGGATGACAGTCCCAGCCACTTCACCTCTCTGTAACCACTTAAAATTGTCAGTGGTGGCCAGGCATAGTGACTCATGCCGGTAATCTCAGCACTTTGTGAGGCTGAGATGGAAGGATCACTTGAATCCAGGAGTTCAAGACCAGCCTGGGCAGTAGAGTGAGATCTTGTCTGTACAAAAAAAAAAAAAAAAAAAAAAAAAACAAAAAACTTAAAAATTAGCCGCGCATAGTGGTGCATGCCTATAATCTCAGCTATTTAGGAGGCTGAGGTGGGAGGATCACTTGAGCCTGGGAGGAGGATGCTTCAGTGAGCCAAGACTGTACCACTGCACTCTAGCCTCAGAAACAGAGCAAGAACTTAACTGGAAAAAAAAAAAAATTGCATTTGCATTTCCCTGATGACTAATGATGTCAAGCATTTTTAATACGCTTATTTGCTATCCATCTCTCTTCAGTGGTTATGCGTTTATTCAAATCTTTTGCTCACTTTTTAATTTGGCTGTTTTCATGGTGAGTTTTGAGAAGTCTTGATATATTTTGGATACAAGTCCATTATTAGATTTGTAATTTGCAAACATTTTCTCCTAGCTGTGGTTTGGCTTTTCATTCTCTTAATATTCTTTTGAAGAGCAGACGTCTATAATTTTGATGAAGTCCAAGTTATCAATTTTTTCTTTTATAATTTGTGCTTTTTGTGTTTTACATAAGAAATAATTGTCTAGTACCAGGTCATAAAGATTTTTTTCTCCTAAGTTTCCTTTTAGCAGTTTTTTTTTTTTTTTTAAAGATTTTACATTTAGATCTATGATTCATGTTGAGTTTTGTATATAGTTTGAGGTATAAGTCAAGGTCTCTTATTTTTGTATGTGATGACCAACCGTTCCAAAGGAATTTGTTAAAAAAACAATTGTAAGTTGCAGGGCCTGCTCAAACCGAGTAACTATTGTTTAAGGTGTTTTGGATAGCACGGGGCCAAAATTGCAATCATATAGCCCAGGCATGCCAATGAAAAACAGCTTTAACCTCTTGTTAGCATCACCAGCCAGGCAGGCTGGCTGCATCGGCAGCACCTGGGACTAGTTAGGAACGCCATAGAGCTTGACCCACCTCCAGATCAGGGAGACAAATTTCAGTGTTGCCTCTACCTCCTTGCCAGTCAACTTGCAGTGAAGCTTTTTCTTGTCTCAAAAACTGGTGCCATAATAGGGGCTTCTCTGCACACCAGGCATGAGTTGACTGCTCAATAACATAGTCATTATTCATTAAATTACCTTTGCACCACTATCAAAAGTTAACTGACAATATGTATGCAGATTTATTTCTATTCTGTATTCTGTTTGTGGCAGCTTTGTATCTACTTTCTTGAGCAAACACATGTACCAAACACAGTTAACAGCACTTCACAAATAATAACTCATTTACTACTCATTACAACCCTCATGGCATCTGCTTCTAATGTTTCTATTTTCTTGGCAAGGAACCTGAGGCACAGAGAGGTTAAGTAGATTTCCTAGGGTCACACAGCATGTAATTGGTGGAACTTTGCTTCTGTTTTCTTCTCTCATTGTAAATCATCCTTTAGTATACTCGTTGATTTGGTTGTCTGAATTTTTCATGAGTTGGTAAGCTGTTTGAGGATAGAGATTGTGTTTTTAAGCTTTGTGGCCTGAACACTTAGCTAATGCCAGCTTCGGAGAACATGCCCCATGAAGGTGTATGCATGAATTAATGAATGAATGGGCAAATGCACAAAGTGTGGACCAAATGGGTGTTCTGAAGATTGTGCTCTTTGGAACCTCTGCCACTGGCATCATTTCCCAAGTGGAAAAAAAAAAAAAAAAAAAAAGAGTGCCAACAACGCAGACAAAAAGCTAGGTGAAAATGAATACACGGTCTGTCTCCATTAAAAAACGGAGAAAGAATTATGCTTAGGAATATTCATCACTGGTGCATGATGGTCCAGATTTCAACAGATCAACTTTGATATGCTGGTAAGAGACTATTTGTGGAAAGACTGAATGTTGGAGGCCACACTGCAGGGCTCATCCAGAGATATGACAATTGCCAACATCTGTATGGGAATTAAGGGATGGAGGCGTGAGGTTAATTGCCAGGGCTTTAAGAGGCAGGAGAGGAGGAGGTGGCAGAATTATCAGAATC
This sequence comes from Rhinopithecus roxellana, assembly GCF_007565055.1. Classification (NCBI taxonomy): domain Eukaryota; kingdom Metazoa; phylum Chordata; class Mammalia; order Primates; family Cercopithecidae; genus Rhinopithecus; species Rhinopithecus roxellana. Next base: position 127,267,089 of record NC_044561.1, on the reverse strand, counting down.
GTGGTGCTGTTATTGGGAAGAGCTAAGGCTCTGGAGTTGGCAAAGATTAAGCTGCGGGTGACAGGCAGGTGGAGGGAAACCGAGCGCATCCCACTGGCTCAAGGTGACCTTTCTTTCTTTTCTTTTCCTTTTATGATTAAAGGACAATCATGCTTGTGGTTACAACTATCAACAGAAAAGGAGGGTGGAAATTAAAAAGTCTCCAAACTTCCCTGGTTCCCCTGAGAGAGTTCGTAAGCTTGACTTTGATTCCAGAGATTTTTCTGGGTACATAAAGTGATCTATCATAAATATCTAACTAGCAGGCAAATTTTTGTGTTTCCCTCACCTCAGGGAGTCCTCTTACTTCCAAGTCTTTCCAAAGTCTCTCATATTCCAGAAAACGTATTTTCTAATTTTTGTTTTTTTTTTTGCACAGCGAATAGCTCTTTGTTGCTCACTTTAGCTGCAGATTAGAATCATCTGAAGATTTTTGTTATATTTATAAATGATGACTGCAGAAGCCTCAGTCCCAGAGAATCTGATAGATTTGTTCTTGGGTATGGCCTAGACATTGGTGTTTTCCCCACATGATCCTACTATGCAGCCAAATGGAAGGACAACTGATTCTCAAGTCAAGTTGCACCAGAATTACTTTATTTCCTTTACCTATGGTTATTATCCAGGCCCCTCATGAGAGAGTTTGATTCAATCCTTTTGGAATGGAGTCAGGGCAGCGGTTTTTTTTTCCATTGTTCCCCAGGTGCAGCTAGGGTTGATTCACTGCTGCCTGAAGCTTTTGCAATCCATGCTAACGGGAGATGTGTGGAGGGGGAACCTCATACAATGCTTAGAAAAGGAGGCAAAGACGTTGAATCCAGACCTGGTCATTCTCAGCAGGAGCTCACGATTGCAATTTGTGGGTGCTGTAAGCATCTCTGTGGTGGTCAGGAATTGCTACCTGCAAGATAAAGGAAAAATGATTTTACTAATGTCACGTGATTGGTTACTTGCTACAGGATCTTACCTGGAGGAACATCATTCATTTAAATAAAAATGAAAGCAATCAGCTCTGAATCACTGTGTTCAATCAGTGCTTCTCAAACTTGAATGTGCACAGAAATCATCAGGGGATCTTGTAACGGTGGAGGTTTTGATTTGGTGGATCTGGGGGGGGGCCTGAGATGCTGCCTTTCTAATAGGCTCCTGGGGAATTGTCTTGGGATGACGATTTGAGTGGTAGGGTATCAGTTCACTCAAAATGTGGTTCTGACGTGAGAACTTTGAATATAGTTATTTTATGCAATAAGAGAGTGGATTATATTTCAAACTGACTTTATTACATATGTATGATTTTAAATGGATATATAGCTAACATAAGAAATGAACATAGACATTGAACCATTCACTTGTATAGTTTAGATATACCATTTGGCCCAAATGCTTTTTTACTTACTTTTACAATCTTTTCATTAAGAATAAAGTTTTGCTTTGGGGGTGGGATGGTGGGTCATTTTGTATTCTGGCACATATATAATCCTTTAGGGATTAGCATTCATAAACATAGATAGTTCTCTGAAAGCACTGAACAGGTGGTAGAATGAAGTAGGAAGCTGGTGACTGAGAAAAATCTAGGCTGGTTAGCAGATGCCTTCACCTGGAAAATAGGGATAATATGCATACCTACCTCATAAAGTTGCAGTAGAAATAAAATGGGGGGATACATATGCAAAGCATATAGCCCAGGATCTGTTCCAGAAAAGGGACTCCGTAAGCTATGCCAGTTTTATTACTATGTTATCAGTCCCTCAGGAGGTTATGGGACACTTAGGAGCATATTTGGACTCTTTTAAAACAAAATGGATGAGTAAATGTTTTTCTTCATTAACACCTATGCATTTACAATTTTATGTAAATTCCTGCATACGAACAAGTCATGCATGCCTTTCTTTAGTCTTTTTATTCTACTTTGTTGCCTGGGTCCTCCATCCTCACATATCAGCACCCCTCCAATATTAACCTGGGTTAATATCTAGCATGCACTTTAAAATTTTTAAATTTTTTTCTAGTATGTATTTTTAAAACAAAAAATCCTACACTTACGCAAAGTATAAAATTTGCGAAGTTTTTACATGTATATACACATATGAATGAATCACCAAAATCAAGAAATGAAGTTATTTTTCATTCCCGAAAGTTTCCTCATGCGCCTTTGTAATGCCTCCTATCATCCCTTCACGCCCTCTTACAGGTCCCAGGAAACGCTGATCTGCTTTCTGTCACCAAAGAGCATTTTCCATTTTCTAGGATTTTATAAAATTTTATAAAGTTACTCATATAGTATGTAATCATTTTTGCCTGGCTTTTTTCATTTAGCATAATTATGTTGAAAGCCGTTCATGTCATGATCATTGATTTAGATAGACGTTTCTTCTTTACAAATATAGGCATTTAATACTATAAATTTTCCTCTAAACATTGGTTTAGCAGCATCCCACAAATACATTTTGTTGTGTTTTCATTTTCATTCAGTTCAGAATATTAATTTCCATTTTGATTTTTTTCCGTTGGTGTTATTAAATTTTCAAATATTTGTGAATTTTCCAGAAATCGTTTTGATTTCTAATTTAATTCCATTATGATCTGAAAAGAATGTTTCGTATGAATGAAACCCTTTTAAATTTGTTGAACCTTGTTTTGTAGCTCAGAATATGGTCTACCATGGTAAATTTTCAATGTGTACTCTGTTTTTTGGATGCAGTGTTTTAAAAAAACATCAGTTAGATCCAGTTGGTTGATTGTCTTCAAATCTTCTGTATTCTCACTGATTTTCTATATACTTGTTCTACCAATCCTTGAGAAGGATATTGATATCTTTGACTAATTGTAGATTTCGATTTTCCTTTAATTTTTATCAGTTATTACTTCCTGTATTTTGAAGCTCTGATATTGGGTATACAAATGTTTAGAATTGTTATGTCCTTTAGATAAATTGGCCCTTTTATCATAATGAAATGATCTTCTTTATTCTTAGTAGTATTCTTTACTCTGATTTAGCTATTTCAACTTTCTTTTCACTTGTGTTAGCATATTTTTTTCTATCCTTTCTAATGTATTTGTGTCATTATGTTTAAAGTACATTTCTTGTAGGGAGCATATATTTGAGTGTTGACTTTTAAATCTAATCTAACAATCTGCTGTTTAATTGGACTATTTAGACCGATTTCATTTAATGTGATTGTTGATGTGATTAAGTTAAATATATTATCTTGCCATTTGTTTTCTGTTGTATCATTTATTCCTTGTTCCCTTTTGCTGTTCTCCCTGCCTTCTTTTGGGTTAATTGTATATTTTATATAATTTCATTTGTCTTCTTTATTGTTTCATTGACCACGATATTTTTTGTTATTTTATTAGTCATTTTAGAATTTACAGTTCACATTTTTCACTTATGACAGTCTACTTTCAGGTGATGAAGTATACTTTACATGTAGTATGAGGTATTTACAATAGTCTACTTCTATTTCTCCCTGCCAGACTTCTATGATATAGTTATCATGCATATAATGTATACATGTTATAAAAACTAGAGATATATACACAGACTCATACATATAGTGTGTAGAGATATATATGCTTATATATTATGTTTATAAAATATAATGAAATATATAAAATAAATATATAAATATAAAAATATTGCATTATTTTTGTTTAAATTATAAATATTTTACGGTTAGTAATTTTTATTTTATTGCATGCCAGATATTGTGCAGTAGATCTTTTTGGGTACTGAATATTTTTGTTTTCCATAAAAATTCTCAAGCTCTGTTCTAGGACGCAATTATATATAGTAGTTACCCTTTACCTGCAGTTTTGCCTTTTATGGTTTCAGTTATCTGCAGTACAGTATAGTGATCTCTTTGTATCTGTGAGGGATTCGATCCAGGACCCCCAAAAGATAGCAAAATTCATGGATGCCCAAGTTTCCTATATAACTTGGCCTAGTATTTGCATGTAACTTACGTACCTCCTCCTTTATACCTTATCTCTAGATTACTTATAATACTTAATACAATGTAAATGCAATGTAAAGATTGTTATATGATATTGTTTTTCTATTTGTATTTTGTATTGTTGCTTTTCCTCTCTTTAAATTTATTTTTTGAATATTTTTAATTTGCAGTTCACTGAATCTGTGTATGTGGAACCTGTAGCTACAGAGTTCTGACTGTACAAGAAATTTTGAGAGAAGGGGAGAGAGAGTGTATTCACATAACTTTTATTACAATATATTGTCCTATTTTATTATTAGTTATTGTTGTTAAGCTCTTACTGTACCTAATTTAGAAATTAAATTTTATCACTGGCATGTATTTATAGATAAAAACCAGTCTATATAGAGTTTTATACCATCCCCAGTTTCAGGCATCCACTGGGGGTCTTAGAACATATTCTTTGCAGGTGGGAGAATTCCTGTCCTTGAAAGCAGTAGGATCCCTGCAGATTTTGCTTTTAAGATCTGTCAGCCTGGAGAAGTGCTCCGTTTGGGGCCCATTCTTTCCCATTTCTGAGGCAAGACCCTCTGTGAACTCTATCGCACGCCCATGAGTCATGATGTCTCCCATTTCTGAGGCAAGACCCTCTGTGAACTCTATCGCAAGCCCATGAGTCATGATGTATCCCGTTTCTTTCTAGTGGCAATAGGAACTATTTCCCAGCCCCGCATGAGTGCCGACAACAGTTATCTCTTCAGCTTCAGGTAGTTTCCTAACATGTATGAACTGGTTTTTTTATTTTAATAAATGAATATTTGAGGGAAACCCCCAGCAGGTCTTCCCAGTTCTTTTTCTGTGAGTCTTTCTCCTCTGAGTAAGCTACTGTGTCCTCTGAGCTTTAACCACCTTGGTCTCCCTAAGTATCCTTAACTCCCGGAGTCAGCCTGGCTCCTGTAGGCTCCTCAGGTACCAGGGCCTGGTCAGTCCCTTAAGGCAGTTAGCTAGAACTACAGTGCGCCTCATCTTGTTTGTTTTCCATCTCTCAGGACCATTGTCTTTTGTTGTCTTATATTCATTATCTTGAAAAGTATCGTTTCATATATTACGTCCTACTTTTTTTTTTTTTTTTTTTTTGGTTGTTTAGGGCAGGAATGTAAATTTAGTTCCTGGTACTCTGTCTTGGTTGGAAGTAGAATTACAGTTCCTTCATGTTCATTGTCTACATCCTCATATAACTACATATACTCATGTGTACACACATATACACACATATAAATGCACATTTAATTATCCCATTTTTCTACTAAAATGGAATCATATACATATACTGCATCTTAATTTTCTTACCCATAGATGCCTTGAGTCCTGTCCCCCCCATCAATGGGTATAATTATAATTCAATCATTTTCATGTCCATATAATATTTTGTCATGTGGATGTGACATAATTTTTAAAAAACCATCTACTTATGGACACTTCCTTTATTTCTAATATTTGACACTTTTAACAATGTAGCAATGCCTCTCTCCTTCTTGCTCTCTCTCTCTTCCCTCTCTCTCTCTGTCTCTGTTTTTATTTTTTTAAACAAAGATTAGTCATAATAATAGTGATCATGATGATGATGACAAGCATGTATTGAACCTATGTCCAAGTGCTTTGCATATATTAACTAATCTAATCCTAACCAACACCTTTGAAAGTATATAAGGTATTATCACGATTTTACAAAAACGCAACTGAGTCAATAAAAGGTTAAATCACCTGCCCAAAGTCAGACAGCCTGTAAGTAGGGAAGCTGGGTTTTGAAGCCAATCTAGCTGCAGACTTTGAAGCTTAGTAGCCATTTTCATGTTGTTGTCTGAACTGTAACTTGGTTGATTTTACTTACTAATATATCTTGGACATGTTTTCATATTAGCACTTATAGGTTATCTCATTCTATCTTTTAGCTATATTTGAATATACCTGAATTTATTTTCCTAGTCTTCTATTGTTGGACATTAAATTGTTTACAGTGTTCTGCTTTTATACACAATTTTGCAATGAAGATCCCTGAATATATACATGTTAGTTTATCTTTGGGAATTTGTGTATCTGATGAATAAATTTCTAGCAGTAGTTTATTCATCAAAGAGTATGTGCCTGTATATTTTTAATAGGTGCTCACCTCCTTTTCACCCATACAGATGATATCTATTAAGTTTATAAATGTAAACTTTCAACAACAGTGTGACTGTGGGAGAGTGATATTTAAGGGATATTTTAAAGGGTGGTGTAGACATGATTCACATGTTATTTCAAAATGACGTGTCATTGTTTTCCTTCTTTTCAACTTCTTCTCCTTCATATTTCAGTATGAAATAGAAAAATCCAACAACCCTGTTTCCATTGAAAAATGCCAAATAAATCATCAGATCTTTCTTTTTAGAGGCATTGCCTTCATTATCTGGATGTAACAATTATAACAACTGGGAACCCGATTCGGGCTGTTGGCTTCTCCCGAAATGTTCAGTCATAATGGGAGAACTAAGAACATTTTCCATTTCCTTCTAGCATACAGAAGTATTAAGAATCCTAGGAAACTGACAACCTTCCATTTCTATAGCATCTGAAATACAACCCAAAAGAAACTGAGCTCAGATCTGGCCTCAAGGTTGGACATTTGAAATGGGAATGCATAGGTCTTGGCTTATAGCTCTCAGAATCCCAGCTTTGTACATTTTCCCCTTGGACAACGTATGTGCTTAGTAGATGAGGATGAAACCGCATGCTTCTCTCCAACTCAGTGGAGAGAAACAGTTCTTCTCTTTTTCCTTCTAATGATTTCATTAGTCATATTGTTTACATTTTACTGAAAAAAATTATATCCCCATCTTTAAAATACTTGAGCATTAGACGGTTCATGTAAATAATAAATCTACCTAAGTTTACAAATTCTTGACTAGAAATAATAAACTTGGGCGATAATAGTAACCATAGAATTGAACAGATTTTCCCAGAGGGGCACTTGGTAGGGAAATTTGGTAATTATAGTCAGCAAATGGCCCTTTGGCAACAGAATGTCTTTTTTAAAAGCTCAACAAAAATAATTCTGGGGAAAATAAAAAGGCATAATCTGTGAAATGCTGAATGTAAACTATACCACATGACCTAATTAAGAGGACTGCTATGGAAGCTTTTCCAAAATACTCAATAAAATGAGCCTTATTATGGCAGTTTGGGGGAAAGTAAGCCTGTTTGTTTTGGAGGCCAGATAATATAATATTAAAAGAAGATAGATTCAAAAGCAAAAGAGGTTACTGTGAAGAGCAGATAAATGAAGTGTAAGCACATTTAGTGTTAAAGACAATTTTTTTTCACTGCTACGATATCTGGTACTGCAGACACATGGAAATTTAAAGCTTTTTTTCCCCACAGTGGAGACATTATGCTTAGATTGCATGTTGCTCATCTAATATCCTTGATATGAGCTTTAATAATATTGAAAGACTTGCCATTCAGCCACCTAACAGTTCTAAAGTAGATATCTGGCCTAGCCACCAGACTGAAGAATGTGAAAGAGCTTATTCAGCCACATTAATGAACAAAGCCAATGACCACTCTGTTACTTCCTGTTAGTTCACCCATCCCTCCATCCCTCCTCCTGTCTAAGTTTTCACTAAAATGTTGATTGAATATTCCCTACATCTCTGGCACTGCTCAAGGTGCTGGAGCTACAGCAGGGAACAAAATAAACAAGGCCCTGTTCATATGGAACTTACATTTTAGTGGATGTTGGGTTGGAGAAATATAACAAATAAACAGATAAATAAGAACATAATTTATCAGGTAAGAGTAGATGATAAGAAGGAAAATAAAGCCTGTGAAATAAATAAAGCATGATGGAGGGGTGCGTGTGTGTGTGCGCGCGCGCGCGCACGCATGTGTGCTATTTTAACAGGAACAAGAACAAAGTTAAGGAATAAAGAAAAAACCTTAAGGGTATCTTGGAGGAAGATCACTGGAAATGGTGCACAGGCCCTGAGGTGGGAACAGCTTGGGATATCCGAGAGTAACAAGGAGGCCAGCTGGACTGATGCATAGTTTTCATGGAGGAGAGCCATAGGAATTACGAGCAGAGACATGTCTACAGACATGATCATGTACTTGGGGCCTTACAGGCAATGGATTTTATTTCTAGAAGGGTGGGAAGCCAATAGAGAGTTTTGAGTATTTTACTGGCTTGATCTGACTTCTGTATTAAAATGCATTTGGCCATTCATATCTGTGCATTCCACATCCATGGATTCTGCCAAGAGAGGGCTGAAAAATATTCCAGGAAAAAAAATTCCACAAGTTCCAAAAAGTGAAACTTGAACTTGTCACAAGGATGAAGTATTGCACAGGGCTTGTGTTAGGTATTACAAGTAATTTAAAGGATATGGGAGGATATGTGTAGGTTACATGCAAATGCTATGTCATTTTATATAAGGGACTTGAGCATCTCAGGATGTTGGTATATGCCAGGATGTGGGGATTAGAACCAATCTCTTATAAATAATGAGGAACAACTATACTCCCTCTGGCACTTATTGGAGTGATGGTGATATTCTATACCTTAATTGCCATGGTAGTTACACAACTGTATGTATTTATCAAAATTTATAGAAATGTACACCTGAAAGGGTAAATTTTACTGGATATAAATTATAGCTCAATAAGCCTGAATTTTAAAATATTCTTTATATCTGCTGTGTAGATGATACAGGGGCTGGAATGAATACAGACAGACTAATTAGGACGCTATAGCAAAAAATCAGGTGAAACACAGTGACAGTTTTAACTAGGTTGGTAGCAGAGATTTTGGTGAGAAATATCAGGGTTTAGGGTAATTTAAAAAAAAATTACAGCCACTGAAACTTAATGATAAGTATAAATTCTTCGCTCATTTCCCACTCTCGGCAAACCTCATCAAATGCTACCACCACAAACCAGTTAACTCAAGCCGTAATTCAACAAATATCTTGATTAATGCATCAGTCAATTATATAGGCTCTTCTTCCAAAACATGGTTTGAATTCTTCCATTTTTATTTATGCCAACCATACCTTGATAGCATCTCTATCTTTGGAAGATGGGATAGCAATTCCCATCATTGTTTGCTAAACCAATTGCAGTATCTTACTATCTTGTCTTTGAATTTATTTTCCTAATAAATTGAAATATATTATCAGTATGGAAGTTCAAAGTAATCATTTTGAAACTTCTGTGTAACATGTATTTATTGAGTACCTACTATTTGCTTGGCTGATTTAGAACCTGGAGGGAATAAAACAGACCAAAGCCTATTAAACATGAGCCTGTTTAAGTGGGTTTATGAATTAAAATACCAGGTTAACCCTTATAAAATGAGCAAGTGGCTTAGAAATATTCCTACAAACAGGCCGGGCATGGTGGCTCACACCTGTAATCCCAGCACTTTGGGAGGTCAAGACAGGTGAATCACTTGAGGTCAGGAGTTTGAGATCAGCCTGGCCAACATGGTGAAACCCTGTCTCTACCCAAAATACAAAAATTAGCTGGGCATGGTGGCAGGTGCCTGTAGTCCCAGCTACATGGGAGGCTGAGCCAGGAGAATCACTTGAACGCAGAAGGCGGAGGTTATAGTGAGCCGAGATCGTGCCACTTTACTACAGCCTGGGTGACAGAGTGAGACCCTGTCTCAAAAAAAAAAAAAAAAAAAAAAGAAAAAGAAAAAATTCCTCCAAACAAACTATGGATTGAAGAAAATACCAATGAAAGCACAAAAAGTATTTCATCAAAAATTATCCATAACTGGTCAAGGAGACCAAAAGTTAGGTTTCATTAATATGATCAATAATGCCCTTTTTATATCTGGAACTGCTTCACACATTACAGACATGAAAACAGGAAGTGAAATAAATGAATGAGACCTTGCAATGGTTTTATCACAAAATATGAAACCACGAGTTTCAGAAAAAATGAAAGCATATTTATTCCAACTTGGCTTTTACAAAAAATGACTTATCTTCCATCTCATCTTTTTATAACTTATTTGTGTGTGTTTTATAAAATACAGAATGTCAGCATAATAAAACATATAATTTATACATTAAAAATAGCCTTGTATTGGGGGTGGACATTTGAAATTTTCTTATTGATGGAATGTACAATAAAAAATGTTTGTAGACTATGAATTTAAATACCTGGTATTACACAAATGTAATGTCACTTTTCCAAGTGTTTATTTTTTAAAAATAAAACACCTTTTTTATCCCCTTGAATTTTTACATTTATAAACCATCCATTGCTTCTACCAGAGAGCTGGAACAATGTTGTTTGCATGGTGAGATCAAGAATCCAGGAGAACCAGCCAAGGTGTCTGCAGAATCTACTAGCTCTAAATTGTTTGAAATACTGGTGGAATTGAAATCCCCTTAGGGAGATGCAGCAAATTTCATCTGAGACATATGCTGTAATTAGTAGGTTCTTAATTACTGAGTGCTTGAAGTATGTCATACTGGGAAGGGGTGGCGGGAAAATGCTGCTGTGGTTGAAGACACAAGGCGACCACGTTCTCTCAACCAGCTGGGGACCCCAGGTTCACTCTCAATACAGCACACACACACTGTGGCCAAGAGAAGACCATTCAAAGGTACCCCACTGCTTCCTATTTAGAGGGGGAAAAAGGACATCACATATCGCTGCTCATGATGGCATAATTTGGTGTTAAAATCAGTCGTGATTGCAAAGTAAAGTTTTGGTTTGGTGAAAAAGCTGAGTTCATCCTCTTGCCACCCCCTTATCTGCTTCAGCCACATATGATCCCATCTACTAAGGGCTGTCTGAGAGCCAGGGTCCGTGCCAAACAATTTTCATGCATCGATACCTTTCATCTCATGAAGCGGGCACTACTCTGATATGCCTTTGCTAGGTAAGGAAGCTGAAATTCAAAGAGATTTTGTTCCTTGTTAGTGACGACATCAAGGCAAAGTGGCTCTAGAGCCTGCCTGCTTAGTCACAACTGTGCATTGTCACTCTACTGCTTTGGACCAGGCAGTTATTGTGTCTGTGGCATATATACAAGGAGGCTGAGGGACAGAGCAAATATTCAGGACAAGAGTGGGTCATGCTGAGGGATTGTGGCAAGAAGAAGGCTGGCTGTGGGTAGGGGAGGGCCTTGGGTGTGGAGAGAACAGAAATTCTACTAAATTTCTAACTAAGTGCTGGGCAGAGTAGCTCTTTCTTCCTTACCTCCTTATGAAATCATCAATAAAATACACTCATTTCTTGTTAAAGCATTGTGAATTGCATCCCTTTGCAGAGATGTGTTTAACTGTTGAGCCACACTTCTAACTGGGCTTGGGGCAGAAAAGGAAAGTCCCCAGATGCTGTCCTGTTATTACACCTGCTTGGCTTGTTTTAGAACAAGAGTCTTTCAAGTCCTGAGACTAATTTGTTGGCTTTGGTTACAGGGGAGCTGCAGCTTAGACTGCCTGGCTTTTGTAGGACCACAAAGAGGAATCTTTGAGATGCTTCGTTTCTTCTAGAGTAAGATCCAGTACTAAAAGGGAAACTTGCTTCTGTGACTTGGTCAGGGTTTATAAAGAGAAATACCCTGTCCCTCTCTGCATGAATTTCCATTGGCCTTCTGTGGAATTTATGGCTTCTGTAGGAAGGGCAAAATCTGGCAGTGGGAGGAAATTCATTAGTGGTGTCACTCTCATGGTTAGGATTCCATGACCTTAAGGCACATAAATCTGGAAAATGGCCTCAGTGGGCATCCAGTGCCCTGATAAATAGACACGACACTGTGAGCCAAGATTTGTGGTCTATGGAATCTTCTTTTCTGTATGGGGAGACTGCACTGTGCATCCTGCATCTCAGGCACTTATATTATCCAGAGCTGCAGAAACAAGGTTATCGGTTTATTGGTTCACTTACACGCCTTCTTTGCTTCCTTTCAGCTTCCTCACGCAGCCTTGCAATCTCAGCTACTAATGTCATCCAAGCTAATTTTCAGAGCCTGGTTGGCAGAGTTGGCGTGTAATGGATGGGCATTTTGATCTTGGCCAGCACGTTTCTAAGTAGGAAGTAGTGTCCATCCATTAGGCGTGTCAAGAGTTTCATCTCTCAAGAACAGCCCTTTTTGTGGTAATGGATAGCTCCTCTGACAGCTTCAGAGGACTGCATTAGGATGTGTGTTCTGCAGATATCAGGAAAAGAAACAGGAATAAAACACAATTATACTCAAACGTATTAACTTTTGCCTGCCTTGAAGAAATTTAGCTGCTCATCTCTAAGGTTGGAGGATACCTGATAAAGCAACAAACATTTTCTGGTTGACTGACAATGTTTTCCTTTTTTTCTTTTTTCTTGTCTTTTTCAGCAGAAGTCTCTCGTTTCTGCCAAGAACTCTGAAAAGTTAAAAATGTTTATCCTGCTTGCAAGCTAACAACTTAGCCTGCTGTAGTTTCTTAGATGCAGGCGGAAAACAGGCAACTCCTGGGTCAGAGACAAAAGGCTTGTATTACTCAAGGCACAGCAGGCGGCATGATCATTGTGTTTGCTGCAGGTGCCCTCTCTCCAAGTTCCCTGGAGTGATGGGAAGCAGCCTAGGTAGATGCTGCAGCATCACAAGGTTTGGGGCACAGCTGAGTTTAAGAAATCCCAATCTTGTAAAGAGGGCAGTCTGACCTTTGCCTAGAGAGAGACATTATCTTATACTGGTCAGGAAACAAACCTGACCTCTGCCCCAAGGGAGCTACTATCTCTATCTTCCAAGGCCTTTCACTATACAAACATCCAAAAGATCTTCTGAAACAAAAGCTACTACAGGATGTGCAGAAATGCGGGAGACCCACGGAGAAGTACCTCCTGGTAACTGCAGGAAAGAATTTGGCACAACTGGTTTACTGATATTACATTACTTACATTTCACATATGAAATACTGACAGTTATTTTCAACTAAAGGCAAATATGAAAACACTGTCATTGGCTCAAATAATAGCAAACGAAGAGTAGCATGGGATTTTGCCTAAACAGTACAATCTGGAATAATATATTGTCATTATATTTAACATCCTTTCAATTAAAATGCCAATTAAAATATGATTTATTTCAAGTAAATGTCCTATTTATTTTTAATTACACTATACTTTGTTAGTCACTGTATTTATGTTGGAAACAAGATCATTAAAGGATTATTTGTCTTATACATTGTTAAATAAGGCAGAGCCCCAACTCACAATTTTCTCTAATTTGAGAGGAAGTGGGAGAAAAGAAAACAATGGGATATTTTATCTTCTGGAAAGTGGAGGTTCATCTAAGATATGGCTATTTGCATGGCTCCCGTTTTTGTGAACTGCTGCTTCATTTTTACAAGAGAAAAAGAAACATTTTATGAAGAGATTAACAAAAGGCACCACTTCACTATCTTACCACTTAAGATTCATCTCCATGCCTTTTCCTGTATTGGATATTGTAATTATACGATTCTTTCAAACTGATCAGCATAGCGTGCAAGAAGCACCAGTTCTCTCAAATATCTCCAGAACTATATTCATAACCATGATTCTTTTCTTAATTCTTTTTTAATGGCTAAACATTAATCTCAGTAATAATTGTTATTTGAGGGCTCCATCATATGTATTGACATAGTCACATTTCCAAAACCTTTTAATACAAATTTCCAAAATGTACATAACTCCCTAAATCCTGGGCTTATTTTACCACCATGGGGGTCTCCTTTTTCAAGGATAAATGCATAGTTCCATGTGCTCCTCTGAAGCACTGACCAAAGAGTTTTCTTTCTGTCCTGAAATCATCAACACATATTCTTCCAGCAGTTTTTCTCCCCTTGATGTTTTATTTCTCTCTGTGGAGATTTTAAAGAAAAGAGGGATAAAAAAATCTTTGGAAGGATACATTGAGATTTTCTCTTCCATTATATTTAAGTTGGGATGTTTGATGCCAATACAACAGCTAAAATGGCAACGGACGGTAATATTTGTTAGGGCTAAATCTACTCTGAATCACAATAACATATAAAACTACAGGACCGCAAGAAGAGCAAATCACCAAGATGCTGGGCGAAAATCTCCAACACTGGGCTCCTGGTCTCCCCAACATTTATCATTCAAGTTAACAACTTGGAGGGCCCCCTACTCATGCCCTCAGTTTTGCTTTCCACATATTTTTTATTCATTGAGCCACGTAATGGAGAATTCCAAGCTATGATGAGCCGAATCGCCAACCATATAAACTCAAGATTGAATAACTAAAATGATCGTCACCATCATTAAGGCTCCTAATGTATAGAAAAACGATAGGCACATACTTTTGACTATTTTTCAATAGTTCTAATTATTTTCTTGAGATCTTTTTTAAAAGAAAAGATGGAGATTGTGGATTCACTTGCTTCAGGACCTTTAAAAACCAATTATGTTGTTATTTTTTAAAAAGTCGTCACTTTTTGCTTTTTTCATCCCACAATCATTGTGCAGAGAACTCTAAAATGCCACTAGCAAGGGTAGTAAGAATTAGATAAACTTCCCTCATGATGGTTGTCAAATCATCTTACTTATACTAAAGTAATGATATGTCCATGTCTATTCATCCAGTCTCGCTGCCTAGGTGGACAACCTTCCAGGTAGAAATAGACCCAAAACATAACAACCCTCTCTCACAACTTGGAGGCCTGGTGAATGATGGCAGTTGATACAGCCATGCGTCAGCTTGACACATCTTGCCACATAAGCTGGATGTGAAAACAACATCAGAAAAGACAGTCCAGCTCTTGTGAGTCATTTTCCTGATTGATCTAATTTACCTTGAAGGTTAATGTATTCTAAACTAATTCAGAGATTAATAACCACTTAAAGATATATGAAAGACATTTCGCTGGCGGTGAGCAGTGTGTCATAACCTCATTTATTGCCTCTTCGATGACTTTGGGAATTATTTGATGAGATTTAAAGGGAAATTTGATTGTAGGGTATGGAGAGTGACAGGTGCAATACATACAGGGCTTTGGAACTTATTCTTGTTAATAATAAAAACAAGCATGTAATTTGATTTTCCATAAGGTGATCTTCAAAAGCAAATATTTATTTTCAAGTTGGAAATCATTTTTATCTATTGAATGAGATAATTGAATATGCTATTTTGCTGAAAAGGAAAGATTGCTTTTAAGATAAAAAGTGACACACATGTTTTTATTTCACTCCGTATATTTAATCACAATGAGCAGCCAATTGCTGAGGGAGGCTTATATGTGGATATCTTAAACAGAAGTTCATAAAGAGTGTTTCTGCTACTTGTTTTCAATTAACTGAAATGTATTCATTAGTAGAATGTGGTTAAACTCATTCGAGCATGCTTAAAGATGGGGTATCCAACCCAACAAATGGGAAAATCATCCCAACAAATCTCTTTCTCTTCCCCTTCTAGTATTTTCTTCTCAAATTTTTATTTACCTTATTATTATTTTTTGCTCTACTTTTCTATTTAACTCTACTTCCAATTTCCAAGTTCAAAGTGATCACTGATATGTAGTAAATGTGATTGCACTAGCGGGAAAAGAAATAATATGATTTATAGATATTAGAGTGGTATGGAATAAAAATGTGGTACTTCTCTCACCTCTGCTTTGAGCTATGATCATAGTTATTTGAAGAGAACAGTTGAATTTAGGCTTTTGAACAAATAATCATGATCATGATTTTTACCCTCACCTCTACCTCACTGTATAGGAGGAATTTACTAAGCACCCTCTCTGCCTTATCTTCCTTGTTACGTATATCACTCCCATGAGAAAGGTGGCCTTCTTATTCCCAATATGCAGAAAGGGGAGCTGATTTTCTTCCTATTTACCTGCAATTTTGCCTAAAATCCAAGAAGTGCTATGTACTTTCATTTTTTTTTCCCCCTCAATCCAAACAAGTGAGTTGTTCAAGAGAATCATTGATAGTACGGGTGTCGCTATAAGAAGAAGTCTACTGTATTTCCTGGTAGGATACTGCTTCAGCTGTAAAACTTTCGATTTTGTCCCTCTACTTATCTAAAGAGGGTAGTGAAGAAATTGAAAAAACCCACGGGCTGAGACTGGGGGTGGCCCTGCAATTCCAGTATGTGATGCAGGAAAGATATGGGAGTTTCTCACATGTCCTTAAGAAGGAAGGAAGCCAGATGTGCATTTTTCCACTGATATCTTCCTGTGAGGGCTGCTGACTAGAAAAAGAACCTGTGGGAAGTGGCAGGTGGCATAAGTGTTGTGAAAAGACCCCATAGACCTTTGCAAAGCACCCAGACCTGAGATCCAGTCAAATGCTGCCACGCAGAGGGCATTGACAACCAGTGAAGAGTAGTAAGAGAAGCAGCCACCACAGAGTGGAGCATGGAGACTCTCTATCCAGTAAGGAGACATTTCCCTCTTAATCCTTGTCCCAACCCCCAACAACCCAACAATAGAAATGTTCCAGCCAAGGAGGTGCATAAGGAGCTATTCATGCCCTTCTCACCACTGCAAGCACGTCTACCCACATGTCTGGCATGTACTAGGGTAGGTGAACTAGGTAGGTGAGACGGCAGTGAGCTATGATTGTACCATTGCAATCATTGTACAACTTGGGTGATGAAGCCAGACACCATCTTTGGAAAAAATGTTTTTTGAATCTATGAAAAACTATTATGGGATTTGGAAAGAGGGTTTCCAAATACATGTGCAGGATGTGCAGGTTTGTTGCGTAGGTAAACATGTGCCATGGTGGTTTGCTGCACCCATCAACCCATCACCTAGATATTAAGCCCAGTACGCATTAGCTATTTTTCCTAATGCTCTCCCTTCCCCCACCCCACCCCCTGACAGGCCCCAGTGTGTGTTATTCACCTACCCATGTCCATATGTTCTCACTGTTTGGCTCCCACTTATAAGTGAGAACATGTGGTGTTTGGTTTTCTGTTCCTGCATTAGTTTGCTGAGGATAATGGCTTCTGCCTCCATCTATGTTCCTGCAAAGGACATGATCTGATTCCTTTTCATGGCTGCATAGTGTTCCATGGTGTATATGGACCACATTTCGTTTATCCAGTTTATTGTTGATGAGCATTTAGGTTGATTCCATGTCTTTGCTATTGTGAATAGTGCTGTAATGAACATACGCGTGCATATATCTTTATAGTAGAATGATTTATATTTCTTTGGGTATATACCCAGAAATGGGATTGTTGGGTCAAATGGTATTTCTGGTTCTAGATCTTTGAGGAGCAAATAGGCAACCTACAGAATGGGAGAAAATTTTTGCAATCTATCCAAATGACAAAGTTCTAATATCCAGAATCTACAAGGAAATTAAACAAATTTACAAGAAAAATCAAGTCCATTAAAAAGTAGGCAAAGGACATGAACAGACACTTCTCAAAAAAAGACATTCATAGAGCCAACAAACATACGAAGGAAAGCTCAACATTCCTGGTCATTAGAGAAATGCAAAGCAAAACCACAGTGAGGTGCCATCTCACGCCAGTGAGAATGGCGACTATTAAAAAGTCAAGAAACAACAGATGCTGGTGAGGTTGCAGAGAAAGAGGAACACTTTTTCATTGTTGCTGGGAATGTACATTAGTTCAACACTTCTTAATATGTATTCTTAATGATACAGTTATTAAGTTTCTGTGTGCCTCTCTTTGACCTCACTTTCCTTGGCTAATTAATTTATAATTATTTCCCATTATCTGGAGTACTGTGCATACCCCTTACCATCTAACTCATTGGCTAGCACAGTGCAGGTACACAAACATTTGATGAATATTCTTATGAGGGATGCAGGTAACAATGATGAAGACCATGACAATAATTGCCTTTATGGAACATATTCCATGGGCCAGGCTCTGTCTTTTTCTCTGTTTATAATTGCCATAAATATTCTGCAAGGTAGCTTATACTATTGCTATGTTATAGCTGAAGACACCAAGGCAAACACAAGCATAGTCATTTGCTAAAGCCACACACAGTCGCTGAATGACTGGACTAGAATTGAAGCCAACTCTTTCAAGTGACAGAGCTTTTTCTCTTTTCATTGTGCTAACTTAACTCAGTCTCTTACTTCTCAGTGTCTCTTACAGGATCAGGTCTGGAGTTTATTATACAATTGATATCTGGAGATGTTTCGATGGTCTATGGATTGACACAATTGTGGCATTGCCTTCCCCTGAATTCAAGGCTAATGCTATCTTTGAACTGACAAAATTGTATTTTTAATTGGTAACTAGTGAAAAAGGATTTAAAGGAAAAGTTGCTACAGGAAGTTAAACCTGGTTATTTATCTGCCACTTTTGTTGTGTAACAATGGAATGTACAATGGCAGTCATGCTAAGTAAGTGATTTATCTCCACAAGTTATTGATTCTCTCAGGAGTCAAGCCGGGTGGAACCGGGCAGAGCTATGAGTGATTTATGGAGAGGTATCAATAAAGGATACCAATAAGAAGGTGTCTCCATAGTCAAGCCCATTTTATGTTTCCTTTTTGCCACATTGAACCCAGGTAAATGTCCTAAATCCATTACCTGATGTGGGTACCATGCCCCAGTGAAATGTTTGGAAGGGTAGGTTTAATCACCAACAAGAATAATTAATCATTGATAAGATCCTTTAAATTGTACTTGTCACTAGAAAAAGTGTTCTTTAAAAATGCTACAAGGTTTCATATCTCTTCTTTCACAATGAATTATGAGCTCAATTTCTTTTAAGCTTGAGCTTTTTTAATTGGAAATTCTTGGTGCGGGATTTTTAACATTGGCAGGGTATTCTAATATCTTGCTTCATCCCCTTGAATCTTTGCTGCTTATCTCTCTCTCTCTCTCTCTCTCTCTCTCTCTCTCTCTCTCTCTCTCTCTCTCTCTCTCTCTCCTCTCTCCCTCTCTCCCTCTCTGTGTGTGTGTGTGTATCTATATATGGTTATGTAGATTGTGTATGTATCTATCTGTCTATAACTAAATAAATAAGAGTATTAATTGTGAAAATTGTTTGTTTTTGTAACAATAATTAGTTTGCTAAATGGCTTAGTTGGGGCGAATGACTTAAGGAAGAAGAAGTCCCATCCCATGGAAATTAGATGTAGTTCATTTATTTTAGGGAAATATTTTAGTATGGGTTGGGAGTCCCAGCCCTGACATTTATTAGCCATGTAACCTCAGACAAAACTTGACAACCCTGAGTCTGTTTTCCTGGCTGTAAAACGCAAAGATGGTTCCTCCTAGAGAGCTTCTTCATCACGTTGACTAGCGCCAATACAAGGCTTAGCACAGTGTTCAGCCAAGAGTGACTACTCAGTCATCAAGGCACATAGTGACTACACGCCAATAAGACTTGCTGCTCTTGTTTTGTGTCCCTAGGCCACGCCCCGATGTAGCAGTCAGCATTCTCAAAAATATGTACCTTAGTTCAGGAGGTAAGCCCAGTTTTACATCATAAATTAACTAGTAAAAAGGATATTATAAAAGAGACCAAAAATTTCTCCTATGGAACAAATGTCTCTGGACAGGAGCTGGCAAATAACAGGCCTACCAACCACTTGACTGAGTTTGGAGCAGTTTTTCTGGTCCCATTTGAGCTTAGAAGTAATTGCAGTTCCCTATGACAGCTTGACCACAAGTTGTTGAGAGATCCTGAGCTAGAACTACCCAGTTAGGCTGCTCTTGAGTTCCTAACCCTCAGAAACTATGAGGGGTAATATGTACCTGTTTTAAGCTGCTGAGGTTTGGGGTAATTTGTTATGTGACAATAGATACTTTATTATCCATTACAAACTGCACTCCATCTTTGCTCTTGACATTCCCAGCCCTTTTATACTGCTTGCTTTTTTGGGGGGCAGGGGCAGGGGCAGGTCTGGCTCCGCCGTTCAGGTTGGAGTGCAGTGGCATAATCTCAGCTCACTGCATCCTCCACTTCCCGGGCTCAAGACATCCTTCTACCTTAGTCTCCCAAGTAGTTGGGACTACAGGTGTGCCCCACTACACTTGGCCAATTTTTTTGTATTGTTTTGTAGAGATGGGGTTTCACCATGTTGCCCAAGCTGGTCTCGAACTCCTGGATTAACGTGATCCACTTGCCTTGGCCTCCCAAAGTGCTGGGATTACATGTATGAGCCACCGGGCCCAGATGCTTACTTTCTTAATATCCTCCTTCTTCCCTTCCTTCCTTCTTTTTTCTCTTTCTTTCTCTCTTTCTTACTCTATAGCACTTGGCACTTTCTAACTTTTAAATTCACTTATTATATTTATTGTCTACATCCTTCTAAAATACATGTTTTATAAAGGTAAAGATTTTGGCCTGTGATGTTAACTGCTGTATCTTCAGTACCTGTCAAATAGGGATTTGATAATTGTTGAATGAACAAACGAGTAAACATAAGCTCAGATAAATGAAATTATCTTGACTTAATTGTGGTTTAGAGGACATTTTTGTATTTAGGATATTTGACTGTTTTTGTCCCAGCTCAGGTCTACTCTAGACTTCGGGCATTTAGAAAGATTAAGTTCAGAGAACTAAGAGATAAGATTCCTGCAGTTTGAGGGCTGTTTTTTTTTTTTTTTTTTTTTTTTTTTTTTTTTTTTTTTTTTTTTAAACGTCATTAAAATCCTGATTCTTTTTTCTATGCGGTTATAAACTTTAGTAAATTTGCCTGCTGGGAAAAGACAGATGAAACAAGTGGCCTTCTGCTTAAATTACTTTTACCTGAATTTAATGTCATCTGCATAGCCTCAGTATAAAGTGGCTTTAGAATTCTCTTGATAAGAAGCAATGCAGAAGAAATGGTGATCGTCACAGTGTGGGATGTGGGGAGGGGTGGTATAGAACTCGGATAGCTTTGGCCTTCCTTTTTTTTTTCTTTCTTGTTTGGTTCCAAGTTTTCATCTTCTTTGCATTTCCAAACAGATGCTGAATTCTTGTTTGTCCCTAATGGACACATCAAGTGTTCTCTAGTCACTCTGTCTACTTTGCTACGAATAGTTTGCAATTCCTATGATTAAATATGCAATTAAGATTTAAATACAATAAAGCACATGAAATTTTGCAATGAGGATGAGGCTGCACTGCTCATGACAGATTTAAATGTCAGCGCCTCCAGTTGGAATTGAAAGTGAGATTTTCCTCTCTCCATTTGAATTTGGAAAACCCTCCATTACACATTACTAACCAGAGTCAGTTGAGACTGGGACTTGGTATACTGACAGCGGTTCCTTTCAGGCTTATAATGCATTGATCCCAAATACTTTTTGGAAAGATGTGTAGGCTGCCAGTGTACAAATGATGCAGTGCAAGTGATATTATTTTAGTTTGATAATCAACGTGTCATAGCTTCTCTCCCCGCTTGGCACGTTGCCTTGTAAATCTGATACTCACAGGCAAAGTCTCTGCGAGTCACTATACTGCTTTGAGTTGCGGCAACGTTATTATGAAAAATACATTCATTTGTCTATATGAAAAGGATTTAAAGGTTGCCGCATTCATTTTTTACTTCAGTCTAAGTACTTAATCTTATGGACATGGCTCAACAAGAAAATGATCTCTTCCTCTCTACCCCCATGAGCAACATTCTTTCAGTCTCAAGAAATATAAATATTGGAGCATATTAATGAAAATGACATCCACTGCTGATATATTAAAGCTCAAATGTGTGATTAAGTATTCTGTTAATTAACTCTTTTTGTCAGAATAATTGTAAATGCATTCTCATACTTCAGAGGCAATTTGAACTGCCAGGAGGTTAGTAGACTGGCCTGAGATAGCTGGAAATCAGACATCATTAGTTTAATTAAATTCCATTAACATAACAAAAACAGTTTCTTTGATTTTTTTTTTTTTTTGAAGGATCCTAATAGAGAGACCATCATAGTTACAGCAGCTGCTAGGAGATACTAAAGTTGCTGTTTTTTAATCCACAACTTCTACAGCTTCTTCAAAGTATTTGCCGGCTCTATCATCACCCATTGATGCCACAGATATTGATTTAGCCTTTGCAAGATTTTAGGCATTGCTCTAGGTTCTAGGGATAGAACAGGATCTTAGTCCATTTAGGCTATTATAACAAAATAGCATAAATTAGGTGGCTTATAAGCAACAGAAATGTATTTCTCATTCTGGAGGCTGAGACATCTATATCAAGGTGCTAAGCAAATCTGGTGTCTGGTGAGGACCCATTTCCTTGTTCACAGATACTGTCTTCCTTTTGTTCTCTCATGGTGGAAGGAGAAAAAGGTCTCTCTCAGGCCTTTTAAAAATAAGGATACTAATTCCATTCCTAAGGGATCTACCTTCATGACCTAATCACCTCCCAATGACCTCACTCCTAATATCATCACCCTGGGAGTTAACATTTTACAGCATGAATTTTGGCAGGGGTGGTGGGGGGTGATGACAAATATTTAGACCATAGCAAGCAGTGAGTAGACTATTTAAGGTCACTCCTCACATGGTGCTATTGGTGTTGGGGGCCAGACTGTAAAATAAACAGATAAATATGAATGGTGATCAATGTTATGAAGGAAGCTGGGCACAGTGGCTCATGCCTGTAATCCCAGCACTTTGGGAGGCTGAGGCAGGCAAATCACCTGAGGTCAGGAGTTCAAGACTAGCCTGGCCAACATGGCAAAACCCTGTCTCTACTAAAAATACAAAAATTAGCCAGGCATGGTGGTGCAAGCCTGTAATTCCAGCTACTTGGGAGGCTGAGGCAGGAGAATCGCTTGAACCCAGGTGGCTGTAAGCTGAGATGGCGCCACTGCAATCCAGCCTGGGTGACAGAGTGAGACTCTGCCTCAAAAAAAAAGTGATGAAGGAAAAAAAATTAGGTGATGCGATCAAGAAGATATGGGAGATATATGGCTAAACCTGAAATTGAGTGATCAATACTGACTCTGAGAGGTGACACTTGTACAGGATCCCAATGACAGCTGAATAGAGAGATTGGCAGGTGAAGGATTAGCTGGGGAAAAGGCCCTGAGTTGGGGACAGGATTAAGGTTTAAGGAAGAGAAAGATTAAGCTGAAGACTGAAATCCATTGAACGGGGCAGGTATTGGAAGATGAGGGTGGTCAGGGAGCAGGAGTCAGGCCATGTAGACTATGGTGAAGAATTTGGATTTCATTTTTAGGGCAATAGGAAGCTATTATGAAGGACAGGGATATAATTTGATCTATATTATTTAAATTGACTTTGGTGCTACTGTTTGGGGAATGGACGTAGAAGACCAAAAGGCAAAGCGGGAAGGTATTATCACAATAATAAATGATGCAGCCACCAAATATGGAAATGGCTGTCTGTAAGCTGGGCATAATTGTCATACCAGATGTACCTCATGATGGCTTGAGACCTCCACACAACTCCTCCTATTCCCTTTTCCAGCTTTATTTCCCACTACTTCTTACTACTGCAGTCAATGTAGTCCACCCGTCCACTGGATGCACTTGTATTTCACACCTGTATTCAGGCTATTGGGCCTGCCTAAAATATCTCATCTACCATTATCTAGGTCAGGGTCATTCTCACACTTTAGACTGGAATTTGGTACTGCTATCTCTGTAAAGTCCTGAAGGAACAGGTTAACTTCTGAACCTCAGGTTTGAATCTGGGTCGATCAAACTGCAAACCCCCTTCAACAAAAGCTCTGGGATTTTTGTTAAAATTGTGGATTTCTACAGCTCACTCAATATTTGCCCACTTAGGTGTCTGGGTGGGGATTAGGAATCTGTAAATTAAGTATCCCGGGTGATGTAGGTATCCACTTAGGTTCTAAAACAACTGATGTCATGTTTCCTGTCCATTGTTGTGTGGTATTAATTGCATCTCTGAGTAATATATTTGCATGGGAGAAGTACATTCTTTGTGTTTAGACTGATCTGGATTTGCATCTCTGCTTTGTACGTTGCAGGTAGCAGTTATATGCTGTCAGACAAGCCAGTGTCCCTGAGTAGGGATTATGATACCATTCCCCAGGATTGTTAAGATGAAATGAGATGGTATGTCTGAAGTAACTGGTATAATGCCTGGCACTGAATTTCTGTCTTTGTAACAACAACAACAACAACAACAACAACAACAACAAAATTAACATTTATTATGCAAGTGCTGGAAATATTCTAGGCATTTTTTGTTTGTTTGTTTTTTTGAGATGGACTTTCACTCTTGTCTCCCAGGCTGGAGGGCAGTGGCGTGATCTCGGCTCACTGCAACCTCCACCTCCCAGGTTCAAGTGATTCTCCTGCCTCAGCCTCCCAAGTAGTTGGGATTACAGGCACCTGCCACCATGCCCAGCTAATTTTTGTATTTTTAGTAGAGACGGGGTTTCACCATGTTGGCCAGGCTGGTCTCAAACTCCTGGCCTCAGGTGATCCACCTGCCTCGGCCTCCCAAAGTGCTGGGATTACAGGCATGAGCCACTGCACCTGGCCCTAGGCAACATTTTAATTGCTTTTTATGAAGGAACTCATTTAGTTTTCACACAAGGTCAACTCTATTGCTCTCTCCTTTTTATTTTATACGTAAGGAAACAGAGGCACACAGAAGGCAAATAACTAGGCCAAAAGCACAAAGCCAGTAAACAACTGCAAGTAACCATAGTAGCTGTAAATAACTGCCAGTAATTGTAAATAACAGTAAATAACAACCGACGTTCTTGGCTTGTCATGCTACCCCACCTCCCACTACGGCAGCAAAGCAGCTGGGGCAGGGGTTTCACATCTGGGAGCTTTCAATTACTTGCTATGGCATTTCATCAAGATGGGTGTGCTATTATGCTATGTACTTTGCATATGGTAACTCTAGCTATAATTCGTGAATTGTTGTCTTCCTCTCCCTCCTTATCATATCCTTGAGGTTCTATCTTCCAATGTTTTCATCTTCCAAAGAACTCACATAAAATTTTTATACCAAAAGGGGTCAACAAATATTTGTTGCACAAAAGGATATAAATGTACCTAAGACAGAGCGCAGTCCCAGAGATGGAAAGACTCCCAATAAAGATTTCTTGAATGAGTGGGTGAAATTCATCCTCTTTACCTCTGTTTACTCTGGATTTTCCTTGGAGTTATTTCATCCCTGACCTTGGTATCCTCATCTGTACAATCAATGAGCTGGGGCTTGCATTGAGCCCACCACCTCTTCCTTCACCCTCAACACATACACACACACACACACGTACACACATGCACACAGTAACATGATCTATTCTGTCTCCACATTTCCCACTTACTAAACTCAAGCATGTAAATACCAGCACCCAGCACGTGTTTTGGAGAGTAGCAGGTTGTATGACAGCTGATTTTTTAGGAAGGCACCAAGATAGTTTTAATTCCCTCTCTCACACTGAATATATCTTCCAAGAAGAATTAATTTGTGCTGCTGTGAAGTTCTGAAGTCCTGCCTAAAATATATCGCCTCTAGCAGATGGCGGCTGCTGCTTCTCTATAAAGAGAAATGGAATGCCGCTGACGTACAGATGTATTTAATGGGAAATAATAGGCCTGAGATTTCCAACAGCTTGCATGCCTCCTTTGGTTATAAATGACAGAAAGCTATCACAAATAAGCTTGGGCAAAAAGAAGCATTTTATTACAAGGATTCTGAGATATCCCACACAATCTCAGGAGAGGGATGTGGCTAGGCCTCAGGGATAACTGGATTCAGAAACTCATACACCATAACCATTATTATCTTCTTTTTTCCTGCTCCTCTCTGTAAATCTGGCCCATTCACTTGTGTCTTCTGTTGGTCTCTCCTTTGCTGGCGTCCCTGGGCCTTTTCTGCATGGTCTCTGGGAGCTCTCCCCAAATTTACAGCTTCTTTTCTAAAATGTGTATCCAGCTTCTCTTTCTCAGTCTAGTTCTCAGTTTCCCAAAGAAGGTTCCTTATTGGTCCAGTCTGAATCAGGAGCTCACCCTGGACCAATGGACCAGAAGGTGGGCTGTGGTGACACTGCTGTTCCTCATACAATCATACAGATGGTTTCAAGAAAAAAAATAGCTTCAGAAAGAGGCGAGAGCAGCTTGCAGAAAAAAGCCAGGGCTGAAGTATGACCCTGGACAAATACAACAGTTATGTGTTTACTGAAATCTACCAAGAAGATCTCATTTGTATTGCCATAAGGGTCTGAAGTCGTAGCTGAAATGATTGCCTCTGGCAGATAAGTGCTGTTGTCTTATCTATAAAGAGAAATAAGATGCTGCTGAGCTATAGAGCATTGAGTGTGAAAGGTTAGGACTGAGGTTTCAGTTGGCTAGGATGCCAAGAATCCTTTTTTAGCCTTCAGAGAGTCCTTGTTTCATGCAATACAGAGCCATCTTGATCAGAAATTTCCAGGATATAATAAAAATGCAGAGTACTGATGTTATGCCCAGACCGTTTATTCCCCGAAGAAGACCACCAGAGTCCAGAGTCAAAGCCAAGCGGCAAGGATCTTTAATGCAAGTTCGAACTTGGTCCCTCCATTCTACAATATACAAGAGGGCCTCGAATGATGCATGTGCCCGCTTTTTATAGCCCGATGCATACAGGATATGTAAGGTTACAGAGGTATAAAGGAATTCTTTTGGTTGCAGCATCACAACTGGTAATTGGTTAATATTTTAAGCTATACAATTAACAGTTTTCTATTTGTTCCCGCGCATTTAGTAAAACTACAAACGGTTGTGACCTTATCAGGGGCTCTCTAGGTGGTGTTTCTGAGATGTGGGGGGGGGGGGGGGGGGATGTGTTTGTACTGGGCTCAGGAAGTTGGGACAAAATAGAGGGATGTGTTTGTACTGGGCCCAGGACTAAGATATGTGGCAGACACCGGTAATTAGAACAGAACAGAGCAGGACAGAGACTTTCACAACAGTTTGTCCTTACAATGTCTGGAGTCTATAGATAACCTAATCGGTTAGGTCCGGGGTCGATCTTTAACTAGGCTCAGGGCGCCGCCCGGACTGTTTGCCTGTGGACTTCATTTCTGCCTTTTAGTTTTTTCATTTGATCCCTTTCACTGATTATTTATCTAACACATCTTAGTTGTTTTATTATTTAACCTTTTCAAAACCCTGCTGGAGTATGTTTCACTATGGTTTCCATTATACAGATGAGGAAACTGAGGGTCAGAGAGGCGAAGCTGCTCAGAGCAGGGAACAGAGGGAGATAGGACGCAAACCTCACATCTCAGAAATTTCTGGCTGGTGTCCTGTGGAACGGGGATGCCTTTTGCGATGGCTGGGGAAGCTTTGAGATGCCTGGGGGCCCTACACTGGCTGACTCCAGCTACAGCAGCCTCGGGGTTTAGATTTCAGAATCCCCTTCATTAACCCCGGTGGGTCTCACAAACACGATCCCATCTGTGTGTGCCGTGACAGAAAGATGTTCGAGAAGCACCGCTCTACTTCTCATAAGACTTCACATCATTTTTTTTAATGTCAAGTGTGGGGAAAAGAAAGAGAGATCAGCCTGTTACTGTGTCTATATAGAAAGAAGCAGACATAAGAGATTCTATTTTGTTCTGTATTTGAGATGCTATTAATCTGTGACCCTACCCCCAACCTTGTCCTTGCAAGAGACATATGCTCTGGTGACTCACGGTCTAAAGGATTTTGGGCTGTGCAGGGTGTGCTTTGTTAAACAAGTGCCTGAAGGCAGCTTGCTGGTTAAAAGTCATCACCATTCTCTTAATCTCAAGTACCCAGGGACACGTACACTGCCAAAGGTTGCAGGGACCTCTGCCTAGGAAAGCTAGGGATTGTCCAAGGTTTCTCCCCATGTGATAGTCTGAAATATGGCCTCGTGGGATAGGAAGGACCTGATCGTCCCCCAGCCTGACACCCGTGAAGGGTCTGTGCTGAGGAGGACCAGTACAAGAGGAAAGAAGGCCTCTTGGCGGTTGTTGGCGGTTGAGATAGAGAAAAGCATCTGTCTTCTGCCGGTCCCTGGGCAATGGAACATCTTGGTGTAAAACCCAATTGTATGTTCTGTTTACTGAGAAAGGAGAAAACCGCCTTAGGGTGAAGGTGGGACTTGCTAGCACAATGCTGCTCTTTATGCACTAAAAAGGTTTATGAAGGCCGGGTGCGGTGGCTCAAGCCTGTAATACCAGCACTTTGGGAGGCCGAGACGGGCGGATCACGAGGTCAGGAGATCGAGACCATCCTGGCTAACACAGTGAAACCCTGTCTCTACTAAAAAAATACAAAAAAACTAGCCGGGCGAGGTGGCAGGCGCCTGTAGTCCCAGCTACTCGGGAGGCTGAGGCGGGAGAATGGCATAAACCTGGGAGGCGGAGCTTGCAGTGAGCTGAGATCCAGCCACTGCACTCCAGCCTGGGCGACTGAGCGAGACTACATCTCAAAAAAAAAAAAAAAAAAAGGTTTATGAAGATGTTTGCATATGCATATCAAGGCTCAAGGCGCAGCACTTTTCTTTAAACTTATTCATGTCACAGAGATCTTTATTCATATGTCTTACTGCTGACTTTCTCCCTACAATGATCCTATTATCCTGCCACTTCCTTTTCTTTAAGATGGTAAAGGTAATTATCAATAAATACTAAGGGAACTCAGAGACCGGTGCAGACGTGGGTCCTCTGTATGCTGAGCGCCAGTCACCTGGGCCCACTTTTTCTTTCTTTATACTTTGTCTCTGTGTCTCATTTCTTTTCTCAAGTCTCTCGTTCCACCTAATGAGAAATGCCCACAGGTGTGGAGGGGCAGGCCACCCCTTCAGTCAAGCTAATGTCATTACAACAGAAAGAATTTTCAGGTGCCAGAGTTTAAATATTTAAACGTGTAAATATGTGTTGTATTTTTATATTGATCGTAGTTGTCAATATTTTTGAGGTACACGTGATATTTTGATTCATGTACACAATGTGTGATGATCAAATCAGAGGAATTGGGATATCCATCACCTCACAGATTTATCTTTTTTTTTTTGTATTGGAACAAATTCATTTTTGTTTGTTTGTTTTGAGACAGGGTCTCCCTCTGTCACCCAGGCTGGAGTGCATATCTTACTATAGCCTTGACCTCCTGGGCTCAGGTGATCCTCCTGCCTCAGCCTCCCAAGTAGCTGGGACTACAGATGTGTGCCACTATACCTAGATAATTTTTTTTATTTTTTGTTGAGATAGGGTCTTCCTATGTTGCCCAGGCTGGTCTTGAACTCCTGGATTCGAGCAATCCTCCCATCTCAGCTTCCTAAAATGCTGGGATTATGGGTATGAACCACTTCACCCAGTCTATGTTGGGAAGGAACATTATAATTTGTCTCCTCGACTTACAAAGAGACTTAGACTCCCATACAACAATAATGGGAGACTTCAACACTCCACTGTCAACATTAGACAGATCAACGAGACAGAAAGTTAACAAGGATATCCAGGAATTGAACTCATCTCTGCACCAAGCGGACCTAATAGACATCTATAGAACTCTCCACCCCAAATCAACAGAATATACATTCTTCTCAGCACCACATCGCACTTATTCCAAAATTGACCATATAATTGGAAGTAAAGCACTCCTCAGCAAATGTAAAAGAATAGAAATTATAACAAACTGTCTCTCAGACCACAGTGCAATCAAACTAGAACTCAGGACTAAGAAACTCAATCAAAACCGCTCAACTACATGGAAACTGAACAACCTGCTCCTGAATGACTACTGGGTACATAACAAAATTAAGGCAGAAATAAAGAAGTTCTTTGAAACCAATGAGAACAAAGATACAACATACCAGAATCTCTGGGACACATTTAAAGCAGTGTGTAGAGGAAAATTTATAGCACTAAATGCCCACAAGAGAAAGCAGGAAAGATCTAAAATTGACACTCTAACATCACAATTAAAAGAACTAGAGAAGCAAGAGCAAACACATTCAAAAGCTAGCAGAAGGCAAGAAATAACTAAGATCAGAGCAGAACTGAAGGAGATAGAGACACAAAAAACCCTCCAAAAAAATCAATGAATCCAGGAGTTGGTTTTTTTGAAAAGATCAACAAAATTGACAGACCGCTAGCAAGACTAATAAAGAAGAAAAGAGAGAGGAATCAAATAGATGCAATAAAAAATGATAAAGGGGATATCACCACTGACCCCACAGAAATACAAACTACCATCAGAGAATACTATAAACACCTCTACGCAAATCAACTAGAAAATGTAGAAGAAATGGATAATTTCCTGGACACTTACACTCTCCCAAGACTAAACCAGGAAGAAGTTGAATCCCTGAATAGACCGATAGCAGGCTCTGAAATTGAGGCAACAATTAATAGCCTACCCACCAAAAAAAGTCCAGGACCAGATGGATTCACAGCTGAATTCTACCAGAGGTACAAGGAGGAGCTGGTACCATTCCTTCTGAAACTATTCCAATCAATAGAAAAAGAGGGAATCCTCCCTAACTCATTTTATGAGGCCAACATCATCCTGATACCAAAGCCTGGCAGAGACACAACAAAAAAAGAGAATTTTAGACCAATATCCCTGATGAACATCGATGCAAAAATCCTCAATAAAATACTGGCAAACCGGATTCAGCAGCACATCAAAAAGCTTATCCACCATGATCAAGTGGGCTTCATCCCTGGGATGCAAGGCTGGTTCAACATTCGCAAATCAATAAACGTAATCCAGCATATAAACAGAACCAAAGTCAAGAACCACATGATTATCTCAATAGATGCAGAAAAGGCTTTTGACAAAATTCAACAGCCCTTCATGCTAAAAACGCTCAATAAATTCGGTATTGATGGAACGTACCTCAAAATAATAAGAGCTATTTATGACAAACCCACAGCTAATATCATACTGAATGGGCAAAAACTGGAAAAATTCCCTTTGAAAACTGGCACAAGACAGGGATGCCCTCTCCCACCACTCCTATTCAACATAGTGTTGGAAGTTCTGGCTAGGGCAATCAGGCAAGAGAAAGAAATCAAGGGTATTCAGTTAGGAAAAGAAGAAGTCAAATTGTTCCTGTTTGCAGATGACATGATTGTATATTTAGAAAACCCCATCGTCTCAGCCCAAAATCTCCTTAAGCTGATAAGCAACTTCAGCAAAGTCTCAGGATACAAAATTAATGTGCAAAAATCACAAGCATTCTTATACACCAGTAACAGACAAGCAGAGAGCCAATTCAGGAATGAACTTCCATTCACAATTGCTTCAAAGAGAATAAAATACCTAGGAATCCAACTTACAAGGGATGTAAAGGATCTCTTCAAGGAGAACTACAAACCACTGCTCAGTGAAATAAAAGAGGACACAAACAAATGGAAGAACATACCATGCTCATGGATAGGAAGAATCAATATCGTGAAAATGGCCATACTGCCCAAGGTTATTTATAGATTCAATGCCATCCCCATCAAGCTACCAATGAGTTTCTTCACAGAATTGGAAAAAACTGCTTTAAAGTTCATATGGAACCAAAAAAGAGCCCGCATTGCCAAGACAATCCTAAGTCAAAAGGACAAAGCTGGAGGTGTCACGCTACCTGACTTCAAACTATACTGCAAGGCTACAGTAACCAAAACAGCATGGTACTGGTACCAAAACAGAGCTATAGACCAATGGAATAGAACAGAGTCCTCAGAAATAATACCACACATCTACAGCCATCTGATCTTTGACAAACCTGAGAGAAACAAGAAATGGGGAAAGGATTCCCTATTTAATAAATGGTGCTGGGAAAATTGGCTAGCCATAAGTAGAAAGCTGAAACTGGATCCTTTCCTTACCCCTTATATGAAGATTAATTCAAGATGGATTAGAGACTTAAATGTTAGACCTAATACCATAAAAACCCTAGAAGAAAATCTAGGTAGTACCATTCAGGACATAGGCATGGGCAAGGACTTCATGTCTAAAACACCAAAAGCAACAGCAGCAAAAGCCAAAATTGACAAATGGGATCTAATTAAACTAAAGAGCTTCTGCACAGCAAAAGAAACTACCATCAGAGTGAACAGGCAACCTACAGAATGGGAGAAAATTTTTGCAATCTACTCATCTGACAAAGGGCTAATATCCAGAATCTACAAAGAACTCAAACAAATATACAAGAAAAAAACAAACAACCCCATCAAAAAGTGGGCAAAGGATATGAACAGACATTTCTCAAAAGAAGACATTCATACAGCCAACAGACACATGAAAAAATGCTCATCATCACTCGCCATCAGAGAAATGCAAATCAAAACCACAGTGAGATACCATCTCACACCAGTTAGAATGGCAATCATTAAGAAGTCAGGAAACAACAGTTGTTGGAGAGGATGTGGAGAAATAGGAACACTTTTACACTGTTGGTGGGATTATAAACTAGTTCAACCATTATGGAAAACAGTATGGCAATTCCTCAAGGATCTAGAACTAGATGTACCATATGACCCAGCCATCCCACTACTGGGTATATACCCAAAGGATTATAAATTATTCTACTACAAAGACACATGCACACGTATGTTTATTGCAGCACTATTCACGATAGCAAAGACTTGGAATCAACCCAAATGTCCATCTGTGACAGACTGGATTAAGAAAATGTGGCACATATACACCATGGAATACTATGCAGCCATAAAAAAGGATGAGTTTGCATCCTTTGTAGGGACATGGATGCAGCTGGAAACCATCATTCTTAGCAAACTATCACAAGAAGAGAAAACCAAACACCGCATGTTCTCACTCATAGGTGGGAACTGAACAATGAGATCACTTGGACTCGGGAAGGGGAACATCACACACTGGGGCCTATCATGGGGAGGGGGGAGGGGGGAAGGATTGCATTGGGGAGTTATACATGATATAAATGATGAATTGATGGGTGCTGACGAGTTGATGGGTGCAGCACACCAACATGGCACAAATATACATATGTAACAAACCTGCACGTTATGCACATGTACCCTAGAACTTAAAGTATAATAATAAAAAAAAATTTGTCTCCTCTAGCTATTTTGAAATATATAATAAATTATTAACTATAATACAGTATGATATAATAATATATAGTATTGTATCAATACTATATATTATTAACTGTAATTTTCCTACTGTATCATCAAATACACAAACTTATTCCTTCTAACTGTACTTTTGTACCCATTAACAAGTATGTACATATTTAAATGTGGTTTTAAATTTTTTTTTTTTTTTTTGAGACGGAGTCTCACTCTGTTGCCCAGGCTGGAGTGCAGCAGCGCAATCTCGGCTCACTGCAAACTCTGCCTCCCAGGTTCATGCCATTCTCCTGCCTCAGCTTCCTGTGTAGCTGGGACTAGAGGCGCCCGCCACCACGCCCGGCTAATTTTTTGTATTTTTTAGTAGAGACGGAGTTTCACCATGTTAGCCAGGATGGTCTCGATCTCTTGACCTCGTGATCCACCCGTCTCGGCCTCCTAAAGTGCTGGGATTACAGGCATGAGCCACCACGCCTGGCCTGGTTTTAAATATTTAAATGTGGAACCACATTTACACGCCACCATCACATCATCACAATTAAAGTTATCATTTCTAAAGGCTTTCCTAGGTGCCAGCCACTGAGCAAAGTACCAACGACCACATTTACTTTTCCATTCTTGCCTTCTACTCATTCGTAACCCATTGCACTCTAACCTTCACCTTCCCCCGTCCCTGAGATTGCTCTTTCAGGAGCAAGCCTCGCACAGTAGAAAGCAGCTGGGCTTTGGCCTAACATCTACGTAGGGTGAAGGACAGAATCCCACATAGGGTGAAGGACTGTCTTCTAAGAAAAGTAAATGGCTGCTGGAGAGCCACAGAACAGCATTTACTCTAGAGACAGTGATGAAGGCAGCTAACAGGACAACCAAAAGGATGAAAAAGAAGTTACGCTCTTGGAGAGAATGAGTAGGTCAGGGAGAAAAGTTCCAAATCAAAGTTACAACGAACATGAGAAAATACACCTTCAGGAATGATAGTCAGCAGTTCCATAAAACAGTAGAACTCACAAGTGAGGAAGTGGAAATAATGACTCAGGAAACATGCTTACAACCATCACAGAAATAAAGGAGTGAATCACTTCCTTGAAATGAGAATGGTGTGGCAGGCATTGGTACACTGCCCGCCCACCCCTTTTCCTTTCTCATTGCTAATACAGCTCCATTTTTTTTTTTTCTGGGCCTAGTATTGGGGAGTGAATTAAGCCTTGGAAATCCTGTTCCCTTTTGTCTGTGGTTGGTTGAAATGTCATATAACACAAGCCTGGGCATGAAAGGTAAGGAGCTTTTGAAAGAAAGAGACGTTCCCGAAATAAAGAAAAAAGAAATGTGAAGAGAGTTGAATCGTTGTCCTCTTTTATACCCCAGTTTGAATTTGGTCACAGGAGTTTTTGAAGCCTAGAGTTGAGGCAGCATCTTGTGTGTGTAAAGAAACAAATGCAAGGCTGAAAATCCAAAATGCTCAAGATGGCAGAGGTGAAAAAGGAGAGATTCTGGGAGCTTGAAGATATTTTTGGGTTCACCTTCTCTCACAAACAAACACTACAACTACCTAGCTACAAACTTGTTGTTCAAATAGATGATAGATGGAGAGGAGGAATGGAAAGTTGGTTGGATGTCTTTGCTTACTTAGGAAACGGTTGGGTATTTGCTGTTTGGCAAAAGCATTGTAACTAAAACAGTGGGTTATTAAGAAGAGTCAGATATTTTAAAGATGAAAAATATCGAAAGAAAAATAAAATCATTGAAACAGAAATACAAATATGTAGTGTAAAATTCAAATGTGGTTAACAAGCACAGTGTGGAATGTGTTAGTCCCTTGTAAATAACTTCCAAATAAAATAATTATCAATAGTTTGGCACATAAGTCTTTTTTTCTTCTTTTCTAGATATAATTATTGACTTTTAATTTCTTATAAGCATTGTTACATACTATTCATAAGGTTTTACAGATTCCTTTTTCAATTGTCTTTGTATAAACTGTCATTCTTTTTAATGACTGTGATATTCTATAGCACAGAGCAAGTTACTACATCCTTCAGAGACGGCAACTGGCAGTAGCTGAACTAAAAACTAAAAATGTCAAATATTTGCATCCCTAGCGATTATCCCATAAAATATCCCCCAAATAATGCAAAAATGTGTGTAGTCTAGAATATTTATTGTGGCTTTGTGTGTACTAAAACAACAACAATAAAAACAGATGATAAGACCCAAATATGACACTGTTTTAGTTCTTGATCACATCTTTTGATTGTGTTAGTATTTTCCAGAATGCAACATACAAGGGCCTACTTTCTGTGTTAATATTCTCCAGAATGCAACAACTAGTATTGTCTACTTTTAAACTTTTTTTTTTTGATGAGCATTCTGCTCTGGCAGTTGCTGAATATTTTTGTCACTTCAGTGACTAATTGTTTTCATCAAAAGAGTGAAATGGAGGACTGAATCACCTATACGTCATTGTTTTTGTATTCTGTGGTTATTAATGGACTAATGGACTATACGGTTTTAATGAATAGATCATAAATGCAGAGACAGGAAAAGATACCAGTTTGTTTTTTTTTTCCCCAAGAGTGATATGCCTTAATTACACTTAACTCCTCAGGTTATTAGCTGCATAACTACCTGTGGAAGAACTTATAATCGCTCTCGCGTGAAACTAATGAATTTGCTTTTACAGATTGAATATCATTTTATCATTTACTTTAGACACAAGAAAATACTGGCTTTTCTGTGAACACGATGATAATATCATGTCATTTATTCAAATATTAGAGAACCTGTCACATTTATTCCATAAATACTTATTGTGTGTTTATCATGTGCCAGGCACTATTCTACGTTGCTGGGGTTACAGTAGTGAACAGAAAAATCCCCGTTTTGGGATAGGGAACTGTTCCTACTGTCACAGGAAGTAAATGAAAATTCTATGTGGATTGCCCTAGTTGAAACTTATGGGAAAATGTT
The DNA here is from genome assembly GCF_007565055.1 of Rhinopithecus roxellana. Taxonomy (NCBI): domain Eukaryota; kingdom Metazoa; phylum Chordata; class Mammalia; order Primates; family Cercopithecidae; genus Rhinopithecus; species Rhinopithecus roxellana. The sequence continues at coordinate 127,231,156 of NC_044561.1, read as the reverse complement.
GATGTATGTCATTAAGGTGGACATGACTAAATGGCTTATACTTCTATTGAATCAAGCCTTCTTTTACAAATAATTGATAATAATCAGTGGTAAAATCAAAATTCACAATGATTATTTGACTACTGAATTTGAAATTTAGAAACATTTCTGTAGTAATAAGCTAGTAATTTTTTTTTTTTTGAGATGGAGTCTCACTCTGTCACCCAGGCTGGAGTGCAGTGGCCGGATCTCGGCTCACTGCAAGTTCCGCCTCCCGGGTTGACACCATTCTCCTGCCTCAGCCTCCCGAATAGCTGGGACTACAGGCGCCCGCCACCTCGCCCGGCTAGTTTTTTTGTATTTTTTTAGTAGAGACGGGGTTTCACCATTTTAGCCAGGATGGTCTCGATCTCCTGACCTGGTGATCTGCCCGTCTCGGCCTCCCAAAGTGCTGGGATTACAGGCTTGAGCCACCGCGCCCGGCCTTAAGCTGGTATTTTAAACTTCAGATGGGAGAACTTGTAGTGGGATAATATGAAAATTTATTTAAAATATACTTGTTATCTGTTATCTTTTGCTGCATAAACAACCTGCCCCAAATCTTTTGGCTTAAAACAGCATTTTTTTGCTACTCACTCTTCAGTGGGCTAACAACTAGGGCTGGGATTAGCTGGAATGGTTCTCTGTTCCACACAGTGTTGGCTCGACTCTTTCAGGCATTTGCATTCTGTTAGCAGGTCAGCTGGGTCTGCCTGCTCCCACATGACCTCATTCATGTCTGGCAGTTGGCTGGGGCTTCTCCATTCTCATCTATATTGTCTCTACTAGAGTTTCTCTTGCACATGTTCACATAGCAACAGCATTGGAAAGCTGAGACCAGAACCTGTGGGGCTTTTCGGGGGCCTAGGCTCGAAGTTAGATTGTCATATTCTCTCGGTTCAAGAGAATGGAGAATAGACACCACATCTCTGTTTTTTTTTTTCTTTACGCTTCAAATGAGTCCTTTAATTTGTATATAAAAGTCATTTCTTCATGCAATATATGAATGTTTAACAATTACACTCTAATTTAGTTGCCTTGTTTACTGATAGGCATTTCCACATTTGCATTTTTGCCATAACTTCTTAAAACATTTTACTTCAATAGGTTTTTGGGGAGCAGGTGGTGTTTGGTTACATGAGTAACTTATTTAGTGGTGATTTCTGAGATGTTGGTGCACACATCACCTGAGCAGTGTATACTTTACCAATGTGTAATCTTTTATCCCTCATCCCCTCCCACCATTTCCCCCGAGTGCCCAAAGTTCATTTTATGATTCTTGTGCCTTTGCATCCTCATAGCTTAGCTCCTACTTAGGATTGAGAACATACAATGTTTGGTTTTCCATTCCTGAGTTGCTTCACTTAGAATAATGTTCCCCAGCTCCATCCAGGTTGCTGCAAATGCCATTATTTCACTTCTTTTTATGGCTGAGTAGTATTCTATGGTGTGTGTGTGTGTGTGTGTGTATATATATATATATATCTGTCTATATCTATCTATCTCACATTTTCCTTATCCACTCATAGATAGCTGGGTATTTGGGCTGGTTCATATTTTTGCAGAGAAATAGGCTCCATATCTCAATGAAAGAACTGCAAAGAAATGTGTGGTGTTTTATAATCTGCCACATTGTATGTTATTCTGTTGTATAATATAAACTGGTAGAAACTAAATATAAAATAGCACCTAACTTTGATGATTCTTTGGTCATAATTTGGTATGGTTAGATTTGTTTGAAAGCCAAATTAGAGTTCTACTTAGATGTCCCCATCATGGAACAGGGAATAAATTCTCCATTCTCTTCATAGCCAGTTAAGTGCAACTTATCATTTCTAATAAACGATACTCTTACTTCCCAGATGAGTTCTGCTAGTCTGTTCTTGTCAGAAAGACACATGAGCAGTAGCTCACCAGGTGGCTAGGTTAATTTTTAATTGTCATGTTTATTCCAGTGAAAAATAGATTTGCCTGATGAGCTGAGAAAAATGAAGGAGATGCGGAAATGGTGGGTTGAATTCTCACCGTATCCAATTTACTGTCTTGGAAGATACACAATTGCTGTGTTGACGAGGGTTTGGGAAACAGATATCCTGGTGGTGGGAATGTAAGTTGGCAGGTCCATTTTGATTTCTATGACATTCAGTCATATAACATTTTTAAAATAAGCCTCACTTGTTTCTTCTTATTGGGCATACTTAGGGATCATTTACCCAAATATGTTCCAGACAGTGCTAGTTCTAGTAGAAGTAAATGGGTGGCTCCAATCAAAGGTTTTCTTGGCTAAACTAGTCTGGGAAATACATCATATTTTGGTCTTTCTTTGAGAGTCACACAATCGAAGCATTTTAAAGGCTCTGGGAGGCTGAGCAGTGGAGCAGACTATCTAACTATGCATCACAAAGCATATTAAGCTTTACCAAGCTGAAGAGCAGAGTCTTCTCCCTTCACACTTCTGATATACTCATTCATACAAAGCAGCACAACTATTCACTTCCTATGACCAATTCCCTAAACACCAACATAGGAAATAGCTGCAGAAGGAATTTATACATCAAAATAACAATCAGACTAGAAGACCTCTGTTAGCCTATGATTCTGTTTCCTTAGCCCAAGCTAGAATTTCCAAATATTTTCCCCTTTGTCATTTACCTTTCAAGGCACACATTTTTGTCATATGCTTTGGTGATCGAATTGTTATAGTTCGTAAGTTCTAAGACAGTATAAACTAGTATTTGTGTTGAAGGTTTCTTGCTCCCAGAGTAAATATTGAAGTGAATTCATTATAGTTGGGCCATTCAACTATGGCGACAGTATTTAGCTGTCCCCATTGAGTTCTGCTGCATCTGCTTGTAGTTAAGTAGTTAATATGGTTGTAAATAAAGAGTGCTTGAGCTGGGTAATTTGTCACCTAGTTAGGCATTTGAAAATACTAATTACAAAAATCTAATGGCAGTGTCCAGTGATGGGATATTTAAAGGGAAACCCTATTAAGCAGTGGCTGGGTAGGTTTAGAACCTTCTGGGTTTTTCTGTTACAGTTTTGGGAGATCAATGGCCTAGGAACACCTGACTACTATGAGCCACGTTTGCTTGTGTGAATGCAAAGAGAGCTATTTTCTGTGGGGCCTTGGGCAAAGGGGAAGGGAGTGCTGCTTCTAATAGCTCAGATTGCTCATGTCTTCAGGATGGACCAAGGAAACAAAAGCATTTTAAGGTACATTGTTATACTGTGGCACCTCAACCCTGAAGATCTCTTGCCCAAATGGTAATGCAGCTGATTGTCCCTTGGGGCAATATCAAACTCTGAACTTCAGTGGTATACTGTGCCAAGTTGTTTTCTTTTTTTATTTTATTTTTATTTATTTATTTTTATTATACTTTAAGTTGTAGGGTACATGTGCACAACGTGCAGGTTTGTTACATATGTATACATGTGCCATGTTGGTGTGCTGCACCCATTAACTCGTCATTTACATTAGATATATCTCCTAATGCTATCCCACCCCCTCCCCCCACCCCATGACAGGCCCCCGGTGTTTGATGTTCCCCTTTCTGTGTCCGAGTGTTCTCACTGTTCAATTCCCACCTATGAGTGAGAACATGCAGTAGTGTTTGGTTTTCTGTTCTTGCGATAGTTTGCTGAGAATGATGGTTTCCAGCTGCATCCATGTGCCTACAAAGGACATGAACTCATCCTTTTTTATGGCTGCATAGTATTCCATGATGTATATATGCCACATTTTCTTAATCCAGTCTGTCATTGATGGACGTTTGGGTTGGTTCCAAGTCTTTGCTGTTGTCAACAGTGCCGCAGTAAACATACGTGTGCATGTGTCTTTATAGCAGCATGATTTATAATCCTTTGGGTATATCCCCAGTAATGGGATGGCTGGGTCAAATGGTATTTCTAGTTCTAGATCCTTGAGGAATCACCACACTGTCTAACACAATGGTTGAACTAGTTTACAGTCCCCCCAACAGTGTAAAAGTGTTCCTATTTCTCCACATCCTCTCCAGCACCTGTTGTTTCCTGACTTTTTAATGATCACCATTCTAACTGGTGTGAGATGGTATCTCATTGTGGTTTCGATTTGTATTTCTCTGGTGGCTAGTGATGATGAGCTTTTTTTCATGTGTCTGTTGGCTGCATAAATGTCTTCTTTTGAGAAGTGTCTGTTCATATCCTTTGTCCACTTTTTGATGGGATTGTTTTTTTCTTGTAAATTTGTTTGAGTTCTTTGTAGATTCTGGATATTGGCCCTTTGTGAGGTGAGTAGATTCCAAAAATTTTCTCCCATTCTGTAGGTTGCCTGTTCACTGTGATGGTAGTTTCTTTTGCTGTGCAGAAGCTCTTTAGTTTAATTAGATCCCATTTGTCAATCTTGGCTTTTGTTGCCATTGCTTTTGGTGTTTTAGACATGAAGTCCTTGCCCATGCCTATGTCCTGAATGGTATTGCCTAGTTGTTTTCATTTAAAGATGTTAAAAGGAAAAACTGAAAGGCAGAAGTTAAACTTGGGAGTTTTGTCTGGAGCAAAATATGTCAGTAAGAATTGTCAATTGGAAATTTGCTGCTATCAGTATTTGGGCCAAAAATATTTATGAAATTGCCAATTACACACAGTTTCTCCATCACCAAAACTACACTTCCTTTTTACCCCAATCTGGGGCATAGAGTTATAGCCCAGAGTGTTGGTCAGTCAGTCTCTGAATTAACACAGCAACATTAACTGGTACCTATTGAGACCTTACGTTGCATTAACATGTGCTAGAAAGACAGTGTTAGAAATCAAGGATGTTTCCACCATAACTGAGCTCTTCCCTCTAAATAGTCACTTCCTTGTTTTTACTTTTCTTATTTAGAGAGACAGTATATAGCAACATGATCAATAGTATAAATAACATTGTGAAAAACTCTGAAATTCAGTGGGTGTCCTGACTATCCAACCAGGCTAGCTTTGCCTTTGTTTGTCATGGTCTAGTCTATTTCACAGCTCTTTAAGAAGGCTGATAGAAATGCAAATAATTCCTGTCCATAGAACAGCAAATTGAGTTTGGAAAAATGGAATTGATTATTGCTCTGTGGATATTGACTGCTTTCGCTAGTTCTGCAATCATTTGTAAATTCACTGCTGCTTTCCTTATCTGACTATAGAGATTCCTTTTGAACCATGTCAAAACTAGTCTTTCTCTCATTAGGTAATAAGTTAAATAATTTTTTTGACATTTTATCTTTTATTTGTGTGTCATGATTATGTCCTCTTATAAAAGTTATCCTTGAATGCTAGCATATACTCTCAAGTCTAGTTGCCTGGGGTCAAAGTCAGTTGCCTGGCTCTGCCACTTACTTGAAGGGACTTAGTTACTTTGCTCCAGTCTACCTAAATCTGAGCCTTTGTTCACAGCCTTGTTTTGTAGAATGAGAATAACTGTAGTATTGTCAGAGGCATTTGAACCAGAGCTACTCCATCTTGAATAGGGTGCTGCGTAAAATAAGGCTGAGACTTACTGGGGCTATATTCCCAGGAGGTTAGGTGTTTCAGTCACAGGAGGAGGTAGGAGGTTGGCACAAGATACAGGTCATAAAGACCCTGCTGATAAGAAGGGGAACATCACACACTGGGGCCTATCACAGGGAGGGGGGAGAGGGAGGGGGGAGGGATTGCATTGGGAGTTATACCTGATGTAAATGACGAGTTGATGGGTGCTGACGAGTTGATGGGTGCAGCACACCAACATCGCACAAGTATACATATGTAACAAACCTGCACGTTATGCACATGTACCCTAGAACTTAAAGTATAATAAAAAAAAAAAAAAAAACAAAAAAACCACAGAATGTGGTAAAGAGGCAGGCCAAAACCCACCAAAACCAAGATAGCGATGAAAGTGACCTCTGGTCACCCTCACTGCTCATTATATGCTAATTATAATGCATTAGGATGCTAAAAGACACTCCTAGCAGCGCCATGACAGTTTACAGATGCCATGGCAATGTCCAGAAATTACCCTATATGGTCGAAAAAGAAAAAGAACTCTCAGTTCTGGGGGAAATCCGTACCCCTTTCCTGGAAAACTTAAGAATAATCCACCCCTTATTTAGCATATAACCAAGAAATGACTACAAGTACACTCAGTCAAGCAGCCTATGTAGCCATTCTTTATTCCTTGACTTTCGTAATAAACTTGCTTTCACTTTACTCTATGGATTTGCCCTGAATTCTTTCTTGCTTGAGGTTCAAGAACCCTCTCTTGGGGTCTTGGATCGGGACCCCTTTCTGGTAACAGTATCTAACTATTTGAGTTGTTGTGTGGATTAAAAGACATACTATGTGTTAAGTACCAGTACCTAGTAAGCACTGAAAAATAAGTGCTATCATTATTAATTATCGATATTTATGGAGCAGCAGCTGTTTGACATCAGGGAGGGAACAAAATACACATGGCCTCTGGATTCATGGAACCTGCATCCTGGTGACTACGCTGAGAAGCTAGCCACTTGCAAAGCAATTTGAAACACTACTACAAGAAAAAGCAGTCATGCCCCTCCATTGCATAAGTTGCTATCTTGCAAAGAAGTGCTTAGTGCGAGCATTACATTTAGATTTTTTACTGTCTTCCCTATAAATTTATTTGCAAGTTAATACCCAATCATGAGCTACTTGAATTAAATTATTGTAAGTTTTAATCTCATTCTACCCAATGTGTTTGATAAGAGGGTGGCTCTTCCTAAAAACCAAGATTAACTATGTCCCCTTGGGAAAACGTAATTAAACTGTGAAAGACACAGGCCAGAGGCACTCCAAAGCCTCACTGTTCAGAATGTGGCACAGGCTCAGCAGCAGCAGCAACAGCAGCAGCAGCAGCAGCAGGGAGCTTGTTAAAATGCAGGTGCTGTCTCAGGCTTCCTGAATGAGAATCTGCATTTTAATATGATCTCCAGGTGATTTGGATGCACATAAAAGTTTTTAAAGTATTTCTCTGGAAATTCTGACTCCCTCTCTTCACCTAACCCACAGATGTATCTCTAGCTGGATGAGTTGTGTGCTTTAGGCATCAACCAGCCTCACCACTCAGTACTGTGAATTTGTAAGTATTGGTTCTATTGCAATCTCCTTGAGAAGTGGGTCTCCTTTTCATTAATTTACCCGTAGCAATTAGTATTGTAGCACATAGCACATTGTAAACCCTCTCTAAATACTGGTTGACTGGCTGAATGGATCTGAATTTCCCAGCATCATTAGCTCTATACAACTTAGCATTGAGCTGGCTTTTTCCAACAAGGCAAACAAGTTCTCATGAAGCTATTCAAAGACACACAGAGAGAAGGTTCTAACACATGGGCCTGATGAATTATGTGTTTTTGATGACTCATTAGAGAAAGAGGGAGAGGGGAAGCCAAGGGTTACTGTGTTCTAGGAGGTAGCATTGTGTAATGATAAACACACACATTTTGATGCCTCCAAGTCTAGGCTCAAATCCTGGTTCTGTTCCCTACCAGCTTTATAGCATTGTGTCAAATTTCTCTGAGCCTCAGTTTCCTCATCTCTCAAGTGGGAAATATAATAAGCTTATGCCTTAGCTTGGATTTCCCCGAAAGCAAATTCTGAGACAGGGATTTGGGTGAAGGTAGTTTATGGGGGCAGGGAGGAATGGAGGATCCTTGGTATTGAGAATGAAGTAGTGGGAAGAGTAAACAAAGGACTGAGAAAAGTCATAAGCATTTTGATCAAGAACATACTAAGAAACATAGGGAATGCCTCCCAGAATTGTTCATTAGAAGGATGGGAGGCAGGTCCCCCGTTGGTTGAGGGGTGTCCTCAACAGTATTAATTCCTTCACAATGGCTTGTCCCAGGTGAGCCTGTTCTCAGGAGGCAGAAGCAGAAACTGGGGTGCTTGAGGTGAGCCTGAGACTGAACAAAGCTGGCTTCTGTAGCTGCAGATGAACTCAGAGGCCACAGCATCATCTATGTCTGTTACAGCTTTCCATGAGGATCCAGTGAAACCACATTTGCAAAGCCAGGTAGAACAAGTGCTCGAGAAATGTCAGGAGTATCACCCACTCAGTGCTGCTTTGGGAGCTTCAGTTTCACTCCTCACTTTGGAGAAGTGCAAACAATTCTGTTGACACTTTCCCGTCCTTGCATTCTCTCTCCTTCCCCTTCTTCTCACTTTATATACACTCAAATAAGAATACATTTTGTTTGGATGGCAATAAGCAGCAAATCTAATCAGATTTGGGAGATGTGGTCAAAGCTCGGAGAATAAACAGTTATACAGTCATACAGATCCTCTCCCATTCTGTTTCTGTTTCCAACCTGCCATTTTTTACCTCACTGCAAAGAGAAAATGGAATTGATGGAGATATAGGACAAATATGTGCATATGTGTCTATACATACACACAAATATATCTATACATATTTACATTGGTACCCAGTAAGAGTGAAAACTCTAAATGGTTGTTGTCAGGGACAATGTGTGTTTTCCCAGATATTGTTCTGTGAGTTGAAACTGACTTTGCTATTATAAATGCATCACTATAATTGCCCTGATTTAGCCTCGCAGTTATGACTCCTGCTCAGAGCCAAATGTCTCCCAGCCAAGACCCAGTGAGCTTGCCAAATTGTTTTACCTCTTTTATTGTCAGAACTCATCGCCCCTCCTCACATTGTTGTGCTTTTCTATAATATTTTAGGTATATTAACCATAAATCCTGGAATTGTTTATCTACCAAAAATTGAAGTCAGGAAGTCATGGAATAGTCATTTATCATGGGCTTTGGCTCAGTGACTTGAAACTAAAAGTAGAAGAAAAACAAAAGCACTGATTGTGTAGAGGTGGCCAAATGCCTGGAGGTTAAGCGAAATGAAATTAAAGAAAAAAGAAGTCCTCTCTGATCCTTAGCAGAAAGTATTCACTTTCTGAAAGAAGCTTTTTCTGTATTGAGACTTCTATTTGGAAATGTATATTATAGATTTTTTTTTTGCCTGTTAACCTGCTAAGTGTTCATTTAAAAATCAAGACAATGTTTGATAATAAAACCATTGCTTTTTCTGATAGAGGTACTTCAATTATGAGGATTTTATAACTGTGTTCTAATACTAAGTATTCAATGCTTAGTAGTGGGGTTGCTATACTATTGGGTGAGATATCAACCTGGTGTATTGATAGACTTATTTCTACACAGAAAGGGACTTTTTGAGAATGAAGCCAATACAAGCAAAACAAAGCCTAGATGTTGATGACACTTGATGTTCCTGGATACAACCATGCCTGAAGCTAGATTTCCGTCTGCATGAGCTAATATAGTCCAGCTTTTACTTAACTCATTTTGAGCCATATTTCTATAACTTGCCCCCAAAAGTCCTTATTAATACATTTGTCCAACATGTCAACTGCTTTTATCATTTTTAAGACATAAGTTATCTAACTCAGCCTGAAATGTAAAATCTCAAAGAAAAGAGTGTTGAATATGTGCTGCTGAAAAGTGTGCTTCCATCATTAAAAAAAATCCACCTGACATTTCAATTTAAATAATACACTTACAGCTTTCATTAATATTTAAAATAGCATTGTATGTTTTGTAAGATTAAAAGTAATACAAGCAGAATCAGGGTTATTATTTAACAGGACAGGTGACTTTGTTTATTTAATATTATAATAAATGTTATGAAATATTGAGATAAGAACATTTAACATGAGATCTACCTGCTTAGGGAATTTTTAAGTTTACAATACACTATTGTTGGCTATGGGACAGTGTTGTAGAGTATTTCTCTAGAACTTTCCCATCTTAATTAACTGAAAGTTTGTGCCCAACTTTCCCACTTCCCTCTTCTCCAAGTCCCCGGCATGCCTCATTCTAGTCTTTAATTCTGTGAATTTGTAGTTGTAAAACACACTAAAAAGTTATCACGGGGATTTTAATGTTCTAGAGTCTATACCAACATCTGCTGCATGTCTAGGTATTTCTGAAGTCATCTCTAAAAAGGTAAAACTTGGAAATAATCCTATTTCAGCAGAGTAATTTATATCTTGAAGACGTTTTAATAAAGCAGACAAGTGGGATCAAGTTATCAAAATGTACTTGGCATATTTTATTGATCATTTTTTCCCCAGTTTAAAAACTGAAAAGAGGGAAGCCCAGATGTTTGTAAACAACATCTCATGTGACCCATCTGCATACATAAGCTACCTTCTTGTAGCTTCCACACATTTGATCTAGTTATGCATTTTCCATACTTCACCAAGGGCCTTTAGTAAAGAGAAGGAGAGGTTTGGAGTGTGTAATCACAAGTGTGGATAATGAGAAGTGATTAATAGAAGTAGGTAGGCAAAATGCATCTTCTGTAAAAGGGATGTGGAGCTGTTGCAGAGTTGTTCTCTAGTTCACACCTTAACAAATAGCAGTTTAGAGATTGCTTGTGGGGGTTGTTGGTGTGTTAGGTTATAGGATTAGCTATGTTGTTGTGGCGATTTGCTTAATGGCAACAACTGGATGTTGAAATTGGGTGGTAGTTTGAATGTTTGTTTGGTAGCACATGATTCTATTGTTTATGCTTTTAAATGATGATGTTTTAGAAAGGCAAAATCCTGACCCCCATGCAAATACAAAAGGAAGATGTGTCAAATATTTTCTTTCATTTATTAATTGATAAGGGAATCAATAAGATATTACAACTGGTGCAAAGGAGAATCCAAAGAACAGACACATACATAGCTTGTCAAATGCTGAAATGAATTTCCTTAATAAATACAAAACTAGTCAATATCCACAGGACAATAATCAATGGCATGCCACCAAATATAATTGGCATTTCTGTGGACAACAGTCATTTCCATTCCTCTTAGTTTTTGGCTCAAAGACAATGAAACATGGAGATAACCTTGATGTATGAGCTAGACAGGGAATCTACTAATCTTAATTTTGTTCCTAATTTAAAATCTTTCCCATTTCTTCATAATGTCTCAGCACAAGATGTTTCTTTTATGGGAAATTTTGTCTTGCTATCATGTTTAGAATAAAATCCCAACTCCTTAGCATGACCACAGAAACTTTACAATGCGGTTTTTCCTGTCTTCCTGATCTTATATCTAACATCTTCCCACTTCTTTCCCTGCCACTTCCTTCTCACTTTTTTCCCCTTTGCCTTGAATGTCAGAAACCTCCCGGAGTTGAGCATCTGGTGTATTAGTCCATTCTTACGCTGCTATAAGGACATACCTGAGACTGAGTAATTTATAAAGGAAAGAGGTGTAATCGACTCACAGTTCAGCATGGCTGGAGAGGCCTCAGGAAACTTACAATCATGGCAGAAGGGGAAGCAAACATGTCCTTCTTCACAGGGTGGCAGGAAGGAGAAGAATGAGAGACAACTGAAGGGGGAAGCTCCTTATAAAACCCTCAGATCTCATGAAATCTTACTTGGCCTCTCAAGAATAGCGTATGAAAAACTACCCCCATGATTCAATTACCTCCCACCAGGTCTCTCCCATGACACATGAGGATTTTGGGAACTACAATTCAAGATGAGATTTGGGTGAGGACCCAGCCAAACTATATCATCTGGATATGCTATCTTCTTCAACTGGAAAACTCTGGCTCTGTATTTATAGGTTTCAGTTCAAATCCCACCTTCTCAGAGACATCTTTTTCTGACTATCCAATCAAAACTATTTATCTGTGTCAGTCTCTCTCATACTACCCTTCTTGATCCTCTTCATAACACCTATTATTCCAAGCAACCTTGTGTAATTTTACAAATTACATGGTATATACTGTACACCCCTTCCCCTACCATAAGCTCAATGAGGACAGTGAATTTGTCTTATTCACTGCTGTGTCCCTGGTTTCTAGGACAGTGTCTAGCACTTGGAAGCTACTGTATAACTATTTGTATGTTTAAAACTGTATTTATTCTTTGGAAATTTATTTGTGCAGTACTGTCTTAGTTATGAAAACTTTAGGCAACTCTACCTGTTGCAGATGTAACCCCCAGCCCCCAAGTCTCTGTGGCTTAATGCAATAAAAGTTTATGTCTTGTTTAGGTAAGAGTCCAGGAAAGGTGTCCTGGTTGGGTGGCTTTTGTCTAAAGTCCTGGATTCATGGATCCAGTTTCCTTACATCCTGCTTTCACACCATTTGCAACACCTGGCTTCCAAGGTTGCTTGGTTCATCTGGAATGAGTCAAAGAAGGGAAGATGTATGGGAATGTTTATGGGCAGGCTGGGAAGTGGTATACATCACTCCTTTCATATTCCATTGTCTGGAATTCAGTTATGTAGCCATGCCTATCTACAAAAAAGAGAGAGAGAACTCTGCTCCAGCCCTGTACCCGGAAAGTGAAGAAAATGTGCTGGGCGTTGTGTGGAAACAGGGACATAGCTGTGAGCAAATGAATATTTTCAAAGTTAGAGCTTTTGTGAGTATAGGATAAGTTGTTCTGGACAGTAATGTTTATAAAAAAATTTAAGGTTTTAAATATTTTATTGTAAAAAATCAAAGAAGATGTGAAACAAGGGATTACAAGTTAATATTTAGAAATAATATTTTCAAGCCAAGCCTAAACAAGGGATTTGAAAAGAAGAAAGTATAGCAGAGGGAATTTGAAAGCAGAAATATGTTAGATAAAGCAGCTCTTGGCTCTAAAAGCCGAAATGAAATATTATATTTTCCAGAAGATACTTCAGGTATAAAGTTGAACTTTGTGACCTGAAATAACTGAATGATATTCTTTCTTGTTTGTAGACACTCAACACCATAATAATAGTTGAATCTAATAAAATGCAAATACTCATTTTAACTTGAGTCGATTGATTTTATAGATACAATTGTTACTAGATTTTCCTCTGAGGATGATGACATAATTGAATTGCTCCTTTTAATCCTTTTTCTTAACATCTCTTTAGATAGAAATAAGAATTTTGCCAATAGGAACGTATTAACTGGATTAATTTCCAGTTCTGTGGGACATTTTTTTCTCTATAAGAAAATACATCTCTCCAGTCAGTATAGATCTACTATGACAAATTAGCGTTGTCCTTTGTTCACAGCTCACGGTAAGAGAAATGTAAGCAGGTATTAGCCACCCCCTGCTCTTCCAATGGAGTGTAATTTTAACGTCTTGCAATTTGAAGACTTAAAAAGAAATCACAACAAGGCAAATCATTCCTTTCAAAATCCAGTAATAGAATTTGCCATGAAGGTCAAAATTATCTAGGAAAGAGAGAGCTAATTCATGTGTGTAAAGCAGAAGTGGGCCGTAGGTTAATACTTAGGTTTAGTGAAATATTGACTTTTGGCTTCTATGTTTTTACAGATTATTAAATACATCATCCTAGAGAATGATTTGCTTTACTCTCACCATGCTTATGAAGGAACACAACAACCAAGCCAAGCCTAACTTTCCAGTATCAATCTATTCTATAGACTTTGTTTTGGCTGTCTTAAAATGTTTGAAAAACAATCTTCTTAAAGATTGTGATTACACCCTGTTGGGACTGTAACTATTTTGTAGTCAGCAATAAGAATTTTGCCTACATCAAATAGGGAGTCATGGCATGTGCCCTCTCTTCTAAGACACTTACAGTGTGTTAGTTATCTATTGCTACCTAACAAATTACTCCAAAACAGTGGCTGAAAACAACAGTTATTATGTCACATGGTTTCTTAAGTCAAAAATTCCAGAGCAACTTAGATGGGTGTCTCTGGCTGAGGTCTGCCTTGAAGGCCCAGTCCAGACATCATTGGGGCTGCAATCATTTGAAGGCACAATGGGGTTGGAGGATTCATTTCCAAGAAGGGTCCCTCTCATGGTGCGGCTTGTTGCCAGGAGGCCTCAGCTCCTCAACATGAGAACCCTTCCATGGGCTGCTTAAGGATCCTCATGTTATTCCATGTGGCTTTCCCCAGTGGGAGTGATCCATGAGGGTGAAATGGTACCTGCAGTTTTACTTATGACAAACTTCGGAAGCCATACTCTGTCTTTTTACAATATCCTAGTCAGCCCTATTCAATGTGACAGGTTGTGACGTATGAGAAGGTGGGGATCGTTGAAACCATTTTGGAGTTTGGCTATCACAATAAATTTATTGTGAAATAAATTAGAAGACATATCACAATTTTGAGGGTCTTTAAGTTGGTAAATGACCAAAAAAAAAAAAAAAAAAACATGTGCAACTTAGCAGAAATATGGTATTTTGCTATTTAAGAGCAAACTGGTAATCATGAGATAAACTTTTGATTGACCTTGAAATGCACTAACTCATAGGCTTAATAGAAACAATTATTTGTTCTATGTAATTAATACATTGGCTCAAAAAAAAAAAAAAAAAAAAAAAAACAAGTATCTATTTCTGGCAGGGAGAATAAAGCAGGAAACAATCACACTATAGTTTTCCCTGAAATGCATTGGCAAATGTGTACCTTTCTGTATGCTTAGTTGGTGAACATTCAAGAAGCTATTTGACTTTTTCGAGAGATGGTAGACTCCTGCTAGAGTCTGGTTCTCAGCTATGTTGTTTGTTAGTGTATTATCTTAAAAGCTTCCTACATTTAACTTTTGAAACCCATTTTATGAAGCATTTAAATGTGAAGTTTGTTGAATTATCTGCAAGTAATATGGTTATTTTATACATGGAACCAGTAGGTCCAAATAAGATAAAAAAGGTGTGATTACTCATGGACCATTAATTTTTTCATTTGCTATTGTAGTAAATCCTCTAGTTTACCTGGTATTAGATTAATTAAACCTAGAGTCATAAGACTTTCTTTCAAGATTAATTAAACCTAGAGTCATAAGACTTTCTTTCAAACTAACTGTGAACTTGGACCAGTCACTTAAAAACCTCTCCAAGTCTGAATTTCCTCTTATATAATGTTCATTCATTTATGTGCACATCGCGGGTATTTGTTGGTACCGATGTGTCTTATACTATCCTAGAAGTTGGAAATGCAGTGATGAACAAGCGAGAGGGTTCCTTCTCACATGCCCTTACATTTTAGTGGGGGGCATAACATAATCACATAGCTATACCACAAAGCAGTTGATATGTGCTAGGAGGAAATATTATCAGGGTCATGGGGAGAGAAATTTCAGATGAGAAGTTAGGGAAAGCTGCTCTGTTGAGAACAGACCTCTGAAGGAAATAAGGCACAGGGTCATGCAGAAACCTGGAGGAAGGGTTTAAGGCAATATGTTGGAAAGTGTCTGATATGTTTTAGGAACAGAAGGACTACCGTGTAGTTCAAACCCAAAGAGCTATGAGAAGGGAAGTAGGAAGGTTGTTGAGATGATGAGGCCTTCTGTGTTTCACCATAAGGATTTTGGACTTCATCTGACAGACCAAGGAAGCCACTGTAGGATTCTGAGGAGAAAAGTGACACCATCTGACTTAGGTTTTAAAGGTATTAAAACCTAATACCTTTGGGTGAAAAGGCTGCTGTGTGGCTGCTGGGTGAAAAATGAGTGATAAGGAATCAAATAGGGATGAATTCAGTCATCGAATGGAGCAACACTTGCATTAGCTGAGGAGAAAGGCAAAAGCGATTGTGTGGGTATTGCTAGTGGGCAGAGTCGGAGAGAAATGGTTGCAGTCTGGATACCTTTTGAAGGTACTACCTGTTCATCTTCTAGATTTGTGAAGACCATTAAATAAGATAACGTATGTAAGAACACTTTGTGTGTGTCCTATCCTGTTAAGAAGAGCCATCTCATATGCATATTTATTTAGCTGCTGACTTAATTTCTTCATAATGCTCATTTATCCCTTAACAAAAATTTTGCAAACTATTTATGTGTATTAGTCTTATTAAAATGAATGTGCAAACCAGGTTGACAAGCAGGTAACCTAGACTTTTCCACCCCTCCCCTATTTACCCAAGAGATTTGGTAGTTGCCTTAAAGGCAGAATGTTATAAATACTGAGATATCTATAGTTTCTTCTCTTTCTTTGGGCATAAAAATTACTAAATGAGGAAGAAGGTTGCATTTTATAAGAGATTTGTGGGACAATTTAGGGTGGTTGTTTTGTGTGTTGTTGTCTAACATTATCTAAAATAAATATAAACCATTCATGTAAGTTTAAATTTTGCAGCAGGCACATCATAAAACATAAAAAAACAGGTAAAATCAATTTTTATGATCTATTGTATTTAACCCAGCGTATTAGTCAGCATTCCGATAGAGAGAGAACTGATAGGATATGTATATACAGTAGTCCCTCAGTATCTATGGGGGACTGGTTCTAGGACACCCTCTCAAATACCAAAATTTGCAGACATACAAGTTCCTTATATAAAATGGTAGAGCAATTGCATATAACCTATGCACACCCTCCTGTGTATTTTAAATCATCTCCAGATTACTCATAATTTAAATGCTATGTAAATAGTTGTTATACTGTTTTTTAAATTTGCATTATTTTTATTGTTGTATTGGGGGGGTTAATTTCTTTGAAATATTGTTGTTTTGTAGTTGGTCAAATCAGAGGATGTGGAACCTGCAGGTACAGAGGACCCACTGAACGTATATGTGTAGACACAGATATAGATATAGACATACACATAGACACAGACCTGTAGACATAGACATAGACACAGACACACATGCAGATATAGACACAGACACAGACACACACATACAGATATAGATATAGACACAGACACACACATGCAGGTAGAGACGTAGACACAGACACACACATGCAGATAGAGACACAGACACAGACACACACATGCAGATATAGATATAGACACAGACACACACATGCAGATAGAGACACAGACACAGACATACAGATAGAGACATAGACACAGACACACACATGCAGATAGAGACATAGATGCAGACACACACATACAGATATAGACGTAGACACACACACGAATCCAGACATGTAGACATAGACACAGATATAGATACAGACATAGATATAGCTGTAGACACAGATGCAGACATATAGATATAGACAGACATGGATATAGACATAGACATGTAGATATAGACACAGACACAGGTGTATTGATATAGACACAGACATATATAGACATAGATCTAGATATACGAGAGGGAGTTTATTAGGAGAGTTGGTTCACAGGATTATGGAGACTGAGAAGACTCATGACAATCCAGCTGCATTCTGGAGCCCCTGGGATACTGAGAGCATGGCTTAGTTCAAGTCCAAAAGCCTCCGAATCAGGGAAACCGATGACATAATCCTTAGTCTGAAACTGAATGTTTCAAGACCTAGCGGGGTGCTGGCACAAATCCTTGGGTACCCAGGACAGGGGGCCTGGAGTACTAATGGCCAAGGGTGGGAGGAAGAAAGAGTACCAGTTCTGAAGGAGAGATAGAAAAGAAATCCTTTCCTTTCCTTTTTTATTCTATCCTGGCCTCCAGCCCATGGTGTGGTACCCACCCACACTGAGGGAGATCTTCCCCAATCAGTGCATTGACTCAGGCACCAGTCTCCTCTGGAAACTTCCTCACAGGCACACCCAGACATAAGGCTCTACCAGCTCTCTAGGTATTCCTTCATTCAGTCAAGTTGACACCTAAAATTAACCATCACATGCAATATATTCAAAGTATTATAATTTCAGCATGCAGTCAATACAAAAGTTATTGCTGAGATAGTTCACATATTTTTGGTATTAAGCCTTTTGAGTCCAGTTTGTATTTCACACTTATAGCACATCTGCCTGCCTTGTCTCCAACCTCAACAAGTGGTCGTAAGCATGCAAACATTCTTTGCCCTTGCTCATCTAGGAAGAGCTCATTCCTTCTGGATTTTTTACTTTTAGATTTCTTTGTGTCCACATTTCTTTGGGCTTTAAATAGAAGTAAGATTTTCCCCCTCTTTGTTTTTTCAATGATTTCTTATTGATTGGTATGAAAGTCTTCCCTGTCTTTCTCTGTTTGTTCTTGATTTCAGCTTATTTGTCTGAAAGTAATAGAAATTCCTTCAAATTAGCTTAGGAAAAAATAAGTGAAATTGTAGAAACACCCAAATGTCCCAGACTTTAAGGGAAGTGGTAAGTGATGCCTTCAGGAGAACAAGAACCAGGAACCAAAAAGCCATCAGGAAGCAGAGAAGAAGCTCTTTTTTTTTTCTTTTTAGATGGAATGTCACTCTTGTTGCCCAGGCTGGAGTGCAGTGGTGATCTTGGCTCACTGCAACCTCCGCCTCCTCACTGCAACCTCCGCCTCCGGGTTCAAGCGATTCTCCTGCCTCAGCCTCCCGAGTTGCTGGGATTACAAGTGCCCACCATCATGCCTGGCTAATTTTTGTATTTTTAGTAGAGATGGGGTTTCACCATGTTGACCAGGCTGGCCTCGAACTCCTGACTTCAGGTGATCCACCCGCCTCAGCCTCTCGAAGTGCTAGGATTACAGGCATGAGCCACCACGCCCAGCAGGAAGGTCTGTTTCATTATTCTTGCTCTGGGGCTCAGGTGTCTGGGCCTGAGCACACATTTGTGCTTCACTTTTTTTCTTCTCTTTTCAGTTTTCTCTGCTTCTTTTTACATAAATAAAATTGACCACTCTTGTCATGGCACAATATCATTTCTCAGCTCTTTTCTCTTCAATTGATCAACATGTCAATGTCCTATTCCACACTCCTAGGAAGGAGAATCTGCTCAGCACAGCTTTGATGAAGGGTCCACTCTTAGTCCAATCAACTCTTGCCATGGGCCAGGGTCTTTCCATATAAGCATGGCTGTTTATATGGTGTTTATATAAACATGGTTACTCACTCCTGTGCCTAGACAGGTCTTCTCAGAGAGAGGGGATCTGACATGTGCTCTCCGGATATTCGAAAAGGTGATTTAAAAATAGAACTCTCTAACTCACTTTACTCTAACCTCACTTATACCCACCAAAAAGAGCCTTAGTATAAAGTATTATTGGACATTATTATTGCAGGTCATATTGGTATATACTTATGAAATATCTGACATCCATTAGCATACATATTAAATGTCAATCTTATTCTCAGAAACTAATTTAGAACTAACCATCTTTTTTTTTCTTTTTTTGAAAACTAGTTTTCCAAAACTAATTTGGAAGTGTCTAACCAGCTATTGTAACTGAGAGCCCCATTTTCCTAAAAGTTATCTTTACCTTTTCTCTTTTTCCCTGTGTGTTCACCTCTTACTTTTCACTCTTTAAGAATGCAATTATAACCGTTACCCTCTCTCCACCAGGCACTTCCTGCACGGCAAGCTTATCTAACTATATGTTTGCTTAGAAATTGTCAGGACCAAATGTTGAACCAAACGTTGAACCAAACCAGGCACCCTCTGGGATTCTCTCCCACCATGAGATTGACAATGGTCAATGTATAGCCCAACTTTACCAAAGATGGTGCCAGACAGACCATCTAAGGGGTAAGACATTGAAGCAAGTTATGTGGACCCCATACCTCCTCATTCTCTCTCCTGCATGCCACTCATGCCAGGTGCCCCCATCTACCTTTTTTTTTGAGATAGGGTCTCGCTCTGTCACCCAGGAGCGCAGTGGTGCAATCATGGCTCACTGCAGCCTGGAACTCCTGGGCTCGAGTGATCCTTCCACCTCAGCCTCCTGAGTAGCTGGGACTACAAGTGTGTCACCACAGTGGGCTAATTTTTTGTATTTGTTGTAGAGATAGTTTTTTTTTTTTTTTTTTTTTGCCATGTTGCCTAGGCTGGTCTTGAACTTCTGGACTCAAGCAATCCACCCACCTCTACCTTCCAAAGTGCTGGGATTATGGGCATGAGCCACCATGCCCAGCCCCAATTGTCCTCTTTAAAGCCCCTGCTTTCTGCCCCAAAAGCTGAAGTGGTTCCCTTAGAGGCAGAAGCCTGTACGGTTTCCCCTCAGCTAAGCTCTGGAGTAGAGCTTGTCTAATTTCTACCAAACTTCACTCTTGTTAGCTGGACTTGGCAAGCAGCAAGAAGCCAGACCCTGCATTTGGTTATACTATCTTCTCCAATAGCAAATTAGCAAATTACAAATCTCACTGAATAATCAGAAAGTAATTCTCATTTATTGCCTAATGGTTAGATAATTAAACACAAGTAGCAGTAGTCTTCTCCTGTGTGCACTCACTGAAGTTTTTTTCACTGATTAATGTAAAAAAATTTAAGATCTATATTCAATTATTATTATGGACATCTTACTAGGGTCCTGAGGGCAGAAAACAGAGTACATATGGATGGTAAAATGGAAGTAAAGTGAGCGAATGATATTCCTTCATAGTCTTTATTGAGTTTTAAGTTTGGGAGGCCCATTGAATAATTTGTTGATAAAGAAGTTTGCCTAGATGTGGCTCTCACTGTTAGCCAATCCAATGGCACTATACATAGGGATGAGATACTAGGTCTTGTCTTCTCAATGATATCAACATAAATTACTCACCTGTTTATCTTTTCTCAAAATATTTAGGCAATATTGAGTCTATTGGGGGAGTAACTAGCTTAATGGCTCCCTAATAAACTTCCATTTGAGAAGGAAGAGATTTATGCCTACCCATGTTAGCAGCAAAATAATGTGTCCATTCACGCAGGTCCTTCTGGGGTTGGGAAGTTTTCTTTTGGAATCTGGAATGCCCCATAAATCAACACAAGGCCTTAAGTACCGAAGTCACTACGGAATTATTGGTCAAACATAGTGTTTGAATATAATGAAACACAGGCCACATACGTGTCCATAAAAATGAAGCCCCGTAGTTCAGCAGTTATAAGCCCAGAATGCAATCTATTCAATGACAGTTTTCAAGATGAAGAGTTGTAGAACTCAACCATGTACTAAGTATATCGGATATTTAGAATTGATCTATAGTCCACCAAGGCCCTCTGATTACTTACTGATGTCAGCATCACTCATGAATTATGTGTCTGTGTGTTCCTCATGAATATAAATTCCAATCTCTCTGGTATAGTTACATGGAGTTAGATCATTTGTGTGATGACATTTCCCATGTGCTGAGGGGGAAAGGGAGACACTTTATAGTGTTTAAAAAACATGAACAGTTTTCTGGCACCAAGAAAATTATCAAGAGCCCAGAAAAACACAATGTGTTTCCCAACTCCTGCTAACATACAATATGTCAACTTAAACCCTAACAGTAATTGTATTTCAGATCATATTTGCCCTCTCTGCTTCTCACCTTCTGCATCATTTCTTGTTAAATTCAGAAAAAAATGTAGTTGTCTTAATCAAAAATAGTTTTCTGGCAGTCTTTAGTTGGAGGGCTCTAGCTTTCATGTAGATCACTTGGGCTCAAAATGAATTAGTTACTTTATCTTTTCTATTTTTTATTTTTTAAAGTGGAATTAGTAAGCATCTGTATCAGTGAGGATTTTCCAGAGAAATAGAATCAGTAGGGGGAGATAACAAATGATGGATGATTGATTGATAGATAGATAGATAGATAGATAGATAGATAGATAGATATTCATTGAATCCAAGGAATTGGTTTATATAATTAAGAAGGTTGGTGTGTTAGTCTGTTTTCACACTGCTGATGAAGACATACCTGAGACTGGATAATTTGTAAAGAAAAAGAGATTTAATGGACTTACAGTTCCACATGGCTGGGGAAGCCTCACAATAGTGGTGGAAGGCGAAAGGCACGTCTTACTTGGTGGCAGGCAAGAGAGAATGAGAACCAAGTGAAAGGGGAACCCCTTATGAAAACATCAGATCTCGTGAGACTTACTACCAAGAGAGCAGTATGGGGGAAACTGCCCCCATGACTCAATTATCTCCCACCGGGTCCCTCCTACAATATGTGGGAATTACGGGAGCTACAATTCAAGATGAGATTTGGATGGGGACACAGCTAAACCAAATCAGTGGGCAAGTCTGAAATCTGTAGGATAAGACAGAACAAGGGGAACGAGGGCAGGAGCTGATATCTTCAGTCCCGTGTCTTGAGGCAGAATTTCTTCTTCTGCAGGGAAACCTCAGTTTTGATCCAGAGGTCTTTCAACTGATTTAGATGAAATCCTCTTGGATTATCAAAGGTAGTGTCCTTTAATGTGAAGTCAACTGATTGGAGACGTTAACTCCTACAAGTACCTTCGCAGGAACACCTAGATTAGTGTTTCTAATGATAGCCTAGCTGGGTTGCCATTATCCAACTAACCATTGAAGTATCCTTTGGTTGTAAATTGTAGCACAGCTAATCAAGCTAACTTCCTCATATTGGCTAAGGCCTACTGAGGCTTCCTTTCATGCAGACCCTGTTCTGACACCTTATATGTGTTGTCTCATTCCAAGATCTCACCACTAGTAATGCCAGAGGGTGAGAATTGAAGTCAACCAGTCTGACTCCCAAGGTTGTACATCGAACTGCTATGCTATGTTGACTCCAAGTTTCTCAAAAGAAAGTTTATTCATTCAAAAGAAGACATTCATACAGCCAACAGACACATGAAAAAATGCTCCTCATCACTGGCCATCAGAGAAATGCAAATCAAAACCACAATGAGATACCATCTCACACCAGTTAGAACGGCAATCATTAAAAAGTCAGGAAACAACAGGTGTTGGAGAGGATGTGGAGAAATAGGAACACTTTTACACTGTTGGTGGGATTGTAAACTAGTTCAACCATTATGGAAAACAGTATGGCAATTCCTCAAGGATCTAGAACTAGATGTACCATATGACCCAGCCATCCCACTACTGGGTATATACCCAAAGGATTATAAATTATTCTACTACAAAGACACATGCACACGTATGTTTATTGCGGCACTATTCACAATAGCAAAGACTTGGAATCAACCCAAATGTCCATCTGTGACAGACTGGATTAAGAAAATGTGGCACATATACACCATGGAATACTATGCAGCCATAAAAAAGGATGAGTTTCCATCCTTTGTAGGGACATGGATGCAGCTGGAAACCATCATTCTTAGCAAACTGTCACAAGAACTGAAAACCAAACACCGCATGTTCTCACTCATAGGTGGGAATTGAACAATGAGATCACTTGGACTCGGGAAGGGGAACATCACACACTGGGGCCTATCATGGGGAGGGGGGAGGGGGGAGGGATTGCATTGGGAGTTATACATGATATAAATGATGAATTGAGGGGTGCTGACAAGTTGATGGGTGCAGCACACCAACATGGCACAAATATACATATGTAACAAACCTGCACGTTATGCACATGTACCCTAGAACTTAAAGTATAATAATAAAAAAAAATTCCAGAGCAAAATTAATGTCAGACTTCAAAATAAAAATATTTAATTTTCAAAATTAAAAAAAAAAGTTTATTCGACTGTATATTTGCATTGTCAATGGGGTAGCTCTAGTTTCAGGTATGGTCAGATCCAGAGCTCAGAGGATATGATTAAGACTTATGTTTCTCTATCTGCTTTGTTTTCATTCTCAGCAAGGTCATCTTTTTTTTTTTTTTTTTTTTTTTTTTTTTTTTTTTTTATTATACTTTAAGTTCTAGGGTACATGTGCATAACGTGCAGGTTTGTTACATATGTAAACTTATGCCATGTTGGTGTGCTGCACCCATCAACTCGTCAGCACCCATCAATTCATCATTTATATCATGTATAACTCCCCAATGCAATCCCTCCCTCCTCCCCCCTCCCCCCTCCCCATGATAGACCCCAGTGTGTGATGTTCCCCTTCCCGAGTCCAAGTGATCTCATTGTTCAGTTCCCACCTATGAGTGAGAACATGCGGTGTTTGGTTTTCTCTTCTTGTGATAGTTTGCTAAGAATGATGGTTTCCAGCTGCATCCATGTCCCTACAAAGGACGCAAACTCATCCTTTTTTATGGCTGCATAGTATTCCATGGTGTATATGTGCCACATTTTCTTAATCCAGTCTGTCACAGATGGACATTTGGGTTGATTCCAAGTCTTTGCTATTGTGAATAGTGCCGCAATAAACATACGTGTACATGTGTCTTTGTAGTAGACTAATTTATAATCCTTTGGGTATATACCCAGTAGTGGGATGGCTGGGTCATATGGTACATCTAGTTCTAGATCCTTGAGGAATTGCCATACTGTTTTCCATAATGGTTGAACTAGTTTACAATCCCACCAACAGTGTAAAAGTGTTCCTATTTCTCCACATCCTCTCCAACACCTGTTGTTTCCTGACTTCTTAATGATTGCCATTCTAACTGGTGTGAGATGGTATCTCATTGTGGTTTTGATTTGCATTTCTCTGATGGCCAGTGATGATGAGCATTTTTTCATGACAGCTCCAGGTTTATGTTTTCTGAGCTCCAAAACTCTGTAGGAAGGAGAGATAAGAGAACTTCCCTCTCTTGGTAGTTCAGAAAGAATTCCTCAGATGGCCTCTGAGATGCTTGCTTGGGTCATCCACTCATTCCTCAATGAATGACCAAGGTTAGGAGAATGGGATGCGCTGGTGGACCAGGCGTGGGTCCTACATCTACTTCTGAGGTGAGCAGTGGTGTACTGTCCCTGCCTGCAGCACCTTGGGTGAGTGTGGGAAAGCTGGATTGCGGTTGAAAATCGGATGTCAACATCAGAAGAGGAAATAGATGCTGAGCAGGCAAGAAAGACAGACATCCCCAGTAATTTTTGCCACTGCAGATTAAGAACATCTTCTATATGATCAACTCCAAATTTCTTACCAGGACTCAAGGAATCCTTCTCAATTCTGTCTCCAGCCGTATTTTCTGCTATTTTTTTAGTTTGCTGCCATCAGCCTGATTTCCCCCTCGTTGCTTCCTGCCATGCCACATCATCCTGCATCCCTCCCTCTTCACAGGCCACTTCTCTGCCACGAATGCTTTTCCTGGACACACCACTTTGTTTTGCAAACACTGACTTGCATTTTACCACTTATGCAAGTCTTTATCATGCTGCCATGAATTCACTGATTTGTTCCTTTATTCATTCCTTCATGAACACTTATTACATTCAGTGTCATGCAAAAATGTTGCGGATGTGGTGGGAAACCAGGCAGACCTGGCCCCTTTTCCTCATGGGGTCATCTCCTTCCATGACACTTGATGGTGAGCCTAACAAGTTTAGGATCTGTGCCTGATACACCTTTGTATCTCCAGAACTTAAAGAGTAGCCCCAAAGAAGATGTAAAGGCAAATGGGGTCCAGAGTCATACCGACCAGGTTAGCAGTCTAGTTCTGCTGTGTGAACTCGGGTGAACTGTTGAAGCTTCCTGCACTTCAATGTCTTCTTCTCTAAAATGAGAATAATGATTTCTACCTTGTTAGATGGTTTTGAATATTCAATAAGATAATGTATATAAAGTGAGCATCATTGCATTTAGCATATGATAAGCACTCAATCAAATAATAAACAGCTATTATTATAACAAATGCTCAATATACGCTTGAATGAATACTTGGCTAAATCAACCATGTAATTGTAATAATGCCACTTTTCTTGAGGTGGGGAGGAAACAGCTTTCATGGCACTGCCTTCTTTCAAAAGTGAAAGCCCTAGGTGTAAACACGAACATAAGAAACTTGAAACGTTATGATGATACTCCAATATGAAGACATTGACTCAACCCCATGAAACAGCTTCTTTAAAGAAAGGTGATCACAGCTTAGGTGAGTTTGATGGAAATTCTCACAACCAAGATTCTTTCCTTGCAATGTTTTCTGTCGTTAATGGAGTTGGGATTCACGGTTCCCTTTGAGAACAGGTAACAAAGCAAAGTTTTATATTTTCTCCCTCAAGCAATGTAGTGATTAATGGAATGTATAACTGCCTTCTCATATGATCAGCCTATTTACCCAAGGACTCAGTACAGTCCTTTTAATACTATTTTCTTTTTTTTTTTTTGTTTTTTGTTTTTGTTTTTTGTTTTTTTAATCTATATTTTATTTTATTTTATTTTATTTTTTTAATTTACTTCTCTTACTAACAATCTTGTGATGTAGGTACCATTATTTTCCTCATTTTATTTATTTATTTTCTTTTATTTTTTAATTTTTTTATTATACTTTAAGTTCTAGGGTACATGTGCATAACGTGCAGGTTTGTTACATATGTATACTTATGCCATGTTGGTGTGCTGCACCCATCAACTCGTCAGCACCCATCAATTCATCATTTATATCATGTATAACTCCCCAAGGCAATCCCTCCCCCCTCCCCCCTCCCCATGATAGGCCCCAGTGTGTGATGTTCCCCTTCCCGAGTCCAAGTGATCTCATTGTTCAGTTCCCACCTATGAGTGAGAACATGCGGTGTTTGGTTTTCTCTTCTTGTGATAGTTTGCTAAGAATGATGGTTTCCAGCTGCATCCATGTCCCTACAAAGGACGCAAACTCATCCTTTTTTCTACTAAATGATGCATGCCACCCAACATCTGGAGACTTGGCTTCAAATCTGGGCTGAAGCTACAAATAAAAGTGGACTTAATTGTCTCTATTTAGTAGATTAGCAGATTCGTAATCGGGCCAGTGCTGTTTCTGGGGGAATTTGGAATGGTGAAGGCTGAGGTACTCTTACTTAAGGTCAGAGTTTGTGAACTGAGTTGGGGAAAGTTAAAAAGAGACTTCTGCTTTTGCATGTGTACACGGAGACAAATGCAGAGACAGACACTGCAGCTGTTTGTCATAGCTAAAAAAGCAAAACGACCTAATTTTCCATCGACAGGGGAAATGAGAAGTAAACTCATTTATTCATGCAATGGATTATGCTTCAGCAGATCTACATAAATTATACGTTTATAACTAGGATAAAATGCAACAACATAATGTTGAGCAAAAGACCCCATTTGTCTACATTTTTAAAGAATCAGAAATTATATTATACATTGCTTAAGATTATATGTACACACCCTCACACACACACACATATATATATTTCAAAGTCTAGAAATATGTGTAATAGTCATCTCAGTAAAGGAGGAAGAAAAACATATGAGAAGTAATACTTAAGTCTTATTTGTAATTTATTATTTTATTTAAAAAGAAAAGATCCAGGCCGGGCACGGAGACTCACGCTTGTAATCCAGCACTTTGGGAGGCTGAGGTGGGCAGATCACTTGAGGTCAGGAGTTCAAGACCAGCCTGGCCAACATGGTCTTTACTAAATACAAAATTTAGTAAAATACAAAATACTAAATACTGTCTCTACTAAAATACAAAAATTAGCCGGGCCTGGTGGTGGGCGCCTGTAGTTCCAGCTACTCAGGAGGCTGAGGCGGAAGAATCGATTGAACCTGGGAGGCGGAGGTTGCGGTGAGCCGAGACCGGGTCATTGCACTCCAGCCTCGGTGATAGAGCGAGGCTCTGTCTCAAAGTAAATAAATAAATAAATAAATAAATAAAATCCAAAGAAAATATAAAATATTAAATTTTGGTGGTATGTATATGGTTGCAAAAGTATTTTCTGAATGATTCAAATTTTTTAATAATTAAAACCAAAAAAAGAATAGACACTTGCAAGAGAATTTTGTGAATGTCAGAAGACTAACACATACTATTATTTCAGAACTTCTGGAAGGTAGAAAATTCACTCCCAACTTGATCATAATGACAGTTATAAAATGAAAGAATCTTCTATAGATTACTGAATTTTACATGTGCCATGGAAATAATTTCTGGCCCAACAGACATTAGAAATCAGGGATAATAATAAAGAAAAACAGCTGGCATTTCTAAAATAGCTCATCTCTCCTATTTTTCAGTAGAAGGTCCTTTCTGCTAGCAGAAGTCCTTACAATTCATGGTTCTGTTGGACACCTTCATCTTTTCCACCTCTGCTTCAATCCCTGCCTGGCAAATGCTCCTCCCCTCCCCTTCCCTACTGAGTTTTGCTCTTGTTGCCCAGGCTGGGGTGCAATGGCACGATCTTGGCTCACTGCAACCTCTG
Organism: Rhinopithecus roxellana; assembly: GCF_007565055.1. NCBI lineage: Eukaryota > Metazoa > Chordata > Mammalia > Primates > Cercopithecidae > Rhinopithecus > Rhinopithecus roxellana. The sequence continues at coordinate 127,203,277 of NC_044561.1, read as the reverse complement.
CATCCCAGGTTCAAGCGATTCTCCTGCCTCAGCCTCCTGAGTAGCTGGGATTACAGGCGCCCGCCACCACGCCTGGCTAATTTTTTTTTGTATTTTTAGTAGATACGGGATTTCACCATGTTGTTCAGGTTGGTCTCAGACTCCTGACCTCAGGTGATCCACCTGCTTCGGCCTCCCAAAGTGCTGGGATTACAGGTGTGAGCCACTGCGCCTGGTTGGCAAATGAATTTCCAAGTCAAGATGTTTCATCAGAATGACTTGTCCCTCTGGAGTATTTCTTTCCTAGGATCGCAGTAAGAAAGAATGACAGACTGGGTAGTGTGATCAACAGATTAATTTTCTCACAGATCTGGAGGCTGGAAGTCTGAGATCAATGTGTCTCATTGGCTGTGAGGGTTGCTTTCTTCTGAGGCTTCTCTTCTTGGCTTTTGGATGGCTGTCTTTCCTCTGTGTTGTCACATGATCTCCCTTCTATTTGCGTCAATATCCTTATCTCCTTTTCTTATAAGGATACCAGTTCTATTGGATTAGGATTCATCCTGACAGGCTCGTTTTAACGTAATGAACTCTTTAAAGACCTTATCTCCAAATACAATTACATTCTGTGGTACTAGGGATAAGAGCTTTAACATGGTAATTTTGAAGGAACACAGTTTACTCTATAACACCAAGATTTCTAGACTAGCTTTCTTTTTATTTTCATTCTACCATCCCATCTCAAGTCATTTTATCTCCACTTCCTATTTTGCTTTTTTCCATCAAGTTTGTTTTGCTGTTCAGTTGGTTTTCTTAAAAGACTGCTTTGATTATGTAGTGATTCAGTACTTGGGTTTAAAGTTACTTCTCACTTTTAATATTATCTTCTTTATATATACATGACTTTGGGGATATTATTATGCCTTTCTATGCCCAGTTTTCTCATCTGTAACATGGAGTAATAATAGTTCCTGCATATTATGTTAGTATCTGTACCATTGATGGTTCATAAAGTGATTTTTAGGTGGAGTGTCTAAGTTTAATTTTTAAAAAACCTTCTACTGATGACAAAGGATACTTATTTTCTCTTCATAGCAGTAATTCAAAATTTTCTTTATAAATAAAACACGAGTTATTTAAAGTAACTCTGACCTTCCATCTTTTATTATTATCATGAGAATAATTTCTGAAATACTATTGTCCTTATTGCAAATGAATATATGTTTATTGTTTTAAAAATTAGGAAATGTAGAAAAGCAAAGAGAGGAGATAAAACTTATTTGCAATTTCACCTTCACAAAGTAATCAAATTTAACATTTTAGAGTGTATATTTCTGGCTTAGTTCATTTTGTGTTGTTAGAATACCATAAACTGGGTAACTTCTAAAGAATAGAAATTTATTTCTCACAGTTCTGGTGGCTGGGAAGTCTAAGATCAAGCTGCTAGCATTTGGCAGGGGCCTTTTAACTGCACCCTCACATTCAGGAGGCAGAAGGGCAAGGGAGAGTGGCTGCTGGGTTCTTACATGGCAGGAGAATAGAGAAGAGTGAATCAGTCTCACCAGCCCTTTTAGTGGTAGCATTAATCCATTGGGGAAGACAGAGCCCTCATGACCCAAACACTTCCCACTAGGCCCCACCTCCAAGCACTGTTGCATTGGCGATTAAGTTTCTAACACATGAATTTCCGGGGGACACATTCAGACCACAGCACCTTCTGATTATTCTTTCTCTCTCTCTGCCTATCATCTTTCATAAATCTTTCCAATAGTAGCATTGATATGGTTTGGCTCTGTGTCCCTACCCAAATCTCATCTTGAATTATAATCCCCACAAGTCGAGGGAGCGACCTGGTAGGATGTGATTGGATCATGGGGCTGCTTACCCCCATGCTATTGTTGTGATAGTGAGAGAGTTCTCACAAGATCTGATGGTGTTAAAAGTGGCAGTTTCCCCAGCGATCTCTGTCTCTCCTGTCACCTTACGAAGAAGGTACTTACTTCTTCATCTTCTGCCATGATTGTAAGTTTCCTGAGGCCTCCCTAGACATGCAGAACTGTGAGTCAATTAAACCTCTTTCCTTTATAAATTACCCAGTCTCAGGTGTTTCTTTACAGCAGTGTGAAAATGGACTAATACGAGCATTAATCCATTATGCTGTACAGTTAGATAGTTTGCACCCCTAAAATTCATGTCTATCAGGAACCTCAGACTTTGACCTTATTTAGAAATAGAATCTTTGTAAATGTAGTTCATCAAGATGAGGTCCTATTTGATTAAGGTCAGTTCTAATCTGATGATTGATGTCCTGAGAGGAGGAGAGGACACACAGAAAGAAACAGAGTGAAGGACACTGTGTGAAAGTGGAAGCAGAGATTGGAGTGGTGCATCTATCACACGAGGATTGCCAAGAACTGCTGGCAACCACCAGAAGCTAGGACAAAGGGATGCAACAGATTTTCCCTCAGAGCTCCAGAAGCAGCTGCATCTGCCACTGCACTGACTTCATCTCTAGCCTCCGGAGCTTTGGGAGAATACATTTCTGTTGTTTGAAGCTACTCAGTCTGTGGTAATTTTTTATAGCCTCTTTAGGAGGCTATCCATAACATAGATTTTAAAAATGAAAATGGGATTAGATTGTATAAGCCATATTCTTTTGTAGCTTATTTCTTTCACTGAAGCTATTTTAATCTCTTCTATGTCATTTAATACTCTTCTGCAATGTAGTTTTTAATGTCATAATATTTCCTTTTATGAGAGTATATTAGTTTATCTGTCTCCTATTATGATTTTAGACTCTGTTATAAAGTTTTTCTTAGAAAAATGACTTAAATGTTAGATTCTCATAAGAATTAAATATGGAAGGGACCTTGGCTATCTTGTTCCCTGCTATATTTATTAAATAGGGCTGGACATGTAGGAAAATTGTCCATCTTCTTAGACCTATTGTGTAAAGTAAAATTGAAAGGATACATGCCTTTTTGCAGCTTTGAGAATATATTGCCAAACTATGTATCAGATAATTTTTCAAGTGTGAAACTAAGGGTATAATTTTTATTTTTGTTTGCAAATGCATACAATATAACTGTAGCAATTAGATTTGTTTAATCCCAAAGCCCTGTTTTATGCAATCATTCCTTTATGAGTCTGGAAGTAGTTTGATATGCGAACCTCCTGATTTAGTTATTTTAGACCACCCATTATGTCTTCAATTATTTTGATTTTGTATCTTCTTCTCTGGGACAATCATGCCTCATACCATCCAATTAGCTCAAATTCAGAATGTGGGCACAGGAGGCAGAAATTACTCAACAACTTGACGCTTGTTTAGATTTGAGTCATACTTATATTTTAAAAGTAATAATTACAGATTATGATTCAATGAATATTTCTGTATGTTATCAGAAATATTAGTAAGAGAAGCATGAAAATGTGTAATCATAAGGATGACTTCATTGCCAACTGTCGGAAGTTATTTTCAATGATTTTTTTCCCCCAAATAGCAGATGGCTTAATTTCCTCAACTAGCTTCTGGGGAAAAACATATATTTAAATAATAATAATAAGAAACAGAAAATTCAGTTCATCCTTGTAACGTAACAACAAGAAGGTCTTAGCAGTGCTTATATTTCTTTTTACTAAATTATCAGATTAAAGAGAATAAAACCTAATCAGCAAAATCGAAGCCTGGCAAGTTATAGAAATTGAAGAAAATAAGGGAAGACAAAAGGAAAAAAAGAGAGAAAGGGAGTAAGAAGAGAAGTGAGGAGGAAGGGAGAGAAGAAAGGAAAGAAGAAAGGAAGGATAGAGGGCAGTATAAATAGCAACTCCCCTTTCTAAGAAAAATATTTTAAATTAAACTCAAGTGCACTGCTGCTTCCTGTCTTTTAGCAGTCAAGTACTGTTAGGAGAAGTTCTGCATTACAAGGATATGACTTTGATCAAGATTTTATCAAATAAATTAATTGAATTTTAAACAAATACCATCTTTTGAAATATTGCAATCATCAATGACATTGAAAAGGAGACTGAAATCGAACCTTATCTGGTTCCTGTTTTGTGACAGGTGCTATGTTCACTATTGTGTTTAGTCTTCACAGCAACCTGGTAAGCTAGATGCTTATCTCTGTTTTTAGCATATGGAAGATTAATTCAGAGGTTGAAAATATTTTGTTTAAGGTCAAGTAAAATATGGAAGCAGTTTTAAAAGCAAGTTACCCCTGACTCCAAATCTCCTGCTACTTCTGCTCTTCTAGGAGGGTTGTCCTGGAACGGAGACTTAAATGCATGCCAAGGGAGCGTGAGCAAGGAGGGTGAGCAGGCTATGAAGGATGGGTGCAGTTGGAGAGGGTGCAGTGAAAGAGCGTAGTAGAAGATCAACTCAGTGAACCAGCCAAGGTAGGATCACCTAAACTCACATAGGCAATGGGGGACTTTGTTCCATTCTGAGTAACACAGAAAGCAATTGCTGGAGTTTCAGCAGAGAAATGATATGATCTGTCTTAGGTTTAAAATACCTGTTGTTCAGAGAATGGGTTGTAGAAGTTTAACAGTAGAAATGGGAAGGCCATTTAGAAATGTATTACAATAATCCAGGATCTGAGCAAAACATGATGGTGCTTTAGACCAAGACAGTAGCAATACACATGAGAGCTATGGATAGATTCTGAACATTTCTTGAAAGTGCAGCCAAGATAATTTCTTTGTAGGCTGACTATGGGGTGCAAGAGAATGTGAGAATGAAGAATGTAATGTAAGGAATAAGAAAGACAGTCAGGTTATGACTCTGGTTCATTGTTATTTTATATACAGGACAATTTCTTTGCCCTAAAAATCTCAGGCCATCAGAAGACAGTTATGATAGAAGAAGTGTTGGAACTCAGCTTCAGGGCTATATGAAGGATTTTTTTTATTTTACTTGCGCTTCTTTTTTTTTTTGCTTTTTAATATATTTTTTGATATCAGACTCCTAGTATATGAAGGGTTTTGTGTTAGACATGTCCTAAGGAGCAGACGGAGAGCAAGCCAATCTTCTAGCCTGTTTATGATTTCAGCACCAAAGAACAATTTGTTACCATTTATTTCTATTGCCAAGACCTGAGAAGGTTGGACAGGTGCTATAGAAATCATATTTTTCATCAATGCATTATTCTTTATGATCATATATCTATAAGCTATTCTTTCTCTCATGGCAGATGTTGTGAATGTGTGGGATTGTATGGATGAGGAGGAGGTCTTTTTAGAATAAGAATCATTTGTTTATGATCAAATTTGAAGTAGAGTGTTATTATATTTCCTAAGGCTCTCATTTAAATTTGAAGGTGAAGAAAACTCAATTTTGCTATTATAATTGGTGAATATTTTTCCAGACTAAAATTCAACATCTTTTTTGAAACTATCCTCTTTTGGAAGACCCTTTAACCCAATAAAATCATTTCCTCTAGGCAAAGAATGTGGATGGAGAAGAACCAGCGGGTTGGTTCCATAGCACCCTTTAGTAGATAGAAGAAATTACTGATTACATTTCCTTGTATCTGAAGTAAACTATAGAACAAAATCTTGAAATGAGTTCTGATTTGGAGGACTCTGATTGATCCTGAAAGCTTCAGTAGTTATTTTGGAGAAAGAAGATGTAGAACATTTCTAAAGCAAGGAAGAGGGGTGGATGCAGGCAAATAATTTCTCCAAATCAGAGAGAGGTGGCAAGAAAATTAGGGTAATTTTAAAAGGAAGAGCTTAGAGAGTAAGGAACCTGTTCAGAAGGGAAAATGAGGCTTTACCACCTGGGTGCATGGATCCAAGTGGGCGAATATAGCAAAGGATCATATTGGTTATCATGCAGAACTGAGTCATACCCTGGAGGTTATTGAAGGAAAATCTTAATGCCTGCTCTCATGGACCCACTAATTCTGGTGGGTCTTCACTTTTACACCTGCAAACACTTTGCTCATTGACTACTTTCCGGGAGGACAAAAGTTTCTGCTTCGATACTTTGGTTGGTCTGATTTGATTACCTCATGTGGATACCTCAGGATACCCAATACCCTTGAGCAAAGAATTTAGGGTTGGATCTGTGCAAACCTAGGGAGACAATGATGGTAAAGCCGCCACCCCAGGACTGCCTGCATGGAGGGACAAATGTGAAACTGAACCAGCTTGGGACCATCCTGGAGCTATGACAGTTGTTAATCACTGCCTTGCTCATTCTTTTTGGTGATGTGACTAAGGAACAATTCTCTCTCAAGCACAAATTGGCCAGGAAATAAGAGAAAATGTCCACATAGAATGGACATTCCTGAGATTTGCAGAAACTAGAAAACTGAACCACAAGAGACTGATAGGGTCACCAGGTCATGGAGCTTATGATATGGTGAGACAGTCATGCTCAGCTTAACAACAGGGATTCATTCTGAGAAATGCACTGTTAGGCAGTTTCAACATTGTGGGAGCATCATAGAGTGCACTTACAGCAGCCTAGATGGCATAGGCTATGCACACTTAGGCTTTAAGGTGTAGCTTATTACCCCTAGATTACAAACCTTCACAGTATGTTATTGTACTGAATATTGTAGGCAATTGTAAGACAATGGTAAGTGTTTGTGTATCTTAACATAGAAAAAGTACAGTCAAATATGGCCAAAATGATAAAAAATGGTACACCTGTGCAAGGCACTCATGAATGGTGCTTGCAGGGCTGGAAGTTGCTCTCGTGAGTCAGTGGGTGAGTGGTGAGTACATGTGAGGGCCTAGGACATTACTATGCACAACTATAGACTTTATAAACTCTGTATACTTAGGCTATACTAATATGCAAAAACAATTAAGCTTAGCTTACTGTAACTTTTTACTGTATAAACTTTTTAAATTTGTAACTTTTTGATTTTTGTAATAACACTTAGCTTAAAACACTAGCATATTGTACAGCTGTACAAAAGTATATCTTTTTTATATCCTTATTTTATAAGCTTTTTTCTATTTTTAAAATTATATATTTTTTATTTTTAAACTTTTCTATTTTAAAAATAGAAAAAATATATATTTTTTTATTTTTAAACTTTTCTATTAAAACCTAAGACACAAACACACACATTAGACTAGGACTACACAGGGTCAAGATCATCAACATTACTGTCTTCAGCTTCCACATCTTGTCCCACTAGAAGGTCTTTAAGGGCAATAACTTGTATAGAGCTGTCATCTCCTAGGATAACAGTGTCTTCTTCTAGAATACCTCCTGAAGAACACATTTTACAGGTAACTTTGTAAAAATAAGTAGAATGAATACACTCTACTTATATAGGATTGAAAGAAGAGAAACAAATTAGATGAGCACACATTCATCTTGGCTTTGTTTCTGGGAGCACGTTCTTGATAATGGACCATGGACTGTTCCAAACAGTGGACAGTAGTTCTATTGAGTTGAAGAGGCAGAGAATGGAATTTGATATTGAGGTAGCTTTAGTATTTGGGCTAGAGTAGTAGCAAGTTAGAAGCTGGGGAATATGTAGTGAAGGAAAGGGGTAAGTTAGGTATCAGAGCCAGTCCTGTGAAGTTAGAGATTGGGGTGCTCGTGCAACTAGATTGGAAGCACTTTGCTGATCACTTCATGTACTCAGTTGAGACCCCTAAAGGCCACAGGTTAGAAGCAAGGGATATAGCTTATGGCAAAGGAAAAATTCAAATTATACCTATTCTAGCAAGGCATAAAGTCAAACCTGATAGGATTAAGAACTGGTAATTTAACTGCCTACCAGAATCAACACCTTTTTATTTTTTTTAAACGAATGACTATATAAACCAGACTCCCTACAATGTATCATTTCATAATGACCAGCATACAATCCAAAATTTCTAGACACGTAAAAATGTCACCTATAATCTAGAGCAAGGATCAGCAAAAAATGGCCTGATAGCCAAAGTTATCTGCCACCTGTTTTAGTGCTAATGTCTTATTGGAACACAGACCATTTGTTTACAATTAAATTTGTAACAATTTAATTAAGATTAAAGCTTAGTAACCAATAAAACTTTGGCCATTTTTCATCTATGGCTATTTTTGTGCTATAGTGGCAGAGTTGAGTAGTTGTGACAGAGCCTGTAAGCCCACAAAACTGAAAATATTTACTATCTAACCCTCTACAAAAAAAGTTTATCAATACTTTATCTACAGTAAAAGTGGGCAATTGAAATATACTCCAAGATGGTCCAGATTTTGGAATTTGTAGATAACAATTTTAAAGAAACTATTTTTAATACACTCAATATTTTTTTTTTTTTTTTTTTTTTTTTTTTTTTTTTTTTTTTTTTGAGACGGAGTCTTGCTCTGCCACCCAGGCTGGAGTGCAGTGGCCGGATCTCAGCTCACTGCAAGCTCCGCCTCCCGGGTTTACGCCATTCTCCTGCCTCAGCCTCCCGAGTAGCTGGGACTACAGGCGCCCGCCTCGTCGCCCGGCTAGTTTTTTGTATTTTTAAGTAGAGACGGGGTTTCACCGTGTTAGCCAGGATGGTCTCGATCTCCTGACCTCGTGATCTGCCCGTCTCGGCCTCCCAAAGTGCTGGGATTACAGGCTTGAGCCACCGCGCCCGGCCACACTCAATATTTTTTTAAAAAAGGATAAACATAGTGAACATATGAGAAAACTTAGTACAGAAAATAAACTATACAAATGGATATTCTAGAAATTAGAAGTAAAATAATTACAATATCTAAAATGAAAAAATCACTGAATAAACATAACTAGAGATGAGGTGCTACAGAATGAGTTAATAAACTTGAATTTGATTAAATAGAAATTATCTAAGCTGAAGAACAGAGAAAAAAATTGAACGACTCAGTGTCTTTTAAGATGGCACCAAATGGTTTTTAATAAGCACAACTGAAGTCCTATAAGGACAGGAGAGACAGAAGGGGACAGAAAATTATTTGAAGATATTCAAGTTTTGAACATTTTAAAATTGTGTTGAAAACAGCAGCCCACTGATTCAAGACTTTCAGTAAATACCAAACAAGATAAGTATAAAACATATACAAACCCCTAAGCACCTCATAGTAACACTGATAAAAATGTAAAGTCAAAGGTGAAGAAACAAAATCTTAACAGTCACAGAAAAAGGCAATTCATGTATCAGAGAACATGATACAAATGATGACTGACTTTTTATCAGAAACAATAAATAGAGGACTTTTTTAAGTTCTGAGAGAGAGAGAGAGAGAGACAGAGACAGACTATAAATACAATTTTCTAGTCCACAAAAATATTTTTAAAAATAATGGTAAAATAAAAATACTTCTAGATTTTAAAATGGACGTTCATTGCAAGAAATGTTAAAGAAAGTTCTTCTGGCTGAAAGGAAATGATATCTCTGGGAATGAATAAAAATATCTACAAATAATGTATGGATAAATATAAAAATCTAACTTTATTTTCAAAATTTCATTTATTTCTACTATTTAAATTAAAATATAGCTTACAAATATGAAGAAGTGAAATATGAGGCAATAATCGCCTAAATAATGGAGGTGGCAAATGATGTTACATCAATATATTGTAAGTTTCTTACATTTTGCATGAAGACTAACTATCACGGCTAATGATAAGTTTATGATAACTGAAAAATACATATTGTTATACTTAAGGAAACCATTAAAAACATATCAATCAGGGAGAGCTCAAAAGCAAATAGAGGAAATAAAATAGAGTGATAAAATAAATGAGTGAACACATGGGTAAAAATTATTCAGTTAACCCAAATGAAAACAGGGAAAAGAAAACAGGTACAAAGAGTAGATGAAACAAGTAGAAACAAATAGCAAAATTGTGGACTTATCAAAACCATATCAATAATTACATCAAATGTAAAAGCTAAATGGTCTATTTGAAAGGCATTTTCACAAAGGATTAAAAACAAATAAAAGGAGAAACCTACTATTTGCTTTCTACAAAAATACACTTTAAAAGAATATTAGAAGGCAGAAAGGAGTTAATAAAAGTAACCCTAGAATAATTTTGGATAAGTATTAAGAGCTTATATCACTCAGGTTTCTTAGTTGCAAGCAAGAGAAGTCATCATTTATTGGTTTAAATGGAAAGGAATGTACTAAAAGATGCCGGGTAGTTCACAGACACCCTCAGAGAGCCAAAGAAATAGGCGTGGAGTTTGTGCAGCCAGGCATAATGCCCCAAAGTAGTTCTTAGGTGATACAGCTATCATGGCTGCTTGGACATGGATACCACAGGTTGTACTACCAATGCCACCAGCTGTGGCCCTAGGATGCTGCTTCTAAAACCATCATCTGCTGCCTCCTGGAGAATGGATATAGTTACTACTCTCTAGTACCACTTGCCTTCCTTTTGTTACTAACACCTTCCTTGTACCACTATTTTGATTCAAAGTCTGGAGTGCATGTCTCTGAATGACAGAGCTCAGAATATGCATTCTAGCATGTCTTAGCTGCTACAGATTCTGAGAAAGTATTTGACATTTTCAGTGTCTATAATGAGAAGAGAGCTCTGACTCATCAAGTAGGCAATATTTTCCCAACAGGGAAATGGAAGCTAAAAATATATGGCGGATTCCACTAGAGATTAAAGCTTTGAGTCAGATACTCTACTACTTACTATGTAGGTTGTCTTGATAGGATGAGGTTTTTTTTAATGGTTTTCTAAGCATTGGGTTTCTATAAAATCGTAAGTTTCACATTGAGTCTGTTATGATTAAATGAGATGACAAACATTTATTACAGGATGTTGCACAGAATAGGTAGTTACATGTTATTATTACGTATAATCTAGTAGTATAATTATTATTGAAGGAGACGTCGTATCAGCAGGAAATGGAGGACTGGTTTATTAGAAGGATTATTAATTTGGTTTTGAACTCATTGAGCTTAGGATATTAAAATATATAAAAGTTAAAATATATCACACAAAGATGCTGGTTATAGCAGGCAGGGTTTCCAGACATTCAGGACTGGAGATATTAATTCTTCATTTTGTTGTAGTAGATAAATATATGGGAGGTGCTTCTGTGAAATTAAACCATGTACATTTTCCTTTTGCCTGAAAGGGCCGTATCAACAACTAAAGAGCCCCTTTACTTCCTGATTAAGATTTAGATCAAATCATAAAATGAGAATGAAGATTATACATATTTTATGCCCTGGCCTCTATAGTAGTGATTAATAATTTTTCATGCCCCGGAGACAAAGTGGAACTACTGTTTTATAGGCATGTGCAGAGAGGAAATAAAGTACCCACAGCTGTAATAGACCATGTTATTGGTCAGAGGTTCTTTAGGAGAGCCTTTTCTTAGAGAGTGGTTATTTGATTAAATCTTAGATTTATTTAGAATTGTTTCCTCAGATATTTTGTGATTGTTTTCCTCAAAGAAATAATGCTACACTGAATGGCAATTTAATTTTGGGTACAAATAAGCCACTAATTCATGTGTGATGTTGTACGTTTGGAAATAGTCTGCATTTAGGAAGGATTTTTAAGGTATTGGTAGTTATTTTTAAAATACTCCCTAAGTTAAGAAACTCTCTACAAGATTGTAACTGCAAGCTGCTCATAGAAATGTATTTCATGCCAAAATTCTGCTGATGGTGTTGATTTCAAACACAGAAGACAGAAATAATAAACTTGAATGGATAAGAGCTGTCTCTTTGAACTTGAGCTATGGGAAGCCACCGGCATCATGATCTTTTTAAAGAGTGGCTCTGGGAATTATTTCAGAAGGGCTTTTTCATGACTGTCTTGACTTCCAACCTTTCACTATACTTGCCTCATTTGTACTGTTCCTCCTGGGTTCCTCAGCAACTTCTAATGGGCCTCTTTTGATCTTGTTTCTACCCACTTAAATCCATCCTCTTCCCTGCAGCCAAGTGGGAAAAAAATCGAACACCCAAATCTCACCGTGTCACTCACTGCTTACACCTAAACAGTAATCCCTTCCTGCATAGTGATGTCACCAAAGTGTGGAAAATGTGCAGAATTTCTTTAAGTCGACACAGCATTAACTATCCTTTCGCATGATAAGAAAATGATTCCCTTTGTGGTATTTTCCTCAGGATCTTATCAGATAAATTGAAAATCTTAGTTTTGTGCTAATACGAAGTTCAACCTCCCTATGAGTTATTTATGTCCCTTTTTAACTAAATGGGAGCAATACCCATGTTCAGAGTCATTATCAAATAACAATTTTTAGCTAGAATTTAATAGTGTTATTTTTGTTTAATAACATCCCCCAAAACAGCCATGATCTTTGCTCTTGACCAGTTGGCTTGTGTTTTAACTGGAGCACTTCCATCTCTTGGTAGCTATTGCTTTGATTGTGCTTTGTCTTTAGGATTGTACTGGTTGGCCAGCGGGGTGGCTCATGCCTATAATCCCAGCACATTGGGAGGCCGAGGTGGGAGGATTGCTTGAGCCCAGGAGTTCAAGACCAGCCTGGGCAACATAGCAAGACCCCATCTCAAAAGGGAAAAAAAGGATTGTACTGGTAATGCCATGTTTCATCTCCTGTTATAATTATTCAAAGAAATGCCTCAGAATCTTAATCCCACTTGTTTAAAATTCCCATTGAAAGCCCTGCTCTTTTCTGCAGTTGATCTGGGTACGATTTTGACACACATTGAGTGCCAAAATCAATTAAAGTTCGCTCAGCTTTAATTTTTCCATCAGAATCGTGCAAGCTGAGCCAATTGAGATGTCTGTGGTGTTGGCTATTGCTTGTGCCATTAATCATTGGTCCTCTTCAATTAGGGCATGAATGAGAGGAATTTTTTCCTTACAAATTGAGGTAGATGGTCTATTGCTACGGGCTTCGGCTTCAACATTGTCTTGTTCCTTCTTAAAACAAGTTATCCCTTGTTTTAAGGGATTTCTTAAATCCCTTAAACTGCTGATTTAATGGGGGCATTGTCCTCATGAACTTTTCAAAAAGCATCAGTGAGTTCACTGTCTTTCACTCAAGCTTCATTATCAGTAAGATGATTCCTCTTACTTTAATTTTAACAGAATTCATTTTTCTCTGATAAGGGTTCTTTTAAAATGGATGTCTTACCATTCTTAGTGCCTCAAACTAGATTCTGTTTAGATATGTTATAACAAGGTGGTACAAATTTAATTTGGTGCAAAAACATTTTGAAATCCATGTGTATTCCTTCACAGTGTACATTTTCATGGCCTTTTTGAAGGCCCTTGATTTATGACAGGTTATGCTGACTTTCCATTTGGGGAATGATGTATTTTTTTAAAAACTTATTTAAGTATAAAGTGTAATCATTTACAAAAAGATATCAAGTAGGCAATGTTACAGAGAGTTTAGCGATATGGCAAAATGTGTAAAGGAAATAAAATATGAAATTTAGTACTGCATGAATATAGCAAGAGGTTGCAAAGGTAGTTTTCATATGACTGGTATTTAGAAAAAACTGAGCTATGTGGTAATGTCCAAGCTACTTTAAATTTCATTCTTGGCTGTAACCCAACATTATTGCGGCAGAGCTCCTCATTACTGCCTTCTGCCTGGCTAACATAATCCCATTTTCCCCTATACCCATTAGCCATGCCCTTTAAGGGAAACCTAGTAAATCTTGACTGGCCCAAACCAACTGTGATGTGATCCTTCTCTTTCTGGGTGTCTGGTTCAGGCAGTAGCATGTAACCCAATTCTATACAGAGGGACATAAGGGCTCATCTATTTGGGTGGTTTTTGCAAATTTAAGAAAGTTTTCCTAGTTTCCCCTGGATATAGCTATGAAAGAAAGAAATGCCTGAAACTCCAACAGTCGTTTTGAGACACAGGAATCTAAAGCCAGAGCACAATGCCAATCACCTGAAGATGTCCGGACAGAAAGATGGTAAGAAACAGTGTGCAAAGACACTTGGGACACCAAAGTATCCAGTCATGTAGCTGCCCTATCACCAAACTTCTTGTTCAATGAAATAAATTCCTTATTGTCTAATCCCATTATGTAGTTAGATTTTGTTTTTTTTTTGACTTGCAGCTGAATGTATCTCACATGATTCATGAATCTCCTGACTCTTCTTGTCTCATGACTTCCCCTCCGGAAGAACATCTACCTTTTATTCCTCCAGCGCTTTAGGATATTTTTGGCTTCTGAGTTTTTCTCATGTGGCTTGCTTTGTCTGGAATGCTATCCTCCTTCCTCTCGTTGCACATGGCTAGATCTTTAAAAACTCAACTCAGAAGCCACCTCAGAAGCCTTCCCTGGTAGAACTTAGTGAGTACCGAGTGCTCAGAGCCTTTACTGTGAGCAGTCAGTACTCACTAAGCTCTATCATTGGCTCACTTTACTCTGAGCACTCAGTACTCACCATTGTCTTCCCATACAGGGTGTGATTTTCTAGTGGTGTTCCTGTTTTTCTCTGTAGACTCTGCTACTTGAGTATAGGAATAATCTATTTAACTTGGTATCCCAAGATTCTCATTACGTCCTTGGGCAGGAAAGATTATTTGAAATATTTATCCAAAACATTTCTCCCACAGAGCAGTAGTGTGGGTAGCCACTGAAAGCTAGATACTTGAAACTGGGGTTCCAAACCTAATTCTGTTTAGCAAAGCAATACAAGCATCAGTTTCCTTAGCTGGAAAACTGCTAGAGCCATAGTATTTACCTCCTATGTATTTAAATGATACAATGATGCATGTAAATTACCCATTTCATGATAAATTTTGTCGTTATTCACAACTCATGAACTTCCCCATGAGTCTAGCTGTGTGCCCAGAGACATGATAAACAATTCTACACTTTAAAAAAAATCTCCTATTGATGCCTGTCTCTAGTTCTTGGTGAAAGAATGAGCATCTCCAGCCCATTGACACTGTATTTTAGAACCTTACACTTAGCTCAGTGCATGCCTCTTGCATTTGAGAACTATGCCTCATCTGGTATCTAGGCCACAAATGCACATTGTTTAAAGTAAAAAACAAATGTTCGTGATGGTTGATGCATAATTTAACCTTTTCATCATCTGATGTGAAGTCTAAATTAATCTAAAAGAATGATATTCATATGAGAAAAAATGTTTGACCTTTAATGATACTTTGATATCTTGACATTCTTTATTCATCCTGGAACCTTTTGCTAATTTTCAGTGACTACCTTTAATGTATGTTCAAGTGTGGTTTTGAAGTATAATTTGAAAAAGCAAGAAGCAGAGAAAAAGCCAAGGGAGAGTGGGCAGAGGGAAGTAGGAAGGGAGGAAAGGAGAAGTGGTGAAACATAAAACCTAAATCTTCATCAATAAGTGAAAGGCTGTTTGAATAAATTATAAGACATACTTACATGAAATATTATGCAAGTATTTAACGATACTTTCACCTGAAAGTATTCGGTGACATATTAAATAAGAAATGCAGGTTACAAATTAGTACATACAGGATGTGCATGTAAGCTATATACGTTCTTGTTTGTATGAGCCAAAAAAAAAAAAAAAAGTGTATGGAAGGAGAGACACAAAACTGTGTTGTAATGTTGGCTTTCTTAAGCAGGAAGGAGATAGAAATGTTTAACATTTCCCCCATATCTATACCATTTGACTTTCTGTAATAAGCACGTATTTAAAAAAAAAAATCTGTATTGAGGTATAATTCACCATAAAATTTAGCCACTAAGGTGTACAATTCAATAATTTTTAGTAAATCTACCAAGTTGTGAAACCATCACCATAATTCATTTCTAAGACATTTTATCACTTCAATAAAAAGCCTCATACCTCATTACAATTAATGCCAATTCCCACCCTCAGCCTCAAGCAACCACTAATTTACTTTCTGATTCTACAGATTTGCCTTTTCCGGACATTTCTTATAGGTGAAATCCTATAATATGTGGTCTTTTGTGTCTGGCTTCCTCCACTTAGCTTAATGTTTTTCAGGTTCATCTGCGTTGTAGCATGTATCAGTGCCACACTCCCTTTTCTGGTTGAAGCATGTTCCATTGTACGGATATAGCACAGTTGGCTTATCCATTCACCAATTAATGGATGTTTGGATAGACTTGCCAGATTAAATACAAAAATTAAATGCCCCATTTAATTTAATTTGTCCCAAATAATTTGGAACATACTTATACTAAAAAATGATTCATTGTTTATCTGAAATTTAAATGTAATCAAACATCTCATGTTTTTATTCACTAGATTTGGCATATTTGAGGTATCCACTTTTTGACTCTTATGAATAATGGTGCTGTGAACATTTGCATGCTATTGTCCGTGTAGATGAGCATGCAGTTTTGTAAATTGAAAAATAAGCTTAAAAGTTTTAAACTTTTATAAATAATAAGCTTAAAATTTTTTTAAGATTTGGCTGGGCACAGTGGTATAATTTTAATCCTTGTGAGGCCGAGGCAGAAGGAAGGATCACTTTACGTAGAGTTCAAGGCCAGCCCTGGAAACATAGTGAGACCCCCATCTCTACAAAAAACTTTTAAAAATTATATGAGTATGATGGTGTGTGCCTATAATACCAGCTACTCAGGAGGAAGATTTCTTAAGTGATGACTGTGCCTCTGCACTCCAGCCTGGAAGACAGAGTGAGACCCTGCCTCAAAAAAAAAAAAAAAAAAAAAAAAAAAAAAAAAAAAATAAATAAATAAATAAATAAATAAATAAATAAATAAAATAAAAATAATAAAAAAAATTAAACCTTTTTTTTTGAGTGGATGCCAATAGAACCAGAAGTTTACAAGTGAGAAAAACTGCTTAAGATAATGTTCATGAATCTGTTAGAGAAAATCACATAAATATTAGCCTCTGCTTTAATTATATGCCAACATTTCCTACTATGGCAGCTTTGTGCTGTCTTGCATTGTTTTATTACTTGCCGGATCGCCTATGGTTATTTAAGAGGATCATAAAACTTGGACACCAGGCATGTTTGACATCTAAATAATCTAAGTCCAGCTCATTAAAAGCTGAGATCAATAGCTTGGTGAATACTTTAACACAGATTTCTTGCCATTTCGTTCAGGAAAATTTTAGATGTTGAGAGAATGTGGTTTTCCTCTCTTGCTGTTAATATTTTTGAATAAAGTTAAACAGAGCCAGCAGATCCCCACCCCATGCTTTTGACCTCAGTCTTCTCTGGGCCTAAAACACTATTGCCCTGACAGTTGCATGGTTTAACTTTTATTTCATTCATGTCTCTGTTCAAATATCCTCTCATCACAGCAGCTTTTCATAACCACCCTTCATAGCTAGGACTGACCCATTTAGTAAATAAAATATAATATGCCTAGTTAACTTTGGATTTCACATACAGAACACATAATTTTTTCGTAAACGTATGTCCCATGCAATATTTGGCACACACTTCTACTGAGCAATTATTTGTTGTTTATGTGATATTCAGATTTAACTGGGTGTCCTTAATTTTACTGAGCATCCCTATTGATAATGCTTGGAGCAGCCAGACACCATATCGTATCATCATCTGCTTATTTATTGTATTCGTGGTCTCATCCTGAGACAGCATGGCCATATTAGTTTTGAAGGGCTACCGCAGCAAATTGCCACAAACTTGATGACTTAAAAGGGCAGACATTTATTTTGTCACAGTCTGAAGGCCAGAAATCTGAAATCAAGGTGTCAGCAGAGCCTTGTTCTGTCCAAAGACTCTAGAGGGCAATCCTTTCTGCCTCTTGCAGCTTCTGGTGGTTCCTGGTATTCTTGGATTCTGGCAACACCCCACCAGTATCTGCTTGAGTCTTCACATGGCCTTTTCCCCTGTATCTCTGTGTGTCTTTTATCTTTCTGCCGCTTATTAAGACAACTGCCATTGTATTTAGCACCCAAACTAATCCAGAATGATCTCATCTTGAGATCTTTGACATTATTCTATCTGTAAAGACCCTTTCTCCAAATAAGGTCATATTTACAGGTTTTGGGTGGATATATTTTTGGGGGGGTGCAGTATTCAACCCACTGCAGTAGCACATAGGAGTTTGGTGAATACATGTTGAATGAATGAGTTGGAAAGTCAGTGGAGGGGGGCATTTTGGGGTTCATTTCTATTCCATGACATCCACTGGGAATCTATCGTATACTGATGTTAGAACGATGCTGGGGATACATTTCTGTTTTAAGGTTTCTGAGGGATACCTGGGTGGAGATGTTCAAAAGCTAGCTAAGAAATTGAATTTAAAACTATATCATGGGCATCTACAGCGTATAGGTGACAGTTGAGGCATCCGAACCTCTGCACAGAGAGATGGGAGAAAGTTCTAGTAAGTGGGGCTAAGATGGGATCCCAGCAGGCAGTAACCACACAGGAGTAAACAGAGAGACAGAGACAATGAGCAGAGATAAATTCATGCCCTCATATTCCTTCTTCTTCTTCTTTTTTTTTGGAGATAACGTTCTTGCTTTTTTTGCCCAGGCTTGAGAGCAATGGTACAGTCATAGCTCACTTTGGCCCCAACTCCTGGACTCAAGCAATTCTCCAGCCTCAGCCTCCACGTAGCTGGGACTATACAGGCATACACCCCCACATTGAGCTAATTTTTTAAAATTTTGTGGATTGGGGTGGGGGGGGTCTCACTATATTGACCAGGCTGGTCTCGAACTTCTGGCCTCAAGCAATCCTCCCACCTCAGCCTCCCAAAGTGCTGGGATTACAGGTGTGAGCCACTGTGCCCGTCTCACACTTTTTACTTCCGTGCCATGAGCCCATAGTCTATGTTGTTGACAGAGAACAGCTCAGCAGCCAGGAGCCCTGAGCACAGAAGCCGAGAGAGGGTTTATCAAGAAGTTTTACTTCCTGCTTTGGAAAAATTATTTTGACACCTGTTCAGGCTTGAGAAACCCATAATCAAATTTTCTTGCTGCTTCTTATAAACTGGAAACCAAATGAACTTTTCAGGAGCCTAATTACTATAAGAAGGCTGTTTCTGAAATCACTGCAAAGTTCTACCAACACAGCCATAGTGCTAGGGGGAAACACAGCGTGAAATGATGTTAGAAAGATATTTCTATAATTTTTGACAAACATTTCCAAATGAATATGAGTATCATCTTTTCCAAATTAACTATTATGAAAGGCTCATCTTTCCAAGGCTGTTACCAGGGGCTCAGGGCCTGGGCAGTAGCACAAGATCTCATGCTCAGAGGACCCCATGCTGAATGCTCTATTGTCACTATTTTCCAATTATCAATAATTTTTTAAGAAAGAACTCCATCTTGTTATTTTGCACTGGGCCCCACAAACTCTATAGTTGTTCTTACTTATTTCAATGTTGAACTCTTTCAAAATTATTTTGGTATTTCTCTTAGGGAATTTTCTTTGGGCAGGGGAATGAGTTTTGTTGAATTGTTGGTATAAAAAATATAAATGTTGGAATTCGTGGGATTTTACTTCAAACCTCAGTGCTGCTGCCTACTAGCTGCCTCTGTATTTCAGCGTAAGCTTCCTCGTTTATGAAATGTGACTGATAATGTCTATCTCCTGGGATTGTTGTGAAGATTGAACGTATGTGTGGAAATACATAAAGCCCTGGGTCCTTCGGTGCCTGACACAAAGTTCCTAGATACGTGTTGTCCTCAGATATCTGTTAACGCAGGCCCACCAAATAAAGCCTCCAGTGACATGAACAGCCAACCTTTATTCAGCAAGCATTTGCTGCACGCCAGTTGAATAAGCAGGTGAGTCCCTGAACGTAGGGAGCTTTCCTTACAGTGACAGGGAAAAGACAGTAAAACAACTATGCAAATATACGAACAACAGGATTCCAGGAAATAATAAATGAGAGGGAGGAAAATGAAACGGCTTGAAAAGGTAGTACGGGCCTGGCATAGGGCTCAGGCAGAACACCTTAGTATATGAGGTTAGGGAGGACCTCTTTAAGGAGATAATTTTGAAGCAATAACCTTAGGGTGATGGAAAAAACCAATATATATTATGGAGGGAAGATTTTTCCAGGCCTGGGGAACTGGCGTGAAAGTGTTGATGTAGAAACCAGTTTGGAAAACTTGAGCATCTCTTTTTCATAATCTTTGCCAGAAAAACTGCAGCAAAACATGCTCATGCGTATAGGGGGTTGACTTAATACATGTCATCTATGGTCCCTTGCAGTGCACAATGAAGTATGCTGAGGGAAAAGATACAAAAATGAATCCATAATGGTCACATCCAGAGGAGTTGAAATATAATGGAGGAGACAAATGTATATCAATAATTCTGTGAACAAATAAAGGAGGAATTTGGGGAGCGTGAAATAAAGTATTTATTAATGTCAAAACTTCAAATATGAATGTGATTTTTATGGGGTGAAAAGGTAACGTTAAAATTCTTTCCTAGGGTGAGATTGATGAGATAACTTTCTCAAGGGTTTGGGGTAAACAAAATGGCTGGAGAAAAGCCCTTTGAGAATCCTGTCCTCTCCGCATGGTCAAGCGTAATTTAGGAGTGAGGCGAAGGAGACAAAAGATGAATGCATTCCAAAAGTATAAATGCAAGTTTGTATAAGTCAGAAATCAGTGGAAGTCACTCTGTTTCTTAAGATAAAGATGAACTTGGCTCCAGCTCGTCACATGCCCATTCTGGGAGAGTTTCTGTGCTCTCTGCAATAATTCTGTAAAGGAATTGTCTTCTGCTCCATGTCCACATTCGCACTTGGCTTCTTTCCACAGATGTTGCCAGAGGGTCTGTTATATTCAGTACCTACATCAGCCAACACTCTCCAAAGACAGAGAAGCAATAGGACCAGTAGGATTTATTTCTACCACAACCGGTTTTTAGTAAGATGTTTCCCAAGTCCTGGTGTTAATTATGTTTGTATCTGTTTATCCCATCTATTCCTCTATCTCTGTATCTCTATCTATCTATCATCTATCTCTGTGTTTGTAGATTTATGCATGTATCCATCTATAATTTGTCATTCATCTTTTATGATAGAATACCTAGCATTGCTTTTGTGGAATTCAGAAAAGCATAAAGACAGTTTTAAAAAGCTGGGTATTTGCATTACTGATTTCTATAAGTTACATAACAAATTACATAAATAGAATAAGTTACAAAATAAATTGCATTATTTATAATTAAACTACAAATGTATTTATAAATATACAATATACATTACACATTGATTTATCTTGTTTATATTTTATGTTCAGTAATCTTATGACTTTAGATTTTTTTATTTATTAAAAACTTTTGAACAATACCCAATATTAAATTTTGTATTTTCTTCCTTTTGATAAAACAAGGTTGATAAAAAACAAAATGAAAATGCCATTACTTATTGAACCACAAGATAGAAATCTCCACTCCCACAAGATTCTGGAATTGAAGATTTAGTTCAGAGATTATTTCCTCCAATAAATTTTCTCTGCAGATACTATATGTTAATTTTTTTAAACTACAGCTGCAAAACATTTACTGCTCTAAGAAATTAACAGGCTGTTTACTTTTAAAATAAGGTATGACCCCAGTAGTCAGTAAGATTAACAAATGAGTTTGCAATTATCTTCCCAGAAAATTAATCAGAGTAACAACATTACCACACAGAACCTTACCATTCATAGAGTTGAGACTCATTTTCAATTTCAGAAGACTCATCATTTCCTTGGCCACCCATTCTTTTCCTTTTAAAGTAGCATTTGCCAAACACGACATTATTTCTGTTTATATTTAGGTTAACTGGTAAAGTCTAGTCATCTTGTCTAATGAAACTTGTTTAAGGAGAAATTAAATTATTGAATTGCAGATCCCTCATCTCACTCTGATACTGATTGGCATGGTAAGATCGATGCGTAGCAAAAATGTCTTCATCAATTCCTGTATTGACTTCATTATTCCATTATATAGTACAAGTTTCTGGTTAATATGTTTTTATAAATTGGGATAACAGGATTTGATTGTTAGGTATAGTCAGATATATAATGGCTATATCCAACAGAATCTATTGGAGAGATACCACATTTGTAAATATGAAAACTCAATAATGTAAGGCTGTTCATTCTTCCCAAAATAATCTATTCATTGACATTTTAGTTGGAATGACATTGAACAAGATTTTTCAGTGAACCTAAAACATGTATAATAGAATTCATTTGGAAGAATAAAAAGAGTCCAAAACAATTTTGACAAGAAAAGGAGAAGAATTTACTTTACCTGTTATCAATACTTGTGACAAGATATAGTAATTAAGCAGTTAAGTCTATTGGCTTAATGGTTAAACTTTCCAAAACAGTTCTTGCATCTTATTTATGTCTTAGGTGCTGTAAGGAATACAAAGACATATTAGGATTCAAGGGCATGAATACAGCAGAAAATATTTTGATGTGGTGGACATTGACGCACCTGTTATCTTCTCCCTTGTAAATGACATTAGTTCCTGGATGAATAAGACTAACCTAAGCTTATCAAGCTGAAGAGTGATGTTGATACCAGTTAGATTTGCTGTGAGCTGGAAGGGGTAGAGAAAGACCTTATTTCTTCCATTAGTTATAATTCTTAATTTTGAACAAATAAAGGCGTCCTAGGAAAAATCCTTAGACTAGCACTCCTCTTATCACCATCAATAGAAAATGAACCTTATTTGGCATTTTAGGGTTTTTTTTTCTCTTCCCTAAAAGAGAGCCCCACCCTAGAAGTAGTCCAGGAGTCAAAGCACCCAGCTGTGTTCTTTCCTTCTCTGAGATCAGCAATGGCCCTAACAGGTCTAGCATTTGAATTTAGCTGACAATTGCAGTGATGATGTGTTGAGCAGAACGCATTCCAGCTTGTTCCTATGCAGTTTCATAGGCTCTGCAAGTTTTAAAACTTATAAAAAATGTTTTGTCAGTAAAAGAAGCTGGCACACAGGGAACAGTTGATTGCATGATAAGGCATCATTTCCCATGGTCTAATAACTGTAACCTGTTTTAACTAATACACATAATATCAATAAAGCACTGGTCATTTATTATCTATTTAAAAAACCTTCTTCTTTCAGTAAAGACGTTCTGAAAAGGTCAGAGCTGCTGTCAGACCCCAGTGATAAAGAACAGGATGGTGCTTTGTAAAATGGCAGCTCTTGCAGTGTTCAGGACTATAAACTTTTTAAATTGAATTGTAAAAGTTTATAACTAATAAAGAAACCCTTTCAGGTGATTTTAATGTTATTTGGTCATTTAAAATATCCCACAGATGGAAACAGATGGTAAGGTCATGAAATGGGTGAGTATTCAGCATCATAAAACGCAAACACATTTTCTCCATGTTAGAGATATAGCAATGTAGTCACGATAATGCCATAGGTCATTATCTAGTTTCTACTAAGATCAGTTACATCACATGCCAATATAAATAGAGGAGGGGCTGAGGCTTCTGTTTTTGGAAAGGGGCTTAGAACAGCCAACAGATCTCCTTTTGGTAAAATAAATAAATGTTTCTCATTTTCTCCTTCAAGTGACCTTGACCAGTTCATCTCTTGGGATGGCTGAGGTGCAGTTCACCTTAAATAGGAATAAAAATTTATTATTACCAAAAGGTAATTTTATAAAAGGATCACATTCCAGGAAGAAAACCACTAGATTGAAAATACCTTGAGGGAAGCTACTCTTTGTCTTTCATTTCAGAGCCAGACATTTTTTTTCTAGACACTTAGGATATATCAATGGAACAAAATAGGAAAAAAATCCATTTTCTTATAGAAATTACATTGAAGTAAGATAAATCAGGCAAAAAAGCTGTATGTAAGTAGGGGCGGAGCAAGATGGCCGAATAGGAACAGCTCCAGTCTCCAACTCCCAGCGCGAGCGACACAGAAGACCAGTGATTTCTGCATTTTCAACTGAGGTACTGCGGTCATCTCACTAGGGAGTGCCGGACAATCGGTGCTGGTCAGCTGCTGCAGCCTGACCAGCGAGAGCTAAAGCAGGGCGAAGCATCGCCTCACCTGGAAGCGCAAGGGGGAAGGGAATCCGTTTTCCGAGCCAGGGGAACTGAGACACACAACACCTGGAAAATCAGGTAACTCCCACCCCAATACTGCGCTTTAAGCAGACAGGCACACCAGGAGAATATATCCCACACCTGGCCGGGAGGGTCCCACGCCCACGGAGCCTCCCTCACTGCTAACACAGCAGTCCGCAGCGATCTATCCGCAAGGCAGCAGCGAGGCTGGGGGAGGGGCGCCCGCCATTGCTGAGGCTTAAGTAGGTAAACAAAGCCTCTGGGAAGCTCGAACTGGGTGGAGCTCACAGCAGCTCAAGGAAGCCTGACTGTCTCTGTAGTCTCCACCTCTGGGGATAGCACAGAGCTGAAGACCAACAGGGGAAGCAGCGGGGGCCGGTGCAGACGTGAACGACTCTGTCTGACAGCTTTGGGGAGAGCCGTGGATCTCCCAACACGGAGGTTGAGATCTGAGAACGGACAGACTGCCTGCTCAGGTGGGTCCCTGACCCCTGAGTAGCCTAGCTGGGAGACATCCCCCACTAGGGGCAGTCTGACACCCCACACCTCACAGGGTGGAGTACACCCCTGAGAGGAAACTTCCAAAGGAAGAATCAGACAGGTACACTCGCTGTTCAGCAATATTCTATCTTCGGCAACCTCTGCTGCTGATACCCAGGCAAACAGGGTCTGGAGTGGACCTCAAGCAATCTCCAACAGACCAACAGACAGTCCTTCTGACTGTCAGAAGGAAAACTATCAAACAGGAAGGACACCTATACCAAAACCCCATCAGTGCATCACCATCATCAAAGACCAGAGACAGATAAAACCACAAAGATGGGGAAGAAGCAGGGCAGAAAAGCTGGAAATTCAAAAAATAAGAGCGCATCTCCCCCTGCAAAGGAGCGCAGCCCATCGCCAGCAACGGATCAAAGCTGGTCAGAGAATGACTTTGACGAGATGAGAGAAGAAGGCTTCAGTCCATCAAAGTTCTCAGAGCTAAAGGAGGAATTACGTACCCAGCGCAAAGAAACTAAAAATCTTGAAAAAAGAGTGGAAGAATTGACAGCTAGACTAATTAATGCAGAGAAGATCATAAATGAAATGACAGAGATGAAAACCATGACACGAGAAATACGTGACAAATGCACAAGCTTCAGTAACCGACTCAATCAACTGGAAGAAAGAGTATCAGCGATTGAAGATCAAATGAATGAAATGAAGCGAGAAGAGAAACCAAAAGAAAAAAGAAGAAAAAGAAATGAACAAAGCCTGCAAGAAGTATGGGATTACGTAAAAAGACCAAATCTACGTCTGATTGGGGTGCCTGAAAGTGAGGGGGAAAATGGAACCAAGTTGGAAAACACTCTTCAGGATATCATCCAGGAGAACTTCCCCAACCTAGTAGGGCAGGCCAACATTCAAATTCAGGAAATACAGAGAACGCCACAAAGATACTCCTCGAGAAGAGCAACTCCAAGACACATAATTGCCAGATTCA
The DNA here is from genome assembly GCF_007565055.1 of Rhinopithecus roxellana. Taxonomy (NCBI): domain Eukaryota; kingdom Metazoa; phylum Chordata; class Mammalia; order Primates; family Cercopithecidae; genus Rhinopithecus; species Rhinopithecus roxellana. The sequence goes on along the minus strand of NC_044561.1, from coordinate 127,177,893 downwards.
CCAAAGTTGAAATGAAGGAAAAAATCTTAAGGGCAGCCAGAGAGAAAGGTCGGGTTACCCACAAAGGGAAGCCCATCAGACTAACAGCAGATCTCTCGGCAGAAACTCTACAAGCCAGAAGAGAGTGGGGGCCAATATTCAACGTTCTTAAAGAAAAGAATTTTAAACCCAGAATTTCATATCCAGCCAAACTAAGTTTCATAAGTGAAGGAGAAATAAAATCCTTTACAGATAAGCAAATGCTTAGAGATTTTGTCACCACCAGGCCTGCCTTACAAGAGACCCTGAAGGAAGCCCTAAACATGGAAAGGAACAACCGGTACCAGCCATTGCAAAAGCATGACAAAATGTAAAGACCATCGAGGCTAGGAAGAAACTGCATCAACTAACAAGCAAAATAACCAGTTAATATCATAATGGCAGGATCAAGTTCACACATAACAATATTAACCTTCAATGTAAATGGACTAAATGCTCCAATTAAAAGACACAGACTGGCAAACTGGATAAAGAGTCAAGACCCATCAGTCTGCTGTATTCAGGAGACCCATCTCACATGCAGAGACATACATAGGCTCAAAATAAAGGGATGGAGGAAGATCTACCAAGCAAATGGAGAACAAAAAAAAGCAGGGGTTGCAATCCTAGTCTCTGATAAAACAGACTTTAAACCATCAAAGATCAAAAGAGACAAAGAAGGCCATTACATAATGGTAAAGGGATCAATTCAACAGGAAGAGCTAACTCTCCTAAATATATATGCACCCAATACAGGAGCACCCAGATTCATAAAGCAAGTCCTTAGAGACTTACAAAGAGACTTAGACTCCCATACAATAATAATGGGAGACTTCAACACTCCACTGTCAACATTAGACAGATCAACGAGACAGAAAGTTAACAAGGATATCCAGGAATTGAACTCATCTCTGCACCAAGCGGACCTAATAGACATCTATAGAACTCTCCACCCCAAATCAACAGAATATACATTCTTCTCAGCACCACATCGCACTTATTCCAAAATTGACCACATAATTGGAAGTAAAGCACTCCTCAGCAAATGTAAAAGAACAGAAATTATAACAAACTGTCTCTCAGACCACAGTGCAATCAAACTAGAACTCAGGACTAAGAAACTCAATCAAAACCGCTCAACTACATGGAAACTGAACAACCTGCTCCTGAATGACTACTGGGTACATAACGAAATGAAGGCAGAAATAAAGATGTTCTTTGAAACCAATGAGAACAAAGATACAACATACCAGAATCTCTGGGACACATTTAAAGCAGTGTGTAGAGGGAAATTTATAGCACTAAATGCCCACAAGAGAAAGCAGGAAAGATCTAAAATTGACACTCTAACATCACAATTAAAAGAACTAGAGAGGCAAGAGCAAACACATTCAAAAGCTAGCAGAAGGCAAGAAATAACTAAGATCAGAGCAGAACTGAAGGAGATAGAGTCACAAAAAACCCTCCAAAAAATCAATGAATCCAGGAGTTGGTTTTTTGAAAAGATCAACAAAATTGACAGACTGCTAGCAAAGCTAATAAAGAAGAAAAGAGAGAGGAATCAAATAGATGCAATAAAAAATGATAAAGGGGACATCACCACTGACCCCACAGAAATACAAACAACCATCAGAGAATACTATAAACGCCTCTACGCAAATCAACTAGAAAATCTAGAAGAAATGGATAATTTCCTGGACACTTACACTCTACCAAGGCTAAACCAGGAAGAAGTTGAATCCCTGAATAGACCGATAGCAGGCTCTGAAATTGAGGCAACAATTAATAGCCTACCCACCAAAAAAAGTCCAGGACCAGATGGATTCACAGCTGAATTCTACCAGAGGTACAAGGAGGAGCTGGTACCATTCCTTCTGAAACTATTCCAATCAATAGAAAAAGAGGGAATCCTCCCTAACTCATTTTATGAGGCCAACATCATCCTGATACCAAAGCCTGGCAGAGACACAACAACAAAAGAGAATTTTAGACCAATATCCCTGATGAACATCAATGCAAAAATTCTCTCAGCAGCATATCAAAAAGCTTATCCACCATGATCAAGTGGGCTTCATCCCTGGGATGCAAGGCTGGTTCAACATTCGCAAATCAATAAACGTAATCCAGCATATAAACAGAACCAAAGACAAGAACCACATGATTACCTCAATAGATGCAGAAAAGGCTTTTGACAAAATTCAACAGCCCTTCATGCTAAAAACGCTCAATAAATTCGGTATTGATGGAACGTACCTCAAAATAATAAGAGCTATTTATGACAAACCCACAGCTAATATCATACTGAATGGGCAAAAACTGGAAAAATTCCCTTTGAAAACTGGGACAAGACAGGGATGCCCTCTCTCACCACTCCTATTCAACATAGTGTTGGAAGTTCTGGCTAGGGCAATCAGGCAAGAGAAAGAAATCAAGGGTATCCAGTTAGGAAAAGAAGAAGTCAAATTGTCCCTGTTTGCAGATGACATGATTGTATATTTAGAAAACCCCATTGTCTCAGCCCAAAATCTCCTTAAGCTGATAAGCAACTTCAGCAAAGTCTCAGGATACAAAATTAATGTGCAAAAATCACAAGCATTCTTATACACCAGTAACAGACAAGCAGAGAGCCAAATCAGGAATGAACTTCCATTCAAAATTGCTTCAAAGAGAATAAAATACCTAGGAATCCAGCTTACAAGGGATGTAAAGGACCTCTTCAAGGAGAACTACAAACCACTGCTCAGTGAAATGAAAGAGGACACAAACAAATGGAAGAACATACCATGCTCATGGATAGGAAGAATCAATATTGTGAAAATGGCCATACTGCCCAAGGTTATTTATAGATTCAATGCCATCCCCATCAAGCTACCAATGAGTTTCTTCACAGAATTGGAAAAAACTGCTTTAAAGTTCATATGGAACCAAAAAAGAGCCCGCATTGCCAAGACAATCCTAAGTCAAAAGGACAAAGCTGGAGGCGTCACGCTACCTGACTTCCAACTATACTACAAGGCTACAGTAACCAAAACAGCATGGTACTGGTACCAAAACAGAGCTATAGACCAATGGAACAGAACAGAGTCCTCAGAAATAATACCACACATCTACAGCCATCTGATCTTTGACAAACCTGAGAGAAACAAGAAATGGGGAAAGGATTCCCTATTTAATAAATGGTGCTGGGAAAATTGGCTAGCCATAAGAAGAAAGCTGAAACTGGATCCTTTCCTTACCCCTTATACGAAGATTAATTCAAGATGGATTAGAGACTTAAATGTTAGATCTAATACCATAAAAACCCTAGAAGAAAATCTAGGTAGTACTCTTCAGGACATAGGCATGGGCAAGGACTTCATGTCTAAAACACCAAAAGCAACGGCAGCAAAAGCCAAAATTGACAAATGGGATCTAATTAAACTAAAGAGCTTCTGCACAGCAAAAGAAACTACCATCAGAGTGAACAGGCAACCTACAGAATGGGAGAAAATTTTTGCAACCTACTCATCTGACAAAGGGCTAATATCCAGAATCTACAAAGAACTCAAACAAATATACAAGAAAAAAACAAACAACCCCATCAAAAAGTGGGGAAAGGATATGAACAGACATTTCTCAAAAGAAGCCATTCATACAGCCAACAGACACATGAAAAAATGCTCATCATCACTCGCCATCAGAGAAATGCAAATCAAAACCACAATGAGATACCATCTCACACCAGTTACAATGGCAATCATTAAGAAGTCAGGAAACAACAGTTGTTGGAGAGGATGTGGAGAAATAGGAACACTTTTACACTGGTGGTGGGATTGTAAACTAGTTCAACCATTATGGAAAACAGTATGGCAATTCCTCAAGGATCTAGAACTAGATGTACCATATGACCCAGCCATCCCACTACTGGGTATATACCCAAAGGATTATAAATTATTCTACTACAAAGACACATGCACACGTATGTTTATTGCGGCACTATTCACAATAGCAAAGACTTGGAATCAACCCAAATGTCCATCTGTGACAGACTGGATTAAGAAAATGTGGCACATATACACCATGGAATACTATGCAGCCATAAAAAAGGATGAGTTTGCGTCCTTTGTAGGGACATGGATGCAGCTGGAAACCATCATTCTTAGCAAACTATCACAAGAAGAGAAAACCAAACACCGCATGTTCTCACTCATAGGTGGGAACTGAACAATGAGATCACTTGGACTCGGGAAGGGGAACATCACACACTGGGGCCTATCTTGGGGAGGGGGGAGGAGGGAGGGATTGCACTGGGGAGTTATACATGATATAAATGATGAATTGATGGGTGCTGACGAGTTGATGGGTGCAGCACACCAACATGGCATAAGTATACATATGTAACTAAACCTGCACGTTATGCACATGTACCCTAGAACTTAAAGTATAATAAAATAAATAAATAAATGAATTAAAAAAAAAAGCTGTATATAAGTAACTTACTATATTAGTGTGTATAAAATTGTATGTTCAAAAACGAAGAATGTCATAAGGAAAAGAAAAGTAAAGCAGGTTAAAAGTGGTCAAGAATGCTGAGGTGAAGAGTGTGGTCCCCTAGAAATAATCCCTATTATTTTAATGTGCAGCCTACTGATCTTTCTTTTTTTATGATGCATACATATACATATATTTTATTTTATTTTATTTTTATTTTTATTTTTATTTTTTTTTTGAGACGGAGTCTTGCTCTGTCGCCTGGGCCGGAGTGCAGTGGCCGGATCTCAGCTCACTGCAAGCTCCGCCTCCCGGGTTCACGCCATTCTCCTGCCTCAGCCTCCCAAGTAGCTGGGACTACAGGCGCCCGCCACGTCGCCCGGCTAGTTTTTTGTATTTTTAGTAGAGACGGGGTTTCACTGTGTTAGCCAGGGTGGTCTCGATCTCCTGACCTCGTGATCCGCCCGTCTCGGCCTCCCAAAGTGCTGGGATTACAGGCTTGAGCCACCGCGCCCGGCCAACATATATTTTAAACAACAAAAGTCTTGATGAATACACGGCATTGTTACTTTCTTTTGTTCGATCAGCTGACTGTTTTTTGAAAATGTAAATAAATGAACATAGTAGTTAGGGAGATCCTTATTGAGAAGAGGGTATTTGGGAAATGACTTGATGGGAGTGAGTAATGGACATGTACATCCGGATCAAGACAGTTCCAGGGAGAAGAAAGGGCTAGTGCAAGGACATGGAGTTGAGCATGTGCTGGCATATTTGAGGAGTGGGAGAGGCCACTGTGTCTGCAGAGGCCTGAGTAAGTGAGAAGGAGAAGGGGAGGAGAGCAGAGAGGGAATGAATGGGTTGTGCTGGGTTATTTAGGATAAGAAAGGCCACTGTCAGGACCTTGAATTTTACTGTGAGTGAAATGGGGTGACTTGGAGGGTTTTAAGTAGAGAAATGACATGACATGACTTATGACTTGAAAAGAACTTTCTAGTAACTGATTGAAAATATATCACTAGCAGACAAGGGTTGATGCAGAAAGACCAGTTAGGAAACAATCCTGGAGAAATGAGGGCACTCAGACCAGCGCTGGGTGTTGGAGATGGTAAGAAGTGGTCAGACTCAAGATATGTTTGACCATAGAGATAGTAAGATCTTCTGTAGATTATATACAGATTGTAAGAAAAGGAATCAGGGATGGCTCCAAGGTTTTTGGCCAACTGAAGGGGTGAAGCTGCCGTTTCCTGAAATGAGAAGGCTGTAGGAGGAAGTAGTTTGGTTTCCATTTTGGACAAGTTGAATTTGAGATCCCTATTTGTCATCCAAGTGGAGATGCCAAGTAGGCAGTTGAATATTTGGATGAGTCTAGAATTTGGGAGAGAAGTCTGGACTGGAGACATGAAATTGGGAGTTATTAATATATATGATATTTAAAGCTAAATATCATACGATCTATGGTATTTAAAGCTAAGAAACTGGATGAGATCACTAAAGGCATGAGTGTAGCTAGAAAAAGGAAGAGGTCTCTGGATTGACTGTGACTAGCTTTGACTAGCTCAATAAAATTTAGTTGAGTCAATGAACAAGACGAATGAGTCATAATAGCAATTAGTGCACTCCTCCACAAAATGATAGTGCAGATAAAAAGCAATAAATATGTAATTCATGGAAGTAACAACATGGAGTGATTCCTAATTTGAAATGTGACTTCTTCTAGGTCCAGGATGGAAGTGGGACCTGATAAAGGTCAATGTGAATGGAGAAAGTAATTATGACTGTGCCATATTTGTTTATTCATTCATTTAACAGAGAATTTTTAAATGCCTGCTTGGTGCCAGTCACTAATCTTTTAATACTGAACATTTAATATACTCCTCCAACATTAGTTCCTTATTTCTGAGCACCTCAATTTCCGTTCAGACATTACTTCTCCAGTTGTGTGCAATCCTTAAACCGGAAGCTGAGAAGTCTTGGCTACAGTAATCAGACAAAAGAAAGAAATAAAAGGCATTCAAATAGGAAAAGAAAAAGTTAAACTATCTCTCTTCACCAACGATAGGATTCTATACCTAGAAAACCCTGAAGACTCTGCCAAAAGTCTCACAGAACAGATAGATGAATTCAGTAGTTTCAGCATACAAAATAAATGCACAAAAATGAGTAGCATTTCTATAGATAATAACATTCCAGCTGAGAGCCAAACCAAGAAGACAATCCCATTTACAACAGTCAAAAAATAAAATAAAATAAAATAAAATACCTAGAAATACAGCTAAACCAAGGAGGTGAAAGACCTCTGCAAGGAGAACTACAGAACACTGCTGAAAGAAATCATAGATGACACAGACAAATGGAAAAACATTTCATGCTTATAGGTTGGAAGAATTTATATTGTTAAAATGGCCATACTACCCAAGGCAGTCTATAGATTTAATGCTGTTCCTATCAAAGTAGCAAAATTATTTTGCACAGACATTAGAAAATTATTTAGAATTTATTCTAAAATTCATGTGGAACCATAAAGGAGCCCAAATACCCAAAGCAATCCTAAGCAAAAACAACAATACACCAGAGGCATCGGATGACCTGACATCAAACTGTAAGTCTACAATAACCAAAACAGTATGGTACAAAAACATAGACCAATGGAACAGAATAGAGAACCCAGAAATAAAACCACACACCTACAGCCATCTGATCTTTGACAAATATGAAAAAAATAAGCAATGAGGAAAGGACTTCCTATTCAAGAATCGTGCTAGTATAGCTGGCTAGCCATATGTAGAAGAACAAGGATTATAAATTATTCTACTACAAAGACACATGCACACGTATGTTTATTGTGGCACTATTCACAATAGCAAAGACTTGGAATCAACCCAAATGTCCATCTGTGACAGACTGGATTAAGAAAATGTGGCACATATACACCATGGAATACTATGCAGCCAGTAAAAAAGGATGAGTTTGCGTCCTTTGTAGGGACATGGATGCAGCTGGAAACCATCATTCTTAGCAAACTATCACAAGAAGAGAAAACCAAACACCGCATGTTCTCACTCATAGGTGGGAACTGAACAATGAGATCACTTGGACTCGGGAAGGGGAACATCACACACTGGGGCCTATCATGGGGAGGGGGGAGGAGGGAGGGATTGCATTGGGGAGTTATACATGATATAAATGATGAATTGATGGGTGCTGACGAGTTGATGGGTGCAGCACACCAACATGGCATAAGTATACATATGTAACAAACCTGCACGTTATGCACATGTACCCTAGAACTTAAAGTATAATAAAATAAAATAAAAAGAAAAAAAAAAAAGAAGAACAAAACTGGACTTGTACCTTTTATCATATACAAAAATTAACTCAAGATGGATTAAAATTTAAATGTAAAACCTCAAATTATAAGAATCCTGGAAGGAAACCTAGGAAACACCATTCTGGACATCAACCTTAGGAAATAATTTATGACTCTGTTCTCAAACGTTAATTGCAACAAGAACAAAAACTGACAAGTGGGATCTAATTAAAGTAAAGAGCTTCTGTACAGCAAAATAAGCTATCAACAGAGTAAACAGACAACCTCCAGAACAGGAGAAAGTATTCACAGATTATGCATCCAACAAAGGTCTAATATCCAGAATCAATAAGGAACTTAAACAATTAAACAAGCACAAAACAACCCCATTAAAAAGTGGGCTGAAGACATGAACAGTTGCTTCTCAAATGAAGACATACAAGCGGTCAATTAAAGTATGAAACAATGTTCCACATCACTAACAATCAGAAACATGCAAATCAAAACCGCAATGAGATACCATCTCACAACAGTCGGAATGTCAATTATCAAAAGTCGAAAAACAGCAGATGCTGATTTGGCTGCAAAGAAAAGGGAAGGGAATGCATACAGTGTTGGTGGGAATGTAAATTAGTTCAGCCACTGTGGAAAGCAGTTTGGAGATTTCTCAAAGAGCCCAGAACTACCATTTGACCTGGCAACCCCATTCCTGGGTGTATATCCAAAAGAAAGTAAATTGTTCTACCAAAAAGACACATGCACTTATATGTTCATTGCAACACTATTCACGATAGCAAAGACATGGAATCAACCTAGTTGCCCATTAACGATGGATTGGATAAAGAAACTGTGGTACATATGCTACCTGTGGAATACTATGCAGGCATAAAAAGAAATGAAGTAATGTTCTTTGCAGCAATATGGATGCAGCTGGAGGCCATTATCCTAAGCAAACTAAAGCAGGAATTGAAAACCAAATACTCAATTTTTCTCACGTATAAGTGGGAGTGGTTACTCATGGATTTAAATGTGGTAACAATAGACACAATAAGGGAGGAGTTGCAACAATAGGCAACAATGAGGGGGAGGGTGGAGAGCAAGGGTTGAGAAACTATGCTCACTGTCTGAGTGATGAGAACATTTGAATCCCAAACCTCAGTGTCACAAAATATACCCATATAACAAACCTGCGTAGGTACCCCCTGAATCTAAAATAAAAGTTGAAATTATAAATTAAAAAAAAAAAAAGAAATCAGTATCCAGAAGCCAAGTGCCACATTGGTACTGTCAGAAGACCAGGCGCATGCCCTAAACTTGGCCAAGTGGGCTCTTCATACCAGAAGTTTGGCTTCTCAGCAAGGAAAGAGACATGACTAGTGAAAGGGTCAAAAGACATATAATTCGTGTCACAAATGTGAGCCACAAATATAATTGTAAATTTTCTAATAACTACTAAAAGATAAAAGAAACACATTTAACTAATTTAAATTATATACTTTACTTAACCCAATGTATCCAAAATATCATTTCAACATGTAATCATTATAAAAATAATTTATGAGATAGTATATGCATAACATAATAGCATTCATATACACATGCATACACACTTGTATTAATATTTTTCAGACTAGCCACATTTCAATGCTCAGTTACTTGCATGTGACTAGTGGTTACTGTCTTAGAGACCGTAGGGTTAGAGTTCATTCATTTCAGCAGCAGCTCCCTGAACAAACACCACCGTCTACAGGATTATCCAGGAAGTCCTCCTTTTTATCCTTTTGGAGCTCTCCTGGTTCTTGCAAAGTCCTATCCACATTGTCCAGTGTCCTGAGAGGAGTGAGTTAGTGAGATTCCAGTAGCTTCTAACATATTTTGAATAGGTTGACCAGAGTAAATTTGTGTTGCTTGCAATAAAAAAAAAACCTAACCGCCTTACTCCTTTTCCAGTGGAAAGAGAGGGAGTGTGCTCTGGATCAAGACATTTTCCCAGGCCTAACAGTCAAGGTTGAAGTCAAGAAGTAGACTAAGCCTTCTTTAAAAAGAATAACATGGACCTTTCTATGTTTAGATGAGAAATATCACCACAATATAGCTTTAAATGAAAAGCACAGAGGTTCATAAAATGAGTAAACTGTGATTTTATTTGTATAATTTTTTCAAGAGCACACATTTATTTATATTTGTGGACAATTTTTAAATGGAAAAAACGAACAACAATGACCTTTAGAGCAGCGGTCCCCAACCTTTTTGGCACCAGGGACTGGATTCATGGAAGACAATTTTTCCAAAGGGGTTGGGGCTGGGAGATTCGATTCTTGTAAGAAGCAACCTAGATTCCTCCCAAGCACAGTTCATAATAGGGTTCCTGCTCCTATGAGAATCGCATGCACGGCTGACCTGACCGGAAGTGGAAACTCAGGCGGTGATGCTCACTAACCCACTACTCATCTCCTGAACTGCGGCTCGATTCCTAGCAGGCCACGCTCTGGTCGCACCAGTACCAACCTGCGGCCTGGGAGATGGGGACCCCTGCTTTAGAGATCATGAATAGGCAATGGGAAAAGGCGGGTGTTATGGGCTGAATTGTGCCCCCACCTCAAATGTACATGTTAAAGTCCCAACCCCCAGTATCTCAGAATGTGATATTTGGAGATGGGGCCTTTGTATAAGTCATTAAGTAGTAGGTTCTAATCCAGTATGACTGGCGTCCTGATAGAAGAAGAAATTAAGATACAGACACATGCAGCAGGAAGACGATGTGAAGACACAGGGAGAAGATAGCCATCCTCAAGCCAGGAAAACAGGCTTAAAACACATCCTTCCCAATGGCCCTCAGGCCAAACCAACTCTGCCAACACCTTGATCTCAGACATTTGGCCATCAGAACTGTGAGAAAACAAATTTCTAAGCTATGCAGTCTGTGAGACTTTATATGGCAGCACAGTCAACTAATACAAGGGGGCAGCTAACAAGGTAGACTTTTACTTGTTATGTTAAAGGCTTTGGTTCTGATATTTTAACAATGCATACTTCTATTTAAAACCAAGAAATTGAGGCCAGGTGTGGTGGCTCATGCCTGTAATCCCAACACTTTGGGAGGCTGAGGCAAAAGGATAGCTTGAGGCCAGGAGTTTGAGACCAGTCTGAGCAACAAAGTGAGACTCAATCTCTACCAAAAACCAAAACCAAAACAAAACAAAACGAAAATACTAGCATGGCACAGTGGTTTGAACCTGTAGTCTAACTATTTGGGAGGCTGAGGTGGGAGGATGTCTTGAGTCCAGGAGTTCCTGGCTGCAGTGAGCTATGATCATGCCAGTACTCCAGCCTGGGCAACAGACCAATACTGTGTCTAAAAAGGAAAAAGAAAGTCAAATTAAAACATTAAAAAAGAGAACTCAAAGTCCTTCCTCACCTCCATTTGTCCCCCTTCCTTCCTTCCTTCCTTCCTTCCTTCCTTCCTTCCTTCCTTCCTTCCTTCCTTCCTTCCTTCCTTCCTTCCTTCCTTCCTTCCTTCCTTCCTTCCTTCCTTTCTTCCGTACTCCCTTGAAATTTTGCCCCACAGGAAGTCATGGATATTTCCAAAAGGAGGGTGCTTCCTAAGTGCTTATCTCTGAGTAGCATTTGAGGTAGAACTTATGACGTAATTCTTCTTGGTCCAATGTAAATATTAACATGCTTGCCTACCCTACATGTCTAATTATGGTTAGCCTATGATTTTGTTGGAATCAGACTATGGACTTACCTTTGTTTACTTTTAATATTTCTTTTTGTCTCATTCATTATTATACTTCTCTGAAGTTCCTGATCTGAAACTATTTAAATTATGGATCTTTGATGGCAAGCAAGAGAAAGCATATCTTGCTCTCTTAAGCAGAAAAATAATTCATTCAAGGGAAATAAGGAACCTAAAGGGATCCAAGTGAAAGCCATAGACTCAGGTCTGGAAAAACACAAGGAGCAAAGAAAGCTCATGGGGAGAGGGGAGTTACAGCCAGAATTGATGGGCTGTTGCTTTAGGATGTCAGGGATGAAATTAATCAGCCTAGATCTCTTTTGTTTCTGTATCATTTCCTTAAAGATTCCATACTCAAAGGAAACAGCATTCAATAAACTTATCTTGGGCCATGGGCAGATCCCTTAACCAGGGAAATGTAGGGCATTGTTATTTCTACCACATTCTATCCAGCAGGGAAAGTACGCTCATTGCAAAGCCAACTCAGTGTGCTTTTACCAGAAAAAGGAAAATCCTAACTAGCAAAGATTACACAGATTCCTCTTAGATATTTGGTTTGCTTATTCCACATTGTAAATTTTCTGACCAGTTACTTCTCTAGGAAGCGTTTCATAGATTGCAATCTGCCCAAGAACAGGGCTGGATTTATCATTTTCTTTAATGACATACAAGACAATAAGTGATGAATAGATGCCTAGAGTTATAATTCAAAATAGGTTTCATTAGGTTTTGCCCTGATAACTTTCTTTACACTTATGGTGGGGTTTTCTTCTCTAGGTTACTATAAATTTGGTCTCTGTGTTCAAGGTAGTGGTGCCTGTGTTGACCAGGCCTTGATTCTTTTTCTTTTTTTTTTTTTTTTTTGAGACGGAGTCTTGCTCTGTCGCCCAGGCTGGAGTGCAGTGGCCGGATCTCAGCTCACTGCAAGCTCCACCTCCCGGGTTTACGCCATTCTCCTGCCTCAGCCTCCCAAGTAGCTGGGACTACAGGCGCCCGCCACCTCGCCCGGCTAATTTTTTTTATTTTTTATTTTTTAGTAGAGACGGGGTTTCACCGGGTTAGCCAGGATGGTCTCGATCTCCTGACCTCGTGATCCGCCCGTCTCGGCCTCCCAAAGTGCTGGGATTACAGGCTTGAGCCACCGTGCCCGGCCCAGGCCTTGATTCTTAACTCAGGTAATTGAAAAATGTATCCAACACCCTCATCAGCAGAAAAAAAATGCAGACTGAGAGTGTCTTCTTTCTGTCTATGTGATTACAGACTTAAGGAAAGTTTGCATTAATTAATATCTTTATAATGCACATTCTAAAACAAATTTCCTAAAGTGTCGAATTATTGAAGTTACACAGAGTTATGACTCAAGCGTTGAATTTTATTAACACCAATGGAGTATTACATTGATTTGGTGTATAGTCATGAAATTACTATTTATTTTTACCTAATTGAAATGTTAAAGTGGGGGGGGGTCTGAATTTTAATCATATACCTCACAAGCTACTTTGATAGTGGATAAAATATCAGCTCTCAAAATCCACAAACCTCATTATCCTCATTGTAAAAATCAGATATCATTCCAGATGTTAAATACGTATCAGATGAGAAAGGATGTGGGTAAACCTGGTGTCAGAGAAAATGTGGTAAGCATTCCATTTCATTCATGCCTCCTCATTTAATGCCCATGCCAGGCAGAAGAAAAAGCAGCAATACAGTAAAAACACATTATTTAAACTGAGGTCTGAGTTCAAATGTGGATTTTACCATATCCTAGCTGAATGCAAGCAGATTACTAAAATTCTCAGAACTTTAGTTTTTTTCATCTATAAAACATGGCTAAAAACGTCTATTTCTTACTGTTATCATTAGGATCAAATGAAATACTTGATGTATCCATAGTGAGTACTCAATAAATGGTATCTATTATAATTCGACAACTAACATATTTATATGAGTCTTGCTCATTTCTATGCATGAGAGAAAATGGTAACACATTTGAGACAGATTAATAATTACTTGTTTGATTGATCTGTCTAGATCTATTTTTTTCAAATGGATATGAAAGTTGTGATTGATAATTGGAGCAAATCATATAACCCATCATTTCCTAAAACATTTCTAGGGCACACCCATGCTGTCAGATGTAACGAAATGGGTTATCAGGAAAACATTTGCTTTCATACAGGATCAGACAAATCTTGATTGACCAATGTCAAACTACTGTCTTGACTGCAGGACTTTTCAGAGCCTATAACACACAAGCATACATTGTGACTTTCCAGAAGCAAATAGAGTAAGCAGAATTTTCTAACTTATTTGACCAATGAGTACATTATCGTGGGGATAGGCTCATTCAGACAACATTGTGAAGAAGTGATGACATCGCTGGTCTTCACTATCTACTTGCAAAATGGCACAAGAAATGATCACAGCAGACAATCAAACTTGCCCAGAGCAGCCATTGTGAATTTAATCTAATTGCTCCTGAAAGCTGGATTTTTTTCTCTGAATTGAGTTGCAGCCTTTGAGGAAGAAACAAATTGCCTCCCCACTGCTCACACTTCTGCTCCATCTGTAAATGTTAGGAAATAGCATAAAAAGAGATTCAAATTCCTGTAGCAATAAATATGCAAACACACATTTTCTACAGATACAGCTAGGGCATCATTTTCCCCCCTTTACCACCCCAGAGTCCCTGAACAGGTTTGAATCTGTTGACAAAGCTTTTTAAAACCATCTAGCTGACCTTTTTTTTTGTTGTTGTTTCTGTATGCTAGCAATCTGTTAACCATATTCCCAGGGAACTTGCATAGAGAGCTTCTTTTCTTTCTTTCTCTCTCTCTCTCTCTCTCTCTCCACACACTCCCCCCCCCCCCCCGCCCCCTTCTATCCCACTCCTTTCCTCCTTCCCTGCCTTCCTGGTTTTCCATTTCTCTCTCTTCCTTTTTTTCTATTTCTTATTCCTTGGCAGTCTTGCCACTGGATGTGCAAATTAAAACTCATTTAATCATCTGCATGCCAAGAACAAGGACTCAGTCAATCACATTCCATGCCATTGGCTAGGTAATTACTTGAAATTTGCTATCTACTGTTTCATCCTTTGTTCCCAGCCTACTATTGACGTCAGAGGAGTTTTGCCTGTGAAAGAATGAGGTCTCATTTTTTTGTGTGTGTATAAAATATTCTAGTTTGCTCCAGACTTCTTTGCCCAAGTGAATCTCTGGCAAAAAATGTTCTGTACATCCATCAACATTTAGAAGTGCAGTGATGTTTGCATCCAAAGTTGAAGTTGGAAGTTGAGCAGAAAGAAAAAATCTTGTGGAGCACAGTCAAATTGATTACTCAAAGCTTGTGTTTTAAGATTTTCTTCAGTCTCTTGCATACTCATACCAAATGATAATATCCACATTTGCAGATTGAGAAACCAACATCAAACTACTGTCTTAATTGCAGGACTTTTCACAGCCTTTAAAGAGAGATATAGTTATGTCTTTGTCCTTATGGGAATAACTGGACCTTTGCCAAACTGAGAAAAGTTCAGGCACAAGGCAGACAATGTAGTTGATAGTGAGTCAGATTCTGTACCAGGAAGATTTTGTATGGTGTGTGTTCCTCTCTGCACTGCCCACCTTGGTACTTCCAGCATCTAGGAGAACTGTTGGCACACAATTAAGTATTTGTTAACTACTTGTTTAAAGGATAAGTAGGTTTTTTCAGAGGCTGCTTCAACCATGAACACTTATTTATCTTAGGAGTCACATGTCATGGCTAAGTTATGCCCTAAGTACCGTATAGCTTAGTAGTTAATACTGTAGTTAATACTTAGTAGCTAACACTTAGTAGCTAATACTCCAACCTTGAGGTTAGAAAGCCTTGAGGGTTAAGCCCTGCCTTTCCCCTTTACCATTGGTGAGGCTTTGTGCAATTAAGTGAGTCTATTTAAGCCTTCCACTCCTTACTCTACTTTGGCTCCATTGTAGAGATGAGGAGACAATGATCTCCACTCCACAACAGGTTCAATATAAAAATTGATTAAGACAACTTATATGAAACACCTTTGCGTAGTACTTGCCATATAATAAACATTCAGTAAATATTAGAATTATGATTAAAGACTGTGCATCAATTGGATCAATGGATAAATCTCAAGTAGAGTAGTACATGATAGGATGTTCATAGTACAAATTTTATATAAACATTTATATCTGCAGACACGGGGTCCAAAATAAAAGTGTGGCACTACAATTACATTGTCACTGTCCCCGACCAAGAACACATAGAAACATCAGGGCAGAGTTGATACCACATCTCATAGAAAGCCTTATAAATAAGTATTTCAAAATGTTGCTTTTGATCAATGGTTCTCAACTGCAAGCAAGTTTGCCCCCTGGGGGGACATTCATTAATGTCTGAAGACATTTTTGGTGTCACCCCTGGGGTGGGGGCTATGCCTGTGGCTTCTAGTGGGTAGAGGCCAGAGATGCTGCTAAACACCTACAATGCACAGGACAGCCTCCTGCAACAGGGAGTGATCAATTGTGCCAGAATTGACAAAAATCCTGCTCTGGATTTTTTAATTTTAAAAATATGTAACTTATTTGAGATTCTATCAGAGCCAACACATATGAAGATAAATTATTTATGAGTTATTTTCAGTGTTTAAAAGGGGATTAAGGCAAGTGACTCTTTGGTTGAGAACTGGGTTTATTTCAGGGAAACTGGAATATGATACTTTTCTTGGAATGCATTTGTCAGGCTGAAGGATCAGGGCAGAGAATTGTAGTCTGATGAAAATGCCACAAGCAAATATCCTGCTTATGAATGTTTTTAATGAGTCATTTCCAAAAACTCAAATACACTGACTAGTGACTAAGACTCTAATTAACCCAGTCTCCACTAAAAATAGGAAAGATCCATTGCACTTACGCAAGGTTTTCTGTTAAATCAACAACACTGTAAGGCAGAGGAAATTTAAAGTCTAGAGAATATGAATACTAATCATGAGAGCTATTATTTATTAAGCATGGACATTGTGCAAAATAATGGCAGTAGGACAAGAGGAGGAGGAACTTAGGGTTTGGAGTCCATTCCTGCCCTGTCACCTACTAGCTGCATGAGTCTTGGAGGTTTATTTCTCTTTTCTGCATCTTAAGTCTTCATCTGTGAAAAAGGAATAGTCACAGTGTTGGCTTCATGTGATTGTTGTGAAAATTAAAAAAATAAAGCCTCCAAAGCACCCAGCACAGTGACCAATGCATATGCTTCTAATAAAGGTAACTTAATAATTAGAAGAATTCTCACAAAAACCGTGCAAGGAAAGTATTCATAGTTAAAGATGAGACCATTTAGAGATAAAAAAACTGTCAAAAAGTACTTCAGTAAGTTGCCTAAGTTCCCTCAAGTAATGAGTAGCCAAATCAGGTTGAACACAAAACTCACTTGGCAAGGCTTGTGCCTAGAAGAGGGTCTGGCCTGTATCAGGAACAGCAAATATCTGTTGCAGAGGCAAAGGAAAAGCTCATTCTCTACCCTCATAGGTTCTGTGGCTGGGACCCTAGGAATTAAACATTAAAAGACACATTAACAGGAGAAAGGGTTTATTTCATGTGCATATGAAGGGCCTCATAGAAATTAAAACCCCAAAGAAGTAGTCAGACCTGGAGCTGTATATACCGTTTTAACAAAAGGGCAAAAAAACTGTGGAGAAATGACAAGACAAAATTGAGCTTCTAGTGGTGATCAGTTGTGGAAAGGTAAACATATGGGGAAAATAATGGAAGATTGGGTTATTTTAGGAAGGTTTGTTATGCAGACTCTCCTGGAGGCTGATAGTCCAGAGTTTCCTCTGGTGATTAAACACTTGCTGTGTGCTTTCTGGTAGGAGAGAGAGGAAGTGTCACTTTCACAAAGGGAAATCTATGCCCTGATTTTAGGCCAGTAGTGGGAGGGGAGAGTGTTTTTTTCTTGCACCTCTTGTTTCTCAATTGCTTTCTGCTTGTAATAGTCCTTATGCTGATGTGGTGTATTTTGGGGTGACATATTCTGACCCCTTCACTATTGAATGAAGAAAAATCTCCTACTATTATATCTTTGGTAATCCACATTTTTTGCTGATTTTGCCATGTTTATTGCACTTCCATTCTTGCTGGCTTCACATTTATTTTGCTTCCGGTCATGGAGTCAACTTTGGGTGCTCAAGTCTCCAGTGGGTGCATTAAAATACTCAAATAACACAAATGGCGCGTATAACTTTGAAAAATTGTCCACAGAAAAATAGCAAAACATGTGTTAATCTTTTCACCAAGAGCTAACTCTTGCAGAAGACAGGTAATCATCAGAAACCCTTCTATCCTAATCGCTTTGCCTGTATGTAATTATTGTAGCTTCCTCTGACTATTCACTAGAAGGGGCCTTGACAGAGAAAAAAATGTATAGGCTGCCTAGAAAAGTTAGGAAAAGCATGTAGAATGTATATGTGGTGGGTGTGTGTGCGCGTGCGCCCTTTGGTTACAGATCTGAAGCAAGTTTCATCATGTAATTACACTGACAAACACAATGGCATTTGAATCAATTGACATCAGCATTGTAGGAATGGCTTGGAGTTGAGCTCCTCCTAATTATATTTAATGGCATAGCCTTGGATTTGACACTGAGTCTGGCTTGAAATGGATGCTTTGATGGGTTGAGTGTTTTTTTCCCAGCTTGGCAGGGCTGAGATGTAAACAGGAGCTGATAAACATGGCACTTACCCCACCCATGAAGACTTTCTATTGGAATTTCTGTGAAGGCTTAATAGTCAAAAATTACAGCTCCACTGAGCTGTGACAGCATTGGATTCAGATATGGGGACCTTTATTTCCCTTATTGTTACACAGTTTAGAATCTTTTGATTTTTTTCTGGTTTATGTTTTGGCTCACTCCTCTGCTGATGAGTAAATTGAGGGAAATAAACACCAGAGATGAGTCTGGCTGTTAAATGTATCAATGTCTTAGCCATGGCAAGAATTCTACTGCATCCTCTGATGCAGCTGCGTGAGGCTGAGTACAGCTTGGGCCCCTTACCAACAACTGTTCTTCTGTCGCCAGGCTGGAGTGCAGTGGCATGATCTCGGCTCACTGCAACCTCCGCCTCCCATGTTCAAGTGATCCTCCTGCCTCAGCCTTCCAAGTAGCTGGGATTCCAGGTGCATGCCACCACACCCAGTGAGTTTTTGTATTTTTAGTAGAAACGAGGTTTCACCATGTTAGCCAGGTTGGTCTCGATCTCTTGACCTCATGATCCACCCGCCTCGGCCTCCCAAAGTGCTGGGATTATAGGCATGAGCCATCACGCCTGGCCAACAACTGTTCTTCAAATGTTCTACTATCAAGAATGTTTTTCATATTTAATTTTTAAAATATTTCTGATATCTCTGATATTGGTTCTTAATATTCTATAAACATTTAACTATCTACCTTTTTGAACTAATAATTCCTTTTATAATCTATTCTACACATTTTTCCCAAATATGTAGGATAAATGTTAAGGATGTACATTTCACCATTATTTGTAACTCATTTATTCATCTACACATAGTTTTTGAGTACTTATGTATTCAAGGCCTTGAGGAATTAGCTAGAAGTGAACATTTGTTTTTCTTTCTCTCATGAGGTTTATATTCTTATTGAGAAAGATGGACAATAAACAGGATAAATAATTAAAATAGGCCAGGTGTGGTGACTCATGCTTGTAATCCCAACACTTTGGGAGGCTGAGGTGGGAGGACTGCTTGAGCCCAGGAGTTCAAGACCAGCCTGGACAACACAGTGGGACCCTATCTCTACAAAAAAATTTAAAAATTAGCTGGGCATGACCATGCATGCCTGTGGTCCCAGCTACTCAGGAGGCTTCAGCGGGAGGATTGCTTGAATCCAGAAGCTCAAGGCTGCCCTGAGCAGTGTTCATGCCATTGTCCTCCATCCTGGGTGACAGAGTGAGACCTTGTCTCAAAAGAAAAAAAATTAAAATAGGTAATATTAAATTGTTAGAAGGCAATGGATATTTTCAGACAGTATACAGCAAATTTAAATATAGTTGTCAGGAAAGGCCTTCTTGGAAATTGACCTGTGAGTAAAGACCAGAAGGAGGTAAGAGAGGGAGTTGTGGATATCTGAGAAGAGTGTGATCTAGGAAGAATTAACAGTAAGGGCAAAGACCCTGAGGTAGGATAGTTCCTGGCAAGTTGAAGAAAAAGCAGGAAGGCCTGTGTGGCTGGAACATAGTAAACTAGGGAAAATCAAAGAATCAGGGGAGATCAGAGAAGTAACAAGTATCTGGGAGAGACCAGAGCATACAGGGGTTGTTTGGCCATTGAGATGACCTTGACTTTTATTTGGAATAAGATGGGAAAGAATGGGGAGTTTCTGAGTAAAGCAGTGATGGGATCTGACTTACATTTTAATCAGATCATTCTGGTGGCTGAGTGGGGACTGGACAATAGGGAAACAAGAGCCCGAACTGGCTGACCAGTGAGGAGGCCATTAGGGACATCCAGCAGGAACATATGGCAGGTTGGGCAGGGATAGTGCAGTTGGAGGTGGAGAGTCGTGCTCAGATCTGGATATATCTGTGGGTTAGAGACAACAAGTTTATGAACTACCTAAATGTCTATCAAGAGGATAATCGTTTTTTTTTTTTTTTTTTTTTTTTAATGATGGCATTCCCATTTGTGATGGTTAATTTTATGTGTCAACCTGACTGGGCTAAGGGATGCCTAGATAGCTGTTAAAACATTATTTCTGGCGTGTTCTTGAGGGCGTTTCTGGAAAACATTAAGATTTGAATCCATAGACTGAGTAATGAGGACTGCCTTCTCCAGTTTGGGCTGCCATCATCTAATCTGTTGAGGGCCTGCTTAAAACAAAATAACAAATTTACTCTGTCTGTTTGAGCTGAGACACCCATCTCCTGCCCTAAGGCACCAGCACTCCTGATTCTTGGGCCTGGATCTTACACCTGACTTGGGTCTTACACCATCAGTTTCCCTGGTTCTTAAGTCTCGCGTCTGAGATTGAATGACAGCACTGGCTTCCCTGATTCTCCAGCTTTCGGACAGCAGGTTGCTGGGAATTCCTGGCCCCCATGATTACATGACCAATTCCCATATACCATTCCATAGAATAATGAGCTAGAGCTATAAAAATATTTCTAAGTTGTAGAGTTGTATGAAAACATCAAGAAAAATAGCAATGGGATAGTAAACTGTCTGTATCACTAAAACGCATGTGTATATAGTCAGCTGTCCATCTCCACTGGTTTAGTGTCTGTGGATTCAACCAAATGGGGATAAAAAATGTTCAAAAAATAAAACAAGCTAATAATAATACAACAATACAAAAATAATATAAATAAAAACCAATATAATAATTATCTAGCTAGCATTTACATCATATTTGGTATTATAAATAATCTATAGATGATTTAAAATATACCAGAAGATATGTGTAGGTTATATGCAAATACTACATCATTTTGTACCAGGGACTTGAGCATCTGGGGATTTTGGTATCTGAGAGGGCCTGGAACCAATTTCCTGTGGATACCAAGGGATTACCATATACACAAGTATTCTATTTTCATTTTTTAAAAATCTGAGCACCCCAAAATTTAACGATTTCCTCTGAGAAGGGTAATTGCAGATGACGTGAAAAAGGGAAGTTTGAAGTTATACATTATTTTGCTGTTTCTTTCCCAATGAAGTATTAGTGGATTTTCTTTTTTTTTTTAAGGACAAGGGGAAAAAAATATTCACCCTTCTAAAACTTATAAAGACACTTTTATAGCAACTTTAACAAATTCTATACTCCATAGATGAGTCATGCCTTTTTAGAAGGGTCATTATCAAAGTTTGGTTCAAAATATGGTTTGCTGTTGACAGTTATAAATGTTTGGGAGGATGAGAACTTTTATCTCTATATTCAATCTAGGATTTTCTTAGTATGATCCCTCTATGACCACTGACCACAAAATGGTGGTGTTGCTAGGCAGTGAGAGCCTCCTGCTTCAGGAAGTGAGTTCTAATAACTCTTCAACTAACTGGTGGTCAGAACTGAAGTGGATAATGAAACACTTTCAGGAACTTGGCACTGCTCTCAAATTCAGAAACTGCTCTTTTAATATATGTTGGAGGTTGTGTGTGAAACAAAACTGAAGTTTTTTCAGTGTATTTCAGTTTTCCAGTCTTCCAAGGATTTGTGGAGTTCCCAGTGGCAGAATTACTAACAATGGATTCATAAAAGTGACTGAAAATAGATGGCTCGATTGAAGGCTTAATTTCATCTAATCTGGAAGTTGTAAAGTTGTGTCCACATCAAGAAAACAGCCTTTTGGTGGTAGGGTTTCACAATTCTGATAAATTTGTAATGTCCAATTACTAATCTGGACTTTAAATTTGACTTTTTCTAAATGTAAATTTGATAAAAATAGCTACAATCCTACTATATGTAGTTTTTAAATAGCCAAAACTAATGCATAGAATGCAAGTTGTCATATTTTTCAGGAGTAGCCACAGTTTCTATATAATCATTGCTGACTTTGATTCCACTGTGACAGAATCATTTTAAAAAATATATGAAATCAGACATTCTAGAGTCTATCATGAAATGCTACCGAAGTTTTCTTTTGCTTAAGGGCACTGGTGACAGGGCATCGTAACACAATGACATATGGATTTCTTTGAGTTTGGAAGTGTGCCACCATCAAAGATAGGGCCACCCATGGATTCACTACATCAGATCAGAGGAAATTGAATTATAAAGGACCTTGTTCTCAAATCTCACCTTCCATTGACATGTGACAGCTCAAAACTCTCATAGTGTTCAGTAAAGTTCTTTTCTCATTTTTCTCTTTATTTTTGTCATACATTTTATAGATTAGAACATCAAACAACATGGGTTAGTTTCAAGAAGACATAAGCTACACTGGTGTTCCCCAAAGTGACTGGTAGCAGGAAAGAGTCTAGACTGGTGGTTCTCAGTCCACCCAGGGAAAATGTGACAATGTCTGGAGATGTTTTTGATTGTCACAACTCAGAGGTGGGATTGCTGCTGGTATTTAGTGGGTAGAGGCCAGGATGCTGTTAAACACCCTATAATGCACAGGACAGTAGCCCCACCTCCCTAACAAAGAGAGTTTTTTTCCCCAAATGTCAGTGATGCTAAACTTGGGAAACCTTAATCCAGAGTAATCTAAGGCAGCTTCTGAATCCTTTGACCCTCACTTTACCACAAAAACCTGAGGTGCCAACAGTGATACCGACTCACACAGCTAACTACATAAATAAAATGATGTATAGTGGGTTAATCACTTGAGGTACCACAATAAAATACTGTAAAATACTGTAGATTGGATGGATTAAGCAATAGAAATTTATTGTCTCACAATCCTTGAGGCTGGAAGTCCAGGATCAGGGTGTTAGCATGGTGAATTTCTAGTGAGGACTCTTTTCGTGGATTGCTTTTCTCCATGTGTCTCTTTGTTGTTGTTGTTGTTGTTTGTTTGAGACGGAGTCTCAGTCTGTCGCCCAGACTGGAGTGCAGTGGTGCGATCTCAGCTCACTGCAACCTCTGCCTCCCAGGTTCAAGCAATTCTCCTGCCTCAGCCTCCTGAGTAGCTGGGACTACAGGCGCGTACCACCACACCCAGCTAATTTTTTGTACTTTTAGTAGAGGTGGGGTTTCGCCATGTTGGCCAGGCTGGTCTTGAACTCCTGACCTCAGGTGATCCTCCCGCCTCAGCCTCCCAAAGTGCTGGGACAACAGGCGTGAGCCGCCGTGCCCAGCTCTGGTGTTTCTTCTTATATGAGCACTGACATCAGGAGGCCCCACCCTCATGGCCTCATTTAACCATAAGTATCTTCCAAAGGCCCCATCTCCAAATACTGTCATGGTTGGGGTTCAAGGCTGCAACATGGGAATTGGTGGGGGAGACACAAACATTTGATCAATTACATATGGGAAATTTACATGAGTGCTGATTATTATTATCGTAGGTCTCATAATTGTTAATATTTGACAACCACACAGGAGTCTAATGAGAAGAACTCTTCACAGTAAATAAAAAAGTATTCCAAGGTCTGTTGTAGATGACAGACTTCTACAATCTACAAGTCATCAAGTTGTGTATGTCCACATGTGTTATGTTGGCCAATAGCAGAAAGCAATGATTTGCTGTCTAATTTTTGTTTTTTTGAGACAGGGTCTCACTCTGTCACCCAGGCTGGAGTGCAGTGTGCAGTGGGGGGATCATAGCTTACTGCAGGCTGGACCTCCTGGGCTCGGGTGATCCTCAGCATCCTGGGATGCTACAGGCATCCCACTCACTGCAACCATACACTACAGGCATACACCACTACACCTGGTTAGTTTTTGTTTTGTTTTTGAGATAGGTCTTGCTGTGTTGCCCAGGTTGGTCTCAAACTCTTGGGCTCAAGCTGTCTGCCTCCCTTGACCTCTTAAAGTCCTGGGATTACAGGTGTGAGCCATTGCAACCAGCTATTTTGGTCTCTTAATTGCGAAACAAATACAGAGAGCTTCCCTCTGGTATTGAAGTGAAGTAGTGACAACTCTGTCCTGAGACAGTAATTTAAGAATTTTGTGGCTAGAGAGGTTTTCTGAAATTTATGTCAACTTGAAACTGATGTTTTCCTTTTCCTCTTCTAGGTGCTAGCCTATGGCCTTGCATGGGTCTTCTAAGATAGAAACGTTTTTGGTAATTGTTGACTCTTTGTAAAATTAGTAATCCGGTAAATAGGTCTTGGGTACCCATGTTAGTAAAGTCTCTATTTTCCATGCTGAGTGGGGAATACAACATTGAATTGCAGTACCTGCTCACAGGCAGGTTTACATATAAATATGTTTCGTGACCAAATATTTTAAGTTCTGTGGCAAGTACCAAGAATGATCTGTGAGGGTTTGGAAGAGGGTGATTTTCCCAGTGGTAGAACAACACATTTGCGAACCGTGGTAAGGAGCATAAAAGAATCCCAATCCAAGAGCATCCTGATTTGGGAGTAGGGAGCCCTAACAACATGTCGTCACCTGAATTTTAGAGTCTTTATGGACTGGGAACTATTATATACTTTTGATTCCTCCACTTGTTAAATGGAAATGTCTATTGCAGTTACCTTGTTATTGCCTCTCAGAAGTGCAGCTATTTTCCAAGAATTAAGCAATATTTATAGCTCTTGGCAGAGGAATGGCATCATGTAGGCTGCATTTTTTAAAGGTTCCTCTGATTTCTCTGGGGAAAATGCATCATATATAGGTAAGAATGAAAGTATTGAAATTAGAAGGATATTTCCATAATCCAGGTGAGAAGTGATGATGGTTTAAAGTTAGAAGACAGCAGTAGAGATGGAGAGAAGCAGATGGATTTCAAATATATATTTACAGATGGTGAAGGTGGGTTGTTTGAGGTGGATGATAAAAAGAAAGGAACCAAGAATGACCCTTATCTGCAAGGCTTGAGATGGTATGTGAATGGAAATTTGATTTAATAAGATGGTAGAGTCTGAGAAGGAAACCACTTTGTACACATGATATGGGATGAAGGTAAAGGCTGGAAACAAATTGTGGATCACACATACTAAGTGTGTCTACTAAGATAATGGATGGATATGAAACGAGCAATTGGCTATCTTATTGCATCTTGAGTTCAGTGGAGTGACTTGGCAGGAGGTAAATATTTAAGAGTCAGGTAGGTAATTTTTAGGCATATGGACTGGATAAGAACTTTCTAGCTAGAAAATTGAAGAGGGTGGACAAATTCTTGGAGCACTGCTATGTTGGAAGGTCAAGTAGAGGAAGAAAATAAAAGTAAAGGAAGGAAAATGTCTTGGGAAGGGTGGAGCAGGCTCATCCCAGTGTGTCATCTGCTGCTATTGAAGGACAGAGAAGGTCCAGCAGTTTTAGCACCAAGGAAATCATCAATAAATGAGACAAAACAATTTCTGTGGAGTCTTAGGAAGGGTGGGAGCCCAGACTGGCATCGTTTGAAGAGAAAACATGAGATGAGGAAAATTTTAGAAATTAATACTCTTCTGACCAGGCGCAGTGGCTCATGCCTGTAATCCCAGCAATTT
This sequence comes from Rhinopithecus roxellana, assembly GCF_007565055.1. Lineage (NCBI taxonomy): Eukaryota > Metazoa > Chordata > Mammalia > Primates > Cercopithecidae > Rhinopithecus > Rhinopithecus roxellana. The sequence continues at coordinate 127,152,245 of NC_044561.1, read as the reverse complement.
AGGAAGCCGAGGTGGGCAGATCACGAGGTCAGGAGATCGAGACCATCCTGGCCAACATGGTGAAACCCCATCTCTACTAAAATACAAAAAATTAGTCTGGCATGGTGGTGCGCATGCCTGTAGTCCCAGCTACTCTGGAGGCTGAGGCAGGGGAATCGCTTGAACCTGGGAGGCAGAGGTTGCAGTGAGCTGAGATCGCACCATTGCACTACAGCCTGGGTGACAGAGTGAGATTCCGTCTCAAAAAAAAAAAAAAAAAAAAAAAAGAAAAGAAATTAATATTCTTCTTCGGCTATGCATCAGTTCCCTAGACTTTCTTATGTCAGTTTTAATCATTTACATAAGATTTAAGATAATTATTCTTATGTCAATTGGCACTTATGGATTTGGGACGCTGTTAGTCAAACAATTAAATAAGAACAAACAATCAACTTTTAAAATTTTGTTCAGCTGATTGCATGTATACAACAAACACACTGGTAAATATCTTCCAATTGTTCATTTATCCTTTAGTTTTTTTCAACAAATCAATACAGAATATATACTAAAGACACATAATTTCTTTACCCTTATGGAACTCACATTCTATTGAGAAAGACAAAAAATTAAGTCAATAAACAAATAATGCTGTACATGGTACAAAATGTTCAGAGAAAACAAACATGATTCAGACACAGAGAACAATGAGCAAACCGATGTTAAATGGGCCGGTGGCAGGAGGGCTTTCTGAGCAGGGGATTTTTAAGCTCAGACTTGAATGATGCAAAGATCCACCATGTCGGGTACTGGGATGTAACTGTGCAAAAAGCATGGCAAGATGCCCTGAGAGGGAAAGAAGTGGGCATGTTTGAACAAATGAGTATCTACTGGTATGTAGTGTACGAGGGGGTGTATATTGGTTTGGCGAGGTTGACAGGGCCTAGATTATGCAGGGACTTGTAGACTCATTTTGAAAATCCTTCCAAAATTATCTCGACAGCTACTTCTTAAATTTTCTATTTCTTTGCGTAACATAGGAATCAGAAGTATTTCTTGGTGCAGCATTTCTAGAAAGCACTTTGACAATTTGTATAAAAAAATCTTAAGTACATATACTGTAAACTAATGACTTCATTTCTAGGAATTTATGCTAGGGAAATAATTTTCCACATGCAAAAATGTGTATACATAGAATATTTGCTTGCATTTCCAAACTCCTCAAATTCTATGCTTAAAATATTAATAGGTGGTTTGGACATGTCTCAATAGAGCTGATTTTGCTTTAAGAAGAAGATGCCTAATTAGGAAAAATAGCTAATGCATGCTGGGCTTAATACCCAGGTGATGGGTTGACGGGTGCAGCAAACCACCATGGCACATGTTTACATATGTAATAAACCTGCACATCCTGCACATGTACCCTGGAACTTAAAATATTAAAATAAATTAAAAATAAATATTAGAAAAGGATGCCTAATATAGAAACAATTTTAAAATAGCCTAATGCATATCCATATGAGATTAGTTTCTGCATCCCAACCACCCATATACTTTATACAACCATAACAATTACTACTATTTTGTTTTTATTGACAGGAAAACATTCACAATATTTAGTATTAAGCAAAAATAAGTCAGAAAACCAGTAAATATAATTTCATTTTTATTTAAATTATATTTAAATTAGAAAGATAAACATAGGCCTATAGATAGACAAAAAAATAGAACATTATTCCTGAGTGTTGGGATTATGGATAGTATTTATTCATTTCTGTCTATTTTCCTTTGTTATCTGAATATTTTTATGAGCATAAATTACTTAGTGATACACATATGCTAAATTAAATTCATGTTTAAACAAAATAAACATTAGCAGCAACAGAAAGGCTCATGCATGAATCAAAGACTGGAACTTAAGGACATTGTTGGAGAGCAAGAATACAGCCCCCACCTCATTTCAGAAGAAATGAATGTTCGAATTAACATCAGCTGTGATGACCAACTGTTTTGGAAAACAGGCCAGATGGTGTTCATCTTCGCTCTCTGGTGTATTTTAAGAGGATATTATTGGACTTCTCAGAGACTACTGAGTAGCAACAATTACAAAACATCCCTGTAGCTAGGTCATTCCAATTATCTTCTAGCAAACATGCAAGATACTTTGAAGATTTTTCACTAGCCCACAATTTGTCTTTGCAATACAGAATACATTTGTCCAAAAGAGTTCATGTTGACATCCATTAATTTTACTTGAGTGGCATGCTTTCAATTTTGCAAACACATCCTTTCACATTTGAGTAGCTGATCATGCAGGGGACACAGCATAGTTAACCTGCCATTTGAACAGGTTAGCCTGGTGATCACATATGTCCACAGGCAATTTAGCTACATGGCCGATGACACAATTAAGATGGATTAATAAAGAAAACTGGGTTGCAAGGCAAACAGCATTTCCAAAGTTTCCTAAGAGACCACTGCAAAGAGGAATATCACATGTTCATGACGTTAACTGACCAAATTTGATTAATCATTTGTAGCCTTAAAGCAAAAAAGAAAAGTCCATGGTAAATACCTCAGCCCAACATCTATTACCTCCCCCTCAACTTTTTTTTTTTTTTTGCAAATTTAAAAACAAACCCAATCCAATGAAAATTAGGAGTCTTTTGCTCAATGCTTCATCTTCCATACAAAAATCATTCTTATTATGGGTTTTTCATGCTACAGATTTTCTAAACATTGGAGTCTTAGAGATGCTAAACGACTAAAATTAGACATGGTTTTTGACTAATAATTTAACAAGTATGCTTTGAGAATGTATTAAACTGGTCTTCAAATTATTTGAGTTTAATGCATGCTTTCCAAATCGTGGAATTTGGGGTAGCATATGCAAAAAGATTATAAGTAAAATTCCAGTGTGTCTGTATAGGAAGTTCCAGGAAATGTTTAAAGGAGTGCAGATATTACGATACAGTGGATTTACATCTTACAGTCCTGAAGTGTGTGCCTAAAGTAAAAATCACGTCTCCCACGGTCCAGGTGCTCTGTTTTCTAGCATCCCACGAATGTATGTGAGGAGCAGGGCCCAGGGCTGTCTCTCAGGGGCCCCCTGAAGTCACCTTTCTTGTTGATGCCCTTTTGATTGTCTCTCTCCCATGCCTTAAAGACGTGTGTTGTACTCAGGGAAGGGGAAGCTGCGCTTTTATTCATGGTCTATTTCCCCAAGTTGTGGTTCATACGCAGTGTGAAAAGGGAGTCTTTTCTCTTCCCCCAAGAACTGAGTTTTTGAAATTCAAAAGCCAGGAAAAGAAGCCCATTTTCTCTGCCTTCTGCAATGACAGCTCCTCAGTGTAGTACACACAGCACCCTAACGAAGACTCAGGAGAGCCAGGGAGGTGGGGGAGCAAAATGGTGCAGTTTTATTTACGCTTACATTTATATAAAACAGGAAGGTAATTGGCCTTTGCCAATAAGTATTATACAAGTCAGCAGGGGCGTTTTCACCCAGTTCGGAGCCTAGGAGATCATTCCTCTGGCACCCTGTGGGAGGCAAAGGAAAGAAGAGATGAAATTGCTCAGTGCACAGTGGTCCCTAGCCGCATCTGGACTCTTTGATTCACTGCCGCCCAATGCAACGCATTGCAGATTACCTTTTCACTGTGAAGTGGATGTGTGGACGAGGCAACCTCGTTTTAATTAGACATACCCTCATAAAATTACAAAAGACGTGATAAGATTCCTGAAAAGAAAATGCAGATTGAAAATGGCAATGATAATGTAAGCCCAGGCACACAGCAAACCAACGCCAGCACAATGCAGCTCCTATTCCTACTGTCAACTATTCCTCACCCATGTTTCAAGGTTAAAAGAAATCGGGCAGAATATTCTGCCTGAAATTCAGATTTAGGGGCATGGGGGGAAGCTTAGAATGTCCATGTAAAGTAAAGATGATATTTTAACAGTGAAAAGCAACATGCTCTTCAAAAGAAACATGTTTTCTTGAGAGGAGCCTTTCAAAATGGATGTGTGGGTGGGTGAATGGAGGGAACCCATCTATATCCTTAAAAATAAAAAATAGAAACAGAATTTCTTTTTTTTTAACTTTTGTTTTAAGTTCAGGGGTACATGGCAGGTTTGTTACATCGGTAAATGCGTCATGAGGGTTTGTCGTACAGATTATTTACTCACCCATTGATCATCACTTCTTTTTTTCTTTTTTTTGAGGCGGAGTCTGGCTCTGCCGCCCAGGCTGGAGTGCAGTGGCGCGATCTCGGCTCACTGCAAGCTCCGCCTCCCGGGTTCCCGCCATTCTCCTGCCTCAGCCTCCCGAGTAGCTGGGACTACAGGCGCTGCCACCATCGCCTGGCTAGTTTTTTTGTATTTTTAGTAGAGACGGGGTTTCACCGTGTGAACCAGGATGGTCTCGATCTCCTGACTTCGTGATCCGCCCATCTCGATCTCCCAGAGTGCTGGGATTACAGGCGTGAGCCACCGCGCCCGACCTCATCACTATTAAGCCTACTCCCCATTAGTAATTTTTTCTTATCCTTTCCCTACTTCCACCCTCCAAAAGGCCCCAATGTTTATTGTTCCCCTCTATGGGTCCATGTGTTCTCATGCACTCTTGGTAGGAGTGCAAATTCGCTCAGCCATTGTGGAAGACAGTGTGGTGATTCCCCCAAGACTTAGAGACAGAAATACCATTGAACCAATCCCATCACTGGATATATACCCAAAGCAAACAGAATTTCTATCTCATGAAAAAAATCTTTCTGAAGAAGAGTTTTAGTAGGTTTATGAATCCTTTTGTTTAAAAACCAAAAGGCATTTGTCATTTAATTTACAAAACAATAAACTGACATTGAGGAAGATGCAGATTTGCCAGTTTTAAACAATGCTGCAAAATTGGCAGTTGGGTCTGAAAATATATATCAACATTTAGGATATGTGTCCACTGATGTCCCTCTTCTATTTGGATCCATGTATCTTTTTGAGATGTCTTTGTAATTCTTTACTGCCATAAAAAGCCAACATTTAACTTAGAATCAGACCTTTAAAATCACAGTTCAGCTTGCATTTTAGAAAATATTAAGGCATATTCAATCATGTCATTCCCTATAAAATACTAATACTATGTGTTAGTTGGAAAAGACTGTTTTTATCATGAATATATAAAATAAAATTATAACTGAGATATTTGTTACTTCAGTCTTTATCAAATCATTTTAAAAATCCTATTTTAAATTTAGCCAAACATGTGCATAGTACAATATAATAGTGTTATATATATAGTAAATGATTATACATGTATTGAAACGTGCAGAAAATGTTTTAACTGAGAGGAGTGCGTGTTTGTTTTTCGGCGGGGGTGCTGTGGTTACAGGCCTGGTGACCAGTGACAGTAATTAAATTTGTAAATCAATTTGCATAGTAAATTAAATTTGGAGAAGACTCAAGGTATAAAAGGGGAGTGCTTATAGGGTGGAAATATAGTGTGTCATATTTCTGGAATATATTTTGGCCTCACACACGGTATCTGCCCTTGAAAGATTTACAAACCTGATGCAATACCCAGCCTCCCACTGACTTGTCCATTTCCATAGCCCAGGCCAACAGGGATGCAAATTGCCTGCCCTGCCCTTGTACTGGGTGCCTGTGCCATAGTTGCCTTTGCTCAGGTGGGTCACACCAGGTGGACTGTCTTCCTCATTCCTCTCTGTCTTCCATATTTCTTAAGATTCTCCCTTGGTCTAGACTTATCTACAAAGACCTCCTCGACCATTTAAGGTGGAAGTGAGATTCTGTGTCCTCTGAATTCCCAGAGCAGTGGTTCGTGGACTAGAGCAGGACTGGATGTCTCTCACAGTGATCTTGTACTTTTTAGAAATATAGATTATATAGATACCTGGGCTTACCTTCAGAGACTGTGATTCAGTAGGTTTAGGGAAAGGGGAATGTAGAATATTACTTGGGAATCTGTATTTCTAGAAGCTTGCCTGTTGATTCCAAAAATGAGTCATTCTCAGAAATCAACACCCAGAGACCTTATTTATTCAATAGTTGGGGCATCCCCCCTAGTGGTATTCACTATCTTTTAGAAATTATTTCATCTTCCTAATTTGCTTGTAAATAACTCAGCATCAGGGATTATTATTTTTTTTATCATAGCAGGTAATCAAGAAATCATTTATTCATCATATAACAAGAAATGATAGATGCATAGGCCTTAACGCAGTGACCTCTTTTTAGGATAACCCTATGAGACAGCATAAAATATTAATGAAAAGTTAATGAAGTATTAAGCAAAAAGCAGGTAATAGCAATAATAGAATCCATTTGCTTACCAATAAGTAAGTTTTTATTTTCACTTTTGAATTTTTTATTTAAAAACAAAGTTCTGAAATGCTTCCATGGGTTTCTTCCAATCAAAGTAAATGATCTTTTAAAAACTTACACTATTTTTACAAATTTCTTTCAAGTTATCTCCAACCAAATAACATTCAAAGGGTTTTATTTTTAATGAGTGGAGCTGTGAATTGGAAAACAAATATGCAGAAACCTATTAACTGGCCAGTAAATTAGATTAAAAAGAGAGAAATTTTCTACTACTAAAAGAAAGCTTTAATTTACATGCAAATGTGTAGAAGGAAAAAATGTGTGCTGGAATTTACTTTTAATGGATAGCAGAGCTAGAAAAGACACAAGAGGTACAAATTGATGATATCTCAAATCCACTGCTAGATAGACTGGCAAAGAAATGGGTCAATGTCCTTAGGATGAACTATTTTAATAACAGCCTTGCCACATGAGAAAAAATATTAATTCATCTAATTAACATTAGTATGTAAATTATTCATTAGTGCAACTATCAGAATAAAATTAGAATTTCTAGGTTCATAAATTGTCCATGCTTCTGCCTTCTATAGCGTGAGAGATCCTGTATTTTGGAAGAATAGCAACTACTTTAGTGAAAAATGGTTACAAATGGCATAGGAAAACAGGGCATTAAGTGTTATTACAAATTTGCTCTTAGTAAATAAGCATGTTTGATTATTTTTGCATTAGTAGGGGGCTAGGCCTATTGACTATCTACTTGTGATTTTAAGTTTTCTTAGTGTGATGATAATAAGCTGGTGGTTTGATAGTTATTAATTAAAATCTTTTTTAAAAATTTTATACATGGAACTCTGTACTGCCCCTCTTTCCCTTGAAAGCTCAAGATCTGGCATTATGGCAACCAAATGATGTCACATGAATGAAATCAAAGTATTTTTCGTCTCTGTTCTTCCTTAGTTTGGTATCACCCTTCCTCTTTATCCATTCACCACATTTTTGCTGCCAGTTTCATAAGAAGTATTTTGGCAGGCAGTATTTTTGAAAGCCTGCAAGAGCGAGGGGATAACTAACCAGGAATAACTTCCACTGAAAAGCTCTTGCTCCAAAGCAAGTTCAGTTCTCCTAGTATGGAAAGTGGTAGCACCAAACTATTTTCCAAACTGATTGTCTCAAGCTAGTAAACCAACTTGCTTTGGGAGGGAAAGCAAAAGCAAAAACAAAAACACTTGTTTGGGCAAAAGAAGCTTAACAATTTTATACACACACCTTACATGTATACATATATATGTATACGTATGTATATACGTATATACATATATATGTATACATATGTATACATATATATGTATACGTATGTATATACGTATATACATATATATGTATACACGTGTATACATATATGCAATATGTATATATTGCGTGTATAGTGCATGCATATATATGTATACACATGTATACATGTGTATCATGTATACATATATGTGTTATATTGCATGTATAGTGCATGCATATATGTATACAAATGTATACACATGTACCATGTATACATATATGTATATATTGCATGTATAGTGCATGCATATATATGTATACACATATATTGCATGTATAGTGCCATAGTTGCCTTTGCTCAGGTGGGTATATATGTATACATATGTATACATGTGCATGTACTATACATGCAAATATATACATATGTATTGCATATATACATATATATCGCATTGATGCACATACACACACACATATATATACATTTTGTAGGCATTCAGTTTTTTTGTCCAGCAGCCAACCCATGTTATTCTACTTAAAACTGTGAGAATCATGGCATTTCATCTATGTGAGAATCAAATCCAAAGACACTGCCATGGCCTATAAGGCTAGAAAAGAGGTTTTTCTCCCTGTCTGTCAAATCCAGTGTTCTGCTCCAGGTTTTTACTTGCCCTACTCCAGCCACAGTGGCCTTTTTGCTTTTCCTTGAACTTAACTATGTGTGTTTCTGTCTTGGATTTGCACTATCTGGTTCCTCTGCCTGGAATGCCTCCCTCCTGATCTCCCCATGACTGGAGGGCTTGTTGGAGCAGAGTTTGCTGGGCTCCCCCTCCAGAGTTCCAGATGTAGCAGATCCGGGGTGAGGTCTGACAATCAGCATTTCGAACAAATTCTTGAGTGATGTCAATGTGGCTGATATGGAGATCATTCTTTGAGAACCGTTGTTCTTGCATGTTATCCTATTTTAATTCTCTGCAGGACACTTATCACTATTTGATATTTTTTCTTCTTCATTTAAGAATTTATTATCTGTCATTTCCACTGGACTATAGATTCAATGACAGCAAGAAACCTGTTTCTTTTGTTCATTACTGTATCCCCCATGCCGAGAATGACGCCTAGCACACAACACGCACTCAGTAAGTATTTCTTGACTCATTTCATTTGGAAAACATTTGCATACACATTCTGTTCCAGGTGCTGGGTGAGAAGCCAGGTGGACCAAGATTAATAAGGACGATCCTTCTCTGTGGGGTTCACAACCTGTTAAGGAAGACCATACTCTATCCCACATACACACACTCTCTAATGTAATGTGATAATCAGTATAACAAATCCACCGTCACCTCACGGTGCAATATATTCTGATTAAAGGATGGTTTTCCAGCATTTGGATAGAAATGAATGAGTTTATGGAAGTATGTTCTGGACTGGTAGTTTCATAACCTTTTAAAATTGCATGTGCCTCTGGACAGAAACATGGTGTTGATAGCCTGGAAATGCTAAAGAGTCACTTGAATGGCAGTCTCTCAACAGAGCTCATTAGGAATTTGCTGTTTTACAGAAAGTCAGGCTAATGGCAGGTAGGATGGACTGGGATAAAAAAAAAAAAAGATACACAGGGGCTTCTGGGACACTGACTGTGTGGTTGCATAGGGGTTCACTTTATAACAATTGAACTATATGTAAATACATATTTGATGCAATTTTCTCAATGTATATTTTACAATAAAAGAGTGTAAAATATTCTACCTTTGTGAGTTTTAAATTGTATAGTTATGATATTAAATTAAATATATACTTTTGCAAACAGAAGAAAGCAGAAGAATTTGCTATTTTATAATGACTTTATGAAAACATAGGTGAATTTTTTTCTTATTTACATTTATGAACCCCAGGAGAAATAGGCTCCTGAATGCTTTCTTGTTGGCAACAGAACTTTCCAAATTATTATTATTTTTTAGAAGGAATTTGGAATTGTAATATGTGACCAAGGAAAAGGGAGATTTTTAGACACAACAACATTAAAATATCTTGTTGGTTAATTTTCATCAATTTCAAGGGAGAAATATAACTACTGAGTCAAATCTATCTTACACTTTTTTTTTAAAGTTGTAAACCAAAAATAGAATTCTAAGTCTCCCCAGTCATCTAAATGGGCCCCTCCTCTTGGCCAGGGCACTCCAAAGTTAACCTGAAAAACTGGCTCAGGCCATGACGGGAAGGAAGGGTCAGGCAGGCCTTATGATACCCTCCTCCCTTTTGAAATTCAGAAAAAGCAGACCAGCATTTAATGTCAACACAGACCTTAAGTCTGATAAGAAACATTACAGTCTATTCTCTCTGAAGCCTGTTACCTGGAGGTTTTGTCTGCATGAGAAAACTTTGGTCTCCACAGCCCCTTATCATAACCCAGATATTCCTTTTTATTGATAATCACTCTTTCAACCAATTGCCAATCAGAAGATTTTTAAATCTACTGATAACCTGGAGGCCCTCCCTGCTTCAAATTGCCCCACCTTTCTGGACCAATCCAATGTATAGCTTACATGTATTTGATTGATGTCTCATGTCTCCCTAAAATGTATAAAACTAGGCTGAGCCCTGACCACCTTGGGCACATGTTCTCAGGATCTCCTGAGGGCTGTGTCGTGAGCCATGGTCACTCATATTTGGCTCAGAATAAATCTCTTCAAATATTTTGCAGAGTTTAACTCTTTTTCATTGACAAAATTCAACTTGTGATTGAAACAGCTATCTGGCTTAATTGAATAGCACAGATTTCCTCATGTTAGAGATTACCAACTGACCTTCTTTCAGCCTTTGAGCAAGCATTTCACTTGCTTCTCGGGAAAGGAAAACAGATCATTTTGTAAACAAGCCAGAAGAAGTCTGATTCTCCAGTCCCCAGATTAAGACTCCATTTATTATTAATTTTCATAAGAATAAACAAGTTGTAATGTTTTGAGTGCATCACAGGTAAATAAAACCAAACCGTATCACCAAATAAATCCGTGGAAAGATGATTTGGTATTTCACAGCAATTAGCTGAATGATTGGTTTTTGTTTTGCCTTGAGTTTTACACTGGAAAATCAAATTTGAAAATTATGTTGGGAATAATGCAAGGCATTTGCTACATTTATTACCAATTGCTTTTTGAAAGCTGTACTTACACATAAAATTATTTGAATTTCAATGTTATGAGCAAAATTCTTGACATGGAAAGTTTCATCCAAAATTCTAACCTGAGGAAGAGATTCGTTAGTTGATGATTACCTTATGATTTGGGTCTGTTGTAATGAGAAAACACCATCAAAAAAATATTTGTTGAGCAATTTTTTTCAAGACCTTTGGTGTTTACAAAGCGTAAAAGATGCATATGCTTATGAAAGATGGTTCACTGGAGATCAATTGAGGCACTCATATATTCATAGCCTCTGTGTTTTGAACATTCTAATTGCCAGCACCAAATTAAAGTCATCCACATTTTTAAAAATGTTCCTACATTTTATTGTTGCAGTGTTCTGCACATTAAGTTATAAATATTTATATACCTAAGTGGAGTTATGTCTCATAGTGGCTCCATAAGGCAGCTATATAGAAGAGAAGAATGTTTTCAGTGGAAGAAAAATAACAACAACAAAAACCCCACTAGCAGGAAGTTCTTCTGAATAAGTCCTTTAAATTCTGGTTTTCGCTTTGTAACATTTTCTTTTTACAATCCCATGAAACCCCAGAAGAGTAAAATGGACAAAAGCAATTTTAAGGAAGCAGTGAAATCAAAGTTTCCAACCACCATGGCTTTGCTCAGTAATAAATTGTTCAGAGTGTTATGAAGATCTAATTGGAAAACCAACTTTTCAGAAACATGAAAAGAACAGTTACGCTTTTCTGTGTAATTCCTAGGGCTAGACTTTCCACTCCTGCAATGATTATTTCTTCTGAATGCAGGATGTTAATGACCTGACTTGACTCACTCCTTTAATTAAGTACCTCTGAAAATGGCTATATTTCCACTTCAGTTTGGGCTTCATTGATCTATTTGGGGGAAATCTAGGCGATATATTTCTGGACGTGAGGGAAGGCATGGAATTCATCCATCAGAAAGCTGCTGATCCAATTCATCCAAAGAAGAGTTCATTGAGAAGTTTTCACCTCCTCTGAGACTTGTAATAATAATAACAACAATAAGGACAGCTGCTACTGTTGATACTGGATATGCAGTTATTGATACGGGACATGTAGTCCCTGGCACATCTGTTATTTCGTTCAATCTCTGCCATATCCTCTGAGATCGGTTAATCACATAGCATTGCTACTCCCCTTTTAGGCATGTGTAAATTCATGCTCAGAGTTTTTTTGAGCAAAAAACACTTGTTCAAGTTTCCATATACAACAAATGCTGATATTTACATTTAAACCGCCTTTTTAACTTTGAACTTGGGCTCTACATACTACATAGCCTGTGCCTTGTATTGCATGATAAAACAGGGATTTCAATGTATTCAGGAGATCTTGGTTTGGTGATTTTGAGTGATCTTTGAACAATTTATGCAATGTATCTCCAACTTTTAGAAAACGTAGGGACCATTTATAGAAAAGATGTAGATCCCCTTGTGTTAATTTAAATTGCTTTTATTATGTTATTTAATAAACATGACAGTTTTCTTATTTTTATTTCTCATATACAACTATAAAAGCACAAGAAATTTACAAGTTAATGTCAAATAAAACCGTAAAACCGATAAAGCTAAAGTTGAAAACATTAGCGTAATATAATACATGATGTTGTATTGCTGAATTCCAAATTCTGCTCACAAGTGAATGGAATAAGAGCTAAAAGCAAGGTTTTTTTTTCTTAGTTTAGCGTGGCTCTAGTAGTTTATGCCAGGTAATGACTATTTTCTCACCACTTTTTTTTTCTATCTGAATGGCTCATTTCCTCAGCATACTATATTTTATACCATCTATTGGTGTGACTGGATCATTTACACATTACGCCCACTTCTTCTTTCCCTAAAAAAATTAAGGTAGCATTATTTGATCTCAACTCAATCAGTACCATACTATGGTACTGAAAAGGAGTAACAGTACTTAGATACATAATAACTGTTGCAGACATTACTACCACTACATCTTCAGTTCTTGGCCCCATTCTGAAACACATAGGAAGATCACAGGTTTCCCACCTGCGTGAAGCTAGCTGTATCAACGGACGCATTTTGGCAAATGAAATGTGAATGGAAGAAGCAAGAAATGTAATGGGAAAATGTCTAGACACTTGCATACAAGGGAAGCAGCCTCTAACACTGACTCAACCCTTCACCCTGCAGTGAGCAATAAACCTTGGCTTTGTTAATCACTGAGATTTGCAAGTTATTTGTTGCAGCAGAATAACTTAATCTAATCTCACTAATGCAGAAATCATCCACACAATCCAACATATCCATATGTTAATTTAGAAGTGATATGATTATTTAAACAAAAACACAAAATTAAAAGGTCACCATGGGCACAGTTTCAGCATCCCAACACATTCTTGAGGCTTCCAAATAGTCCACAATCTGCAATTCATGAACCATTAATCTATATATAATATTGATCCTTCTCTTGTAAATGACATTTTCTCATATCATGTAGATGTAGTTGCCTTTTTATTTAAAATTCTCTGAGCAGTTATGCTCAGTCCCAGAAAATTGCTGGCTGATCCTAAATTGATTGCGTCAATGAAAATCCAATTTCCTGGCTCCCTGCATCAGCCTACTGCATCCAGAAAATCCTTCTGTCTCCAGAACTTCAGGAAAACATAAAGAAACCGATAACTAACAGGCACTGAGGGCCAGTTGTAGTCCATGCTTGAGTTAAACGTTTGTGGCCAGCACATTAGTTTGGCAGATCCAAACTATTTGCAACCCACTCCTCCCACCCTTTAGAGGTTGGGAAAGCTAAGTACCCATATTCACAGCTTCCCCCAAAGCGAGCAGTGACCCTGTGATGCATTCTGGACCATACTATCTAATTCAAAGTTATAGGCGTAGGTTCCAAAGCAGCTTTTACTCTTTTACTAACAAGAGAGATAGATTAATCTGGCTGTCGTTCATTTCATCTTGCTGTGAACAAGCAGCTATATTTAGACTCTGAGGGAAGAGTCAAGAGACTTTCCCAGTGTGGAGCCACTAAAACAATACCAGCAATTACCTACTTCTAGATTTTTTGTTACCTGAGAACAATAAACTTCTATTTAGGTTTTCTGTTCCTCATAGCTAAGTCCCATCCCAATGGACATTTTCAAGAATTTCTTCACTGAAACCTCACATGATACACAGATGGCAGTAGTAAGATTAAAGCCATTTTAGAGGGCAGGAAATGAAAACCAGATAGGTAAGTTGATTTTCCTGCATATTGCACTTGTCACATTCTGTAGTTTACAGTTTAAACTCCATGAAGATAGGGTCTTGTTCATTATAGTCTCCAGTTTGTCATCATGTTTGGTGATATAGTTGGAATGTGGTCAAAAAGCGTTTGTTGAATGAATTAATAAAGATTGTATTGTAGCCATCAGAGTTAAGGAAGAATCGCAGTTCAGTATGATTCTACACTCTTAACTTCACCTTGCCAACATGGATACCCGGCTCCCTATTTGAGGCCACTTCTAAATCCCTTTTGCAGAAAGGGAAGTTGTTGCATAGACATAGACCATGGGATTACTACTTTGGGGGAAAAAACTACCTTAAGAAAATCAGCTCTACAGATGCTCTCTCAAAATTGCAAAAACCGTCACCAAACACTAAGATGTTCTAATTAGCACATTCCTCCTGGCATCACGCAAACACCCAAAGGTAAAACAAGAGCCAGAAATGTTTGGAAAAATCTCCTATGGGAGGTGGTTGGAGAGGAAGAGGAATCTCAGTCCTCTAATTAAAAGAATGAACTTGAGCTAAAAAGCCATGTGGGACTGTTGTCGTGGTAACATGATCCAAGCGAGAAAGAGTTTCCTAGAGTTGCTATTCAGAATAAAACCTCTTGGTCTAGGAAGTGTTGCTTGTGATGCAAGATGCCAGGTTTTCAGGCCTAGACTTGGAAGATTTTGAAGCATTTATACCATGTCAGTCACACTAATTCCAAGACACAGGGCAGATTGCTTATAATGTTATGCAAATAGCCAGTAGAGGGGAGAAAAACTCCACAAGATCATTTTCAAGCACCATTTGTTAACGTTACTAATATCCTTAAAAAGAAAATAATTTGGAAATACACATTCTAATGGGCTTATCTTCTCTAATTTCTTTCGAGTAGTTAAGAAAACATTAGATTTAAGAAAATATGTCAAAAATAATTTCATTAGAATGCATTCAAGCTTTTCAGTGATACAATATATATTGAGTATCAATATAAACTATCAGTTAGCTATTGCTATCTAATGACTCCCCAAACTCAAATAGATAAGCATATATTACTATGAATCTATGGGCAGCTGCATGGTTCTACTGATCTCTGTGGGATTTGATGGATCTCGGTCGAACTTACTTCTTCTTCAACCACAGATCAAGTGGATGGTTCTGCTTGATCAGGTGGGCTCTTTGAGATGATTAGGGGTTTGTTGGTTGCAGATTGGTCCAAAACGGCCTTGGCCAGAACAACTGGGCTCTCTTCCACGTGATCTGTTATCCATGACAACAGTCCCACATGGCTCTCTAGCTCAATGGTCTATTCCAGGCTTGCACACATAATGGAGGCAGAGCTCCTAGAAAGAGCAGGAGTGAACAGGGCCTCTTGAGTTCTTGTCTCACAACTCACATACCATAACTTCTGCTGCATTCTATTGGCCAAAATAAGTCATAAGATTATATTCCATTGTGTATATATGCCACATTTTCATTATTCATTCATCCATTGTTGGACACTTAGATTGATTCCATATTTTGTCTATTATAAATAGTGCTGCAATAAACATGGGGGTGTAGGTATATCTTTGATATGCTGATATACTCTTCTTACCTGGTAAGACATAGTAATGGGATTGTTGGATTGTGTGTTAGTTTTGTTTTTAGTTCTTTGAGAAACTTCTATACTGTTTTCCATAATGGCCATACTAATTTACGTTCCCACCAATGGCATATAAGAATTCCCCTTTCTCCACATCCTCATCAGCGTTTGTTATTTTTTGTCTTTTACATAATAGCCCTTCTACCTGGGGTGAGATGATAGTTCACTGTGGTTTTGATTTGCATTCCCCTGATGACTAATGGTGTTGAGTTTTTCTTCTTTTCATATATTTGTTGGCCATTTTTATGTCTTCTTTTGAGAAATGTCTATTCAGAATTTTAGAGTTTTAGCCTAATTTTTAAGGGGATTATTCATTATCTTGCTCTTGAGTTGTTTGAGCCCCTTGTGTATTCTGGATATTAGTTCCTTATTGAATAAATATTTTGTAGAGATGCCCTCCCATTCTATGGGTTGTATCTTCAATCTGTTGATTGTTTCCTTCGTTGTGTAGAAGATTTTTAGTTTAACATCTTTCCATTTGTCTATTTTTGTTTTTGCTGTCTGTGCTTCTGATGTTTTAGCTATAAAATATTTGCCAAGACCAATGTCTTAAAGTGTTTTCCCTATGTTTTCTTCTAGTAGTTTTATAGTTCTGGGTCTTACATTTCAGTCTTTAATCCATTTTTAGTTAATTTTTCTATATGGTGAGAGATATAGGGGTTGTTTCGTTCTTCTGCACATGGCTATCCAGCTTTCCCAGCACCACTTATTTAAGAGGATGTCAGTTCTCCAGTGTATGTTCTTGGTGCCTTTGTCAAAAATCAATGCGCTATAAATATGTGAATTTATTTCTGTTTTCTCTATTCTGTTTCATTGGTCTGGCTGTCTGTTTTTATACCTATACCATGCAGTTTTGGTTACTATAGCACTGTAGTATATTTTGAAGTCAGATAGTGTGATGCATACAGCTTTCTTCTTTTTGCTCAGGATTGCTTTGGCTATTCTGGCCAACTGATTTCATGGGGGTATCATCTATACTTTTCTTTTTGTGTTGTTGTGTCCTAGTCTGAATTGATTTTCAGGGCAATATTGACCTAACAGAATAAATTAGGAACAATCCCCTCATCTTAAATTTTTTGAAATAATTTGAGGGAAATTGCTGTTAGTTTTTCTCTATAAGTTTGGTAGAATTCACCAGTAAAGCCATTTGGTCTAGGCCCTTTCTTTGTTGGGAGACTTTATTACTGACTCAATCTTGTTATGTGTTATTGGTCTGTTCTAGTTTCCTACTTTTCCTAGTTCCGTTTTAGTAGGCTGTATGTGTCCAGGAATTTATGCAGTTCTGTGTTTTCCAATTTGTTAGTATATATTCATAATAGTCTCTAATGATTCTTAATATCTCTTTGGTATCCATTGTATTCTTTTTCATATCTGATTTTATTTATTTGGGTCTTTTCTGTTTTTTCTTGGTTATCCTAGCTAGTGGTTTATCATTGTTCTTTTCAAAAAACCAAGTTTTTTTTAATTGGTCCTTTGTATTTCTTTTGTTTAGTCTCTATTTTGTTTAGCTTTGCTCTGATCTTTATTATTTATTTCCTTCTACTAACTTAGAGTTTGTTTTGTTCTTGCTTTTCTAGGTCTTTCAGTTCTTTGATCTGATCTTTATTATTTATTTTCTTAAACTAACTTTGGGTTTGGTTTTTTCTTGTTTTTCTAGTTCTTTCAGATGTATATCTAAGCTGTTTATTTGAAACATTTCTACTTTTTTTATGTCATTATTTGTTGCTACAAACATCTCTCTTAGCACTGTTTTTACTATACCCCAAAGGTTTTGGTAATTGTGTTTCCATTTTCATTTGTTTCAAAAAATTCTTTAATTTTCTTCTTAATTTCTTTATTGACCCAATGGTCATTCTGGAACGTGTTGCTTAATTTTCATACATTTGTACAGTTTCCAAAGTTCCGCTTTATTGATCTCTAGTTTTATTCCATTGTGGTCTGAGAAGATACTTGATATGAGTTCTATGATTTCAAGTTTTAAAAATTTGTTTTACAAGTTTTGTTGCCTAACATGTGATTTATCCTGAAGAATGTTCTATGTGCTGATGAGAAGAATGTGTATTCTGCAGCTGATAGAGAAAATGCTATTTAAATGTCTGTTAGTTCCATTTGATCCATCAGGTAGATTATGTCTGATGTTTCTTTTTAAGTTTGGTTTTCTCTCTCTTTAGCTCTAATAACATTTGCTTTATAGTTCTGGGTACTCCAGTTCAGTGCATATTTATTTACAGTGGTTATATCCTCTTACTGAATTGATACCTTTATCACTACATATAATGATCTTGTCTCTTTTTACTTTTTATTTTTTATTTAGAAATTATGCCACCTGATATAAGTGTAGCTGCTTCTGCCTGCTTTGAGTTTCCATTTAAACGAATTTTTTTTTTCATCTTTTTACTTTCTGTCTATGTGTCTACAGGTGAAGTGAGTTCTTGCAGGCAGCATATAGTTGGGTCTTTGTTGTTGTTGTTGTTGTTTTCTATTAAGCCAGTTTATAACTTCTAATTCAGGAATTTAAACTGTTTACATTCAAGTTTGTTATTGATAGGTGAGGACTTACTCTTGACATTTTGTTGTTTTCTGATTGTTTTATATCCTTTGTTCCTTTCTTCCTCTTTTATTATTTATTTTTATGATTTGGAGTTTTTGTAGTGAAACATTTAATTCCTTTCTCTTTCTTATTTTTGTATCTGCTCTACAAGTGAATTTTATGTTTTCATGATGGTAGATATTATCCTTTTGCTCCCATGTGGAAGACTTACTTAGCATTTCTTGTAGGGCTAGTCTAGCAGTTTTTGCTTGTCTGGGAAAGACTTTACATCCTCTTCATTTTTGAAGGATGGCTTTGTTGGGAATGGTATGTTTTAGCTGACAGATTTTTTGGTTGTTTGTTTGTTTAGCATTTTGAACATATCATCCTATACTCTCCTGGTCTGTAAGGGTTCTGTCAAGAACTCCTGTTAGTCTGATGGGAATTCCCTTATTCATGGCTTGATACTTTTCTCTTTCTGTTTTTGGAATTCTCTCTTTGTCTTTGACTTTTGACAGTTTAAGTATAATGTGCCCTAAAGAAGACCTTTTGGGGTTGACTTTATTTGGAAAGGTTTTAGCTTTCTGTGTCTGGATGGCTATATTGCTTGTAATATTTGAGAAGTTTTAAAATACTGTTTCATTATGTAAGTTTTCCATGTCTTTGCTCATCTTTTATCTTCCTGGAACACCAATAATTAGAATATTTGGTCACTTTTTTGTGCCCTATATGTCATATAGGTTTCATTCTTATATATTTTTTTCTTTTCTATTCTATTTCTTTTTTTTTCTTTTTTGCCTGACTAGGTTGTTTCAAAAGACTTGTTTTCAAGTTCAGAAATTTTTTCTTCTGCTTTATCTACTCTATTGTTGAAGCTCTTGATGGTATTTTTATTTCATTAATTGAACTCCTCAGGTGCAGGATTCCTCTTTGGTCCCTTTTTATGGTGTATCATTCTTGGTTGAGTTTCTTATTCAGATTGTAAATTGTTTTCTTGATTTCTTTGTATTATTTATTTATGCTCTTTTATATCTTTCTGAGTTCCCTTAATATCATTATTTTGAATACTTCTTTGGGTATTTCATATATTTCCTTTTTAAATAATCTATTATCGGAGAATTATTGTGATTCTTTGAAGGTGTCATTATTATTTTTTTCTTTTTCATGTTCCTTGTGTCTTTACATTGATATCTGTCATCTGGTATAACAGTCACTTCTTCCAATTTTATGAGTTGACTTTCATAGGGATGAACATTTTTCTATAGGTGGATCTACAGTGTTGAATAGGTGGGGCGCTTTGGCTTTAATTCTGGGTACGCACTATAGTGTAGTCTCATCGTGATTTCTTTGGCTGTAATTAGCATCAGTGGTGTCTGTGAGTTTCCCAGTGACAGACTGCAATTGTTAGTGGTGTCTGTGGTGAGGCTTTGCTGTCTGTGTGAGGACACCGGGCAAGCTGGTACTCGGGCACCAGTGGTACCAGTGGTAGACAGATGGGCCTGTCCTCAGGCCCCCCGATGGTATGTGGATGGTGCTTGTGATGGGTGAGGTAAATTGATTTCTAAGTCCCCACACAATGTACACAGGTTCCTGCAGCAGGTAAGATGAGCCTGTCCTTGGGTCCCTAAATGGTATATGTGGATACTGGTGGTGGCAGGCAGGTTGAGCCAATCCCTTGGCCCCAGGTGACATGTAACATTTTAAAAAATATTTAATCCAGTCTTACACACTGGACCTTTATTTGGAGTACTTAGGCAATTTACATTTAACGTGATCATTGACATAATGGGGTCAAAATCTAACATGTTGGTGTTTGGTTACTAATTGTCTCATCTTTTTTTTTGTTTTTTTTTTCTCAATCTGTATTTTTTAATGAATCTAATTTATCTCCACTATGGGCTTACTAGCTAATTCTCTTTGTTTTATGTTTTCAGTGTTTGCCCTTAAATTTACATTTGCATCTTTAACTTTTTACAATCCCACACCAAATAACATTATACGACTTCTGGCATTATATTATTTTCATATAACAGAATAGTTCCATTTACCTTTCTGTATTTTGTGTCATTGTTGTCCCATATTTTACTTCTATATTTTATATATTTTTAAACATTATATATCTTTATATGTAATATTAGGTTGGTGCAAAAGTAATTGTGGTTTTGGCCATTAAAAATAATAGGCAAAACTGCAGTTATTTTTGCACCAAACTAACATAAATATGTATTCATATTTCATAAAAAGATAAATATGTAAATATAAATATAAATATGTAAATTTATATAGATGTAAATATATTACATATAAACATAAACTGGCACAAGACAGGGATGCCCTCTCTTACCACTCCTATTCAGCATAGTGTTGGAAGTTCTGGCTAGGGCAATCAGGCAAGAGAAAGAAATCAAGGGTATTCAGTTAGGAAAAGAAGAAGTCAAATTGTCCCTGTTTGCAGATGACATGATTGTATATTTAGAAAACCCCATCGTCTCGGCCCAAAATCTCCTTAAGCTGATAAGCAACTTCAGCAAAGTCTCAGGATACAAAATCAATGTGCAAAAATCACAAGCATTCTCATACACCAATAACAGACAAACAGAGAGCCAAATCATGAATGAACTCCCATTCACA
This sequence comes from Rhinopithecus roxellana, assembly GCF_007565055.1. Lineage (NCBI taxonomy): Eukaryota > Metazoa > Chordata > Mammalia > Primates > Cercopithecidae > Rhinopithecus > Rhinopithecus roxellana. The sequence goes on along the minus strand of NC_044561.1, from coordinate 127,131,453 downwards.
ATTGCTTCAAAGAGAATAAAATACCTAGGAATCCAACTTACAAGGGATGTGAAGGACCTCTTCAAGGAGAACTACAAACCACTGCTCAATGAAATAAAAGAGGACACAAGCAAATGGAAGAACATTCTATGCTCATGGATAGGAAGACTCAATATCGTGAAAATGGCCATACTGCCCAAGGTAATTTATAGATTCAATGCCATCCCCATCAAGCTACCGATGAGTTTCTTCAAAGAATTGGAAAAAACTGCTTTAAAGTTCATATGGAACCAAAAAAGAGCCCGCATTGCCAAGACAATCCTAAGTCAAAAGAACAAAGCGGGAGGCATCAAGCTACCTGACTTCAAACTATACTACAAGGCTACAGTCACCAAAACAGCATGGTACTGGTACCAAAACAGAGATATAGACCAATGGAACAGAACAGAGCCCTCAGAAATAATACCACACATCTAGAACCATCTGATCTTTGACAAGCCTGACAAAAACAAGAAATGGGGAAAGGATTCCCTATTTAATAAATGGTGCTGGGAAAACTGGCTAGTGGTAAGTAGAAAGCTGAAACTGGATCCTTTCCTTACTCCTTATACAAAAATTAATTCAAGATGGATTAGAGACTTAAATGTTAGACCTAAAACCATAAAAACCCTAGAAGAAAACCTAGGCAATACCATTCAGGACATAGGCATGGACAAGGACTTCATGTCTAAAACACCAAAAGCAATAGGCAACAAAAGCCAAAATTGACAAATGGGATCTAATTAAACTAAAGAGCTTCTGCACAGCAAAAGAAACTACCATCAGAGTGAACAGGCAACCTACAGAATGGGAGAAAATTTTTGCAATCTACTCATCTGACAAAGGGCTAATATCCAGAACCTACGAAGAACTCAAACAAAGTTACAAGAAAAAAACAAACAATCCCATCGAAAAGTGGGCAAAGATTATGAACAGACACTTCTCAAAAGAAGACATTTATGCAGCCAGCAGACACATGAAAAAATGCTCATCATCACTGGCCATCAGAGAAATGCAAATCAAAACCACAACGAGATACCATCTCACACCAGTTAGAACGGTGATCATTAAAAAGTCAGGAAACAACAGGTGCTGGAGAGGATGTGGAGAAATAGGAACACTTTTACACTGTTGGGGGGACTGTAAACTAGTTCAACCATTGTGGAAGACAGTGTGGTGATTCCTCAAGGATCTAGAACTAGAAATACCATTTGACCCAGCCATCCCAGTACTGGGTATATACCCAAAGGATTATAAATCATGCTGCTATAAAGACACATGCACACGTATGTTTATTGCGGCACTATTCACAATAGCAAAGACTTGGAGCCAACCCAAATGTCCATCAATGACAGACTGGATTAAGAAAATGTGGTACATATACACCATGGAATACTATGCAGCAATAAAAAAGGATGAGTTCGTGTCCTTTGTAGGGACATGGATGCAGCTGGAAACCATCATTCTCAGCAAACTATCACAGGAACAGAAAACCAAACACTGCATGTTCTCACTCATAGGTGGGAATTGAACAATGAGATCATTTGGACACAGGAAGGGGAACATCACACACCAGGGCCTGTTGTGGGGTGAGGGGGGCGGGGAGGGATAGCATTAGGAGATATACCTAATGTAAATGACGAGTTAATGGGTGCAGCACACCAACATGGCACATGTATACATATGTAACAAACCTGCACGTTGTGCATATGTACCCTAGAACATAAAGTATAATAATAAAAAATAATAATAATAATAGGCAAAACTGCAATATTTTTATAAATATTACATATATTATACATCTTATAAACATTACAATACTTTGTCATTATTTTTGCTTTAAACAGTTTATTATCTTTCACATAGGCTAGAATAAGAAAAAGTTTTGTATTTGCCAAGTAAATATATAGCATTTTCATCATTTGTCATTCTTTTCTGCAAGGTCAAGTTTTCATCTACTACCATTTTCTTCTATCATTACCCTTAAATATTTCTCTTTTTTTTGGGACAGAGTCTCTCTCAGTTGGCCAGGCTGGAGTGCAGTGGCGCAATCTTGACTCACTGCAACCTCTGCCTCCTGGGCTCAAGTCATTCTCTTGCCTCAGCCTCCTGAGTAGCTGGGATTATAGGTGCCTGCCACCACACCTGGATAATTTTTGTATTTTAAATGGAGACAGGGTTTCACCATGTTGGCCAGGCTGGTCTTGAACTCCTGACCTCAGGTGATCGGCCTGCCTCAGCCTCCCAAAGTGCTGGGATTATAGGCTTGAACTACCGTGCCCAACCTTAAATATTTCTTATAGTACAGGCTGTGGGCAAAGAATTTTCTTAGCTTTTGTTTATCTGAAAAAATGTCTCTTTTATTCTATTTTACGGGATTCTCTTTGTTGTTGAATATATAATTCCTAGTTGGCAAGGGATTTTGTTGTTTGATTGTTTCCTGAAGTACTTTAAAGTTATTTCTTGTCTTCTGGCCTGGAAAATATCTGGTAAAATATCTGTGGTAATTCTTAATTTTTCCCCTATATAAATAATGTATCTTTTCCCCTGTCTACGTTCTTATGATATTCTGTTTATCATTGTTTTAAAACATTTGATTATCATATGTCTTTGGTTTTCATGTGTTTATCTTTGTTGGTGTTTTCTGAGGTTCTTAAACTTGTCACCCTATACTTTTCTTTTTTTTTTTTAATTGAGATGGAGTCTCACTCTGTCGCCCAGGCTGGAATGCAGTGGCGCGAGCTCAGCTCACTACAACCTCCGTCTCCTGGGTTCAAGCGATTCTCCTGCTTCAGCTTCCCGAGTAGCTGGGATTACAGGCGTCTGCCACCATGCCTGGCTAATTTTATATTTTTGTATTTTTAGTAGAGATGGGGTGAAACCATGTTGGCCAGGCTGGTCTCAAACTCCTGACCTCAAGTGATCTGCCTGCCTCAGCCTCCCAAAGTGCTGAGATTACTGGTGTGAGCCACTGTGCCCGGCCCATATTGACTGATTTTTCTTCTGATTATGAGTCACATTTTTCTGCTTGTTGGCTTGCCTACTAATATTTGATTAGATTCAGAACATTATGACATTGTGACTTTTATCTGGTTAAACCCTTGGATTCTGTTGTCTTCTTTTAGGGATTGTTAAGCTTTGTCATGGCAGGCAGTTAAGAAAATGACAGATCAGTTTAATATATTCAAGTCTTTTTTTAACAGCTCCACTAGCATGGATGTAGGGCAAGTTTAGCCATATCACTAAGGTATGACTCTCCTGGGGTCTCTATTTCAAGTAATGAGCAATGACTGTCCATTCTGACTGACAGGCATTTGAATGAGCCCCAGTCCTAGTCAGCTTTTAGCATCAATCATCTTACAATTCCTCGTCATTTTTTGTTCAGCTGTGCAGAGTTTTTCTCTACACTTGCACAGCTCATTATTCAGCAAAGCCTAATGAAACCCCTATGAAGATATTTGGAGTTCTTTTTCTCCATAGCTCCCCTTTTTATGGAACTCTACCAATACCTCTGAACAGCCTTAGCCCCTCTGAACTCCAGTCTCCATCTTCTCAAAGCACTGAGATCATCATGTTCTTCTTTGCGTTCTCCCTTTTTGAATTTCAGTCCAGAAAGTGCCTGTAAGGGTAAGATTCAGACAATGACAGGGCCCGTTTTGTTTGTATGCCTTTTCACAGGAATCACAGTCCTTCAGTGCTTGTTTTTTTGTGTCTAAAACAGTTGTTTTATATATTTGCTTCAGTTTTATAGTGTAGAGAGCAATTCCAGTGCCATTTACTCCACTGTGACCAGAGTTAGATGCTATTTTGAGCCATATGTCTCACCTAATAAACTTTCTACACTAAAATCTCCTGGAATATATATATATTATACATTATTTATATTAATATTTCTTATATATATAATACACACACACATGTGTGCACATGCACACACACACGCATGCAAACACACATATTACCTGTACTCTAAGGCATAAACCTGAGCCCCAACCTTAATCTGGTAATATTTCCCCATTCTAAAGAAGATATCTTGGTATCTTGGTCCCTATGGACAAACAAAGCAAGTGACACTTGTGGTACCAATTTCAGATTAATGACCTACTCAAGTGTGAAGACAAAAAAAATGATAGCCAGTTAGAAGTATTTATATATATTATATATATTGATAGTATTTATATATATGTTAATAGTATTTTATATTAATTATATATAATTATATATAACTTTTATAAGCATTTTAAAATTCTTGATTCACTAGAAGGGAATCAGAAATCATATACCACATCGGGGCACAAACAAAATGTTACATCACTAAATTGCCAAGAACCAGCCCCATGCTCATCATGAAACATTACATGCACACACACATGTGCATGTGCACACACAGACATGCGAACACACATATTACCTGTACTCTAAGGCATAAACCTGAGCCCCAACCTTAATCTGGTAATATTTCCCCATTCTAAAGAAGATATCTTGGTATCTTGGTCCCTATGCACAAACAAAGCAAGTGACACTTGCGGTACCAATTTCAGATTAATGACCTACTGAAGCATGAAGACTAGAAAAAATGATAGCCAGTTAGAAGTATTAATCATTTCTTGACAACTTGCCCTAATAGCACCATTTTTACAGTTCTGTGGTAAATTCTGTTTTCAGACCAAAATCATTCAGTTATATATCATCTATGTTTGTAACAGCTCCCCCAGTTTTTGTACAAAATACAGAATCAAGAAGGTGCTCGGGAGAGAGGAGGCGGCTGGGCGATGCATTTTTATTGAATCAGGTGCTTCCACGTTAGCTTTGATTTTTAGTTAAATACAAACATGATGATATTAAAAACATGACCAAAGAGCATTGCCTCTGAAGTCAGACATTCAAAAAAAGCACATGCAAAGTAGGAGATGAGCTCTCTTTCTCAATGATAAACATGTCTCAGTGCTATGAAATAAAAATATAAATCGGATTTTTGCCCTGTACTCTTGTGCAATCTATTTGATATGTTTCTTGATAGCCCATGTTTATTCTGAACACTGTTATAATGGGTAAAAATCAGAGGGCTCATTGTCCATTAGTGGAAATCGTAAATATGCATTTGGAATCACAAATGATAATTCCAGCAAACAGCTTGAATTAAACAGATATGTAAAAAGATATGTGCCAAGCCTTTAAAGATCTCGTTAGCCCTTGACCCGGTTTAACCTACTCTCAACACAAAAGTCTGAGCTCCCCTGCTCAAATCTAAGTCAGATCGTGCCACTCTTGCACTCAAAGCCTTCCAATTCCTTCCCATCCCACTCAGAGCAAAAGCCAAATCTTTCTTGAAATCTACAACGTCCGATGTTAGGGGCTGGCAAACAAATAGCCCATGGTCCAAATCTAGCCCATTCCTTCTTTTTTGTACAGCTGGTAATCTAAGAAATGTTTTTCTTAGCCTGTGCGTGGTGGCTCATGCCTATAATCCCAGCACTTTGGGAGGCCAAGACAAGTAGGAGGATCGCTTGATCCCAGGAGTTCAAGACCAGCCTGGGCAACAAAGCGAGACCCTGTCTCAATAAAAATATATAAAAAATAAATAGATAAAAAAGAAATGTATTCTTAATATACATTTTAAATGGTTGAAAAAACTCAAAAGAAGAATAATACTTGGGGCATGTGAAAAATGATATGAAATTTAAATTCCCATAAATCAAGTTTTATTGAAAAACAGCCAGGCCCATTCATTTATGCATTTTCTGTGGCTGCTTGTGTGCTACGATGACAGACGTGAGTCATCGTAATAAAGACTGCATAATCCAGAAAGCCAAAACTATTTACTATCTGATCCATTATAGAAATAAATGTGCCAGCTGCTGTCCTCTGTCTGCCATGGTCCCTGCAGCCAAATGCTTCCACTGCACCCTCCTCATTGCTGTTCTTTGAACCTAGTGCTGTTCTCTCTGCTTAGAGCCTTTGCTTTACTTCTCCCTTGGCTTAAATTTTGCTTTTTGTTTTCATTATTTTTTGCAGATGTCTGAATGGTTTTCTTTTTCATTTGCTTCATGTCTTTATCCAGATCTTTCCTTCTCACTAAGACGTTCTGAGCCATTCTATTTAAAAGTGCCAACCTCCTCCTTCCCACCTCTTTCCCCCTCTCTGTGGTTAATTTGTCTCCAAAACTTCTCTTTCTCTCACATTCTCAGATTTTAACTTAATTATTTTGCTTATTGTTTGTCTTCACAATATAGGAATGTAAGTTCTGTGAGGTCAGGTATTTTTTATGGCTTCCTTTTTTTTTCACTTTTTATTTTTTTTTACTGCTAACTTAGAACTAAACCAGTTTCTGGTCCACAATAGATGCTCAATAAATATTTATTGTATCAGTGTCTGAACATATATTAAAAACATGTACATATTTTGTGATGGTGTCATCTATTTACTATATATAGAGAGAGATCTTTGGGTAGAGAGTTTTTTTATAGAAGACAAAGTCTCTGGTATTAAATTTGTCTTCACAGTGGTTTTTCTAGATTCTTCCTTTTGAGTGTTTTCCAATTCTGCTTACAGGATGAGTACAACTTTCAGTCTCCTATGGGTAAAACCATTTCTGTCTGAGGCCGGATCAAACCAGCTGTAGGCAGAGTTTACTGACAGAAGCGCCTGAAATTTCTCTCAATTCTGTTCACTGAATTGGCCCTGAATGAGACTCCTCTTTCTCTTGCCTCATAATCCTGAGTTCAGTTCCTTAAATCCTGTTCACTCCTGTAGCAATAATTGTAACAACTCACTTTGATTGAATGCTTTCTCTTGCCAGGTACTCTACACAGTCACAGATTTATTTACTCCTGAGGGAAGCAGTTGAGTACAAGCAGGTTTTTTTTTTGGAAGAGATCTCAGCTTACGCTGCCTGAAAGTGGAGAAGTGAGACCCGCAAGGCAGGAAAGCGTATAAAGTGTGCAATGAAGGGCAAGTGACCACTGCAGGCCACCAGGGCTGAATCTGCTGGAACCCTCTGGGTGACGATCAGAGCAAAAGCCGTGTTTGTCTCCCAAGAGATGAGGAAACAGGGGTATTGTTTGAGAATTATTCCTGGGAAATGACTTTCCAGTCTTGATCCTTCTGATCAGCCTAATGATCAGGCTAAGCACGTGTACTGGTCAGAGACCTCTATCAGGCAGAGAGAAGAAAATCAGCTGTAGCTGTGTACTGTGGATAATCACCTTCAGTTTCTGTGCAGTAGCCCAGGTGATATGGTAGGGCATTGGCAACATCTGCTCAGGCACTTTCCATCATTATTTTCCTTAATTTTCCCAATGACTATATGAGATCAGTCATTACTGCCCCCATTTTAGGACACCCAAACTGAGATTCCGAGAAATGCAAACTGTACAAGAGTGAAAGAGCCACAGCTCCATGTTGAGGCTGTCTGATTCCTAATCCTGTGCTGGCGACCACTGGGCATCCCAACTCTTCCAGAGCCACCTTGCAAAGTGGTCCCCTCTTTAACCATAAAATCCTGCTAATTACTTTTTTGGATCCACTGTCAGCACAGCCATACAAATGTATACTTTCTGTGTTTCAGCCTTTCCGTGATCTACCAAAGAGCCCCAGAATCCAGCCCTACAACAAGTAACATCTGAGGACCTTTCTTCTTCTATTTCCTCCTCTAAATGTCTTTTTTTTCCTTCTAGTTTCTGCAAGCCTTTTCTCCTCATTTGCTGTAGGTCTTTATTCAGATATTGTCTTCTCATGAAGGCTTCCCAAGCCTTCCTATTTAAAAGCCATACCCTCCTTCCCCACCCTTTTTGTCTATACCTTAGGTCAGAGGTGGCTTGAAATGAAAGCATGGGCTTTGGAATTAGATTGATCTAGGGTTGAATGGTGCAGCCAGAGTGTTCCTTTAAAAATGCAAATCTGATCATGCCAGCCTCTTGTCCCTCTTCTCCTTTGGAGCACTTACATTATTTACTGTTGCTCCTAGAACAAAGACCAAATTTCTTAACACAACCTCAGGGCCCTGCATGTGCTGCCCGCCTCACTAATGTGTAACTACACCCATTGCTGCTAACCCCCTAACAAAGTAAGTAATATTTCTGTAGTTGTTTTGAGTCCTTCAGATGCTGTATGCTCCCTTCCACCACAGGGCGTTTGCACATACTATTCTTTCTGTCTGAAATACCCTGATCCTTTCTGACGTTTCAATGATCATCTCAACCATCGCTTCCTGAAGGAAGTCTTCTCTGATATCACTATATCCTCCATTCCTGTTCTGGGTCAGGTTTGATTTTTTACAGAATGCGCTCCTTTTCTTCCTAACATTTCTTTCACGTCAATGCCACACTTTTTTTATTTATTGATTGATTTGTTGATTGGTTGATTGATTGATTGATTGAGACAGAATCTTGCTCTGTTGCCCAGGCTGGAGTGCAGTGGCATGATCTTGGCTCACTGCAACCTCCACCCCCCGGGTTCAAGTGATTCTCCTGCCTCAGCCTCCCGAGTAGCTGGGACTACAGGTACGTTCCACCACACCCAGCTAATTTTTGTGTTTTTAGTAGAGATGGGGTTTCACCATGTTGACCAGGCTGGTCTCAATCTCTTGACCTCGTGATCCACCCGCCTCGGCCTCCCAAAGTGCTGAGATTATATAGGCTTAAGCCACCATGCCCGGCCAGTGCCACACGTTTATAAATGCGATTATGTGATTGTTACATCTCTTCTTCAACGAAAGCTATCATCATCACCACTATCATCATTATTATTTCTACCTCTTCTTCCTAGCAGATACTTGGCCTGACACCCATTTCTCAGTCTCTCAATAGTACCAACAGTGCCCTAACCATCAGCACATCTGAACATTTCTTACCGTTGTTGAAGTCAGCTCAAGGATGTTCATACCCGACCCACCCAAGATGTGTAGAAAAGTTTCTGTTTTGTTTTGCAGTGAGATATTTCCTCCCTTAGCAGAGCTGAGCTGACTTGTTTGATCATGGCTTCAGCAGCACCCATCAATAATTAAGAGAAATATCTCACACGCTTGCATCTTTAGATTTTCTTTTTAATGCCGAGAGCGGGAAACTCCTTAAAACAGTCAAATAAATGTTACTTATCCTTCAAAGCTGAATTTCAAAAGGACTTTGCATGAGCATCTCTACAAGATCTCCAGGAAGAAGAATGTGCTTGGGGAGGTGTGGTGATTGGATCCACCTCCCCATATTGTGTATAATACATTTAACTTCTTACAGAACAAAATATCAGTTGAAAAAGAAATGCAGTTTTCCTCATGGAACACGAGACACTGTTACAGGGTGGGTAATTTTTTTCATCAAGGCTTTCCATGACTTTATTACAATAACAGCTGTATTCACCGAGATAAGCTATGTTAGGCTTCAGTGACAAATACTATACATCCCCCCCAAACACATCCCAAATCTCAGTGACTGAACACAGTGAAAGTATATGTGTTACTCATGTTATGATCAAATGTCAGTCAGGCAGCCCTCTTGCATCTGGATCATGGGGTCTCCAAGCTCCCTGACCCAGAGAAAGAGAGGCAGGGAGGAAGCATGCTGGCTGTGAGCTACATTGGCCTGAAAGCTGTCCACATTGCTTCTACTTTTGCCTTAACCTAAGTCGAAGGATCATGTCTTAGGTTTTAACAGGATCCCATACCCTGCTGTGAAGGACAAGGACCGGAGGTGGGAGACTAGCAAGAAGCTACTGCAATCATTTAGGCAGAGACGGTGGTGGCAGAAGCCTTGATCTGCAATATTGTTCCAGAGTTTTTCTTGATTATCCTTGATCCTTGATTGTTCCAGATGTCCTTGTTTTCTCTTTCTCCCACTCAACAACCGACATGTCACCTGGGCTGTGTATTTATTCTTACTAAGTGCCTAGTTTGACCATCTCCTGAAGAGGTTTTTACTCTGTACCTGCAGCATGGACTATAAATCCATCTCTTATGTTGAATTGCAGGGTCATAGATACTCTTTGTTATGAATGTGCACTGTGCATGTACTCAATGGAATGCGTTACATTTAACACATAAGCCAACTATAATTTGCAGAATCGTGTGTTTACGTATCACGTCTGAAGTCAAGCTGTTATCATCTTTTTTTATAGCTCAAAATAATCTGATATGAAATCAGCCCTCCCATATGTTCCTGGTAATAAGATTTTCTTGAAATAGTATAGCAATTTGGCCTTGATCATTAAGAACTCCTGCTGGGTGCTGAGACTAAGAAATGCTTCTTGTTGATCTGTACAAGTCTTGCTCCCAAAGCAGAAAGCATTGCCTTTTAGCTGCACACCCCATTGACTGTCCAGCTTTTGTCTGTGTTGAGAGCCAAATCCATAGTTACAACAAGTGATTAAACATACCCTGGAGATGCCAGTCATGGGTCAGTTCTTTAAAGAGGGCGCATCAGGGAAGGCAGCTACAAAATAATACAGAGCAGCATCAGCCTGAGCAGAAGGAGACCAGGATTCTCGTTCTTGCTGTGCTGCTAAATGACCCTGTGACTTACCCCTTTTGCTTCTTTATTTCCTCATCTGTAGTATAAGGAGATTAATTTGGAAAATTTGAAAACCTCTTTCACCACTAAAATTCTGTTATTATATACTCTTTACAAAACATATTGGGAGGTTAGCTAATTCTTCTGAATGTATCCTAAAATCAATACATAAAGTGACTTCCGATGGAATATTATGCATCCACTAAAAGAGGTATTTTTAGAGAATAATTAATTAATTACATGAGTTATAATGTAAGAAAGAATTTCAGCATGTTTTTAAAAACAAAAATATATGTGGATAGGAAAAAAGTGACAAAAAATTAATGGTGCTTATTTTATTCCATTTTTTTCTATATTTTTCAAACTTTGTAAAATCTGTCAAAAATCCTTTGATTCCTTCTCATTGCTCTCAGATTTTAATCTTGGTCAAATGTGCAAACCTTGATCTTGCCTAATGAATCACAACTCATGCAGACCCCAGGCCCTCCCAACCATTTTGTAATAAATGTTTGTGAAGTCCTCTTATTTTTCATGAAATGAAATTCATAAATAATACAATGTAACTATATACATAAGATCATCATAATCTTGTAACTGTAACAAAGGAAATTAGAACTAATATAAATTATAACACACTATGTATTTTAAAATATGAATACTTAGCTGCATTAGAAGCCTGTGAAATCTCTTGCTGCTCACACCCGTAGACGGGAGCACGGTGGACTTGGCAGCTTCCAGCGCAGGCTGATCCAGGCACGACGGATGGCAATTTAAATACTGCTGTGATCCACATGGTTGTCGGTGATAGAATTGTGCTAAAGAGGAAAAGTTGATAAAGTTCCAATGAGATAGAGTCTAGGTTTCTTTTGAGTTACACAGTAGTTTCATATTTGAGAGAGTAATCGAGTATTAGAATCCTCAAAGATACCTTATGTTCCTATGTCAATGGACTTAGGTTCTAATCTCAACTGATCGTAAACAGGTTTGTCATCTGTGAATGGCATTTGAATGTTAGGCCAAAGGGGAGACAATTCTTTTTTTTTTTTTTTTTTTTTTTTTTTTGAGACGGAGTCTCGCTCTGTCGCCCAGGCTGGAGTGCAGTGGCCGGATCTCAGCTCACTGCAAGCTCCGCCTCCCGGGTTTACGCCATTCTCCTGCCTCAGCCTCCCGAGTAGCTGGGACTACAGGCGCCCGCCACCTCACCCGGCTAGTTTTCTGTATTTTTTAGTAGAGACGGGGTTTCACCATGTTAGCCAGGATGGTCTCGATCTTCTGACCTCGTGATCCGCCCGTCTCGGCCTCCCAAAGCGCTGGGATCACAGGCTTGAGCCACCGCGCCCGGCCGACAATTCTTTTTTGGGCAAGACTGTTTTATGCATTGCAAGACACTTGCATCTCAATTGCGCCCTCTTGCTTCCACTAAATGCTTATAGAACCCTCATTACTAGGATAAGGAAGAAATGCCCCATGTATTTCCATAACTCTTATTTGAGGAAGCAAAGAAGAGTCTTCTTGACCAACACCTGTTGAGAAGCTCTGTTCCAGTTCAGTTCTGCCTTTGAGAAACTCTGTTCCGGTTCAGTTCTGCCTTTGTAGCCTCGACTTTTGACCTTGATCATGAATCCTCTAAATCCACTTATTTCCTGAGTACAGTATGCCATCTCAGCCTCTGTACTGTCGCACATGTGGGTTTGTCTATCTGGGATGTCCTACCTCCTTAGCTTCCTGCCACAATGTCATCATACTCCATTAAGATGCCTTTGACACCCAAGACACGCCATTATTTTATATGCTTCTGGGAGAGAAAAAAAAAATCCTGCCGAGAAACATAGAGTATGTTACTGAATGTAAGATGCACCCCAATTTCTGAGATATAAATTCTGAAAAACAACAGGCATTTAGAATTAGTAAAATCTGATTTTTACCCTTTAAAGTCAGGCTGCCTTAGAGAAGTTGTGTACCTCAGTGTATAACAATCCTTACTCAGAGCCAGTGACCTAGTTAAATACTGGCTCCACCGCTTGGAGCAGTGGTGCTTCACTTTTCTTAGCTCTTAAAATGGGAATAGTGATTCGGTTTCTGGAGAATTCTACAAGTTGATTCATGTACAACATCAAGCTCATGTCTGACGCGTAGTTAATCCCTCAGTGATGATTATTACTTATGATTTTTAATGATGGGAAATTGCAATGTCATCTCCATTGTGAATCTGTCTTGGATTCTCTCAATCAGAAGTGCCCCCTCCTTTCTGTGAGTGGCCCCAATAGTCACATTCTGCCCCTCAATTTTTTTGTTGCCTTACATGGCTTTGAGGCTTTGAGACCAAGGGAAGCATCAACCATTTCAGAAACTTAATGTCTGAAAAAGAAGATGGTGCACAGTAGGTCTTCAATCAGCATTTAAAGACATCATAAAGCTGGGAGAAAATCTAGACCTCAGGTTTTCAAACTCCCCAACCTCCTTTTTCTTAACAGCAGAATACTCTTCAGAAGACTTATTTGGCAGAAACCTGTTGAGTGGAAACATTAAAGAGGAACTATTTTGGTTGAAGGTCTTGGGAACCTCAACACCCACTCTAAGGGACCCTGTGGAGTCTCCTAAAAACTTAGTACTTGGCCGGGCGTGGTGGCTCACGCCTGTAATCCCAGCATTTTGGGAAGCTGAGGAGGGTGGATCAGCTGAGGTCAGGAGTTTGAGACCAGCCTGACCAACACGGAGAAACCCTGTCTCTATTAAAAATACAAAAATTAGCCAGACATGGTGGCACGTGTCTGTAATCTTAGCTACTTGGGAGGATGAGGCAGGAGAATCACTTGAACCCAGGAAGTGGAGGTTCCAGTGAGCCAAGATTGCGCTATTACACTCCAGCCTGGGCAGCAAGAGCAAAACTCTATCTCAAAACAAAAATAAAAACAATAACAAAAAACAAACAAACAAAAAAACCTTAGTAATTAGTAGTTTTACTAAGGAGACTCAACGGGGTCCTCTAGAGATCTTCAGGAACATTTTGGGGGTGGAGATGGCATCTGGGTACATGCACATGCGCGCGCGCGCACACACACACACACACAGCCCTAACACACACACACACACACACACACACACACACACACACACGGCCCTAAAAGGAGAAATAACTTGCTTAACTCTAGAAATCGTGGGTCTCATTTACTCAGCACTGATTCTGTTCCAGGCATTGTGTAAACACTTCCCAGGCATGATCTGTTTTAATCCTTTGGAAATCCTATGAGGTAGGTATAGCAGATTCCCAATTCACGAAGGAAACCACTGCCAATTAGCTCATACAGCTGATGGGGCAGCGTCGGGCTATCATCCCAGGGTCTATGATTCTGAAGGCCCAAATCTCAACCAATGTTACATCTTTGTTTCATTAAGTCAGTGTCGGAACCAAGTCTATTACCAGCTGGCTAGTCTCAAGTTTGTGTGTCTTCTCCGTCACATCCCTACTAAGAAAGTTTACTTAATGATTTTTCACATCCTGGGATTTATGTACATTTGCTCATTTTTCAGCAGTTTCTTATACTCCACAAAGCAATGTTTGGAGAAAAGGGAGATTTGCTGCCTATAATTTCAGCTCCATATAGCAAGCCTGGTTGGGAAGAGAGAGGGAGAGGAAATAAGATTTTATTAATGCATCATGCCCACCTCCATATTGGGATAAATTTCTGAAAAAAAAAGTGAAATAGCACTCTGGCAAACCAAGCATCATTACAATAGACATGTGGCTCCCCCAGATAAACAACCTAGCTCTGATTTCTCTCCGAGGAGCAGTATAATAGTGTAGTTTTACATTCGATGGCTTGAAGTCAGGAAACCAAATGCTGGATTTTTGTTGGATCTTTGTGAATTCAGTCCCTTTATTTTGTTCTCTCCCTAGTGATGCATAGTCTTAGAAACAGAGAAAAGATGATGGAAATTGTAACTAACAGTTTAGTAAATATGCAAGTCATTTTTCCTTCTTATTTTCTTTGAAAAGATGGCATTGCAAATTTGCCAATTCATTTTTTTTTTTTTTCCAAGGCAGTGAAAGCAGAACTATCTGTTAAGAAATGCATGGAGCTGCCAAAGCTCTGCTGAGCAGCGCCCAACATCTGGAATTCAAACTGCTGGAAATGTAGGGAGTAAGAAAGCTATTCGCCTGCTGTTCACAGCAGATAAAGTAATGCTTATTAAGGCTTAGAGTGATGTCCAGGGAGTCAATTTGACTGTTAGAATGACTATCATCTCATAGAAGCCTTGCCTCATGTTCCTAAAATCTCATAGAGGAGCACAGATGCTGTCTAAAATGGTGGGAGTGTTTCCCTCTGTATATACTTTCTCAATTAAAGGTACTTTTATTTAAACACACAGCCATTTGATACACAGCAAATGTCTGCTTACCCAGAACTCAACCAAACACAATGTTTAGTCAGTCCATCCATTAAAGTCCATGATGAGCCTGTTATCTTATAATATCTTGAAGTTTCCTTTGAATCATCAATGAAAGATTAAATTCCATTGGGTGTGTTTTCAGTATTTTGCACTTGCATTTGAAGTATTTTGTACATTTTGACAATATGAGTCCAGGATAGCAAACGATATCTCCCAGCATACTTTCAGCCCTGCCATTGCCCCTGCTTCTGCTCAGGTGCCACTGCAGCCATTCTTAATTGATCATGGAACTCCTTCCTCCAGATCTCAGTCCTGGTCTTTCACCCAACAACTACTAAAGGTTGTGTGAGGCTGATACTAAAATATGGAATAACACTTATTTGCCATTACATTGACAGATAAGTTCTTGTAAAAAGAATATTCAGTTAACAGCTAAATAAACAGGATTCTTTTGATCTTATGAAAAGCTATTGAGTGAAATGCATTTTTATACGCTATTGATGTCTTAGGTGTTATCTTCAGAGTGTATAAAGCTGACCCATAACTAAGCAGACTATTGGTGAACTTAGGCAATGTTAGTAGCATATATTAACAATCCATGTATTTTAAAGCATTAATATGTGAGTAAATAAATAACTCATAACTCATACGTAATTATACAAATGATAATTACTTCATACTTTATAATTCATATATATAAATTAGCAAGAAATTGTCCCATAATTAACAGCAACAGCCAACACATAGAAAGGATATATTATAGTTATGCACCCCATGTGTTATTTTTAGTAGACTATACAGATTATAAAATACACACAGCTTAAATGTACAATTCAGTGTATACATTTATATAATCCTCAAACCTATCAACTTATAAAGATACAGATTATTTCCATTAGCCCCCCAAAATTGTGCCTCTTCCCACTCAATCACTGCTCTCCTACTTGTATTTGACAAAAGTAACCGTTATTTGACCTCTACCACCATTGATGACTTTTGCCTATTCTAGGACTTTCTGTCAGTGGAGTCACACAATTTGTACTCTTTAGTGTCTGCCCTTTTTTCACTCACCAAAAGTTTTCTGTTTTATTTTCAGATTGCTTGTAACAGTAGTTTGTTCCTTTTTACTGCTGATTAGTATTCCATTATATGAATTGGTTTATCTATTTTTCTACTAACGGACATTTGGGTTGTTTCCAGTTTAGCTTTATTACAAATAAATCTTCTCTGTAAACACTGATGTGCAAGACTTTTTGCAAATACCTGTTTTCACTTCTACTGGGTAAATATATAGCAGTAGAATTACTGTCTCACGTGGTAGATGCGTATGTAAATTTATGAGAAATTTGCAGACCATTTTCCAAAATGGTTTAATCACTTTCTCTTTCTCAACACCAATATAATAGGTCCAGATGCTTCACATCCTTGCCAATATGTGATGCTGTCCATCTTTTTAGTTTTAGCCACCAGAGTGTGTGTGCGGTGGTATCTTACTGTACTTCTGTTATGTGTTTCTCTGATGACTGTTGATAATCAGCAAATTTTCACACATTTATTGGCCATTTGTATATTTTTCTTTCAACATATATTGAAGTATTTCCTGATTTTTTAGTTGGAGTGATTGTCCTTTTATTGACTTGCAGGAATATAGCTGGACACTGGATACAAGCCTACTGTTATACATAAGCTTTACAATAAGTTTCTTTCAGTCTGGTCCTAAACTATTGATTTTCTTTATAATAGTTTTTAGTCAGCAGAAGTCTTTCATTTTGGTGAAGCCTAACATAATTTTTATATCCCTAGAAATTTTTGTCTACTCCAGGTTGCTTTCATTGTTCTAAGTAAGAAATCTTTGCCTACCACCTGGTTCCAAACAATGTTTTAATGTTTTTTTTTTTTTTTTTTTTTTTTTTCTAGAAGGTTGATAGCTTTAGTTTTCACATTATCTGCTTGTTCCAATCACCATTTATTAAAATTACTTTTCTTTTCTTGATATGTTGCTTTGGCATCTTAATGAAAATTATGTATGGAATCTATTTCTGAGTTTCTATTCTGTTTTAATAATCTGTCTACTCTTATGCAAATACCATACTTAATCTAACTTGAATACAGAAGTGTTGATCTTTTAACTTTATTCTTTTCAAAACTGTTTTGGTTTTCTAATCAGATTGTCAAATTTTACCAAAAAAATTCTGCTGAGATTTTGACTGGGATTGCATTGAATTCATAGATACATTTTGAAGAAGTTCATTTTAGCTAGATTGCTTATTTCTATCCATGAACGTGGTATGCTTCTCTCTTACTCAGATGGCCTTATTCTCTCAGCATTGTTTGGTATGCAACTCTGTGTATCTGCCATTAAATTTGTCCATTGTAATTCTGTATTTTTTTTTTAACTTTTATTTTAGGTTCAGGGGTGTATGTTCAGGTTTGTTACATACGTAAATTGTGTGTTGTGGGGTACTGCTGTAGTAGGAATTATTTTGTCACCCAGGTAATAAGCATGTATGTAATTGTTGTATGGACCTCACCCCTCTCCTAATATCCAACTTCAAGTATGTTTTTAATGTTATTGTAAATGTTATTGTTGCTGTAAATTTGATTTTCCAATTCTCCTTTGCTATAATAAGGAGATATGATTTTTGTAGATTGGCATAGTATCTTGTGACCTTGCCTAACTTACTTACTAGTTCTAATTATTGTTTTTAAACTCATTAAGATTTTTTTACACACATGAAATTGCCATTTGCAAATAAAGATGTATTACTTTCTTTATAAACTTTTAAATAAATAGGGAGAAAATTTTTCTCCCCACTTATTGCACTGGTTAGGATCTTTAGCACAATGTTGAATCCAAGTGAAAAGAACAGACATCCTTGATTTGTTGCTGATTTATGAGCCAACATTCAGTTTTTCACCATTAAAAATACTGTTTGCTGTGAGTTTCTTATAGATGCCTTTTAATTGCAAAAACTTCCTTCTATTCCTAGTTTCCTGAGAATTGTTTCATGAATGAGTTTTGAATTTCGTTAAATATGTTTCTGCATCTATTAATATATTTTTTTCTTTATTGTATTAATGTGGTAAATTGCATCAATTTTTGAATGTTGAAATGCTGTATTCCTGAAATAAATTCCATTTGGTCATAATGTATTATTCCTTTTTTACATTGCTGAATCTGATTTTGCCATGCTTTATTAAAATGTTCTACATCTATTTTCACATGGAGTGCTGGCTGAATTTTCATTTTATATAATGTCCTTATGTGGTTTTGTTTTCAAGGCTATGCTGGCCTGATAAAATCAGCTGGGGCATGTTCTTTTCTTCTCTGTTTTCTGGAAGTGTTTGTGTTAGATTGGTATTATTTCTTCTTTAAATGTTGTTAAGAATTTACCAGTGAAGTCACTTGGTCTAGGAGTTTCGGGAAATGTTTTCATTATCAACTCAATTTCTTAACAGATATAGGGCTATGCAGATTTTTCTGTTTCTTTTCATGTCCATTTTACTAAATTATGTCATTCAAGTAATTTCGATAATTCATGTAGGTTGTTATATTCATTGGTATAAAGTTGATTGTAATATTTTCTTGTTAGCCTTGAGATATTTGTAGGTTTTATCATAATGTACCCCTTTCAGTCTTAATTTTGTGACTTTCCTCTTTTTTATTAAAACTGTTTTTGTAGTTTGCTCCTTCTTGCAAACTACAAAATGGGATGCTTCCCATTTTCCTTTTCATCAATTTCAATTCTTACATATTAGTTCCTTCTTTCTACTTATTTCCATTCTAATTTGCTCTTTTTATAACTTAGTTGGAAAATTCAATTATAATTTAAAATTTTCGTCTTTTGTAATATTAGTATTTACATCTTTAATTTTTTTCTTAAAGGACTATAGTAGGTGTATTCCAAAAATTTTGGTATGTTTTCATTCTGAGTTCAGAATAGCTTCTCATTTTTCTTGTGATTTTTTTTTCTATAACTTATAGGTTATTTTGAAGTTTGTCATTCAATTTATAAATATTTTTTTCAGATACATTTTGTGATTGACCTTCAGTTTAATTCTTTTATGACTAGAGAACATGCTCTATATATTTTCAGTCTTTTAATATGTATTAAGACTGTTTCATGGCTCAAGCTATAGAATATCTTTTTTTGTTTGTTTGTTTTTGTTTTGTTTTTTGTGTTTTTTTTTGAGACAGAGTCTCACTCTGTCGCCCAGGCTGGAGTGCAGTGGCGCAGTCTCGGCTCACAGCAAGCTCCGCCTCCCGGGTTCATGCCATTCTCCTGCCTCAGCCTCCCCAGCAACTGGGACTACAGGCGCCCGCCACCACGCCCGGCTAATTTTTTTGTATATTTAGTAGAGACGGGGTTTCACTGTGTTAGCCAGGATGGTCTCGATCTCCTGACCTCGTGATCCGCCCGCCTCGGCCTCCCAAAGTGCTGGACTACAGGCGTGAGTCACCGTGCCCGGCTAGAATATCTTAATGTTTTATGTGCATTTAAAAGAATGTCTATTCTGCAGTTGTTCATTTGAGTGCCCTGTAATTACTAGCTAGGTTATGTCACTTGATAGAATTGTTCAAGACTTGCTGATTTTCTGAATATTCCTTTTTTCTATTACTGAGAGATGAATATTAAAACCTACAACTCTGTGAATTTATCTATTTCAATTAGTTTTTGCTTTGTATAATTTGAAGCTCTGTTATTAAGTGCATATGTATTATGATTGCTGCATCTTCTTTATGAATGGACGCATATCACAAAATATTTCCTTCTTTTTCTCTGGTGTTAATCTAACATGAAGTCTACTTTGTCTAATATTATAGTAACTACTTTAGCATCTTAGGATTAGTGCTTGTACTGTAGTTTATTTTTAAACCTTTTCCTTTATCTGGTGTCTTTATATTTAAAATGTGTGTCTTGTAAAGAACATATAGTTGAGTCTTGCTTTTTGAAAATCTAATCTAACAATCTTTGCCTTTTATGTGGTGTGCTTACTTCATTGCATTCATTTAATGTAATTATTGATATTGTTAGTTTTGTGTCTACCAACCTGCTTCATCTTCTATTTTTATCAACTTTCTTTTGTTCCCTTTCCTCCATTTTTACCTGCTTTTGGATTGAACACATACTTTTTAAATTGCATTTGATTTTTTCTATTGGTTTTTGACAATACTTTAAAATTTTATTTTTAAAAGGATTACTGTAGGAATTATGATAATTATCCTAAACTTATTACAGTCTACTCTGAATTAATGTTGTACCACATCAAATATAATAAAATAATCTTATAGCAGTATACTCCCATTTATCTGCTTCACGTTCTTTGTGCTATTGTTAACATATATTTTACACAATGTTCCATGCATCTTACCTGGTGCTTATGATTGGAGGGTAACTGATACATACTACCTACTTACGGACAGTCCCTGAAGTCTCTCCACATTATTAGAGATTTTTATACAAAATATTTATTGAACATGATATTTTAGGAATTGTGTTAAGTTCTAGAGATTCAAAGATGTGTATGGTATTGTCCCTGATCTCAAACTCACTCTTTAGAGGGAGAGAAAAAAATATGAACAAATAACTATGCTCCATTGTGTTGTGTGTCATTAAAGACCTAGCCACAACAGGACATGATGATCGAGGATTGGCACTTCTTTTAGATTTCTTTGGTTATCTAAAACATGCCCGGTGTGAACAGCACTTCTAGATGGTACATGTGGAGAGATGGAATCAGGATGGTCATGATAAAAGAAAGTATTCATCGAGAAAAATAGCTTCAACGAGCTTATAAAACGACTTACATGCCTTCCATTGAGACTTACGCAGTGAGTGCTGGGGAAGCCATTGGATGTATAGAATCAGGCAAATGA
Organism: Rhinopithecus roxellana; assembly: GCF_007565055.1. Lineage (NCBI taxonomy): Eukaryota > Metazoa > Chordata > Mammalia > Primates > Cercopithecidae > Rhinopithecus > Rhinopithecus roxellana. The sequence goes on along the minus strand of NC_044561.1, from coordinate 127,110,666 downwards.
CTTGTCCAGAACTTTTTAAGAAAGAATAAGCTGGGTTGGGTGTGGTGACTCATGCCTGTAATCTCAGCATTTTGGGAGGCCGAGGTGGGTGGATCACTTTAGCTTAGGAGTTCGAGACCAGCTTGGGCGATGTAGTGAAACCCCATCTGTACCAAAAATACAAAAAATTAGCTGGGCGTGGTGGCATGAGCCTGTGGTCCCAGCTACTCAGGGGCTGAGGTGCGAAGATTGCTTGGGCCCTCAGGGGTGGAGGCTGTGGTGAACCGTAATCGTGCCACTGCACTCCAACCAGGGCAACAGAGTGAGCACTTGTCTCAGAAAAAAAGGCAAGATAAGAAAAGAAAAGAAAAAAAAAAGAAAAATCTGGTGAGAAGGTAATAAAAATACTATTTGTTCCAGAACTTTTGAGAAACAGTTTGTTGCAAACTTAACAATAATGTTGACACTGTCAGGATAAAATCTCAAAGAACATGGTACCCTTGCTTCAGAAGAATAGTATCATTTTAATGCGGGATCCCACAAATGTCCTATCCTTCCCATAGAATTAATGTTTTTATAATTTTATTCAGCAAAGCTATATTTATTATTGTGTTTTACTTATCTAATAGTGAACTAAAACATCAAAAATAAAATATCATAAATTCTTATTTCCATTTTACAAATGCAGAATTTGAGATGCAGAGAAATAATGTCAGCAAAATGATCCTTCAGATCAGAATTTATCAATTTTATTCTATCTAGCATTTTTTTTTTTAAAAAAAACACAAATCACTACCAAATTCCATAAACTTAGGCTTCACATAATGATATCAATTTTTAGGACATTCACATTTATAATAAGACAAGGAAATAGAAACAGTTTATGAATATTAGAAAGTATTAAACAAAATTATAATTATTTTCAGAGTCCTTGTTTTTCTTTCTAAAATGCAAGTGAGAAAAAAATTGAACTGATAATAAGTAAGTTCTTTAAAATGGCCAGTAAAATAAATTTCCAAAAATCAATAGCTTTTCTATGTGCTAAAAATTGTTAGTTAGAAAATATAATGCAATATAAGGTCCTATTCACATTAATAACAAAAAAAGAGAAAAAAGTTATACCTAGGAATACATTTACGAAAGATGCTGGGCCAAATTTTTTTTTTTTTTTTAATTATACTTTAAGTTCTAGGGTACATGTGCATAACGTGCAGGTTTGTTACATATGTATACTTCTGCCATGTTGGTGTGCTGCACCCATCAACTCATCAGCACCCATCAATTCATCATTTATATCATGTATAACTCCCCAGTGCAATCCCTCCCTCCTCCCCGCTCCCCATGATAGGCCCCAGTGTGTGATGTTCCCCTTCCCGAGTCCAAGTGATCTCATTGTTCAGTTCCCACCTATGAGTGAGAACATGCGGTGTTTGGTTTTCTCTTCTTGTGATAGATTGCTAAGAATGATGGTTTCCAGCTGCATCCATGTCCCTACAAAGGACGCAAACTCATCCTTTTTGATGGCTGCATAGTATTCCATGGTGTATATGTGCCACATTTTCTTAATCCAGTCTGTCACAGATGGACATTTGGGTTGATTCCAAGTCTTTGCTATTGTGAATAGTGCTGCAATAAACATACGTGTGCATGTGTCTTTGTAGTAGAATAATTTATAATCCTTTGGGTATATACCCAGTAGTGGGATGGCTGGGTCATATGGTACATCTAGTTCTAGATCCTTGAGGAATTGCCATACTGTTTTCCATAATGGTTGAACTAGTTTACAATCCCACCAACAGTGTAAAAGTGTTCCTATTTCTCCACATCCTCTCCAACACCTGTTGTTTCCTGACTTCTTAATGATTGCCATTCTAACTGGTGTGAGATGGTATCTCATTGCGGTTTTGATTTGCATTTCTCTGATGGCGAGTGATGATGAGCATTTTTTCATGTGTCTGTTGGCTGTATGAATGTCTTCTTTTGAGAAACGTCTGTTCATATCCTTTGCCCACTTTTTGATGGGGTTGTTTGTTTTTTTCTTGTAAATTTGTTTGAGTTCTTTGTAGATTCTGGATATTAGCCCTTTGTCAGATGAGTAGATTGCAAAAATTTTCTCCCATTCTGTAGGTTGCCTGTTCACTCTGATGGTAGTTTCTTTTGCTGTGCAAAAGCTCTTTAGTTTAATTAGATCCCATTTGTCAATTTTGGCTTTTGCTGCCGTTGCTTTTGGTGTTTTAGACATGAAGTCCTTGCCCATGCCTATGTCCTGAATGGTACTACCTAGATTTTCTTCTAGGGTTTTTATGGTATTAGGTCTAACATTTAAGTCTCTAATCCATCTTGAATTAATCTTCATATAAGGGGTAAGGAAAGGATCCAGTTTCAGCTTTCTACTTATGGCTAGCCAATTTTCCCAGCACCATTTATTAAATAGGGAATCCTTTCCCCATTTCTTGTTTCTCTCAGGTTTGTCAAAGATCAGATGGCTGTAGATGTGTGGTATTATTTCTGAGGACTCTGTTCTGTTCCATTGGTCTATAGCTCTGTTTTGGTACCAGTACCATGCTGTTTTGGTTACTGTAGCCTTGTAGTATAGTTTGAAGTCAGGTAGCGTGACACCTCCAGCTTTGTCCTTTTGACTTAGGATTGTCTTGGCAATGCGGGCTCTTTTTTGGTTCCATATGAACTTTAAAGCAGTTTTTTCCAATTCTGTGAAGAAACTCATTGGTAGCTTGATGGGGATGGCATTGAATCTATAAATAACCTTGGGCAGTATGGCCATTTTCACGATATTGATTCTTCCTATCCATGAGCATGGTATATTCTTCCATTTGTTTGTGTCCTCTTTTATTTCACTGAGCAGTGGTTTGTAGTTCTCCTTGAAGAGGTCCTTTACATCCTTGTAAGCTGGATTCCTAGGTATTTGATTCTCTTTGAAGCAATTGTGAATGGAAGTTCATTCCTGATTTGGCTCTCTGCTTGTCTGTTACTGGTGTATAAGAATGCTTGTGATTTTTGCACATTAATTTTGTATCCTGAGACTTTGCTGAAGTTGCTTATCAGCTTAAGGAGATTTTGGGCTGAGACGATGGGGTTTTCTAAATATACAATCATGTCATCTGCAAACAGGGACAATTTGACTTCTTCTTTTCCTAACTGGATACCCTTGATTTCTTTCTCTTGCCTGATTGCCCTAGCCAGAACTTCCAACACTATGTTGAATAGGAGTGGTGAGAGAGGGCATCCCTGTCTTGTGCCAGTTTTCAAAGGGAATTTTTCCAGTTTTTGCCCATTCAGTATGATATTACCTGTGGGTTTGTCATAAATAGCTCTTATTATTTTGAGGTACGTTCCATCAATACCGAATTTATTGAGCGTTTTTAGCATGAAGGGCTGTTGAATTTTGTCAAAAGCCTTTTCTGCATCTATTGAGATAATCATGTGGTTCTTGTCTTTGGTTCTGTTTATATGCTGGATTACATTTATTGATTTGCGAATGTTGAACCAGCCTTGCATCCCAGGGATGAAGCCCACTTGATCATGGTGGATAAGCTTTTTGATGTGCTGCTGAATCCGGTTTGCCAGTATTTTATTGAGAATTTTTGCATCGATGTTCATCAGGGATATTGGTCTAAAATTCTCTTTTTTTGTTGTGTCTCTGCCAGGCTTTGGTATCAGGATGATGTTGGCCTCATAAAATGAGTTAGGGAGGATTCCCTCTTTTTCTATTGATTGGAATAGTTTCAGAAGGAATGGTACCAGCTCCTCCTTGTACCTCTGGTAGAATTCAGCTGTGAATCCATCTGGTCCTGGACTTTTTTTGGTGGGTAGGCTATTAATTGTTGCCTCAATTTCAGAGCCTGCTATCGGTCTATTCAGGGATTCAACTTCTTCCTGGTTTAGTCTTGGGAGAGTGTAAGTGTCCAGGAAATTATCCATTTCTTCTAGATTTTCTAGTTGATTTGCGTAGAGGCGTTTATAGTATTCTCTGATGGTTGTTTGTATTTCTGTGGGGTCAGTGGTGATATCCCCTTTATCATTTTTTATTGCATCTATTTGATTCCTCTCTCTTTTCTTCTTTATTAGCCTTGCTAGCGGTCTGTCAATTTTGTTGATCTTTTCACAAAACCAGCTCCTGGATTCATTGATTTTTTGGAGGGTTTTTTGTGTCTCTAACTCCTTCAGTTCTGCTCTGATCTTAGTTGGGCCAAATTTTTTTAAAAACCAAAACTTGTCAGAGGAATATAAAACAGAAATAAAGGAGAGTCATGATTATGGAATAAATGCAAATTAAAATGAGATAATAGTTATCTGAGAGAGATAACCCACCAGCTCCTATCCATTAAAACTTGAGCTGCAGTTTGTTTAGTGCATTAGTGGTCATTCACTTAGCAAAGTCCTCAAGTACTGAGCTATAACCCTAGCAAGTTTGTTAATAGTCATGAGGGAGGAAAAGATCAGAAGCAGCATTAGAAGGGACATTACTGATAGAATCTGTTAACCAGTGTTGTAAGTCTCTCTAAAATGGATAACTTTCTTAATGCATTAAGACGTTTTGTATGTCAAGCAGTTTTTCCACGGACACACAAGAAGAAAAAGTTGAAAAACTGCAACTTTGATCTATGACAATGTTTTTTATATATTGTTTTATGCTCACAAATAAGAAACATCACTATCACACTCAGCAGCTGTGTTTGTTGTTGTTGTTGCCTCTGTGTTGCTATAGAATGAGTCAGCCTCATTACCATGTCTGTTCATTAAGGTTTTTTCCAAATTGCACTCTTGGACTAAGCTTCCATAATCGAGAAAGTGAACATGTTATCTACTCACGCAGCAGCCCTAAATGAGGAGGCAGCCTTGCCATTTATTGTGTTTTTGAACAGAAGTGAGTGATATTTTTAAACTTAAAGTGAGAAAATGGCAACTGTAGCTATGACTCAAACAATAGGCACCTGCAGCTGTTACAAGTTTTGCTAGTCTAAGAAAGACAAAAGATGGTTTCTTTGTTTTTAATCATTCTTGACATTTTATTTCACAGAGTCCTGACTGTCCTAAACTGTCTACTGAAGCTTTGATGCCTAATTGTACTCCACAGTGCAAATTAGGGATGGGGCCAACAACTTCTTTTAAAGAGCTGATAGCAACAGGAGGCAGCCAAATGCCTAGGCAGATGGGGCGGGTATCTGATGAAGCCTCACCTCCAAACCCAAGACAGTGTGAAGCCCAAAAGCCAAGCTACAAGTTAATCTCAGTCTGGATTGAGAACTTGTCTTCTATTTGGCATGCTTACCTCTGAGTGATCCCCACCCTTCGTTTATTTTACATATACCTACCTGATTTTCTACATGGTCATGCCCACCTTTGAGTGGTGTCTTCCTTTTAACCTTTTTTTACATACTCACAAACCAATCAGCATGCACTCCTCATCCTGTGCATATAAAGACCCCAGACTCAGTCAGTAGGAGAGGAGATAGCCTGACTTCAGGGAAGAGACAATCTGACTTTGGGGAAGACAACTTGCCCTTCCTATCCTCTCTCCAGCTCCCCGGTCTGCTGAGAGTCGTTTTCATCACTCCATAAAATTATCTACCTTCACCACCTTTCAACTGTCCACGTGGCCTCATTCTTCTTAGACGCTGGACAAGAGCTCAGGATCCACCAAGTGCAGATACTCAGAAAAGGCTGTCACACGGGCCCTTGCCCTTGCTTGTGGAGGGCAGCTGCCCCACATGACGAGGCAAGGGACCAACTGAGCTGCTGAGGTCATTTCTGTTTTGTTCTGGTAATCAGTATATGGGAAATAGGGAAGAGTTGCTCTCAACTGAAATACTCTGATGATTAGCATCTAAATACAAGTTAGGCAACCCTAATTCCAAAATCCAAAATCCAAAATGCTCCAAAATTCAAAACTTGCTGAGCACTGACATGAAATAGTAACACCTTTGCTTTTGGATGGTCCAATGAACACAAACTTTGTTTCACACACAACATTATTTAAAATAGTGTATAAATTTAGCTTCATGCTATGTATTTGAGGTGTATATAAAGCATAAATAAATTTCGTGTTTAGACTTGGGTTCCATTCCTAAGATATCTGATTATGTACATGCAAGTATTTCAAAATCTGAAAAAATTCAAAATCCAAAACACTTCTAGGCCCAAGCATTTAGAATGAGGGATACTCAACTCTTCATTCCTTTCAGTCAGTAGACCTGTGCTATAAGTATTGTGAAATAGCCACAGTCCCTTCCCTTGAAATAGGTACAGTCTGGGGTGAGTTTGTAACCCAGGGTACCCGGGTTTTGGGGTGCACACTGTGAAAAAGTAACCACTTGTAACTGTTGCAGCTTGAGTTCTTGTTTCAAAAAAGGTCCAGAAAGAAGTTCAACTGGTCGGGCACGGTGGCTCACGCCTGTAATCCCAACACTTTGGGAGGCTGAGGCGGGTGGATCATGAGGTCAGGGGATTGAGACCATCCTGGCTAATGCAGTGAAACCCCATTTCTACTAAAAATACAAAAAATTAGCCGGGCATAGTGGCGGGCACCTATAGTCCCAGCTACTCGGGAGGCTGAGGCAGGAGAATGGAGTGAACCCGGGAGGCAGAGCTTGCAGTGAGCTGAGATTGTGCCACTGCACTCCAGCCTGGGCAACAGAGTGAGACTCTGTCAAAAAACCAAAACAAAACAAACCCCAAAAGATGTTCAACCCCGGTGGGGTGGGGATGGGGGAGAGTGGTTGGATCCCAAGATGACTGAGTCGGAAATGAACTTTGATGAACTCTCCTCTTACCATATGAAAATCTGCACCCAGAGAGTAGCTTATTCACTATTTTCTATAAATGCCATTTATGTAGAAACATGCCATTTATATAGAAAATTTACTATTTTCTATAAATGCCATTTATGTGGAAACATTCACTATTTTCTATAAATGCTATTTATGTAGAAACAAGGAATATGCAATATATAAATGCCATTTATGTAGAAACGTGGTTGGGCACTGTGTCTGGGCTGCCTTTACTCTACCTCTACGTGCAATGACTCAGCTAACCAGCCCGATAACAGTCCTGTTTTCACTGTTGTTTGGGGAGAGACACTGCTTTGGAAATGATCCCCAGCATTCTCCTTACTTGTTGCAAGTGATAAAATCCCCATGTCAAATCCTCTTTGGTTGCGGTCATTGGATGGTCACCCTCCACACAATTGAACCTACCCATTGTGTGGATAGCAAATTTAAGATTGGCTTTCCTGACGTGTCTAGTTCTTCTGAAACCTGACTTTTACCACCCTCAGGATTTTGTACTGCATATGTGTAATGACATTGGTCAACATTTCCTACTGGAAAGTAGCTGAAATCCAGTGACATTCTCCACTTATTTCTGTTTGCAAATCTACTTATTTTCTTTAGCTATCTTTATAGGATGTTTCAACAGGCAGCTAAAGAAATTGACTTGTAAATACATATATAAGAGGACAAATTAGTTATATGTGAGAACATGTGTACGTGCTATGTAAAGGGAGAAGTGCAGACAAGGAGAAAGCAATCATTTTTAAATCAGGGCTTGAAGTATTTCACAGAAATCAAATTTTGCAGCTACTAAAATGTCATTAAACCCATAAGGGGATAAATTATGTAGCTCAGAGTTAGGTAAACCTTTCAAGCAAAGGACCAGTTAGCAAATATGTTAGGGTTTGCAGCCACACATTTCCTGTCTCAACAACTCTATTTTGCTGTTATGGCACAAAAGCAGTCATAGACAATATGTCAGTGAAGGAACTCAGCAGTGCTACAATAAAACTTTATTTACAAAAGCAGGCGCGAGGCCAGATTTGGCCCACTGGCCATACTTTGTTGATCCCTGATCTATCTGATTTCCTAGAAAGCAGAAGATGCTTTGTTTTATCCTACAACCTACAAGCTGCATGCCTTCAATATCTTTTTAGTCTTTAAATTTGATCTGTACCCTGTGCCATTTTTGTGTCTTTTAATATCTTCCTTTAAACTACTCAGCCAGTTGTGCTATTTTGAAACTGCCAAGTTTGCTTTTCCTGGGCGTGCAATCCTTCCATATTTCCAAGAACTGCCAACGTCACTAAGAACTGTTTAATTAGGGCATCAATAATAAAACAGTTCCTAAATCTCACTTGGAAAAATGTAGCAGTTGCACTCAGGCAACTTAGCTGAGGCAGCAAATATTAGAAAGATCAAAATCTTAATTGCCGCAATGAAAATGGTACTATTTATTTAGCACTCATTATGTGATTGGTTCACTGCTAACACTCTGTACCTTAAAAGAGATGGCTGTTATTACTGTACGCCCCATTATCAATTTGAGGAATTGAGTCTCTGAGGTTTTAGGTGATGTGCATAGTGTCCAACTCTACTAGAAGCCAAAACTCATCCTCTTAAAGACCATGTTGGTTGTGGAGGTGGTTTTAGATGCTGGTGAACAAGCAAAATAACAACTCTAAACCTCACTTTCTTTTCTCTTTTCTTTTTTTTTTTTTTTTTTTTTTTTTTTTTGAGACAGAGTCTTGCTCTGTTGCTCAGGCTGGAGTGCAGTGGCATGATGTTGGCTCATTGCAACCTCTGCCTCCTGGGTTCAAGTGATTCTCTTGTCTCAGCCTCCTGAGTAGCTGGAATTATGGGCATGCACCACGACACGTGACTAATTTTTATATTTTTAATAGAGGTGGGGTTTCACCATGTTTGCCAGGCTGGTCTCGAACTCCTGATCTCAAGTGATCCACCTATCTCAGCCTCCCATAAACCTAACTTTCTAAATCGGTAGGTAAAGGATTGATCTTATTAATCTTTAACATCCCTTCAAATATCGTTGCTTGAAATCATATTGAGTCATCCCAAAATATAGGTCTTGAGCATGTACGAGACATTGCTAAACTCTGGTGACAGATATTTTTATATTTGTTCTCTAGAAAAAATAAATTGTATTTCTCATAGATCACCGGATATTCTTTACTCATCTGAAAAAAGGACAATTGCTAGAAGGACAAAGGTATTCTTATTGAAACATATGATGGGCTACAAAGTTTCAATATAGCACTTAACTCATGTATGTAAATTAGTATATGTCATAGTAATGTGGCTAATTAAAACAAATTTCTTAAAATTTGGGTGGGGGATTTCACTTGAAAGAAAAAGCTATGGAAGCACTGAAAAAATATATACTTTTAAATAGCAATTTAAATCTAAGAACTAAAAACAAAATCCTAGTTAATGCCCAAAATGGGTGTGTCTGGAGAGGTTAGCGAGCAGGAAAAAATAAGATTAGTTATTTGTGCTTGAGTCAATCTGCATAGGAATTTTACGGTTGAAAGCAATAGAAACAAGATATGGCAAACGTAAGCCCCAGAAAATATATTAGGACTGTGGGTCCACAGAGTTGAAGGACTCACAGAATTAAAGGGAAAGTGGCACACCAGGCTTGGGAAGGTCTCAGGTCCAAGGATGCAGGAAGCTTAGCAACCACTTTATGTCTAGAATGACCTGGTTCAAATACCAGCAGCATTTTCTTCTCTCTGTTTTTCAGTGGCTTAAATTAAAATCCTGCGAGGGAGTGCCCAGTGGTGGAGGTTTATGTACAAGTAGGTCTATCCCATGCCAACAAGAGAAGGTATTTTTTTCATATTAGCATCCTTAGGGAAAGGCCACTCAAGATTATCCTACTACCAAGACTGAATACAAATGGGACAAAAGGATTCCCAAAAGGAAACTGGAGAATAGGAATGCACAGACAAAAAATAAAGTGTCCCCTACTAAGAATATGACCTAAAACAATCGATTCAAGCATGAGTGTATGCCCAGTTCTTGAATTTATCTAGACAAATACCAGAGTTTGTTGTCAAATGATCACCAGCATATTCTATTTGGCCAAATCTCATACTAGAGAATTAGATTTTAGGTTTCCAATTCCTAAAATGCAAATTGAATTCCTAATTTTCCTATCCCAAACAGTGCTGAGATATAATTATATACTATTAAACATCTGTTAAATTAAAATGAAATAGTGAGGGAGACAAGGAATACGCAGTCTTTGAGTATTGCTGTCATCGAGAGGTGAAATTAATTTTCATTATATGAATAGAGGATATCTATACCACCATTCCAGGAAAACTAGTAATTGGGTTGGGCAAAATGTGGAATCAAGTATTTTTATTCTATCCACTGTGTGTGCCTCTGTAATTAAGCTCTGAAAGTTCAGTGAGTTTAGTGGCATTCAAATGAGACAATATCTGGTGATGAATTAAGAACTTCCTTCACTGTTCCTGCCTTAAGGTGGAAATCTTCCATTCATTTGACATCTTAGGACTGCCTACTATTTGTCAGTGGTGAGGTTAACCTTAGGGTGTTATAGAAATGAAAAAAGTTATGGTTTCAATACTAGAGAAGAATTTATTCTAGTTGAGAAAACAGACAAATCTGGTAATGGAATGATGGAAGCGGAAGCTAAGCAGTAGGAAGTGCTTTGGAAGCATAGAACAGGCTCTTTATTTGACTTAAAATTCTAACACAGAGTTCCCGGAGGATGAAGCATCATCCTCCCTCCCAGAAACACAGCACAGCGGTTTTCTAAGTGTTACCCTGACCAGCAGCGTTAATCACCCTCACCTGAGAACTTGGTTTCAATGTGGTCTCAGGTCCCTCTCCAGACCTACTGAATCAGAAACTCTGGGAATGAGGCCAAACACTGGGTTCTGATAAGTCCTTCTGGTGAGTAGTTCTGAAGTGCTTCAAGTTTAAGAGCCCCTGATCCTTCAAAATGACTAAGAAATATGGACTCTTCTATCAGACCAGCAGTTCTCAATTCTGGGCACAGGATAGAATCTTCTGATGAAATTTTAAAGTTCTTGACACCAAGACTAAATCAACTAAATGAACTCTCAAGGGTTGAGGCATGGGCCTCTCTACACATGTATGCACATAGATATGTTTATTTTTTAATTTTTCCAAGTGATCTGAATACTAGACCAAAGTTTGCTAAATTCAGTCTTCAATTACTGAATGTCTTTCAAGTGACAGAGGAGTAGTCTGAAAACATGGAGATGTGAACAAGGAAAAGAAAGAGAAATGAACAACAACAACAACAACATCATCAACAAGTTTTTGAATATTGCATGCCAGACACTGAACAAGGGGCTAGGGTTACAAAGAAAGAATAAAGGGAAATAATGGAGGACAGAAAAAGGTAGGTGGGAGGAGGCAAGAGACACAGAATTACTGAACTATGTTCTAGACACTCTGCAAACATGACCTCATTCAGTTACAACCTTTCAAGGAGGATGCTATGAGTCTATATTAAATATGAGAAAACTGATACAGGTTGAGCATTCATTATTCAAAACGTTTGGGACCAGAAGTGCTTCAGATTTTATATTTTTTCAGATTTTGAAATATTTGCATATACATCATGAGATATCTTAGGGAAGAGACCCAAGTCTACCTCCAAATTCACTTATGTTGTATACATGCCTTACACACAAAGCCTAAAAATAATTTTACATTGTTTTAAATAATTGTATGCATAAAACAAATTTTGCATACATTGCACTATCAGAAAGCAAGGTGTCCCTGTCTCAGCAAGCCATGTAGACAATTTGTGGTTGTACAGCATTTCCATCACTCCTGACTGAATTTATATGCTAATGATATGCATTTATTTTCTTACAGTTACAGTAAGTACTTAACAATTGATATGGTTTGGCTTTGTGTCCCCACCCAAATCTCATCTTGAATTGTAAACCCCATAATCCTCACGTATCATGAAAGGGATCCGGTTGGAGGTAGTTGAATCATGCGGACAGTTTCCCCTATGCTGTTCTTGTGATAGTGAATGAGTTCTCACAAGAACTGATGGTTTTATAAGCGTCTGGTATTTCCCCTGCTAGCACTCATTCTCTCTCCTGCTGCCCTGTGAAGAGGTGCCTTCCGACTTGATTATAAGTTTCCTGAGGACTCCCCAGATATGCAGAACTGTGAGTCAAATAAACCTCTTTTCTTTATAAGTTATCCAGTCTCCGGATGTTTCTTCATAGAAGCGTGAGAACGTACAATGGTAAAAAAATATGACATAGCAGTAATACAATGAAAAAGTAATGTGTTAGGGGTGACCAAGAAGCACAGCAGCCTCAGCAGATACTGGGATCAGTTGTTAAACAACAGCAACAACAGGTAATGGCAGACTGAACAAATCGGGTTTTGTGCCCTGTATTTTGATGGTGACCCATCACGTGAGGTCAGGGGTAGAATTTTCCACTGGTGGTGTGGCAGGACTTGTTGAGCAGGAGTGCTCAAAAAGTTTTGGATTTGGGAGCATTTTGGATTTCAGATTTTTGGATTAGAAATGCTTGACAACCAGTATTCAGAAATAAGAAGTAATTTCTGAAGGCTATGCGACTAGTAAGTAGCATAGTCAATAGTTGAACCCAAGGTTTTCTACTTCCTAGTTGCTGGGGCCTTTCTTTGCTTATTGTTAGGTAGTGTAGCCCAGTGGGCAGCTATGTGGGCTCAGCCAGATACCCCCAGTTACAAATCCTGGTGCTTTCACTTATGAACTCTATGACCATCAGCAAATTAAATAGCCCGTTTCTTTCTCACTTTCCTTCTCTGTGAAATGGAGACACTACTAGCACACATGTTGTTATAGGTTTAGAGGAGATGATGGGTACATTTAGAGCTGTCTGGGCCGTAGTTAAGTACTGATGCATTTGCTAACATAACAGACATCATAACAGGATTGCTGAACTGTTACAACAGACGTCTCTTATGAAAAGAAAACTCAGTGAAAGAAGAGATACAAAAACAGCCAAATAAGCTGACCACAATATGACTGTATTACCAAAAATTAAAAGACTTCAGGTGAAGTAATACAGATATTTAAATCAAGATTTAAAGTAGATGTCTTGTCCCAGTAATCTCACTTTTGTGAATCTTTTTGACAGAAATGAGAAAATCCTTAAGTGGAAATATAAGTACAAATGTTTTCTTGTACCTTTGGAGGTGTAAAGAAAAGAAGAGGGAGGAGGAGGAGGAGGATGAAGAGGAGAAGACATAGATCACTGGGGAAAAACACAAAAAATAACTTTAATGTCCACTAATTATGGGATTATTGAATTAACCATAGCATATCTGTAATACAGAATAGTATGCAACTATCTACAAAGTTAGTTTTCAGCCAGGCACAGTGGCTAACACCAGTATTCCCAGCACTTTAGGAGGCTGCGTGGGGAGGATCACTTGAACTCAGGAGTTCAAGACCAACCTGAGCAACACAGAGAGACACCCCCACCACCGAATCTCTACAAAAAATGAAAAATTCTGTGGGCATAGTGGTATGTGCCTCTCATCCTGGCTACTTGGGAGGCTAAGGTAGGAAGATTATTTGAGCCTAGGAGGTCGAGATTTCAGTGAGCAGTGATTGTGCCATGCACTTCAGCCTAGGCAACAGAGTGAGACCTTGTCCCCCCACAAAATAAAAAAAAAATGAATAAAATGAAATTTAAAAATAACAAGTTAGTTTTCTCCATATATGCTTAGAAGGATGTCCATGATATTACTACAGAAAAAAAAAGCTACTTTCAGTGCACTTTATATAGTATGATTCCATTGAGAACATTTTAAAAGTCAACACAGGTTTGTATAAGTTTGCACAAGCACAGAAAAAGGTAGAAGAAGTTTCCGCATCAATTTGATCACATTCATGTTTGAGGGTTTAGAATTAGAAAAGAAGAGATTGGTTCTGCTAACTTTTTATTCGTTGGTTTTTGTTTTTGTTTTTGTTAAATAAACAAAGAAATAGTGTGTCAGACAGTGCCAACATTTTTACATATTTAGCTGTATCTTCTATATGTCTAACTATATCCCTCCCATCATGAGAAGAGGCTCTGGAGAGCTGCAGTTTGACACATTCATCTCTTAACCTCCCAGGTGCTAGCACAGATAGGGGCACATGGATAATGAGAAACTGTGTGTGTTGTGTTGTTCTGCACTGTTAAGACATTTCTGAGCGAAGGGTTGCCATGCAGCACGAAGGGAGAAGGATTACTTGGCAATTACCACCCACCACCAATAGGTGTGCCTTCATTTTCTACTTCAGGGTCTTTAAGATGTAACAGTGAAGGAGAAAATCAATATAGTCTTGATAATTTAGATTTTGTGTGTGAATGTCCTGGGACAAACTAATCCACCTTTTTGTGCAGTGAGGTCTTTATTTGCAAAACATGATAATTTGGGTCAGGTTTGCCAATCAGCACTTTCTTTTCTCCAGCCAGGGAAATTATGGAGATAAATTAGATAAAATATGAATGTTCTTGGATTCTGTAGAAATATATAACATGCAAATTACACAGGTTGCAAATAATGTGCTGTGATTGAATAAATCAAGTGTTATTCCACCGACATCAGAGTTCAGGAACTTCCAACTGTGTATTTCCTTGAGTCTTTCTACTGTGAAAACATTTTGCGATGCATATCCTTTGGCAAAAATATGCTTACAGTCTCAATCATGGTCACCTAACGATTTGATCAGTAATCAACTAGTGTGAAGATGATGTGAGTAACTTATTACAGGGCAACGAAGCATGCTTAGAATTTATTGCCTTATGTCCCCGCAAATGTGAAATATAGGCAAGCTCATTCTGTAACACCTTGAAATCATTTCAGAGGTAATAGATTAGTCAGCTTCACTTAGCAAGCAAGCTGTGTTGATCATTTGTCATTTGTAGGTGGACTTTTTCTTCCCTTTTCCTCATTGCCTCAAGAATGAGGGTGATTTAAGGAGAGCCTAGCTTCTGGATGCATTTTCACCCTTACAGACCTTGTCCAAAAACTGGGATCCAGAAGACTCTGTGCAAAGCAATCAGATTTCATTTGCTACAGATGGTATTTTGGCCATCCTGGCAAAAGGTTGGCTTTCCTATCTGAGTGCTAAATCGATATTCCAATCCGGTCTTTTGGCAAAATTGGCTTGAACCTGCAAAAGAAATTCAACTAAAAAAAAAAAAAAAAAAAAAAAAAACAGAAAAAAAGAAAAAGAAAATAGAGTTGAATATGAGCTGATTCCATTGAAACCTACTACTTCTAGACTCACATTTTTCTTTTGAAAGTCCACAAAGTAGGTCAAACACAAGGAAAATAGACAATGTCTAGTTAGATGTCTCTTAAGGACTTGATCTTTCTAAAAAGACTAAGTCTTAATGGATTTTCCTGAAAAATGCTGTTGCTCTTGGATGAACACTATGCGAATCCTTTCTTCAAGCAGTAAATGTGAGAATTGCTGGCCTCTTCCCGACTTCCAAAAGTTGGGCCAGTGATAGTGATACAACTGTGTTAGACATGTGTCAGTATGCTGGCAGTTTCAAAAGACAAAAATCTAACTTAAACTGTCTTCTGTCAGAAATAATTTATTGGCTAATGTAATAGAAAAGTTCAGGATAATCTTCAGGTATGGTTAAATCCAGGTGCTTATACTTTGTAATTAGAGTAATCTGTATCTCTTGTCCTTGCTTTCTTCTATTTTGGCTTTAGTCAGCCTTTTTATTCATTGCAGCAAAATGTCCTCCAACACTTCTAGACATCCATCCTGCTAGAAATAGTAACACACTATAAAGTGAATTTCTTTTTTATAATGATTTCATCCAAAGCTTTATGTTGTGTCTTATTGGTTGTGCTTATGTACATTCCTGAACCAAAGGTGGTATCCAGGTAGAAAAACATGCTCTGGTCATTCATGCCTTAGTCAGATGACTACCCTTGGAGCTACCCTGAAATAAATTGATTCAATCTCAAATAAACCAAATGGACTAGATTATGGAGCATTTCTTTCCAAAGGACAAAACATGGACTTTCCTATAAACAGAGAACAGGTGATATGCAGTAAAAATCAGCCAACAAAATACATCTGTCCATTGGGATGGAGATGGGAAGGCTACTGGCATCAAAATTTATTCACATCCATCAGCATTTTCTTTGGCAGGGTCTCTAGGGGAATAATCAAACTATGACCACTGTATCTAAGCCTTAGGAAAGAATATTTTAAGCCACTTTAACTTACCCTCTCCCATTCAAAGGCTTACTTTAGAAGACATTCACAAAAGTCAACTTAATATAACTTACATTGAAAATTATTACCAGTTCCTTGCATTTTATTCTTGATGACAAAATTGAAAGGTACCAGCGATCCCGATATTCTAAAAGGAAAAAAGAACTTCCGGAATTCATATACAGCATATGAAACTGGAAAGAATTGTTTAATGAGAGCTTGAGTATAAGAGTGCTTACATTTTTAAACACCAAATTGAGAAGAGGAGTAATGGTTATATTAAATTTTAATGTTAGGGAAATGGGCTCTGTCAGGAGGTGTATGGCTGGATAGCTTATAAAGTAGTGTGAGTGCATTCAGACTGAATTTTTCCTAAATGCCATAGAAACCATTTTACATTAGTCATGTCTAACTTAAGAGAGATAGCTTAAGTTCCAGGAGGAAAGCTGCAGCTAGAAGTCTTGCCTTTTTATCCCCTATATGGGCTCTTTATTATACAGTGAACCTCAGAAACAGAAGGGTTTATTTTAAAGCCAAAAGATTTGTGTCCATGCCACAGTGCTGGAATTTTAATTATTTCTCTTGGAAGATGAATACAAAGTAGGAGAGGTTCAAGAAGGATGAAAAGACCAAATGAGTATCAAAGAAGAAGGTGACCCTAAAATGTAATACCATGGCTCATCTTCTAATTAAATAAGGATTCAGATATAGGCTTATTATCAATGAGGACCTTTCTGTATGAGGCATTTCATTTTGAAACACGTCTCCTTCAAAGCAGAGTAGATTTTTAAATAGCTCCTGTAATCTATGTTCTTCAGTTTATTTGTTGGTCTTAAAAGGGAACTATATAGAAATGAACTTTTCTGTGTTTTCATAGCACTTTGTCTATACTTCCATCAGAGAAACTCCATTCATTCATTCATTCATTCATTCATTCATTCATTCATTCAGTCTCTCACTGACTTGCTCATTTAAGAAGTATTCATTGAACAACTATGTGCCAGGCACCGGGTTTTCATCAGGGCACAAGACAGAGCCAGTGCTCTTCAGAAGCTGGCAACTGGGAAATAAGATTTAAAAAATAGTAAACAGGCCGGGCGCGGTGGCTCAAGCCTGTAATCCCAGCACTTTGGGAGGCCGAGACGGGCGGATCACGAGGTCAGGAGATCGAGACCATCCTGGCTAACATGGTGAAACCCCGTCTCTACTAAAAAAATACAAAAAACTAGCCGGGCGAGGTGGCGGGCGCCTGTAGTCCCAGCTACTCGGGAGGCTGAGGCAGGAGAATGGCATAAACCCGGGAGGCGGAGCTTGCAGTGAGCTGAGATCCGGCCACTGCACTCCAGCCCGGGCGGCAGAGCGAGACTCCATCTCAAAAAAAAAAAAAAAAAAAAAAAAAGTAAACATAGTAAACAAGCAAACGTACAACATAATACACACCACTATTAAGATACTTTAACTTCCCTTACCTTCTCCCATTGAATGCCTCACTTTAGAATAGGTTCACAACACTCAACTCAATATAAATTCCATTGACAATTATGCATTTTATTCTTAATGACAAAATTGAAAGGTACCAGTGATCCAATTGCTTCCATGTTATATTAAGAAAGGAGAAGGGGGTGGGTGCCTGTTATAGATTTAAAGAGACATAATCAAATGCAAATTGTGAACCTTGATTTGATCCAGGTTTTAACAAATCAACAAAAAAGGATGACTTGGAAACAGTTGGGAACATCCGAATATGACTAGGGATTGAATGAGATTAAGAAAACGTGTGTGTGTGTGTTATGAAGGAAATCTTAGGTTTTTAAAATATTTATTTAAATTGACAAAAATTGTGTACATTCATCGTGTACACCATGTTTTGAAATCTGCACACTGTGGAATGGCTAAATCAAACTAATTAATATATGTATTGCCTCACATATTTTATCTCTTTTCTTTTTTATGGTGAGAACACTTAAAATGTACTGTTTTAGCAGTTTTCAAGAATAGAATACATTGTTATTAACCAAAGTCACCATATTGTACATTAGATCTCCTACATTTATTCATCTTATTTAACTAAAATTTCGTGTTCTTTCACCATTATCTCACCAAACACTCCTTCCTCAACCCCAGCCCTCACAACCACTATTCTACTCTCTTCTTCTATAAGTTCTTTTTTAGAGTCTACATATAAATGAGGTCATGTGGTATTTGTCTTTCTGTGCCTAATTTATTTTATAATGGTAAAAGACAATGCTTTCCCCTAAAATCTTTAAAAGAACAAGGTGTTTCACTCTTACCACTTCTACCCCACGTTGCACCGGATGTTCTAGGGCAATTAGGCAAGAAAATGAAATAAAAGACATCTATATGAGAAAGGAAGTAAAACCACCTCTATTCATAAATGGTATGATCTTATAGAGATATCACCCTAAGGAATTCACCAAGAAGCTATTAGAACTAATGAACACTTTCATCAAGGTTTCAGAGTGGTCCATTATATTTCTATATATTAAAAATCCAAAGGGAACATGAACAAAACAATTCCATTTACAATAGCATCAAAAATATAAAATACTTAGAAATAAATGTAACAAAAGAAGTACAAAAGTTATTCTCTGAAAACTACGAACATTGTTAAAAAAAATTAAAGAAGACCTGAATAAATGAAAAGTCCTATTCAGAACAAGACAGGGCATAGGTAATGTTTCATGCAACAAAGCTTTATTGGGTAAATTTTTGCCAAATGCTCTTCTAAGACCTGTTTTTTTTTTTTTTAAATGATAAGACCTAGTTACTCTCTTCAAAATTTTTAATAACTTTAACATATATTTTAATTTTCGTAGTGGTTAACAGGTCTACAACTTACTAGCTGTTTGACCTTGGGCAAGTTAGTTAACGTCTTTGTGCCTTTTTCTATGTCTATCTGTGTATATGTGTACTAGCTGATTTTGGAAAGTTTTAAACATACATCAAAGTGCAGAGAATAATAAATTCCTCATGTATCTGTCAACCAGATTCAGTAATTATCAACTCATGGTCAAATGTGTTTTTTGTCTAAAGGACCTCCCTTTCCCCTTTCCCCCTCAACTATTGGATTATTTTGAAGTTAATTCTGGATTTCGTACTATTTTCATCTGCCATCCCTTCCTTAGGTACCTCTAAAATTTATCATAACCATAACGCCATCATCACACACACAAAATAATTCTTTAATTTTAGAAACTAGCCAGTGTTCCAATTTTCTTGATCACATCATACATATTGTCTTTCAAATCAGGATCCAAACAAGGTCCACACATCACATTTGATTGATATGTCTCTTAAATCTCTCTTAATGTACAAGTTCGCATCCCTCGCTCCAACCCTCACTCTTGTGATTTATTTGTTGGGACAACTAGATTGTTCTGTAAAATCACCATCCTGAATTTGATTGATTGCACCCTGTATCATTTAATACATCACTCTGTCATTTGAATCTTTTGAAAATTGAGTCAAGTCCTCTTCCCACCCCAAGGATGCTACCTGGGTCATAGGTGGTGCTATGTGCATCCTGCCAGGAGGCCCAGAATGCCTGGTGCTCTGCTTCTTCCAGGCGATGGTTAATGAGTGGGTTTAAGTATTGTCAGCCCAATCCATCTATTAGTAAGAGTTCCTCATTAGCTTTTCACCTCATGGCTTTTGCAGCCCTCGATCTACTATTTTAGCAGGAGTTGGAAGGTGGTAACTCCTACATGCATTACCTGCCTGGAACTCTTCTGTGCTGAAAACCTCCCCTGATCTATTGTATGGTTACAATACAATACAGTCCACACCTGGATAGCAGGATAAATGCATGTTTTTTTCCGTCTTCATTCACTGGAATTCCAAAAAGTTGACCAAAGAGGTTTCTTTGGTTTGTTGGTCTGATTTTAGTATTATATTTTATTATTAAAATATTTCTCCTTTTCTGTGGTTTCACTTTCCAAGTTTCAGTTACCCATATTAAGCCTTGATCTGAAAATATGATCTGGAAATGAAAATTTCCATATATTAACCATTCATAAGTTTTAAATTGCACACCGTTCTGAGGAATGCAGTGAAAGGAGGAGTTCTGGGTCTGGAGCAGTGAAAATGTAGGATAAATTAGAAGCATCCTGAAGAGTAGGAAACCCAGAAAGCTGTGAGACTCCTGAAATTACGTCGAAAAGACTCAGGAGCCAACATGAAGGAGCCGCCCATGAGGAGTGTGATGAAATCTCATTCTGTTTCGGCTCCATCCTGGGCAGTTGTGAATTATCCCTTTTTCCAGCATCTTTACACTGTCCCCCGACCCTTTGAGTGACTCAGAAGCTCTCTTGGTCGTCAGATGAAAAAAACAGCACATATAGTCTTCAGAAAAGGGAGGACTACTGTATTATGAGTGTATTTTTTAACACATTTGTTGTTCAATCTTTTGTCTTTTTGTTTTGTTTTGTTTTAAGACTCAGTTATTTTTATCTTTGGCCAAGGGGAGCTCCTTCATGTTGGCTCCTGAGTCTTTTTGACAAAATTTCAGGAGTCTCACAGCTTTCTGGATTTCCTACCCTACAGGATGCTTCTAATTCATCCTCCATTTTCACTGCCCCAGACCCAGGATCCCCCATTTCTCCCAAGAGCCCTGGTTCTTCTCAGAGGAAAACGGCATTTAAAGAGCACAGTCTAGGTGCTGGGGTTACCTAGTAATACAGAGCTGATCTTTTCATTGGGCAGAGACAGGAAATATGCTTGTTTACTAAGAAAAAAATACGTAATGAGTTTCCACTGCTATTAGCAAATTAAATTTATGGTTTCAAGGTTCTTACTCGATTCTTTGATTTAACGTGTAATTTTACTTTTATGCTAGAAAAATTGGTTCATAATGGTATTAACATAATTACCTATTTGTTTTAATTCTTCAGCTTTGTTGAGGTATGACTGACAAAAATTGCTTATATTTAGGGTGTACAACTTGATATTTTGATATATATTTATATTTTGAAATTGTTACTAAAATCAAGCTAAATAACACAACCATCATCTCAAATAGTTACCTATTTTGTGTGTGTGTGTGTGCGTGCACGTGTCTGTGTGTGTGTGAAGGCACATGAAATCTACTTTCAGCATATATGAAGTATATGTCATTACTAACTATAGTCACCATGTTGTGTATTAGGTGTCCAGTACTTATTCTTTAATTTTAATCACATTTATGTATCCAGGTGCATGTGCTTAATCATATATGTGCGTGCATGTGAATGTGTGTCAGAATAATAATACCACTATAATCATTTGTATATATGTATGATTACTCATGTAGACATATATATGTGAGAGAGAAAAATTACTGTTATAATGTATCCTATTAACGATATACAATCAAATTACCATGTTTTAAAGTCACTTAAAATAATTTTTCTGCCGGGCGCGGTGGCTCAAGCCTGTAATCCCAGCACTTTGGGAGGCCGAGACGGGCGGATCACGAGGTCAGGAGATCGAGACCATCCTGGCTAACACGGTGAAACCCCGTCTCTACTAAAAATACAAAAAACTAGCCGGGCGAGGTGGCGGGAGCCTGTAGTCCCAGCTACTCGGGAGGCTGAGGCAGGAGAATGGCGTAAACCCGGGAGGCGGAGCTTGCAGTGAGCTGAGATCCGGCCACTGCACTCCAGCCTGGGCGATAGAGCGAGACTCCGTCTCAAAAAAAAAAAAAAAAAAAAAAAAAAAAAAAAAAAAATAATAATAATAATAATAATAATAATTTTTCTCTGAGTGGTTAAGCTACCGATCAATACCCATTAGGCTGACTTGCTTTATTTTGCTTTTTATTTTAGGGATTGCTTTTGTTAAGTATTTGTTTCATTTTTGTTTTAAAACTGTGAACCTTAAATCAAGACGTGCTCAGGGAAGTTTAGCTGACATCTCTGCCTCTTGACCCGTTTCTTCCTTTACCCTATAGATAACCTATTATTTTTAATGTTCTAATTTGCTTGTTATATTGATTATAAGATAAACAAATGTGTATATGCATTTGTATAATGCCCATTCCTTAGATAATGTGTGGATACGATATACTGTTCTATACCTTGCCTTTTCACTTAAAAATATATTCAGGAAATCACTCCACGGGAACTGTATTAAGATATTCCCCTCTTTTAAACAGTTGCATAGTCCTCCACGGTGTGTACATTCCACTGCTGATTAAATCGGATGTCTACCAATGGACATATGGGTTCTTCCCAGTCTTCTGCTGTTTTAGATAGGACTTCAGTTAATAGCCTTGTGTCTTTTTAAAAAAATTTTAGAGTTATATTTTTTGGCTAGATTCCCAAAAGAGGGAGCAGAGTGCTAGATCAAAGGGTATGCATAGATAATTGTGTCCTACCTTTCTACATTCCACAAGCCATTTTCTTTTCTTTTTTTTTTTTTTTTTTTAATTTTTTTCTTTTTGAGATGGAGTCTCGCTCTGTCGCCCAGGCTGGAGTGAAGTGGCCGGATCTCAGCTCACTGCAAGCTCCGCCTCCCGGGTTCACGCCATTCTCCTGCCTCAGCCTCCCGAGTAGCTGGGACTACAAGCGCCCGCCACCACGCCTGGCTAACTTTTTTGTATTTTTAGTAGAGACGAGGTTTCACAGGATTCGCCAGGATGGTCTCGATCTCCTGACCTCGTGATCCGCCCGCCTTGGCCTTCCAAAGTGCTGGGATTACAAGTGTGAGCCACAGCGCCCGGCCGTTTTGTTTTCCAACCAGCACCGCTTAAACAGGCTTCTCTCCCTGTAGCAAAACCAAGAGATTTTTGTCACCCTAATAGGCAGGCAGTAATATCTCCTTTACTACAAAATGTCAGATTGTCAGAGCAATTCAAGCAAGTCATAGATCTTACCTACCACTAGACTACACTAATGATTCAAAAGCTAACGCAAGTAGCAACAAAGACACAGCATGCTTCTCTGTAGGGACCCAACCTACATCAGATGCAACTTCCAAACAAATAGTCCTCTTTCTCATATTGGAACATGTTTTGATGTCAAAGTAAGACAAATAGTAACAATATGTGTGACACACATCAGCTCAGAGGAAGCTTTAAACGCTTTGCTGCTTCTTTGTTTTTATTCTCTTGTTAGTCATGCAGAGAGAGAGAGTCTGTGCAACCCAGCTTTCATTCCGCCACTGGCTCTGCTCTATACGTTAATAAATTTGGGGCCATTTATGACAAGCAAGGTAGACAAACCTGGTGTATCTTGGTAAAAGCTTTAGAAAGTTTAAAAGGAGATCTGTTTAAGGTTGATCCTCCCAGAGTGAGAGGCAGGGAGTCACAGATCTGCTATTGATTCGCTCCTTTCCAAGTGATTTTTAACTAGCATCTTATTTATAAGCCAAGTTTAAGTACCTTATATTTTGTTAAAGTATATTTGTATTTTTACTGTGAACCATCTGTTCATATCCATTGCTTGTTTTTCTCGTAGAATTGTTGAACTTTTTTTAGAGTCTTTTTCTGTCTTAAGGGTATATAAATTGCACATTTTTTTTCCTGTTTTGTAATTTACATTTTTACTTGGCTTATAGTGCAAAAGTTTATTTTTAAGTAATTAAATTCAGAGTCCTTTCCTTTTTTGCATGCAGACTTTGAATTATAATTAGGAAACCTTTCTCATAATTTATAGAGAGATTCATCAATGTTTCCTTATATTAATATTTATATTGATTCATTTTTTCATTACATGTAAATCTTTGACCATTTGGAAATCATCATTGCACACAGTTTGAGAATTATATCTAGCTTTATATTTTTCCATAGAGTAATCCAATTATTTGAACATCACTTATTAAAACATCCCTTTTTACCCAATTGAGTTGTAATTCTGAGTTTTTTGTGTACTGAATTTGTTTATCCAATTGGATTAATTTCTGGATTTCTCTTCTGATTCGTTGTTGTCTATATCCACCCACACACCAATATCACACTGCTTTATTTGAAAGGCTTTATATATGTTTTAATATCTGGTAGGACTGGCTATTTCCCATTCCACTGTTATTCTTTTTTTTAAAGGATTTTCCTGATGGTTTTTGCTTTTCTGATTGGCCAGTAAGCTTTATAATAAACTTTATAAGCTTTATAATAAACTAGTCTAGCTCCAAAAAATGTTTTTGTATTTTTACTGGAATGATTGTTGAATTTATAAATCGAGTTACAGAGAACTGACATTTTTATAATACCATTTCTTCAAATGACACGGTCTCTTTCTTTTTGTTCAAGTTCATTTTTGTGTCCTTCAGGAGTATTTTAGAGTTTTCTTAATAGTTCTTGAACATTTCTTGTTAAGTTTACACCTATTTTATTCACTCATTTATCTTTATTTTCCTTCTCTCTCATTATATCTGCTACAGTTTATCATCTTATATACAGTAAATCCTCACTTAATATCATCAGTAGGTTCTTGGAAACTTCAACTGAAATAACATATAGTGAAAACAATTTGATCATAGGCTGGTTGATATAAATGATAACTAAGTTCCTACAGTCAATATCTGGTCACAAAAACAGCCAAACTTCAAAATAAAGATCAAAACATTTCTAATATTAAGCACTGACACAAATGTGAGCTATACATACATTTAAGAAAGATTAATAAAAACAAGTAAGATAATTATTTATTCAGTGATTCCAGTTCAGGATCTCAGGTAGCTGGAGCCTGTCCCCAAAGCTCAGGGCACCAGGTGGGACCCAGCCTGCCCTGGACACCATCCCATCACAGAACACAATTACGTATACCCAACACCCACTCATACTGGGATCACAGTCAGGCCAATTCACCTAATGGGCACAGCTGTGAGATGTGGGAGGGAACTTGAGTAACCAAAGAAAACTCTCGCAGACACAGAGAGGAATGTGCCAGCTCCATATAGACAGTGGCCCCAGCTGGGAACTGATTATTTTTTCCCATCAGCAGTAGCGAAACAGCACTAAATGAAGCAACGTTATTCAAAGACCTGCTGTACATGTAAAAGCTATTGGTTTTGGTATGTTGATTTTATACCTGCTACTTTAATATATTATTTTATTGTTTGTAGAAATTTTCCACTGTTGTGTTTAGGTTTTCCAGATATGTAAATAACCTCATCTAATGTAAAGATGGCAACGATGGAAACTGGGTGCTAATGGTTGGGAGGGGAGTAAAGGTTGAAAAACGAATGAGTGGTTACTACCCTCAGTACCTGGGTGATAGGATTAATTGCACCCCTAACTTCGGAGTAATATGCCAGGTAACAAACCTGCACATGTACCCCAGAATCTAAAATAAAAGTTAAAATTCTAAATAAATAAAAACTAAAATTAAAAAATTAAGAAATTAAAAATTAAAAGTATTTTGACCTCTGGAAAAAAAACATGTCATTTGAAAGTAGGCATAGTTTTGCCTCCTTTTTTCTAATTCTTATGCTTCTAATTACTTTTTCTTATTGTGCCAGTTTCTTAAACTGCAAAATGAAAACAATAATTTTATCTATTTTATAATTTGGTTGTGTGTATTAAAGATATAAAATACGTGAACTGCTTAGAGCAATGCCTGGAATGTAATAAGCCCCTAATCAATATTGCACAATTATTTCAACATATACACATATGTATATGTTCATATATGTATATGAATTCTTGTGTTTGATAAAATAAGCCCTCTAGACTTAAGCAGGTTTTTTCCAATGTCAAGCATTTGCATACCTGCAATTTGGAACTATGTACATTAAAATCACTTTCTGAAGAGATTAGTCTTTGCAAAACTTTGGTCATTTATGTGTCATCTTCCCAAGTTTTGCCATATCCATATATCATATTATTTCTATTCTTATTTATTTAATGTTTTTCTTTAAATGGAAAAGTTCTCTTTTTTCTTTTCATATGTAAATATATGTGAATATATATTATATATAAGTTAATACAAATATATGTCACTGGCTTAAATGGAGAAACAATATTTTTCAGATACATATGAAAATAAAGGCATTCGTTTTTTTTTTTTTTAAAACGTTCAACACCTGAAGTCACTTCATATCTAAAATTTTGGGAAACTAGCAAATTTATACTTTAAGCATCAGTCTTTTTTCACCATGTTAGATAGTTGACAAGCTTAATTTTAAAATCCTCTTGAGTGGATTTTATAATCAGTTAAGGACCATTAGAATATAAACTCTACAAAGGTGAGATCTTTGGTTTTATTTTTTGTTGTTGAAACAGGGTTATATTAGTCAGGTTTCTCTAGATGGACAGAACTAATAGGACAGATGTATATATATATGTGTGTGTGTGTGTGTGTGTGTGTGTGTATAAAGGGGAGCTTATTAGGTAGTATTAGCTTACATGATCACAAAATCCCACAATAGGCTGTTTGCAAGCTGAGGATCAAGGAGAGGAAGTCTGAGTCCTAAAGCTGAAGAACTTAGAGTCCAGTACTCAAGGGCAGGAAGTATCCAGCACAGGAGAAAGATGCAGACTGGAAGGCTAGGCCAGTCTAGACTTTTTACGTTTTTCTGCCCACTTTATATCCTGGCCACACTGGCAGCTGATTAGATGGTGTCCACCCAGATTAAGGGTGGGTCTGCCTTTGCCAATCCACTGACTCAAATGTTAATATCCTTTGGCAACACCCTCACAGACATACCCAGGAACAATATTTGGCATCCTTCAATCCAATCAAGTTGACACTCAGTATGAACTGTCACAAGGGTCTTGCTGTGCTGCCTAGGCTGGTCTTGAAATTTTGGGCTCAAGCAATCCCCGTGCCTTGGCCTCCCTAGTAGCTGGGATTATAGGTGCATGGCACCAAC
Organism: Rhinopithecus roxellana; assembly: GCF_007565055.1. NCBI lineage: Eukaryota > Metazoa > Chordata > Mammalia > Primates > Cercopithecidae > Rhinopithecus > Rhinopithecus roxellana. Next base: position 127,083,819 of record NC_044561.1, on the reverse strand, counting down.
CCAAAGGTAGGATCTCTGGTCTTATTCACTGTTCAGTATATATTTGTGGAATTAATTAATTGATTCAGTTATTTACTCTCTCCACTTTCTTTGCGCCATGCTTTGTGGGTGAAATGGGAATTGCGATAACATGTTTCACTACGATGGTTATGGTTACTGGGCATTCCACAGAGGAAATGGAAGAATTGGGAAACTTTGCATCACTTCTAGGAAATTCATAAAGAAATAAAGAATCCATTGTTCATGGCTACTTGTGTTTTTAAGAGCTTTTCCTCAGGATATTTGGCTTTGATACTGAACCACGTCCTCATTCACATTTTTTTTCCTTGCTTCTGGAAGTTTCCCTGTAGATTAATTTGAGTCATGAGGTTTTAAATTTTTGCAGAGGGTAGTGCTGCTGATGCTATCACAATATAATTGGAAATTTTAAAATGTGGGGTGAAATCCAGCTAGGGTATATTTGGCTTTGGTTGGATCTGCAACTTACATAACCGGCAATAACTTGGTCCCAAATGCTGAATGTTGCCTATAATTAGAAAGACCCACTTTCATAATTGAGGGTTAAAATTATTGTAACCAGTGTTTAATGGGATTACTGAAGGTATTCTTATAATCAAGATTGTGTAGGCATCCTGTTTATGCTCTTTGAAGTTAGATTCACAAAAATTGTCCCTTTAAGAAAATAAGGCCACTTTATAAAGCATGTTTCTCTTATGTTCTACTTTGCTAAATGACATAGTTTGTAAGTTTTCAAAGAGCCATCTGCATTCTATAATTAGAGCAGTATATTTTTCTTCCAAACATTTGACAAATTAAGGATCCCAAGGTCTCAAGCATAACTTTTCACAGCATGTGCATAATGCTAGAAGCTTCTGTATATATCAATTCAAGATCAGGATACGCCATTAGTAGGAAAAACAAGATTAAAAGAAAAAAAATAAGAACTAGACTTGGAGCGATACTTGAGTTTAAAGTCATGGCTCAGCCATTTACCAGCTTTGGAAATTCTCTGAACTTCACTGGGCTTTAGTTTCTCTGCAAAATTGGAATAATAGAACAGGGAAGGTAAGAAAGGGTCTGAAAGGGAGAGTAGTTCAGCAAATATTTTCCCGAATATCTATCATGTGTCAGATTCTTCCTAAGTTTATATGAGAGAAAAATAGAATAGACTCCTAACCTTTAGGAAGTATATAGTCTATTTTGCAAGACAAGAAAATAAACGTAATCATAGTATGGAGAGGGAGTGTCAAAATGTAAAATAAATGTGGATGAGAGGCCAAATGATAAGTATATAACATATCGTCCTTCATTTATTTATTTATATGAATAGTTGATTGGCACCCTTTCTGTGCCAGAGACTGAAGACACTGGAGATCCACCATTGAATAAAACAAAAAATGCCTCTGATTTCATGGATATGTGCCATTTCATACATGCCATGGGTTGGCCGGGAGCACAAGGACTATGAAGAAGAATAAAGTAGGGTTAAAAAAACAGAGAAGGAGGTGAGAGTAGAAAGAGGAGATGTCTATGATAAGAAGATGCTTAAGCCAAGGCTTTCAGGAGGTAAAAGAGTGAGCCATGTGTTGGAAGTGTGTTCCGGCAGATGAAAGTGTGACCTTCAAGCTCTGAGGTTAGAGTGTACTTGGAGAATAGCAACAAATGAGAATGGAGCATAAATATTTTAGGGCCTCACCAGCTGTGGTAAGGATCTCAGATTTTACTCTGTGGGTAATGGGGGCCATCAGGTTTTTTAGACAAAGAGTGACATGACTCTGGCTTCTGTGTAAGGCAAGACTATTAACAAGGAAAGAAGGTGAGACAGTTGGACAGATAGCAGATGCTATGTACTCCTAAGGGAAAGGGTACTTTTACATCTGGATATGGTGCAATGACTGGAGACAAGCTAGGACAGTGCTGAGAAGCTAGGACAGTGCTGAGCCATGGCTTGGCCTGTGGAAACTGGGGTGTGGAAGAAAAGTATCACTCTCCTTCAATTCTCTACAGAAATACAAAGACTCCAGTTGATAGCAATAAATAGAACAGGTAATAAGGAAGTAGACTGAGGAAGTAGTGGGATACATGGTAATGATTTAGCCGGTTTTCCAAGGAACACAAGGTTTTGGAAGAGGGGAAGAAGAAGGAAGTAGAGAAACATAAAACAGTACTTGCATAAAAAGTGTTTACAGGAGGATAGCTGGCCTGAGGAGCTTCCATTTTCTGTAGCAACAATACATACCTGGGATAGAAGAGCCAATGGACATAAATTGAGATTCAAGTTCCAGTGCATCTATGGAGTCTGTGAAGGCAATTTTCCTATAAATGCTAATTTAAAACTACTTATTTAGAATTTTTCCTACCACACACAAATCCTTTAACATGATAATTTCATGCTTTGGAAATGTATTATCTAAATAATTAAAGATTTGGGCAAAGATTTAATTATAAATCTATGTAATGCAGCTTCATTAATAACAATTTAATTTTTTAGAGTCAAAGAGTCTAGCAGTATGTATTGTTAAGTGTATAATAGTATATCCTCACTATATATATATAAACTCACAATATATATAATATGTACAATGATATTTAATAAAATGGAACATATTTATGGTACATTATTAATCAAACAATGCAAGTTAAAAACAACTGTTTCTTATTTTCCATTAACATATGAGGATCTTCACATCTCATATCTCAGATTTCTTTATCAGGAATCTGTGGTTGAGGAGAAAGTAAAAGTTATATAATAATTTGATATAATATAAAGCAACAATTAATAAACTACTTCAAAAAGTAGTCCTTGCTTAAATATTGCTCCCTCCTCAAAACCAGTGCCCATCACAATAATGTTCTAGTTGTGATACAAAGTTGACTATTTGGATGTTATAAATATGAGGGGACTTCAAAAAGTTTATGGAAAAATTGAATTAAAATATAAAAATAAAAAATATAAACTTTATTTTTCAACATAGCCTCCATCAAGTTTAAGAACATTTTGTAAACAATGATACCAGCCATTTAGTCTATCCCTAAAGAATTGAGGGTCTTGGGAATTTAACCATATCAATGCAATCTTTTTTACGTTATTAACTGAAGAAAAATGGGTACCCTTTACAGATTTTATAAAGATTAGGCAATAGGTAAAAGTCAGAAGAGCCAAATCAGAACTCTAAGTTGACAGAGCATGGTGGTTCATGCCTGTAATCCCAGCACTTTGGGAGGCTAAGGTGGGAGAATTGCTCAAGCAGAGGAGTTTGAGACCAGCCTGGACAACATAGTGAAGTCTTATCTCTGTAAATAATTAAAAAATTAGCTGAGCATGGTGGCATGTGCCTGCAGTTCCAGCTACTTGGGAGGTTGAGGTGGGAGGATTGCTTGAGGCCAAGTGGTTGAGGCTTCAGTGAGCTGTGATCACACCACTGGACTCTAGCTTGGTGACAGAGTGAGACCCTATCTCAAAAAAAGAAAAAAAAAAAAAGAACTCTTAGATGGATGCCTGTTGATTCCCCATGGAAAGTCTTTAAAAATTGCCTTTTTAAAATAAGCGTAATGAACAGGACCATTGGTGTAAAGAGGAAGGACTCTCTGGTGAAGCTTTCTTGGGCGTTTTTGTTTTGTTTTGCTTTTTTGTTTTACTAAAATTTTTGGCCAACTTTCTCAAAACACTCTCATAATAAGCAGATGTTATCATTATTTTTCCCTCCAGAAAGTCAACAAGCAAAATGCCTTGAGCATCCCCTAAAAAATTGTTGCCATGATCTTTGCTCTTGACTGGTCCACTTTTGCTTTCACTGGACCACTTCCAGCTCTTGGTAGCCATTGCTTTGATTGTGCTCTGTCTTCAGGATTGTACTTTTAAAGTCACGTTTCACTTCCTGTTACAGTTCTTTCAAAAAATGCTTCAACATCTTGATCTCACTTGTTAAAAATTTTCATTGAAATCTCTACTCTTGCTGCAACTAATCTGGGTGCAATTGTTTTGGTACCTATTGAGTGGAAAGTTTGCTCAACTTTAATTTTTTTAGTTAGAATTATGTAAGCTGAACTAATTGAGATGTCTATGGTGTTGGCTGTTGTTTGTGCTGTTAATCATCAGTCCTCTTCAATTAGGGCACAAATGAGATGAATGTTTTTCTTGCAAATTGATGTGGATGGCCTGTCACTGCAGGTTCCATTTTCCATATTGTCCTGTCCTTTCTTAAAACAACTTGTCCATTTGTAAACTGCTGATTTCTTTAGGGGATTGTCCTCATAAACTTTGCAGGAAGCATCAGTGATTTCACCATTCTTCCAGAGAAGCTTCATGATCAATGTCTGTTCTTGCTTCAATTTTAGCAGAATTCATGTTTCTCTGATGGGGCTCTTTTTCAAACTGATGTCTTACCATTCTTAGTGCCTCAAACTAGATCCCGTTCAGACATTTGATAACAAATTAGTACAATTTTATTTTGGTGCAAAATAAAATTTTGAAATCCATATGTAGCTTTTTCATAATACATATTTTTCATGATGTTTTTGAAGACCCCTTGTATCTGAAGGGGATCACAGAAAGGACCAAATGTGTTCACTGGTTATTGTAAACCACAAAAAGGGCCCTAATATTCACCAATTTCAATCCCAGAATGTGGTTCTCCATAAATTGTCTTTCTTGATGCATTTGGTGTTTTCATATACACACTAATAAAGGTTCTTCCTGGACCTGGTTCATCTATGGGTTTCCTTATTGTTCCAGTACCAGGGAAAGGCAGAGGAGTCTTGACGAGTCTTTAAGTGAGGGCAGAGCGAGATGGATAAAAATCTACCAATTTAGATTAGTAGATTGTGATAAAGGTTCAGATCTTCATCATCCTCTTTGCTCTTTCCTTCCTCATCCCTTCAGACAGGTAGTATAATATGGGAATTAAGAGCCAGACTCTGGAGTCAGACTTCAATTTCTAACTAAGCAAATGTCCTCGGGTTATGACTTATTCTCTTCACTCATCTATAAAATGGAGTAAAAATTTTTATTTGTTTCATAGGATGGATGTGAGTCTTCAATGAGGTTGTATGTGTAAAGTGCTTAGGACAGGGATGGGCACATATTAGGCTCCATTTTTATGTTAGCTACCATCTCCACCATACCTCAAACCAATACTACATCTGCATCATCACACCTGCCACCATGAGCATCATCATCTCCACTGCCATTATCATCGTCATCCAATCAGTGGTGCTAAATGACAATGCTCACTTTCAAAATCAACCCTTCTCAATAATTTTCACTGTTAGATTTATTTTAAAAATTATATTTAAGCTCACCAGGTGGGCCATAATATCTAATAATTTAATAGTATCTTCCATATCATACTACCTTTACTATTAAATGCTTAGCATTCAATAGCTATCATTATTAAACAGCTAAAATGATAATATTGATATTTGACTTGCTCCATTATTCCATTTCCATCTTTTAGATAACAGCCCCGAATTTAAGTGTTTTATTTTTCAAAGTATTTGAGAATAAATCTATAGTGTTATGTGAATTTAAAGTAATAAATTATACCATATAAAATGCTTATCTTCCATTTCTGATCCAAACAATCTTGTATGTCTGTCTTCAAGATTAAAGGAAATTGAGGCTTATTGTACCTTATTAGGGCAGAAGTTGCCTGCTCAATAATTCTTCAACTCTTTTTTCTTACTAAGACAAGCCGTGGTTTTGATGAGGACAACAACATATCCACTAAAAGTGTATGTTTCCCATCATCCCTTGAAGATAGGGTTTGCCATATGGCTAGGTCAGGCCAGTGAGCTACAAATGGAAGTCTCTTAGTAGAACTTTCTGAGAAACACCTAAAGAACTTAACTTTCAGTACTCTTTTGTCCATTCTCCTTTTTCCTTACTAGAATGTAGAGGTAATGGCTGGGACAGCAGCAGCCATATAGTTATTATGATGCAAGCTTTAGAACAAAGCCATACATTAGAAACAGTGAAAACTGAAAAACAGGAGACTGAGATGTAAAAATAATCTGCATTATCTAGACTATCTACCTTCAGGCCTTCAGCTAAATAAAAGAGAAATAAGCCCATAGTTATTGGAACCCAAAAGAGCCAACATAGCTGAAGCAAGAGTAAGCAAAAAGAACAAATCTGGAGGCATCACATTACCCTACTTCAAACTATAATATAAAGCTATAATCACCAAACCAACATGGCACTGATATAAAAATAGGCACATAGACCAATGGAACATAATAGAGAACCAGAGAACCCAGAAATAAAGACAAATACTTACAGCCAACGGATGTTTGACAAAGCAAACAATAACATAAAGTGGGGGACACACTATTCAACAATAGTGCTGAGATAATTGACAAGCCACATGCAGAAGAATGAAACTGGATTCACAACTCTCACCTTATACAAAAATCAACTCAAGATGGATCAAAGACTTAAATCTAAGACCCTTCTAGACATTGGCTTAGGCAAGACTTTGTGGCCAACAACCCAAAACCAAATGCAACAAAAACAAACGAAATAGATGGGACTTAATTTAACTAAAACGCTTCTGCAAAGCAAAAGAAATAATCAGCAGAGTAAACACACAACTCACAAAGTGGGAGAAATCTTAGCAAACTATGCATCCGACAAAGGACTAATGTCCAGAATCTACAAGGAACTCAAATAAATCAGCAAGTAAAAAGCCAAATAATCCCAGTGGGCTAAGAATATGAAAAGACAATAACCAAAGAAGACATACAAATGGCCAAAAACATATGAGAAAATTCTAAATATCACTAATTATCATGGAAATACAAATCAACACCACAATGAAATACCACTTTACTCTTGCAAGAATGGCCATAATTTAAACATTAAAAAGAAATAGATGAATAGATGTTGGCATGGATTTGGGGAAAAGGGAACACTTTTACACTGCTGGTGGAAATGTAAAGTAGTATGACCACTAGGGAAAAGAGTATGGAGATTTCTTTCTCTCTCTCTCTCTCTTTTTTTTTTTTTTTTTTTGAGACAAAGTTTTATTCTTGTTGCCCAGGCTAGAGTGCAATGGCACGATCTCGGCTCACTGCAATCTCCGCTTTCCGGGTTCAAGTGATTCTTCTGCCGCAGCCTCCCAAGTAGCTGGTATTACAGGCATGCACCACCACACCCGGCTAATTTTGTATTTTTTATAGAGGTGGGGTTTCTCCATGTTGGCCAGGCTGGTCTTGAACTCCTGACCTCAGGTAATATGCCTGCCTCGGCCTCCCAAAGTACTGGGATTACAGGCGTGAGTCACTGTGCCCAGTCAGAGATTTCTTAAAGAACTAAAAGTAGGTCTACCATTTGATCCAGCAATCCCACTACTGGGTATCTACCCAGAGGAAAAGAAGTCATTATATGAAAAAGACACATACATGTTTATAGCAGCACAATTTGCAGTTGCAAAAATATGGAACCAACCCAAATGCCCATCATTCAATGAGTGGATAAAGAAAATATGATGTGATTTTATACACACACACACACACATACACACACACTCACACACACAAACTCCATAGAACACTACTCAGCCGTTAAAAGGAACAAAATAAGGGCATTCACAGCAACCTGGATGGAGTTGGAGACCATTATTCTAAGTGAGGTAACTCAGGGATGGAAAACCAAATGTTGTATGTTCTCACTTATAAGTGAGAGCTAAACTATGAGGACGCAAAGGCATAAGAACGATGCAACGGACTTTGGGGACTTGAGGGGAAGGGTGGGAGGGGGTGAGAGATAAAAGACTACACACTGGGTACAGTGTGTACTGTTTGGGTGACAGGTGCACCAAAATCTCAGAAATTACCTCTAAAGAACTTATCCATGTAACTAAACACCACCTGTTCCCCAAAACCTATTGAAATAAGAAAAGTAAAAAGAAAAACCCCTATTTTTAACCTACGTAGTTTTTCTTGCCTCTCTTATTCTTTTCAATATGATACACTTACTAAAATAGACTATAAGTATTTGCCTTCATTTCTATATGATAGGTTAATGCTAACATATTGCTTTTTCATAACGAAAATCTTTTTCTTATTCTTATAACCAATACATTAATAAATTCATATTAAGAAACACATACTCTCTGCCAATAACTGTGTTAGACATTGTGAAGAATGCAATGATTCTTTCAGATTTCATATAAGCTAGTAATAAGCTGCTTATAGACTGAACATTTACAAACCAGTGTGTAGTTTCATTACATTAATACATTAGCATCCAAAGCCTGGATATTGCAGAAAAGTTGTAATAGGAAAGATCTAGCCAGATTTCCCCTAGGATATTAAAACAATATATTTTGGGCACTTAATAGTTGTTAAGAATGAAGACTAAAAACTGCATCTTGCAGGGTGTCATTACTTTTTAAAGCCTCTCCCCTACACATAAAGCTATTTTCCAATGACAAGGAAAGTGCGTTTTAGATGATTGTCCTAAAACTAGGCATTTCCTGTGAAATACATTACTATACATAGGAAATGTCATTTTAAGCCATAAATGCCTGTGAAAAGCCTATATTCTAAAAAAAAACTATATTTAGGTCAACAACGTGTTTATTTCTCTAGATGTTTTGTGGGCTTTCTGAGTCTATCAGAGTGCTCTGAAATCCACAGAGCCTGAGTCCTTGTGGGCACAGATGTCAGAGGAATGTGTGTGATTAGAAACAATCTCATCTCCAGGGAATTTTGGGCTAAATTCATAAGGGTCAGCTTTTAAGGTGTAAGAATTCCCTCAATCCTGTATTTATGTAGTTTAAACATTGCAAATAAAAGTTAAGAGATGATATCGTTCATAAACCACTGGATTTCTACAAATAAACATGGATCTTGGAAAGACCTGGGAATTATTCGTTTTTGTAGCAAAGTCTTGATGTTTAATGATCATAAACTGTTGCTTCTTTTTTTTTTTTTGAGACGGACCTGTTGCCCAGGCTGGAGTGTGGAGCAGCGTAGTGGCGCGATCTGATCTTGGCTCACTGCAAGCTCCGCCTCCCAGGTTCATGCCATTATCCTGCCTCAGCCTCCCAAGTAGCTGGGACTACAGGCATGTGCCACCACGCCCAGCCAATTTCTTTTTTTTTTGTATTTTTAGTAGAGACAGTGTTTCACCGTGTTAACCAGGATGGTCTCGACCTCCTGACCTCGTGATCCGCCTGCCTCGGACTCCCAAAGCGCTGGGATTACAGGCGTGAGCCACCGTGCCCGGCTGTCGCTTCTTTTAATGAGTATAAACATTTGCTTCTTTCATATCCGCATGATATAAGCATAACTCATTCATTCATTCGTTTAGCAATATAGCTATTCCAGGCACCCTTCTTAGTGCAAAAGTTACAGTAATTAACAAGAAAAAGAACTCACATCCTAATTGGAAGGAGAAAAACAAAAATAAAAATTTCTAAATAAACACAATGTAATAATTTCGGGTAATTCCATAAAAAACAAAGATATAAAATAAATGGTAGGGTAGGGACAAATCTTGATAGAGTGATACAACGAAGTCTTTTCAAAGGAACGCATCTTATCATAGACCTGAATTACAAACAGCAGTGAATTACGCAAAGATTCACAGAGAGAGGCTTCTGTATAGCTGTAATAGTAGGTGCAAGGCCAGGCGCAGTGGCTCACATCTATAATCCCAGCACTTTGGGAGGCCAAAACGGGCAGATCACTTGAGGTCAGGAGTTCAAGATCAGCCTGGCCAACATGGCAAAACCCCATCTCTACTAAAAATACAAAAAAAAAAAAAAAAATTAGCTGGGCATGGTGGTACACACTTGTATTCCCAGATGCTCAGGAGGCTGAGACAGGAGAAATGTTTGAACCCAGGAGATGGAGGTTGCAGTGAGCTGAGATCATACCACTACACTCCAGCCTGGGTGACAGAGTGAGACTCTGTCTCAAAAAATAAATAAATAAATAAAAATTGTAGGTCCCCAGAGGCAAGAATGAACTTGAACTGTTCATGGAGCAGAATAAAAATGGGGAGATTTTTGGATCAGACTAGAGAGAGACACAGGGAAAACATGTAGGGTTTCAAAGGGCACAGTTAGGAGCTGCCATGTGATTCTCTTCTGTTGGAGAAATGAGGGGCAAGAAGACATCATCTAATTTCTAAAATGTTATTCTGGCTGCTGTGTGAAAAATGAATCGATATAGGGCAAGAGGGAACCAGGGAGACTGGTTAGAGGACTGTGGTCATCAGATAGGAAAGAGACTGCGGTGGTTTAGACCTAAGGGAAGCCATAGAGATTGCTTACAATTCATTAGATATTGCACTTGTGCTTAAAGAATATTAAAACTCACAATGATATTTTGAAAAGGTGCTATTATTATTCCCATTTTTCAGATGAAGAAATTAGAGGTGAGAGAGGTTTAAAAAGTTTCACATAGTTGTCTAGTTGGTAAGTGGCAGATCCTACACGAATTCAGTGAACCTACAAAGAATATGCCCTTAAGTGGCACATTATCATGACTTTAAGGAAACAAATGCTGTAGATTTTCACAGAAGGGATGATGGGAGTGAAAACCACAGGCTCAGGGTGTGAAAGCATCTGACGCTCATCTAAGTAGGGAATTTCCCTCCACAGGCCTGTCAGGACTGTAAAGGGTCTGAGGTTTGATCCTACTTGCGGACAAAGTTTCATACAGCTGGCAGAAGACATGATGCTTTTGGGTCAGAAACAAAAGACTGTATTATGCACAGCAAATATCATGAGCCTCATGTTTGTGTTGGCTCCTACTGCCCTCCAAGTCTCATGGTTGGGAGGACCAGGGTTGTCTGCATAGAGGGGACCAAACAGGCTTGCACTGCAACTGAGAAATATTGAGCTTGAGGAATTCACTGTTGTTACAACAGTGAGCAGTAAGTAAGCCTAGTTGTTGTCTAGGAGGAAAAATTACCTCATCCCTCAAAGCTTCTGACTGCAAACAGAACCCTGAGAAGTGACCTGGGTCAAGAGTAGTCAGGGCCTTCATTCTTGGCACGGCCGGCAGGAATGTGCAGGGGTACTCAGAGCCCGTGGCCACTGCTCCTTCCCGCTCAGACTTTCAGCTCACCTCGGAGGGAAAAGAGCCATCTTTGGAAGAACCAATTCCTTGGGATTGATACAAGAAATTGCAGCAAATTTAATCTCACACAGTTTTAGAAAAGGGCAGGGAACCACAGGAAATCAGAGTACAGTTGACCCCTGGACAACAAGGGGGTAAGCGGTGCTGACCGCCCGTGCAGCTGCAAATCCAGCTATAACTTTGATTCCCTGAAAACTTAACTATTGACAGCCCACTGTTGACTGGAAGCTTTACTAATAACATACACAGTCCATGAACACGTATTTTGTATGTTATAGAGATGATACATTGTATTCTTACAATAAAGGTAACTGGAGAAAAATGTTATTAAGAAAATTATAAGGAAAATAAATTGATGATTCATCACAGGGAAGTGAATCATCATAAAGATCTTCATCCTCATCATCTTCATGCTGAGTAGGCTGAGTAGGAGGAGGAAGAAAAGGGGTTGGTTTTCCTGTCTCAAGGGTGCCAGAGGCAGAAGAAATTTCACGAATAAGTAGACCTGTGCTGTTCAAACTGTGTTGTTCAAGGGTCAACTCTACTGGTATAAGAGTGTGAATTCTAGCTGGGCACAGTGGCTCACTCCTGTAATCCCAGCACTTTGGGAGTCTGAGGTGGGCAGATCACAAGGTCAGGAGTTCGAGACCAGCATGGCCTAATCTAGGGAAACCATGTCTCTACCAAAAATACAAAAATTAGCTGGGCATGGTGGCAGCATGCCTGTAGTCCTAGCTACTCAGAAGGCTGAGGCAGAAGAATCACTTGAACCTGGGAGGTGGAGGTTGCAGTGAGCCGAGATTGCACCACTCCAGCCTGGGTCACAGTGCAAGACTCCGTCTCAAAAAAAAAAAAAAAAGTATGAGTTATTTTGGCTACAAGCAAGAATATTCACTTGCCAGGCTCTTAAAAGGAGTATTTTACTTTCTCACATAAAACAGAGTTCTAGTGAAAGGTGATTTTGCTGGTGATAGTTCAGTAGTTCAACCTTAGGCTCCAGGTCAGTTTCCTGCGATTCTCTAAACCCTCCACTCACAGTTACAAGATGGTCCTGAAACTTCTTAGCACGGTGTCTTTACCCAACAATTTTGAAAGCAAGGAGGAGTGGTGCACAGTATTTCTTTTCCAACTCCATCCTCTTGTCTGGTGGGAACTCATTCTCCCAGTGGCCCCCCAGAGATTTTTGCTTTTATTTCTCTTCTGTCACACCTGGGTCACATGATCACCCTTAGATTGGGGTCTGCTTCTCTCTTTTCTGAGGAACCTCTGCCAGACAATTGAATAAAATTGAGGTTCTGTGTCTTAGTCCTTTCAGGCTGTTATAACAATATACCATAAACTGGGTGGCTTATAAACAACAAACTTTTATTTCTCACAGATCTGGAGACTAACAAGTCTTAGATCAAGGCACCGGCTGATGTAGCGTCTGATGAAGGCCCATTTCCTGATTCATAGGCACAATCTTTTCGCTGTGTCTTCGCTTCATGGAAGGAGCGAGGGAATCTCTGGGGCCCCTTATATAAAAACTTTCATCTAACTCATGAGGTTCCCACCATCATGACCTGCTCACCTCCTAAAGGCTGCATCTCCTTGTACCATCCCATTAGTGATTCGGTTTCAACATAGGACTTTTGAATATGAACATATGAATACGTGACTATGAATACACGAACGAACAGGCAGACCATAGCATAATGTGATGTAGGAAAAAAGTTGCTGGCCTTTGGGTTGGCATCCTTCTATCCCCAGTTTCTCTCTGGCATTTAGACAAGGGCGCTGAGGAAGCAGGATGACCTGGCTTGCCATCGTCACTAAAGCAAGTGGTGACTACCTAGGTCGTTACCCAAGTGTAGCAGTGAAAAGGATTCTGTCGTTTACACCAGCCTAGTTGAAGATGGATACAGAGCCTGCCAATTAATTTGGCAAACAGCTCTACTTCAGTGAACTTTAAATAAAGAGCACAAAAGAGGACAAGTGGGAATGATTCTGTAATCTGACTCAAGCCTGGCATGTTCCTGAGTCACTGAACAGAGCAGGGAGAAGGTCCTCGTGGCATATGCTGTCAACTGGCAGAAAGTAGAAGGTAGTGGAGTGAAAGCTGTTTGCGTGCCTGGAACCTGTCACAAAAATCCCAAACAAGCAAAATGAATGCTACGTTTCTCAGTGGGTGACACAGCCCAGCATTCAGCACAGTCTGTTTGCTTGCAGCTTTAGTCAGCATTATTTTTCCCTTTTTAATAATATTCACCATATTGACAGTAATTTGCAGATTTTTAATTTCTGCATATGTTCCTACTGAAATAATCCTCCTATTTTGCCTTCCTGAGACCTTGTTGAAGAAACCACCTGTGCGAAGCAAAGACAGAAAGAAGGAAGGAAGGAAGGAAGGAAGGAAGGAAGGAAGGAAGGAAGGAAGGAAGGAAGGAAGGAAAAGAAATTACACATTAATCGGAAAACATCCTTGGAAAATTCTCCAGGCTTTTGCACAGAAAGTCTTGCCCCTATGGAAATGGCAATGGCAACATTAAAAAATTTATTGTTATGAATGGGAATATGATCATGGGATATTTTTCATTGAGAATTATTGTACACTATTAGGTCTACAATACATTTTTAAAGGCTTTAAAAAAAACTTCTTGGTGTTTTTACTTGCCAAGCACATTTGTCACACAGTCTATTATTGTCGTTTACCAAAGTTCCTAAGTGTACCCAGAACTATGAATCTTTATGTGGACAGCTGTGTGTGTGTGTGTGTGTGCGCGCATGCACGCTTATTTGTATGTAGTAAATCTTAAATGGACATCAAAGATGGATCCATATAGGCAACTGGTTCAAATATTGGCCCAAATAATAATATACTTAAACTAGAGAATTATTGTAGATCCAGTAGGTTCTGGTGGTTGAGAGTATGGCTCTAGGTTCTAGTCAGACTCTGAGATTCCCATTCTTACCCTGGTGTTTGACCTCAGAAATTTCCTTAATTTCTCTGAGCCTTAGTTTCATCATGTACTGATTGAGTTAGTAACAGCAAAAACAATATAACAGTAATAGCAGTAATAATGATGAACTGACACTAATGATACTTTTATCTAATAGTTCCTGAGAAGAGTGATTCTAAGCCCTTCTCACGGTTTCATTCATTCGTATTTTTTCCAGCTTTATTGAGATATCATTGACAAATAATAATTACACACATAGTGTACATATGGCCTTAAATTATGTATATAAAATATACAAATTGATATTTTGATTTATTCTTACACTGTAAAATGATGACTACAACCAAGCTAACTAACATATTCATCAGTCCACATAGTTACCATTTTTTTTCTTTTTGCTTCATTTTTCTTTGGTGGCAAGAACGCTTAAGATCTACCCTCAGCAAATTTCAGGTATACAATATGGTCACTCTACAATACAATCAGCAGTTAGCAATCACTGTGCTGTACCTTAGGTCTCCAGAATTCAGTCATTTTCCATAACTGAAATCTTTTATCCCTTGACTAACATCTCTCTATTTTTCCTTCTTCCCTCCTCCCCCAACTACCACCATTCTTCTCTCTGCCTCTATGAGTTTGACTTTTTTAGATTCTACAGATAAGTGAGATCATGCGGTCTTTCTGTATTTGGTTTATTTCACTTAGTTTATTGTCCTTTAGGTTCATCCATGTTGTTGCGAATGGCAGTATTTCCTTTTTAAATGTTATTAATAATAATAGGGGTTTCTTAGGATAAAATGCAATGTTACATGTCTAGTATGATACTTCATTTATTGTGACTATTTTAAAATACGTAATAGCCAAACTAATATCAATTGAATGACTGAATTGGGCAAGCAAGTCAAAATGGGACAGTCCAATTATGCGTCTAGATCCAGCCAAAGAGCTCCAGTCTGTATCGTTATTTAATTTTAAAGGCAATGCCAAGGCCTTCTGGTCAAAAGATTTTCAAAGTACATCCTACCCTGCTAGAATTCACAAAAACACATGATAGGAAAGGATCTGTTGTCTAGATTCTTTTAAAGTAGACACTGAAAAATCTCCACATGTTTGAATGTAGATGTGGCTATTTCTAGCTAGAACCTCAAGAGTTTAATTAAATATTTGCACAACAGATTTTTTAAAAGAATATTTTGGAAGGAGGGTTGCACCACCTGCTGCAGTTCCAGATCGGCTCATCGCCCAGTTGGCGTCTTCTTTTTCCGTGTCTGGCACACAGTAGCTGAGGACACCCGGCCCTCCTCACGGGAAAGTTTCAGACGGGCTTTTTTGCCTCCTGGTTTCAGCTGAGTTGCTAAGCCCTTCCCTGTTGACTTTTTAATAATGAACACAGAAAACTGGCTACCATTCATTCATTCATTCATTCTGCAAAGAGTACTCAGAAAGATCTTTGAAGAAAGTAAGTCAAATCTCTCTCTCTCTCTCTCTTTTTAATGTTTAAAAGATCTGGCAGTTTCTCATGGTACCCAGAAGAAAAGTCCAGCCCCTTACACCACCAGGGTCCCTGCTTCGCCTGGCTCTGTCCCATGTCACACTCCCTCTGTTGTTGCTTCAACTGCCCCTGACTTACTGCCTTTCACCGAAGCAGTCAAACTCACTCAGCCCCAGGCCTTGACTCCTGCAACATGTTTTTCTGCACCCCTTCCACAAGTTACTCAGCTCAGATATTTCTCCTCAGGGGAGGCTGCTGTACCTATCCTACTGAAAGTTACTCTCTCCAGTGCCTAAAACAGTGCCAGACATGTAAGAGGTTCTAGTTGTTAATTAATTTAAATTGCATGTGTTGTGCTTCTACTGTGTGAAAACTGTTCTCTTTTTTAAAAAAGATATTTAGGGCCAAGCACAGTGGCTCACATGTGTAATAACAGCATGTTGGGAGGCTGGGGCAGGAAGATTGCTTGAGCCCAGCAAGGAGTTTGAGACCAGCCTGGGCAACAGAACAAGACCCTGCCTCTACTAAACACTGAAAAAAAAAATTAGATGGGCCTGGTAGTGCATGCCTGTAGTCCCAGCTACTCAGGGCACTAAGGTGGGAGGATTACTTGAGCTCAGGGGTTCAAGGTTGCAGTGAGCTCTGATCCTGCCACCACACTCCTGCCTGCAACAGAGAGAGACACTTCTTTAAAAAAAAAAAAAAAAAAAAAAAAAAAAGTAGTCATAGAATTAGAAATGAGTATTCATGAGATTTTAAGTGACCCCTTAGAAGAAAAAAGGGGAAGCCTCTGTAAACCTATTCTGGTTCCAGGGGTTACCCTGACCCTCCTGAACTCCCCCCAAAAAAGAAAAAGAGAAGAATAGTAATGGCTAATATTTGGATCCATGTGTTTGTCTTTAAACGGCTACAGTAGCCAGGCAGGTGGAAATCAACCTGATTTTAAAGAAAGGAGAAAAGGTGAGGCTTGTAGCCAAATTCAAGAGTCATGCCTCATCTAAAATCATTCAAATTCATTTTTTCTTAAAAAGGTAGCTTTTGCCACTGATTTGGCTGGCTGGTTTCTAATTCTTGAAACAGTGTTTACTCTGCCAAGTGCTCTCCTATGCATGTGACATAGAGTCTTTCACTGAACATCCACAACTTCCCTGTGAAGGAGTGACTGTTGTTGACATCATTTCCATACATGGCACTTGAGGTTTATAGAGCAGGGCAAACTTCTTCTGTAAAGGGGCCACATAATAAATATTTTAGGCTTTGTGGACTATAGAGTCTGTGTTGCCACTACTTAATTCTGCCTTTGTAGCTTAAAAGCAGCCTGGGATGTTATGTAAACAATGTAACTGTCTACAAAAACAAGCAGCAGGTGGGATTTAGCCTGCTATCGTTTGCCAACCCCTCTTATGGCTCATAGGTGATTTGCTTGCATTTAAATAGCTGTTAAGGCTGGTCGCGGTGTCTCATGCCTGTAATCCCAGCACTTTGGGAGGCCGAGGCGGGTGGATCACGAGGTCAGGAGATCGAGACCATCCTGGCTAACATGATGAAACCCCATCTCTATCAAACATACAAAAAATTAGCCAGGCGTGGTGGCGGGCGCCTGTAGTCCCAGCTACTCGGGAGGCTGAGGCAGGAGAATTGCTTGAACCCGGGAGGTAGAGGTTGCAGTGAGCCGAGGTTGTACCACTGCACTCCAGCCTGGGTGACAGAGCGAGATTCCATCTCTAAATAAATAAGTAAATAAAAATAGCTGTTAAGTGGCAACTAGAGTTTGGACAAAGGTGGTCCTGCTTCCTGATTACCATCTTGCCCTTCTGTCTCTCCTCCTGGTCCATCCAGTAGGTCAGGGGCACTATAATTGGTAATAACTATAATAAATATTTATTGCATGCTTGCTATACACCAGGCGTTGTCTATGGGACCTACCGAACATCTATCCATCTAGCTGCCTATCAACATCATCTCTCTATATTCAATAATTTATCCTTGCAATGTTGAAGGCAGATGCCAACACCCAATATCTGAAAGAAAAGGCTAAATTTATTGATTGCTGAGCAAGGGAGAACTGTTCTGAAAAGGCTTAGTGTCTCTCTGCACAATCAGAAAAGGCTGCACTTTGCAGGGTTTGGGGCTGATCCTTTTTAAGGTTTGGGGATATGTGGAGTTGAAGGTTTGGGGGGCTTTTTGAAGCACATCGTTGAGGAGTTGCTGTCAGAAGAGCAAGTTTGGGTGAGTTTTCTTGGATAGTTTTGATGCAGGGCAGGTGAGCCCCAAAGGGGAGCTTGGCCCACGGGGGTTATTGGCTTTGTCTGTGAAAGAATCGAAGGGCAAGCCAGAAGTAGAAGAAAATAGCTTTACTGAAGAGGCAGTGTTCAACTCCAGCAGTGTTGCAGCTCTGTGACTGCTTCTGCAGAGCAGGGCTACACCGTAGGCAGAGAGTAGCAGCTCAGGACAGTTCTGCTGCCGTATTCATACCTACTTTTATTTGTGTATTTATTTACTATTTTTATTTATTTATTTATTTACTTTATTTATTTATTTATTTATTTATTTATTTATTTATTTACTTACTTACTTATTTATTTTTATTTGAGACGGAGTTTCACTCTTGTTGCCCAGGATGGAGTGCAACGGCGCAATCTTGGCTCACTGCAACCTCCGCCTCCTGGGTTCAAGCAATTCTCCTGCTTCAGCCACCCGAGAAGTTGGGATTAGAGGCATACACCACCACATCCAGCTAATTTTTGTATTATTAGTAGTAGAGACAGAATTTCACTATGTCGGCCAGGCTGGTTTCGACCTCCTGACCTCAGGTGATCCACCTGCCTTGGCCTCCCAAAGGGCTGGGATTACAGGCATGAGCCACCATGCTGGGCCATACCTACTTTTAATTGCATGCAGATTAAGGGGTGGTTTATGCAGAAATTTCTAGGGAAGGGGTAGTCACTTTTGGGTCATTGGATCATTGCCGTGAAAAGGGGCAGCAACTCCTGGATGTTGTCGTGGCAATGATAAATCGACTTGGCACACTGGTGGGCGTGTCTGATTGGGAAGCTGCTTCCACCACGGCCATGTTTTAGATAGTTCTCAATCTGGTTCTGTGTCTGGGTCCTACCTCTGCAGTTGTGTCCTGCATCCTTCCTCAGTTTGGGATGGATTTGAAAATCATTTCTGGTGATTACTTCTGCCTGGGATGGACTAGTCCCGAAGTACAATCAGTAATTTGTTTCTCTTGAACTAGATTCTAAGAACTGTTGAGCTTATGACAATTCTATAAGGTAGAAACTCTTATTATTCCCATTTCATGTATGAGAAACCTGAGGCATGTGGAGGTTGCGTGGGTTGTCCAGGTTCTTAAGGCTGTTAAGCGGTCGAACCAGGACTTTTAAACTGAAAGCTTGGCTCCAGATTCCAGACTCTTAGCCAGGATTCTCTTCTGTCTCCCATAGCCAGTGTTTGCTTTCTGTGAATGTCACAAGTTGATCACTTACAGGCATTAAATTAATTCCTAGTTTGCATCTGTAGATTTTATTCATGTTAATCCATCATTTGTTCTCATCTCCATTCTATCTTTTAGGTAACAAATGACCACTTAAATAACATCTACAAGGCCAAATTCCTAGATTTGAAATGCAGTGCCATTTAAGGTCATTGTTCCTAATATTTTTAGCTTCTAACCAAAAAGTCAGGCCTGCTTTTGCTGAAAGGTTAAGAAGCAGAAATCTCCACTTCACAGAACATTAGGACAGATGAATGACTAGATGAACGATAATGCAAAATTATAGCCTAGTTTAACCCTACTGGGTTTGTTCTTGACTCTTAGATCAACCTTGCAAAAGGTTAAGTGGGAAATTAAGGGAATAGACAAGTCTCTCTCTCTACAAATTTATGTTTCACCTCCTGCAGCTCACAGGACTAAACAGTCATGGCTTGCAGTTACAGCAGAAAGAGGAGAATTATAACTGGAGAGTGATAATTGTCTGCTACTCAAACACGGACGGGCTCAGAGAACAGACTTGGACTCAGACTTATTTTCCCCAATAACTAGATACAAAATTCTGCGAAATGGGCTGAATCTATCCATATGTATTAGTTTCCTAGGACTGCTTTAACAACGTACCGCAAACTGGGTGACTTAAAACAATGAAATTTTTTTGTCTCATGGTTCTGGATCCCAGAAGTCTGAAATCAAGGTGTCAGTAGGGTAACATTCTGACCGAAGCCTCAATGGGAGAATCCTTCCTTCCCTCTTCTAGCTTCTGGTATTTGCTAGCAATCCTTGCATTCCTTGGCTCGCAGATCCATCACTTCAGTCTCCTTATCCCTGTGTGTCTCTTTCCCTGGGTCTCTTCTTTTCTTATAAAACCACCGTTTGTATTGGATTAAAGGCCCACCCTACCTACTATGACCTCACCTTAACTAACTACATTTACGGTGACTTTATTTCTAAATGACATCACATCCTGAGATGTTGGAGGTAGGACATTAGCCTAGACTTTATTTCTAAATAAGGTCATATTCTGATGTGCTGGGGGTAGGACTTTAGCCTCTCTTTTCAAAAGACACGATTCAACCCATAACACAAGGATTCTATGTTTTATTTGTTTTAGGATGATAAAATCGCCTTCCTCATTGGGGTACTAAGGGAAAGTACTGAGATTTAAGTGCTTTGAGGAAAAGGTGCTATGTAATTATTTAACACGTCACTGCCAGATTAATCCAAAAGATGAGTACCTAGTCACGAGACAGTCTTTATGAAGCCTCAAATTCTTTAATGCTGACTCCACCATCTTCCTTTGTACAGGAGATAAGCTTCCAAAGATGTATTTTTTGCCAGAATAATAAGTAACTTCAAAATAAGTGAGATATACACAAAAGGATCATAATTTCTGACCTAGATGTGATTCTACAGCAAGTTTCACAAATTGCTTTCTTTATTTATAGACTGGACACTTCTTACGAGAAAACCTTTTTCTCCCCAGAGATGCAGAGGAGTGTTCCTTTTGATTGTTCCGGAAGAAAAGGAACGTTTCATCAACATTGAAAAAACATTTGTTTTTTTTTTCACCAAACTTATAGAAAAGAATGACAATTCAGACACAATTTAATGGAGGACGCAGGAAGTACACTCAGCCTCTTAAAAGTAAGGTTTGCATGAAAATGAAAAAAATTCCCATAATCTTGCTTTGGATTTTGTTGCTCATTGACTCACCTATTCAACAAATATGGGGCACACTAAATGTCAGACACAGACCCAGATATGCGAGGATATATAAGAAGTGGTCCATGCCACAGGTGAGTGGGGAGTATGTGTTAATGAGACAGCCATGCTATGATAATTTCCACTGAAGAGGTGATGCCAAAATGCTGTGGTTACAACTCATGCCGCTGACAAAAATAAGGAAAAGGTTTTCTCAGGCAGAAACAAAATCAAGGAAAGTAACTTTGTGTGTTAGCCTGTTCTCATGCTGCTAATAATGATATACACAGTACTGGGTAATGTATAAAGGAAAGAGTTTTAATTGACTCACAGTTCCACATGGCTGGGGAGGCCTCACAATCATGGCAGAAGATGAAGAAAGAGCAAAGGAATGTCTTACACGGTGGCAGGCAAAGAGAGAATGAGAATCAAGCGAAAGGAGTTTCCTTTTATAAAACCATCAGATCTCCTGAGACTTACTTATTCACTACCACTAGAACAGTATGGGGGAAACTGCCCCGTGATCCAATTATCTCCCACCGGGTCCCTCCCACAATGTGTAGGAATTAGGGGAGCTATAATTCAAGATGAGATTTGAGTGGGGACACAGCCAAACCATATCACTCTGAAAAGGCCAAGGGGTATAGATTCCGTGTTGTTATCTCTGTGTAGCTGGAGTGTAGAGCTGAGATGTGTGAGGAAAGTGAGTCAGTGAGAGACGAGGGCAGAGAAACAGGCTGGGCCACGTGTAGATATCTTCTTTATGTTCTGTCAAATAATTTTGACTCCACTATTGTAAGGTAAAAATTTTTTTCACTTCATTAATGCTATTTGCTTTTCTTCTTCTTATTTATTTATTTATTTATTTATTTATTTATTTTTGAGACAGGGTCTCACTCTGGTGCCCAGGCTGGAGTGCAGCAGTGTGATCAAAGGTCACTGCAGCCTCCACCTCCCAGGCTCAAGCAATCCTCCCTCTTTAGTCTCTGGAGTAGCTAGGACTACAGATGCATGTCTCTATGCTCAGCTAATTATTTTGATTTTTTTTTTTTTGTAGAGGTAGGGTCTCGCTATGTCTCCCAGGTTGATCTCGAATTCCTAGCTTCAAGCAATTCTCATGCAGTGGCCTCCCAAAGTGCTGGAATTGCAAGTGTGAACCTCTGCACCTGGCCTATTTTTTTCTTATTTTATATTAATCTGAACTTTTTATACAAAATGTAAAGTGTGGAAAAGTATCAATATAAAAATTGGAATAATCTTTAATCTCAATATCAAGATAAAATTTTTTGTGTTTAGTATATAACCTTCAGTCTTTTTTTTACAATTAAATAAGTATAATGTATTTATTTCATTTTTGGTTTACTTGTTACCATGTTTAAATTTCTGTATTTGTATCTACCCATATATCTAGAGAATGTTGTCTCCATTTTAAAAAGAAGATTAACTCTGGTGGCTAGGACAGGTTCTAGAGTCGTGGGTGATATCAAGATAGCTATTGCAAATAGTTTTGAACTCTTGCCGTTCTTGGCTATAGAATTGATTCAGTCTTGATGTATTGTAACACATGATGTGATTCAGAGAAGCAAAATATGGTTTCCTTTTTTATGAGGGGGAATTTTGAGTGATAAATGTAACAGAAAATGTCTTGGGTAGATGAAGAAAAACAGCAGGGTTGAAGCATTGCATTGATTTTCTGAAAATAAGCATCTTGCATTATTTAAACTTACAGCCTGACCATGTTAAAGATATGACACCTTAAGCCTAAAAATGCTGTAAACTGCATTCTTACAAGGCACATATGCTTTGCTGGCAATATTGCAAGAATGTCAAATAATCTGCTTGAACAATTCTTACATCAAAATAATTTCATATTATACCTCAGACATTTTATTTCTCCTTGAAATTCAAGATGATGACAATATAATCAGAAAGAATCAAAATAGACCCAGTGGGCATTAGGTAAAATAACATGAATGTGGAATTGTACAATGCCTCTCAGGCTTTGTCTAACTCTAAGATGGTTTAAAATTTTTTGACTTGAAAAATCAGTAGTTTTTTGCAATTTCAACTGTATTTAATGATATCCACAAATAGCACTAATCAAGAGAATTCAAAATAGTAAATCAAAGTGCATTTTTTTGCCTTGTCTTAAATTAGAGATTGTATACTACTTTTAATCTTCTTATCCTCTTAAACAAAAATAGAGACAAAGATCTTGCTATGTTGCCCAGGTTAATCTCAAACTCCTGGCCTCAATTGCTGCCTCAGCTTCTCAAAGTGCTGGTATTACAGGTGTAAGCCATTATGCCTGCCCATAGACTATATTTTAAAATTCACACATCACCACAAACTAATAACTTTTATCTATGATGACTTTCATATCTTCAAAGATAAAGAAAAATTACATAAGTGTCTAGAGGGAAAAAATCAAATTATCTGTAAAGAAATAAAATTCAGTGCCTTCTGGGACTTCTAGGAGTGGGGGACTTAAGATAGGGCTTCCCTATTGGTAAAAGAGCATTTTTAGGAAAAGATAAAATCACAGCTTTTATATAGATATAAAAATGAACATGTGTTAAATATTTTACTTTACTCAAATAAGAATCCAGGCCGATGTTATAACAAGGGAAAGTCAAAACAACACAGTTTATCTGGGGTAAAGGAATGTCAAGACGAATTGCAAACAATGACACAAACTGTTTTCTCCCAGGGTGGGAGGGGAGAGAGTCTGGACCTCCACCAGATAAGACATACTTTGTATATTTACTGGTTATCTGCAATTTATAGAGTTGTAAGATAGCTCAAAATAAAGGAATAGAGCTATACTCTGACAACCAAAAAGGGTATGTTATAGATGATGCATAGTCTTCCGTGGAAACCCAATTTTTTCATTCCACAATGCCCTCTCTACCTCCGGGTTATGTTGTCTTATCTTTCCTGTTATACCAGCCTTCTGCAAAGCTGACCTCCAGAATTCAGTGAAATGATGCCTACGTGTTTAGGAGAAAAAAAAAGAGAATAAAGCAAGACCGTAAGTCCAAACATATTACTATTACTCTTCAATGGACAGGTACTTTCCCATGGCAATAACATGTTCCGTGAACCCAAGAACTTCAGCTGTTTGGTCCACTACTAGTGACAGATTCTGTTTATTGTTGTCTGATACAGTTATTACAGCCCTCTTTAAAATGGAAAAGTACACAAAATAATGAGTACAGAATTGAGTATAGAACAAATTTTTATTTAGAGTGAGAAAATAAATCATTTAATAATTCATAAATCATAAAAAACCATAAATCCCAAGTTATAATTTATCTTAAAGTTGATAAAAACCACATGTTACAAAGTCTAGAAACATGGCATATTATTAATTTTTTGTAGATTATGACTCAAACCTCTGCAGTACCTTTTCCCTACTTTTTTATGGGTATAACTTTCAATCATTTCTTCATGTGACAATGATTTTATAATATTTTCTAGAGGGAGAATCGAAAGCAAATTCAGTCTTTCTTCTACTATGATTGATGATCTCTATTTTGAGGGCAGTTTTATGTGCTGTTCTGTCTGGATCCATGAGACTTCATCAGGACAAAATGTGTCAAATAAGCTGAGATGAGATTTAATATGGTGGCACTCATACTTTGCGGATGGTACACTATAAATTCAAGGATTCTGAAATTCTGTTTCTCATAATTCTCAACAAAAGAGAAATGAAAATGTGTGGTGCATTTATTGTCACTTATGCTATTTTATCGATTCCTGATAATAGAGATCTTTGTGTCAGGGTTTTCCATAGACTAGCATCTGACTGTGAGCATTCAAATGTCATTTCTCCTCCATGTCCCATGTACTTTTGGGGTCAGGATCATATCTCTTTTTGATATAATTTCTGTTCTCTCACTCAAGTTGGTCACTTGATTTGATTTTTCTTTCTTCTACCACTTCTTGAAGCATATTACACTGTCCCTTGTTAACTTAGACTTAAGAGTTCAATGGAATTTTAAATACATAAATGTAATTTCTGCCCAAGGCTAAAGACTGGGCATATTCATGTCATGATGCCAGGATAGTCAACCTAGTAGGCACTGAGAATCTCAATAGGCAATTTCTACGCCAGAACAGTTAGCAAAAAAGTGAACACAACAATAACTATGAATCACTTAAATATATCCCACTAAAACCAAAAATAATGTATCCTAAATTTATCTCTCTCTTAGCCAGATCCAAACAAAATCCATGATTACCCTACCACCATCTGATGAAAAAGAAAGTGTAACAAACAGGCAGTTTGTGGGGAGGGAGACAGCTATCCTATGTAATTGTAGTTAAAATGTGTCTGTGTGAAGATATTGCTAGTAACCCTCCCTCATTTCCTGCCCTGTTCACAATGTCTTGCCCTTTATATGAACTAGGCACTTAATAAATCTATGTTTAAGGACTAAATAAATTATTGATAAAAGAAGGATATATTCATACAAGGTTTTTGTTACACTCAAGAATGGCTAGGACATACAGAAAATACTATTCAGAAGGTTTTTAAGAACTAGTATTCCATTTATTAAGATTATAAATGTAAAAGTAAAACTAGCTCTTTCTCAACCTTTCAGTGAAGTTCACAAATTAATTCTATTTATAAATTCAGTAGATTTTAACAATCACTTTCAAGGGAGCTTTGACAATATTTGGTTCCTTTTACAAGCTTAAACACCCATAACATTTTCAACAGCTTTTATAAATTTAATGTATTTGCTCTCTTTAATGATTTTAAAAGCCTGGCTTAATAAAAACAGCTTTCTGAATATTTACCAAGTCTTTTCAATGACCAATGTTTAAAGTTATAAAAATACCAGTTTTTTTTTAATTTATTTATTTTTTTTAGAACTTGGAGTTTTTAAAAAAAAAATATGCTTTAAGTTCTGGGATACATGTGCAGAATATGCAGGTTTGTTACATAGATATACACGTGCCATGGTGGTCTGCTACACCCATCAGTGTGTCATCTACATTAGGTATTTCTTCTAATGCTATCCCTCCCCTAGCCCCCAACCCCCTGACAGGCCCTGGTGTGTGATGTTCCCCTCCCTGTGCCCATGTGTTCTCATTGTTCAACTCCTACTTATGAGTGAGAACATGCGGTGTTTGGTTTTCTGTTCCTGTGTTACTTTGCTGAGTATGATGGTTTCCAGCTTCATCCATATCCCTGCAAAGGACACAAACTCATCCTTTTTTATAGCTACATAGTATTCCATGGTGTATATGTGTACATTTTCTTTATCCAGTGTATCATTGATGGGCATTTGGGTTGGTTCCAAATCTTTGCTATTGTGAACAGTGCTGCAATAAACATACATGTGCATGTGTCTTTATAGTATAATGATTTATAATCCTTTGGGTATATACCCAGTAATGGGATTGCTGGGTCAAATGGTATTTCTGGTTCTAGATCTTTGAGGAATCGTCACACTGTCTTCCACAATGGTTGAACTAATTTACACTCCCACCAACAATGTAAAAATGTTCCTATTTCTCCACATCATCTCCGGCATCTGTTGTTTCCTAAAGCAATGGCAACAAAAGCCAAAATTGACAAATGGGATCTAATTAAACTAAAGAACTTCTGCAAGGCAAAAGAAACTATCATCAGAGTGAACAGGCAATCTACAGAATGGGAGAAAATTTTTGCAATCTATCCATCTGACAGAGGCTAATATCCAGAATCTACAAAGAACTTCAACAAATTTACAAGAAAAAAAAAAAAACATCAAAAAGTGGGTGAAGGATATGATATGAACAGACACTTCTCAAAAGAAGATGTTTATCCAGCCAACAAACATATGAAGAAAAGCTCATCATCACTAGTCATTAGAAAAATGCAAATCAAAACCACAATGCAATACCATCTCACATTAGTTAGAATGGTGATCATTAAAAATATAAGAATTTTAAAATTTCTTAAAATATTTCAAACGCATACAGTATGTCCACATTTACTATTTACAGAAAAATAGTATTACTATGGTTTTGTTAGTCATGATTTTTATGCTTAATTTTAAAGTGCAAGAGATGTGTTGCCATTTAAGGAAAATAGTTACCATTCCAATTAACTGAATTTATTTGTGACCAGAGGTTTTATCCAGAACATTAGCAAAAGATTTCCTGGATTTTTACTGGCTATCGTGCCAAGACTCACTGAGCACTGTTTTATAGTTTTCTTTTCCCATTTCCGTAACTTCAGAATGTAGCCAAGTAGTCTGTTTTCTCAAATTCAAGTTATACATGTTCACTAATTCATAAGTCTATTCACTAGGCGCTCTCTCTCTGTAACTCTTCTAGTTTTCAAGAAAGTTGGACACTTTATTTGATTTTGCTTTTCCCCCCCCACCTCTTGAAGCATATTACATTGTCCTTTGCTAACTCAGACTTAAGAATTTGATGGAATTTTGAAGGCATAAATATAATTTCTGCCCAAGGATAAAACTTGTCAGTTTTATGATATTACTTTTTAACATAATATTCTCAAATCTATACAACTGATGGAGATGTTCACAATGATATTCAGTTAAATTTTGTATGCCTCACATGGTCTTTGTCTGGTTTGCATTAAAACTCATGAGGTCATTCTACTGGCAGAAAAATAAAGGTATGTTTCCTGAAGAAAAATTAGATGCCTTCCTGCTATTCATAAGAAAGCATCAAAGTAAATAATTGCAAGGCCAGGCATGATGGCTCACACCTATAATCAATCATAGCACTTTGGGAGGCCAAGGTGGGTGGATAGCTTGAGCCCAAGAGTTTAAGACCAGCCTGGTCAACATGGCGAAACCCCACCTCTACTAAAAACAAAAATTGGCAGGGCATGGTGGCTTGCGCCTGTGGTTCCAGTCACTCAGGAGGCTGAGACTGAGACATGAGAACTGCTTGAACCCAGGAGGTGGAGGTTGCACTCCAGCCTGGGAGACACAGCGAGAGTGTGTCTTAAAAAAAAAAAAAAAAAGAATTTCAGAGAAGGAAAATGGTGGTATTGAAAAATTAGTAGTGCTCAAGAGAGATATAAGATATAATTTAATAGTAGGATTTAATTAAATGTTATAATAATGGTGAACAAAAACAATTTTGAGTTCAAAATTTGAGAACAAGAAGAAAATACAGGAAAAAAATGAATAATTTCTGTACTGAAAATCTCAGATTGAGCCAGGCACAGTGGCTCATGCCTGTAATCCCAGCACTTTGGGAGGCAGAAGTGGGTGAATCACTTGAGGTCAGGAGTTTGGGACCAGCCTGGCCAACATGGTGAAACTCCACATCTGCTAAAGATACAAAAATCAACTAGACATGGTGGTGTGCGCCTGTAGTCCCAGCTACTTGGGAGGCTGAGGCAAGAGAATCCCTTTAACCAGGGAGGCAGACATTGCAGTGAGCAGAGATCGCACTGTTGCATTCCCGTCTGGGTAACAAAGTGAGACTGTCTCAAAAAAAGAAAAAAAAGAAAAAAGGAAAAAAAAAGAAAATCTCAGATTATAGCAACAGATACTAGAAGAGGTAGGCATAAAATGAAGTATACTTAATTTTCCATCATATATGTTTATATACTTTTAAAACCAAATAGAAATGTCAAAAATAATTATTGAAAAAGCAGGTATGATATAAAAGCATCATCATCTTTATCATTATAATTCTGTATCATATCAGTGAAATCTAGAAAAGAGGTAGGATCAGGATAAATAAAAGTTGCTTAATTTTTCATCTTCTGTAAGAAAGTTAGACTTGAAAAAATTTTGACATGAGCATGAAAAATAGATTAAAACATAGTCATAACATAGAATAAAGTGCCTGGAAAAGATAAATAGGCCAGTGTAGGAGAGGAAGTAAGCCTTTCATCTACTCTTTTGGGTTCAGTCACTAAGGCCTGCAAAATAAACTAACAAAAGACAGATTAACAAGAGGGAAATAAAACAGTTTATTTGTGTGTGCAACGCACACACGTGCAAGCAAATTCAGAGACAAGTAACTCAAAGAGGTAGTTAAAATTTGAGATGTAAATACCATCTTAATAGATAAAGGGGAGGGAGAGAAAGGCACTTATGGAAAAACAAATGACGTTTTGGATTTTCAGGAATATGAACAGGAAATAAGAACGTTTTTAAAAATATTTCTTTACACAGGAATGAGTGGACTTTCTATCTACTTCAAGGCCATGAAACTCCCCTGGAGAAAGGATTTGGGGTAGGTTTTGTGCAGGTTTTCCCTCCTGGGACTGGATCTGCTCTAAAGAAGAACTCATGGCAGCCTTGCTTCCCAGAAGTTGCTGCTTTTATTTACATAAGAGAAGACGCTCCTAGGTGACTTTTCCTTTTTCTGCATTTGTTGAATCTCAAATGTCTTCAGCCTTATTTAATCTTTATGCCATCTCTGGGGACCCAAGTGCGTCCCTGTCAAAGTGTTAACTGCTGACTCCCTAAGGAGATCATCAAAATAACTTATAGCTCAAGAGTCAAGTTTATTGTTGACCGCAGTAAGAGAAGACAGTCTCAGCAGCATCTGTAAAGAGGAAACTTAAACGTGGGATATATCTAAATGATATAGAGAAAGTGGAATATCTGTGGGGTCTTGGTGTTCTGATTTAAGGTAAGTCTTGCTATGTGGGTGCCTGACTGGAATTTAGGAGTCTGTGATATAACAGTGAAGAACTGATGGATGTGGAGAGGCAATGTTGCGGTGAATCTTCAAAAAATGGACAATCATTGGATGAAACCACTTGAGCAATCCACGGTTTAATAGCAAGATGGGGCGCTTGTTCCTTGTTCTGAAGAGAGCAAGGTAAATAGTCTATTGTTCAGATAATGGATTTTCAGGAAGTTCCTGAAACAAACAATAAAGTTATGTGCAACTTCATTTTTTCTGGGCCAGAATTCCATGCCTAGAATTATAATGCATAATAAAATCATGTTAACATGAACAGTAAGTTGTATGGATGTAGCTGGTATCAGTAGTAAGCAACTTTTTTTTTAACATCAGCATAATTAAAAATTAAAAAGGAAAATGTGCCTTTAATAGAAAAAAGAAGAAAGATGAAATGTAAAATGAGCATAAAAGTAGAAAGAAAAAATTAGGAGGGCAGCAGAAAGACCAAATACACCAATCAATGTTAAAAATGGATTAAACTATCCAGTGAAAAGATACATAAAATTATACACTAATTGAAGGAGAACATACTATAAAAATGATACCTAGGGATTGAAAATAAAGGATGGATTTGCCAGGTTATCAGAAAAACATTAAGAGGAAAAATTAATTTTAAAAAGCAGAATTCAAAGCAAAAATTATTAACGTTGCAAAGGAAGTTTGTTTTATTTTGGTGTTACACCACTGAGTAGAAATAAAGAGTCATGTAGCTTTATGCATGAAATAAAAAAATCAAAATACATAAATCAAAAAGCGTTGGAGTGGGAGTATGTGGGAGGAAGAGGAATTAAGAATGAGTATGGGAACACATTCAAAAGCTAGCAGAAGGCAAGAAATAACTAAGATCAGAGCTGAACTGAAGGAGATAGAGACACAAAAAACCCTCCAAAAAATCAATGAATCCAGGAGTTGGTTTTTTGAAAAGATCAACAAAATTGACAGACCGCTAGCAAGGCTAATAAAGAAGAAAAGAGAGAGGAATCAAATAGATGCAATAAAAAATGAGAAAGGGGATATCACCACTGACCCCACAGAAATACAAACTACCATCAGAGAATACTATAAACGCCTCTACGCAAATCAACTAGAAAATCTAGAAGAAATGGATAATTTCCTGGACACTTACACTCTACCAAGGCTAAACCAGGAAGAAGTTGAATCCCTGAATAGAACAATAGCAGGCTCTGAAATTGAGGCAACAATTAATAGCCTACCCACCAAAAAAAGTCCAGGACCAGATGGATTCACAGCTGAATTCTACCAGAGGTACAAGGAGGAGCTGGTACCATTCCTTCTGAAACTATTCCAATCAATAGAAAAAGAGGGAATCCTCCCTAACTCATTTTATGAGGCCAGCATCATCCTGATACCAAAGCCTGGCAGAGACACAACAAAAAAAGAGAATTTTAGACCAATATCCCTGATGAACATTGATGCAAAAATTCTCAATAAAATACTGGCAAACCGGATTCAGCAGCACATCAAAAAGCTTATCCACCATGATCAAGTGGGCTTCATCCCTGGGATGCAAGGCTGGTTCAACATTCGCAAATCAATAAATGTAATCCAGCATATAAACAGAACCAAAGACAAGAACCACATGATTATCTCAATAGATGCAGAAAAGGCTTTTGACAAAATTCAACAGCCCTTCATGCTAAAAACGCTCAATAAATTCGGTATTGATGGAACGTACCTCAAAATAGTAAGAGCTATTTATGACAAACCCACAGCTAATATCATACTGAATGGGCAAAAACTGGAAAAATTCCCTTTGAAAACTGGCACAAGACAGGGATGCCCTCTCACACCACTCCTATTCAACATAGTGTTGGACGTTCTGGCTAGGGCAATCAGGCAAGAGAAAGAAATCAAGGGTATCCAGTTAGGAAAAGAAGAAGTCAAATTGTCCCTGTTTGCAGATGACATGATTGTATATTTAGAAAACCCCATCGTCTCAGCCCAAAATCTCCTTAAGCTGATAAGCAACTTCAGCAAAGTCTCAGGATACAAAATTAATGTGCAAAAATCACAAGCATTCTTATACACCAGTAACAGACAAGCAGAGAGCCAAATCAGGAATGAACTTCCATTCACAATTGCTTCAAAGAGAATAAAATACCTAGGAATCCAGCTTACAAGGGATGTAAAGGACCTCTTCAAGGAGAACTACAAACCACTGCTCAGTGAAATCAAAGAGGACACAAACAAATGGAAGAACATACCATGCTCATGGATAGGAAGAATCAATATCGTGAAAATGGCCATACTCCCCAAGGTTATTTATAGATTCAATGCCATCCCCATCAAGCTACCAATGAGTTTCTTCACAGAATTGGAAAAAACTGCTTTAAAGTTCATATGGAACCAAAAAAGAGCCCGCATTGCCAAGACAATCCTAAGTCAAAAGGACAAAGCTGGAGGCGTCATGCTACCTGACTTCAAACTATACTACAAGGCTACAGTCACTAAAACAGCATGGTACTGGTACCAAAACAGAGCTATAGACAATGGAACAGAACAGAGTCCTCAGAAATAATACCGCACATCTACAGCCATCTGATCTTTGGCAAACCTGAGAGAAACAAGAAATGGGGAAAGGATTCCCTATTTAATAAATGGTGCTGGGAAAATTGGCTAGCCATAAGTAGAAAGCTGAAACTGGATCCTTTCCTTACCCCTTATACGAAGATTAATTCAGGATGGATTAGAGACTTAAATGTTAGACCTAATACTATAAAAACCCTAGAAGAAAATCTAGGTAGTACCATTCAGGACATAGGCATGGGCAAGGACTTCATGTCTAAAACACCAAAAGCAATGGCAGCAAAAGCCAAAATTGACAAATGGTATCTAATTAAACTAAAGAGCTTTTGCACAGCAAAAGAAACTACCATCAGAGTGAACAGGCAACCTACAGAATGGGAGAAAATTTTTGCAACCTACTCATCTGACAAAGGGCTAATATCCAGAATCTACAAAGAACTCAAACAAATATACAAGAAAAAAACAAACAACCCCATCAAAAAGTGGGGAAAGGATATGAACAGACATTTCTCAAAAGAAGATATTCATACAGCCAACAGACACATGAAAAAATGCTCATCGTCACTCGCCATCAGAGAAATGCAAATCAAAACCACAATGAGATACCATCTCACACCAGTTAGAATGGCAATCATTAAGAAGTCAGGAAACAACAGGTGTTGGAGAGGATGTGGAGAAATAGGAACACTTTTACACTGTTGGTGGGATTGTAAACTAGTTCAACCATTATGGAAAACAGTATGGCAATTCCTCAAGGATCTAGAACTAGATGTACCATATGACCCAGCCATCCCACTACTGGGTATATACCCAAAGGATTATAAATTATTCTACTACAAAGACACATGTACACGTATGTTTATTGCGGCACTATTCACAATAGCAAAGACTTGGAATCAACCCAAATGTCCATCTGTGACAGACTGGATTAAGAAAATGTGGCACATATACACCATGGAATACTATGCAGCCATAAAAAAGGATGAGTTTGCGTCCTTTGTAGGGACATGGATGCAGCTGGAAACCATCATTCTTAGCAAACTATCACAAGAACAGAAAACCAAACACCGCATGTTCTCACTCATAGGTGGGAACTGAACAATGAGATCACTTGGACTCGGGAAGGGGAACATCGCGCACTGGGGCCTATCATGGGGAGGGGGGAGGGGGGAGGAGGGAGGGATTGCATTGGGGAGTTATACATGATATAAATGATGAATTGATGGGTGCTGACGGGTTGATGGGTGCAGCACACCAACATGGCATAAGTGTGCATATGTAACAAACCTGCACGTTATGCACATGTACCCTAGAACTTAAAGTATAATAAAAAAAAAAAAAAAAAGAAAGAAAAAAAAAAAAAAAAAAAAGAATGAGTATGGGCTGAGTGCAGTGGCTCACGCTTGTATTCCTAGCACTTTGGGAGGCCGAGGTGGGTGGATCGCATAAGCCCAGGAGTTCAAGACCAGCTGGGCAACATGGCGAAACACCATTTCTATTAAAAATTCAAAAAAAATTATCTGGGCATAGTGATGCACACCTGTAGTTCCAGCTACTTAGGAGGCTAAGGAGCAAGGATCACCTGAGTCTGGGAGGTCAAAACTTCAGTGAGCCGTGATTGCACCACCGCACTCTAGCCTGGGGGATAGAATGAGACCCTCTCTCAAAAAGAAAATAAAAAAAAAAGAAAGAAAATAAGTATATGTTTTGGGTCTAAAGCACTAAGAGATGTCAATTATTGAGTGAATGACTTAAGAGGTGGGTAGAGAATGGCTGACTAAATTTGGGGAGAAAAGGGAAAGGTAAGTTTGGAGGAGGCTTAGACGGTATCAGAAGATGGCCTCCCAAATCAAATGTGAGAAAACAAAGTTAAAAAGGATGTCATTCTGAACATCACTGAGAGTTGTTTGGTTCAAGGAGAGAAAGCATATGCAAGAATCGAGGATTCCTGACAAATACACTGGTATTTAGACCCAGACAGCAAACAGTCGCAGATCTCCAGTAGAGGGGCAAAAGCGCATTACCTTTCCCCATCTACTGTGAGGTTCATGGATGATACTCCTGTAGCCAAAGGCAGACTAACAAGAGAAAAGCATAACAAATTTATTTAATCTAAGTTTACATGATATGAGAGGCTTCAGAAATGAAGATCCAAAGAAACAAAGGAAACTATTTTGAGGGAGGGTGGCAGTTTTAGGGAAGTGTGTTTGTATCAAAGTGGGTGGAATCTAATGGTAATAAACTCAGGGAACTCAGCCCTGATTTCTTTCTTTCTTTCTTTTTTTATTTTTTTGAGATGGAGTCTTGTTCTGTTGCCAGGCTGGAGTGCAGTGGCACAATCTTGGTTTACTGCAACCTCCGCCTCCCAGGTTCAAGTGGTTCTCCTGCCTCAGCCTCCCGAGTAGCTGGACTACAGGCGCACGCCACCACACCTGGCTAATTTTTGTATTTTTAGTAGAGACGGGGTTTCACCATGTTGGCCAGACTGGTCTCGAACTCTTGACCTTGTGATCCACCCGCCTCAGCCTCCCAAAGTGCTGGGATTACAGGCGTGAGTCACCGCACCCGGCAGCAGGCCCCGATTGTTGAGATTCCTCTTGGCCCATCTCTGTGCCATTCCTTCTCGCCTGGTATAGGGCAGGACCCCTTTGGAGTAAGAATCTTCTGTTCTACTTTCAGAAGAAGTAGGTCAGAGGATTCTTTTTAGGGCCTTGGGGGAGAAAAGTGGGAGAAAGTCAGAGTGACCTTCCTGCTTTCATAGTTTTCCCAATTTCCTTCAGCTTAAAATACACAGTTTGCCAAGGTGCCATATTTTGGGATATCCTGTTCTGAGTCCCAACACAAGGATCAGAGAAATGCAAATTCCAATCAGACTGCAAGCTGAGTGGGAGGTGCAGACTTCTGAAACACAAAAGAAGAATGAGGACGTTGAATATAAATTGAATCCAGGGACATGATGTGAGCAACCTGGAAGAGCATCTCTTTGGCTCCTCTGCTGGGTCCGTGACATGGAAACTCTAACATGGGGTTCAGTGACACCGGGAAAGTGGCTGATAAGAATCAGCCAGTACCCTGGGCCTTAGGAACCTCCAGCCTGAGAAGCAGACCACCTGTCAAGCTAATGTGAATAACAGTAATCATTGTTTTGTTTTAGCAATTGGTGATGATGGGAACTTCTGAAGCATGAGGCCTCATGCCTTGCATGAACTGAGCTGGTACTTACAGGGTATGCTTTGTGGAATCCAGGAAGATTTAGAATCATAGATGTAGGGTGTAGATAGGTAAAGTAGAGTCAAAACTACAGAATTAACATTTTGTTACATATTTAGGCTTTTAAAATCAAAGAATTTAGTCCATTTGAGTGAAAGTTTTTTAACTCCACATACATACACATAAACATACACATACACAAAAGGGTATGTGAAGAATTGATTTAGACTTCTGACTAAATTGTAATGTTACTAAGCATTGAGATATTTAAGAAATATTTAGGCTCACATATTTACCCATTTTTAAATACATAAAAGTTATTTGTATTAGGGAAGATTCTATATGCTAAGGTAGACAGTTGGAGTACTAAGGAAATTGAATATATTCCATTTATAAATAGAGTTTAAAATGTTTTAAGGTATTGAATTAAGTTTGGAAATGAAAGCAATCATCCTTCCAAGACTCCCTAGAAGTGATAGGCAGATTTTGCAGAACTAATGAAAGGAATACTAATGTTTTTTAGCAGTTGAAGTTTAAAGGAACAATCAAAACAAAAAACTTTATTTTGAAATGCAGATTTGCAGAAAGTTGCAAAGCTAATACAGAAAGGTTCCCTCTATCTTTCACTCAAGTTGCTCTCATTTTTTTTCTTTTGTCACAAGGTTTGTAAATTTGTAAATTCCGTAAGTTGAATATTACCAAAAATAAATGAAAGGAAGCAGAGCTCTGGATATTATTTTTTCCTGTAAACACACGAACACACACTTGCGTACATACATGAGAATGCATGCTCAATCCCTCTGAGAACAATGAAAAACCTCATTAACAGTCATTTATATTGGAACATCTGGGCTGAATTGGAGAGGGCCCAGGGGCATGTAAACAGAGGGCCCAGGGGCATGTAGACAGAGCTGTGGAATAATCGGCAGAGCTCACTGGTGCAGGATGTGCACTTCACAAGGTCCCATGTCGTGACCACCCTTCCTTCTCCACGCAAGGGCTGGAGACATTAACCTCTCTGTGCCAGGCATTCTCCTTGGTGACCGTAAACAATATGGTGGTGCCTGCCGGCGACCGGGACTGCTGGAAGGATTTGATGGGCAAGTGCATGGCAAACTCCTGGATCATGCTCAGCACAAAGTATGTATTCAGCATACGTGGGCTGCTATTACCGTAAATATGGTTGTGGAACCTGAGAGAGGTGACAAAGATTCACTCTTTGACCAAACTCCAGCCAGAGTCCTCTTGTTTGGGTAGGTAGTTAGGCAGACATGAGCAGGGCAGGAGAGGCCCCCGCTTCCCCCCTTCCCCCTGCCTCCCCCCACGCCCCCTCCAACCCCAACCCCAGCCCCAACCAGGAACATCAGGTGCCCATCAGGTGGTGGTCAGGCAGTTGTTAAGCTGTGTCTCTAAAATAATAATTTCTGGTCGGGCACGGTGGCTCATGCCTGTAATCTCAGCACTTTGGGAGGCCAAGGCGGGCGGATCACGAGATCAGGAGATTGAGACCATCCTGGCTCACACGGTGAAACCCTGTCTGTACTAAAAATACAAAAAAATTAGCCAGGTGTGGTGGCGGGCGCCTGTAGTCCAAGCTACTCAGGAGGCTGAGGCAGCAGAATGGCATGAATCCAGAAGGCGGAGCTTGCAGCGAGCTGAGATGGCACCACTGTACTCCAGCCTGGGCGGCAGAGCAAGACTCTGTCTCAAATAAATAAATAAATAAATAAATAAATAAATAAATGATTTCTTGCAACCACAGCTAGGGAAAGCCAATCTCCCAGGAGACACAAAAACTTGAAACTGGTGATTAGCTCCCTGATAAAATCTCAGGAGTTGGGCAAACAGGCTCAAGGATGCACGCTAAGTGGCGAAATGGTAGAGTCTAACTGGTCTATAACCTTATAGGAACACTCACCTGGAAAGGGAAAAATACCTCAAGTGAACATGTACACAATGTCAGTAAACACACTGTGCATGTGGCCCCTCCCCTGTGCTGGCAGGCCCTGCACATGCGGACAGCCTACCCCAAAGGGAGAAGTAACTCAAGCCCCAAAAGTATGCCAATATATAAAACCTCACGTTAAAGGCCAAGCAGTGCACTTGACTGGCTCAAGTCACCTACTTGGCCCTCTTCCAAGTGTACTTTACTTCCTTTCATTCCTGCCCTGAAAATTTTAATAAACTTTCACTCCTGCTCTAAAACTTGACTCAGTCTCTCACTCTGCCTATGCCCCTTGGTTGAATTCCTTCTTCTGAGGAGGCAAGAATTGAGGTTGCTGCAGACCTGCAGGAGTTGCCATCACTAACACTCTGAACTCTCTTCTCTACCAGGCCTCAATCTTGGCCTATAAAAATTGCCGACTCTCAGTACAAACCATCTCATCCACTCTTTCTCCCACCTAAAAGACTTAAACCAACACTAACATCCTTTCTAACAGCTCAAGGTTGCACTCAAACCATGACCAGAGCCCTTCCTAAAGTGCCTGCCTAGGAAAGCTCCAAGCTACCAGAAAAATATACTGTCTGTCCTACCCAACACCTGACATAGGCCCCTGACCTTCCTTCCTTATAGTGGTTACTTAAAGGACTTACAACTATGAATCCTTTCTCTGTCCCTTTGAGATGTATGTGCATCTCCTTAAATTTAGAAGTGGTTTTCTCAAAGACCTGAAAGTCATTCCTTTGAAAAATGTAATCATCAGGATGGATAGGGCCTCTGCCTCCCAGGCTCCGTGGGAGGACAGAATCCTAATTTCCTCAATTGGCAGCTAACAGACTCAGCGGGCTAAACTGCATTTACATTCAGCTCTCTGTCATTTTCACTTTCCTGACCCTACTGTAGCCACCCCCACCTCCCCTCTCTACTCTTCATTCTCCCTTTAAAATGTCCAGTCAGCCCCGCACAAATCAAAGTTGAGTTCAGTCCACATTGGACCCTCTTTCTGATTGCAATCATATGTTATTTATTAAAATCTGTCCTTATTGCTTTAGTCTCCAGCTTTGTTTATCTTTGACAGAAATCACAGTTCAGAAATGTATTTGGGAAGCTGATACCTCTAAAAGGCAATGGAATCCTAGAGAATATATTTAGAACGAGAAAATCTAAGAGCACTTTCACCAAACCCCAAAGCACACCAGCATTTAAGTTATAGAAAAAGGAAGACATCCTACATACACAAGCAAACAAAAAAATGAGCAAGAGAAGCTTGAATGAAGGAGGAAAAATGATATTGAAGGAAATCAAAACACTCAACCTTAAAATATGTATATTTTGAGATGGCTGTTCAGGGGGCCAGCAAACAGAAGCAACCTGCAAAGCTGTCTTTTGTGGGGAGATTTGCATCTGTAAAGAATGTGTATTGAGGCAGCCAACCCTTCCCTTGTCCTGATCTAGGGAAGATTAACTGAGAGTCTGACACCTTTAAAGAAGAAACATTTACCATCTATTCTGACAGCTGCTACCTGTTTCGTTTCATTTACACAACAAGGTGGCCTTTGCTAGCCAAGCCTCCTCTTCTCTGCCTCCCATGACCTGCCTTGCCACTATAAATGGTTTACCAGCTGATGTGGTTTGACTGTGTCCCCACCCAAATCTCATCTTAATTCCCATAATTCCCACATGTTGTGGGAGGGACCTGGTGGGAGATAATTGAATTTTGGGGGTGGTTTCCCCCATACTGTTCTCATGGTAGTGAGTAAGTCTCATGAGAGCTGATGGTTGTATTTTATTTTATTTATTTATTTTTGAGATCTGATGGTTTTATAAGGGGAAACCCCCTTTGCTTGATTCTCATTCTCTCTTGTCTACGGTCATGTAAGATGTGCCTTTCACCTTCCACCATGATCATGAGGCCTCCCCAGCCACGTGGAATGGTGAGTCCATTAAACCTCTATGTCTTTATAAATTACCCAGTCTTGGGTATGTCTTTATCAGCAGGGTGAAAACAGACTAATACACCAGCATAACCTGTTCTGGGCCATGCTCTGAGCCCCCATTCTTTCTGTAATCTCAAGATGGTTTATAAGTTTCTGAACCCCACTGGGGAGTTGGGGTAATCACTCTGTGGTTCTCTCCCATGTGCAGGTTAATAAATACGTATGCCTTTTCACCTATTAATCTGCCTTTTGTGAGTTGACTGTTCAGCAAACCTTCAGAGGGTAAAGGGGAAGTTTTCTCTTAGCTCCTACAATAGTGTGAAAAGAAAAACTTCAGCCGAATGAAATTTAAAGGAGTTTAATGGAGCAATGAATGATTCGCAAATTGGGCAGCCCCCAGAATCACAGCAGATTCAGAGAGACTCCAGTGCAGCCACATGGTGGAAGAAGATTGAGAGACAAAAAAAGAAAAAAAAAAGAAAAAAGAAAAAGGAAGTGGCGTACAGAAATCGGAAGTGAGGTACAGAAACAACTGGGTTGGTTACAGCTTATTTATTTATTTCTTTGCCTTGTTTGAATACAGGTTGAACACTTCGCAGTGTATGAGTAGCTGAAGTGTGGCTGCTGGGATTGGTCAAGGCTCAGCTATTGTCACAGGTGCATACTCCTCAATTAGGTTTTCAATCTTATCTACCTATTAAGTTTGGTTGCAGTTCATCCACAAGGACTCCAATATAGAAGTATAGAGTCCTTCTTAGGCCATATTTAGTTTGCTTTAACAATAGAAAGCTATGGTCACAAAGGCAGTGGGAATAAAACCGAATGTCCCTAAACAGATTCGCCTGTGGACACTTGATCTGTGACCAATGAGATATTGTAGATAAACACAGAAAGAAAGGTTGCTGCTACAAGCAGTTTCTACATGTAAATAAATAAAATTGGATTCCAATCTTCTATGGCACCTCTCTTTCCTAATAAAACAATAATTCCCAATGAATTAAAGACTTACGTAAGGAGGAAAAACTTTAAATTATGGAGGAAGAATACAGGATAATATTTTTATAACATTAGGATACTGAAGAATGTATTAAACAAGGCTCAAAAATGACTATGAAAGAAATGATTGGTAAGTTTGATTTCGATAAAATTAAAGCCTGTTCATTAAAAGACATCATTAAACAAGAGAGAAAAGATTTTTGTAACACTTTTTTTTTGTTGTTTTTTTGAGACAGTCTCACTCTATTACCCAGGCTGGAGTGCAGTGGCATGATCTCTGCTCACTGCAACCTCCGCCTCCCAGGTTCAAGTGATTCTCCTGCCCCACCCTCCCAAGTAGCTGGGACTACAGGCGCCCACCACCATGCTCTGCTAATTTTTGTATTTTTAGTAGAGATGGGGTTTCACCATGTTGCCCAGGCTGGTCTCGAGCTCCTGGACTCAAGTGATCCACCCGCTCTGGCCTCCCAAAATCCTGGGATTACAGGTGTGAGCCACCATGGCTGGCTGATTTTTGTAACACTTATAAGTGATGAAAAATTTTATCTATAGTAGATTTTACCTATAGTATATATCAATGAAATATTTCTATAAATAACAAAAAATAAATAAATAGAAATATTGGCAAAAGACATGAACAGTATCCCACAGAATATACAACATAATTGGAAAGTATATAAATGACAATGCTCAACCCCTATGGTCACCAGAGAAATGAATATTAAAATCTCATGTTGCTCTCCAGGGGAGAAGAACATCTGGCTAGCAGGATTGCAAAAGTCCGGTTTGGCCTGTGAGGAAAGAGCTAGAAAGTCAGTGTGCTACATCTAGAAAGCCACAGAGAAGAAGGTAGAATATGATCACAGAGAGAGTTAAGGGTCCTGATCATTAATTTCCATGTCTTACAATTCAATTCTTGATTTAAGAGGTCATAAGGATTGATAAAAAGAAAAAAATAAGAAAGTTGAGCATATAGTGGTCAAACTAATTTTTAGAGAGGAAAATAAAATGAGAGGAAAGTATAAGATGTTTGAAACAACAAATATTTAATTTAATTCAGGCAACATTTATTAAACATCTGCTAAGTGCCAGACCCTCTGTCAGGGACTGAAAATCCAATGTAAAGAAGGAAACATTCATTGCCATAGAAGCAGCCACATGCCAGTGAGATACAAAAGCAAGTAATTATCAGTATCATATGCAATGCTCATAACAAAAGCAATGTTTATTTGCAGACTTATCATGCTCACGGCCCAGCTCTTGGTGCCTTAAGCATATTTTTACTAATCTTCACATTAATCTTACATGACTAACAATACTTGTTCATCTTTTACAGATGAGAAAGTAGTAATTTGTTTAGAGCAGGATTTCCCAACCCCAGCACTACTGACATTTGGTGCCAGATAATTCTTTGCTGGGGCTGCCCTGCACATTACCGGATGTTTAGTAGCATCTCTGGTGTTAAATCAAGTTTAGCCTAAAGCTGCCTCCTTACATATTTTAAGTTCTGCCTGCAGGACTTTCTGTACATCGTGAACTATAACAAGTGCAGATATAAACAGACCATAGCCTACGCTTGTGCCAGTCACTGAGTTTTGGCCAATCAAATGTAGCCAACTGTTCGAACCCTGTTCAAATAAGGCAAAAATGCCAACCTATAACCCATCCACTCGTTTCTGGATTGGCTACCTCACTTCCATTTTCTGCCCATCACTTTCCTTTTCTGTCCATAAATCTTCCACCACGTGACTATACTGCAGTCTCTGAGAAAACTCTAGCTTGGGAGGCTGTCCAATTTGCGAATCTTCATCCCTCCATTAAACTTTAATTTGGCTGAAGTTTTTCTTTTATCACTGGCCTGTATCCACTAGATGCCAGTAGCTCCCCTCCCTCCACAGTAACGACAACCACAATATCTCCCAACCACTGTCTCCTGAGTGGCAAAATTGCCCCCAGTAGAACCACTGATTCAGAGACACAGGAAGTGGTAGCGCAGGAATTCCAACAAAATGTTTGATTCCCAAAACCATAGCTGCTGGTTGTTTTTGCTTA
Organism: Rhinopithecus roxellana; assembly: GCF_007565055.1. Taxonomy (NCBI): domain Eukaryota; kingdom Metazoa; phylum Chordata; class Mammalia; order Primates; family Cercopithecidae; genus Rhinopithecus; species Rhinopithecus roxellana. Next base: position 127,041,728 of record NC_044561.1, on the reverse strand, counting down.
TTTGTTTGGATTTATTTCTTCATCTAGTATACAATGCCTCTATGGAAATAGATCTATCTTGAACACTAGCACTGGCATTTAACTCTACATAAGTGTAAAGCTATGCAGTGAGGGTGAATCTTTATTCACAAATGGCTTATGCTGGAGGAAGATAGAAGTGAGATGATAACCGGGCATGGTGGCTCACTCCTGTAATCCCAGCACTTGGGGAGGCCAAGGCAGGTGGATCACCTGAGGTCAGGAGTTTGAGACCAGCCTGGCCAACATGGGGAAACCCTGTCTCTGCTAAAAATACAAAAATTAGCCAAATGTGGTTGTGAGCACCTGTAATTCCAGCTTTTCAGGAGGCTGAGGCAGGAGAATTGCTTGAACCCAGGAGGTGGAGGTTGCAGTGAGCTGAGATCATGCCACTACATTCCAGCCTGGATGACAAGAGTGAAACTCCATCTCAAAAAAAAAAAAAAGAAAAGTGAGATGATAATGATATAGATATTATTTTAAGTTTCTGTTATTCATTCAATATCTCAAGGCACATAGAACATAAAATAACAGACTGCAAGAACTGTCTGTGTTGCTTTAATTCCACTCATTGATCCATCCATCTATCCATCCATCCATTCAGCAATGCCAGGAGTTGTCCTAGGAACTGAGGCTCTTTGATGCACAAGTTGGAAAAGTCCCTGCTCACACTCTGATGGGGAGGTGGAGAACAGACAAGAGACATGTTAATGTATCATTAAACAAGATAATTTCAGTTTTTCAAAATAAGTGTTTTGAAAAAAATAAAACAGTTTTGTGAAGGTGAGTGACTTGGTTGGAGGGAGGGTGCTAATTTGGATTCAGAGGTCAAGAAATGCTTCTCAGAGATGATGCAAGCTCAGACCTAGATGCAAGGAAGGAGGCAGCCATGTGAAAACCTATAGGAAGAGTGTGCAAAAGAGGGAAAGAAGCTCATGTTAAGATGCTGAAGCGGGAGTGAGTTTGGTATATTTCAGGAATGGAAAGGAAGGTAATACCAGGGGCAAGAGGGAGGATATGACGTCAGGAAGGTGGAAGGTGGATAAGGACCCAGGCATTTGTGCCTTTGTAGGTCATGAGAGGAGTGTGGACTTTATTCTGTGTGCCAACGGAATATGATCTTGTTGGGGGCACTCCAAAAGGAAGGCCAAATGTTACCTTTCAAACCATCAAAATACTAATGCAATGTCCTACATATTCTTGTTTCTCTCAGTCATAGTTACATGTTTGCAATTATTTAAATAGACAGATGTGAGAGTTAAAATATGAAGCTTACAGGGGAAATCAAAGAAATATTTAAAATATATTAGTTTAGTTTTTATTCTCCCTGTAGAGTTTCTGCAAAATAGACTTTTTATTGCACTAGTGTCTTAGAAGGTCTATTGAGTATTTGATTTCATTTAGAAAAGCCCATGAACACCTATATTTTTAAGAATTCTGATACTGAGTGTCAATGACTGTCAGTGGTTTTAGGTATTTTTTAGAAAGATATTATTGCAGTGATGATCTTATTCCATATTTTAAGCATAACAATTTAAGGCCTATTGCTTGTAATAGGGATAAAATGGAAGTAATTTAAACATCTATCAATGGAGAAAGCAGAAATAAAATGTGTTATTGTCATACAATGAACTATGATTCAGCAGCTTAATGAACTAGATCTCCCTGTATTCAACCAGTGCAGGTCTCTACAGAATGAGGCGAGGGAAAATGTAGGTTGTAGTCAAATAGGTAGAGAAATATATGATTTTTTAAATACGGAAATAATTCACCATATTTATTTTTATTTGTATATTAGATTGAAAAGATACACAGGAAGTCATCATCAGAGTTTCTACTTGAGAAGGAAGGAAATGGACTGAGGAGAAATATGGGGTAATTTTAACTTTATTTGTAACATTTTATTTAAATCAAAAATAATATGAGAAAAATGACAAAACGTTGGTATTTGTTAATTCTGAGGTCTTCTTTTGTATTTTTTGAGACAGGGTCTCACTCTGTTGCCCAAGCTGGGTGCAGTTTTGTGATCATAGTTCACAGGCAGACTTGACTTCCCAGGTTCAAGCCGTTCTCTTCCCTCAGCCTCTAAGGTAGCTAGGACAACAGCTACCATCCAAAATCAGAAAATTGTAATAATATCATGCACTAAGCACAACTATTGAGTGCAAACTTTGTGAAACATTCTGCAGTTCTAGGTGGTCTGTGTCTTCACGATGAGATTGTGGTTTAAGAATGTCTGACTGAAACTGCCTTTGCAAAAATTGTAACAGTGAGAAAATTGTAACAGTGAGAAAATTGTAACAGTGAAAGAGATCTGACCTTGTTTCCAATCTCCAAGTTACCCTTGTTTATTCCTGAGCGTAAGCCAAACCAACTTTGGGAGGAGCTTAGTCTATAGTTTAACTTTGAAACAAAGATGATAACCGCCCTTCCCCCCAAAAAAACCCTTCTTGCCTGGGGACCAGACTGTCTTTAAGACTAACACATTAGTCACAAGATTAGAAATTATGGTTTAGGAGTCATGCAGCTACAGGTCACAAGATTTCAAACCTTCTCAATTTCTCCTAGGGATAACATCACTATTGCAAAACCAAAAATTGGTACTTGGGATATTTTTTTCAGGCCCTGCATTATGATGTACCAACTGGCACCTCCCAGACTGGTAATCTGGCTCAGCCAGTTCTGTGATCCCATCCAGGCACAGAAGACAGCAAGAAGAACCTACTTCCCCTAAAATTTCATCTCCAACCCAACAATCAGCACTCCCCACTCCCTAGTACCCTACCCACCAAATTATCCTTAAAAAAAATCCCAGTCTCCAAATTTTCAGGGGGACTGATTTGAGTAATAAAACTCCAGTCTCCCATTCAGCTGGCTCTGCCTGAACTACACTTTTTCTCTATTGCAATTCCCCCGTCCTGATAAATTGGTTGTATCTGAGCAGTAGCAAGGATAACTCATTGAACAGTTACATGATAAGCATATAAAAATGTGCCTTATATCCTTAAGCATCACAGAAATAAATATTAAAACCAGTATGAGGTATATTTTACTGTTATTAGAATGGATAAAATTTTAAATGACTGAAAATACCAAATGCTAGTGAGGATATGAGTAAATGGACCTCTTGTAATTGCTAACCACTTTGAAAAGCTGTTTGACAGTTTCATGCAAGTTAAATATAAACCTTATGACCCAGCAATTCTTTCCCTAGGAATTTACTCAAGAGAAATGAAAACACATTCATACAAAGACTTGCATAAAAATGTTCACAGCAGTTTTATTCTCAATGGCTAAAAACTGGAAACAATCAAATGCAATCAATGGGAGAGTGTATAAACAATTATGGTGTCTGCATACAATGGAACACTATACAACAATCAGAAGGAATTAGATAATTGATATACATAATAACATAGACGATTCTCAAAAACATTATGCTGATAAAAAGAAGCCAAAAAAAGAGTAACTACTGTTCATTTATACTGTGTTTCATTGATTGCAGTTTTGTGAAGTTCTAGGATGGACGGTCGGTAGTAGTAGAAATTAAAACAGCAGTTTGCTCCTGGGGTGAGAGGGAGATGACTAGAAATGGGCATGGGGACAATGTTTGAGTTCATGGGAAGGTTCTACATATTGATTGAGGTGTTGGCTACATAGGTGTATGCTTGTCACAACTTGTCCATTGCAGATGTAATTGTTTTATATTTTATTGTATGTAAATTTTGTTTAAAAAATTAGAAAATAAAAACCAAGGATGAAAGATTGTGGCATGAAGAAAACATTAAACAAGGGTTTTTTCTGGCCTTTTGATCCCAAATTCCATATCCTAGAATTTATTCTAAAACGGAAAAAAAAAAACCCATGTGCAAAATAATATTTATTGACTCACTAAATATTTATTGAGCACCTTATATGCCAGGAACTCAGGGCATAGGGGCATAGTGGTAAGTTAAAACCACAACAGAAAACAATAAACAAACAGTAAGAAACATGATGTAGAGTTTAATGAGAAAGAAAATCATTCATTATAAAGTCACCTAAATCAATACAGAATCACATCTGTGTTAAGGGCTATAAAGAAGTGCGTAATGATATAGCGGCATTGAGTTGAAAATGTTGATCTTGTCAGGGGGTTGGAAAGATCATCCATAAAGAAAAGATAATAGGGTTGGGACGTGAAAGGCAAATAGGAGTTTGAGGAGAAAGAGTGGAAAGAGTTTTGGATGTACAGGGAATAGCATATTACAATGTCCTGCCACCAGTTTGGGTCTTCTGAGGAGGAAAAGCCAAGATGAGACTCAACATGTGAGGGACCTATTTTGAGAAAACACCTGTGAAGGCAGGGGATGTATTAACTGGGATTCCCTGGAGAAAAAAACCAATAGGATATATACTTATATGTTTTATATTTACAGTAAGGAATTGGCTCATATGTTTAAAGACAATGACAAGTCTAAAGCACTGCAGTTGGCAAACTGGAGACCCAGGAGAGCTGACAGTGTAGCTCCAGCAGGTTTGCAAACCAGGAAGAGTCTGAAGGCAGGAAAAAACAAGCAGACAAGCAAACAAACAAAAACAATGTCCCAGCTCAGCAGGCAGGCAGAAGTTCCGTCTCACTCAACCTTTGTGTTCCAGTCAGGCCTTCCACTGACTGGATGAGGCCCACCCATAATAAGGAGGGCAATCAACACTACTCAAGTGTTAATCTCGTTCAGAGACGTCATCATTGATATGGTTTGGCTGTGCCCCACCCAAATCTGAACTTGAATTATATCTCCCAGAATTCCCACATGTTGTGGGAAGCACCCAGGGGGAGGTAATTGAATCACGGGGGCTGGTCATTCCCATGCTATTCTTGTGAGAGTGAATAAGTCTCATGAGATCTGACGGATTTATCAGGGGTTTCGGCTCTTTTGCCTCTTCCTAATTTTTCTCTTGCTGCCACCATGTAAGAAGTGTCTTTCACCTCCTGCCATGATTCTGAGGCCTCCTCAGCCATGTGGAACTGGAAAGTCCAATTAAACCTTTTTTTGGTTCCCAGTTTTGGGTATGTCTTTATCAGCAGCGTGAAAATGAACTAATGCAATCACAGACACACTCAAAATGATGTTCAAGCAAATATCTGGGCACCTTGAGGCCCAGTCAAGTCGACACATAAAATTAATCATTGCAGGGAGCAAGTAGGAGTGGACTGTGAAAGGGTTTAGACCAAGACACTAATCTGATCTGTGAAGGGAGAGAGGGAAGGAAGGATTGGGTAGGAAGAGCTTCAGACCTCAACAGTGAGCCGAGAACGTCTCAGGCTAAAGGAAGTCCCTAAGTCAAAGTTGTTCATTAGAGAGGTCTGAATTGAGCAGAAATAGGTGATTTTGGTAATCGTGCCATACTCTATCTTAGGCTGAGAGCAGTCTAGTGAAAGTGTTGACTGATGTGAACAAGCGCAGTGGATCCAAAGATATGGCAGCTGGAGGATGTCACCAAAGATTCTCCTAAAGGCAACTACATGGCTATCACAGTCTTATTGTGATAAAGGGCAATGTTGACTATGAGGAATTATGGAAAGGTTACATGGAGAAATGAAAGAGGAGAGTTGAGAAGAGAGAGATGTCCTAGAAGGACCAGGGAGAAGTCTTGAGTTCCATGCCATGAATATATGTCTGAGGCACTGATACGTTTTAAACAGTGTGGGGAAGTAACTAGGGTTATTGTTTGAAAAGATCACTGGCAGCACCATGGAGAATGAACTGACGATATGTCATATTAGCAAAGACTAAGTAAATTGTTAGTCCAGCTAAGAGATGGTAGTATCACGGTCTAGTGAAGTAGAAATATGTAGAATTGGAAGTGTCTAAAGAGTATTTGAGGAATAAAAGTAAACAAGAGTTGATGATAGATTTTGTGATGATTGAAAAATAGGCAAGTATATGAGATGCCTCCTAGGTTTTCTGGATTACAGAGGTGGATAGAAACTAGTAGTAGTCATGAATTTAGATGAGGCTGACATCATTGACTGGCTACCTAAAAATCATTCTTAATGTCTTTAAGGTGTCATGAAGAAAATGCAATTTCTTTTAATGTTCTCAATGTCATTAATCTTTTTTTTCATTGTAGAGGCTAAACACAGCAAAACAGTTATTTCTCCATCTTCTGTTGTAGTCATGAGGCTACAAAGTAGGTAAGGGGATGTGTTAGAAGGCTTCTGGGGACATATGTATTTTCAGCTAAAAGAAGAGATGCAAACTCCAAGATGACAAAACAAATATTTATTGCTGATAAACCAACTAAGGAAATAAAAATGAATAATAAAAAATTAACGTTCCAAAAGGAAGACAAAGGGAAAGGGAGAAAGAAGAATAGATGGAATGAGTAGAACACAAATAGCGAGACTTACAGTTAAACATATCAGTAATTACTTTAAATTATAGCGGTCTAAGTATCTTGAAGGAAAGAGATTGCCAGATAGTATAAAAATGGAAGCCCTAACTATATGATACCTACAAAAATCAACCACAAAACCATTTAAAATGAAAATATACAAATGCATGAAAAAAATATCAACAAGGATATACAGGCTAACCCTAGTTAAAGGAAGATGAGGTGACTATGTTAATATTGAACAAAGATTTCAGAGCAGAGACTATTAGCAGAAATAGTAATTAAGAAGACCATCAAGAGGACATATAATTCTAAATGTTTATGCACCTCATGACAGCACTTCAAGACGCATGAAGCAAAAAATAACAAGAAGAAATAGACAATTGCACACTTATAATCAGCAAGTTCAACAGGCCTCTATCAGTAATTGACAGAACAAGTAGACAGAAAATATCAACTTGACCTAACTGATATTTATAGAACCCTGCCCCCAATTATAGGAGAATACACATTTCTTTCAAACCCATACATAATACTTATCAGAATGATCATATTCTGGATCATAAGAAAGTCTCAACAAGGAACACACATATACAAAATATCTTCTTTGACAATGATGAAATTAAGTGAATCTATAACAGAAAGGTATGTGGAAAATCCTCAAACCAAATAATATACTTTTAGTAACTTATAGGTCAAAGAAGAATTCAAACCAAAAAATAGAAAATATTTTGAACTTAATATATGGAAATACAATATAGTAAAATTTGTCAGATACCACTAAAGCAGTAATTAGTGGGAATTTTTTAGCACTATGTGCCAGTATTAGCAGAGAAGAAAAGTCTCCAATGACTTCAGCTTCTATGCTAAGTAGCTACAAAAAAGAGCAAATTACACAAAAAGCAAGCAGAAGAAAGGAAAAAAATGAGTGAAAATCACCAAAATACGAAAAAGAAAATCAATAGAGTAAATCTGTGAAACCAAGAGATGGTTCTTGGAGAAGATAAAATTGATAAACCTCTAGGCAGGTAGCGCAGGGCAAAAAGAGAGAAGAACCAAATTATCAATATCGAGAATGAGACAGCTGCCATCATTCTACAGATATAAAAAGATAAGAAGATAATATTTACAACCAATTTATGCCAATACATTGGTTCTAAACACAATTTGAAGATGTGCCTCCATTTTATGCACTAGTAAGAACAAAATACCACTAACTTACCTTTTCATATCAATGAGCAATTATACTTTTTGAACAAGCTTCACTGAGGTATAATTGACATACAACAATCTGCACATACATAAAGTGTATTTTTTATTTTGAATTCTTCTTTGACACATAAACTACTAAAAGTATACTATTTGGCTTGAGGATTTTCCACATATCTTTCTGCTACTGATTCATTTAATTTTGTCATTGAGATGTCATGGATGCATCTCAAAATAACGGACAAGTGCCTTGAAAGACACCAACTACCATATGATGCAGTCATTCCACTTGGTGGTATTTGCCCATGAGAAGAGAAAGCTTGCATCTGTACAAACACTAGTACATGAATGCTCACAGCAGCTTTATTTACAATAGCCTAAAATTAGAAACAACCTAAAAGGTCATTAGTAGGTAAAAGGATGAACAAATTGTGGTATATTTGTAAAACAGAATACTACCCAACAACAATAACAAAAATGAGCTATTTGGTACACCTACAATATGGATGCATCTCAAAATAATGCTGATTGAAAGGAGCCAGATAAAACAGAATACATAGTATAATTATATTTCCATAACAATCTAAAAATATGCAAAAATGATTTATAGTGATTGCTTAGGGACTGGAATCTGGTGAGATGGAGAAAGAGATTAAAAAGGGGCATGAGAAAACTTTGGAAAGTGAGGGATATGTTCATCATCTTGATTATGGTGATGATTTCACAGGTATATATAGAGACCAAAACTTACAAAATTTTACACTTTATGTATGTACAGATTGTTGTATGTCAATTATATCTCAATGAAGCTTGTTCAAAACATGTAATTGCTCATTGATATGAAAAGGTAAATTAGTGGTTTTTTTTACTAGTGCATCAAATGGAGGTGTATGTTAAAATTGATGGCATCTTAGATTTTATAAAAGGCGGCGGCAATAAATGCCTTTGATCTGAGATTCTGGCGCCTGAGCTTTATGCTATTTTCAGCTAAAAACATACTAAGTGATGTAACTGGCAATACTTGAGGGGAATCATGTTGGGAGGATTGTGAATTTATTTTGAGGCCTGCTAAGATCAGGGCATTTTGGTTAGGGCTGCTGTTGTCCCTCAGTAGCTTCCTAACTGGTCACTACATCTTCTCGGGTTCTCTCACATCCATTCCCCACACAGCAGTCTTTCTTCCTTTGCAATAGACTCCCAAACATGGCTGCATTGCATAAAGCCCACATTTTTCCACCTCGCTGAAGATGAGGTCATGTGACTAAGTTCTGGCCAATGAGATAAGAGTGGAATTGACATGTTTAGCTAATTATAGTCACCGCTCTAAGAAAAGAGTCCCTAAAATTGCAAATGGGTCTGTCACATTACCTTGTAAATGTGTCTGGCTTTTTACCTGCCTACAATTCATCGACACAGAAACTATGTTTTCAAAATAAAAACATTCCAAACATAATTGAATGGTATTTTATAAGTGAAGTTAAAATGCTTATTATGGAGATGGCAATGTTGCTGAATGCTAATCCCCAAACTGAAGCAGTCTTCTTCTGTCTTTGGACAAGTCATTTAGTCTTTCTGCATCAGGTCCCTGAGCTGTGAAATGTGAATAATATTACAGGGCTTGAGGGTGCTGTGAGGATTAATTAACATTGGCAGAGCACTTTGGACATAAGACTTTGCCCTCTTCACACATTTTATCCAGGGACCTCAACAGACTGTACCAATAAGGATAGTCCCATTTATCTCTGTTTTCCAGATCAGGTTATGAAGCAGGGAGAAATTAATGGCTTGCCGAAAGTCATTCGGTGAACCAGGAGAACAGCCCTGAGGAGTCCTCTGGAATACTGACTTCTAATCTTCCTGCAACAAACATTAGATGCACGCTTCATTTTGAAAAAGGGTCTTAGAAATACCAAATACCTGTGTTATCTAGTTACTGCTCTCTGGTCTTTTTCTTGTGTGTTGGCCTAGATTTTTTTTGGATCCATTTTGCAGTGACCTACAGAGAGGAGGGCTCTTCTCACCAGAAAGGAAACTCAGAAAATATCTGGAAGAGTTTTAATGATCAGAAGAATCTTTATGGTTATCCCTATCAAGTTCACTAGAGGCATATGTTTTTTTGTGTGTCCTTAGTCATAAAACTTAAGATGCGAGACCCACTTGTGCAGAAACAGTCATTCTGGTTTTTAACAATTGCACTTGGAATTTATTAAAAAAAAAAAAAAAATCACACAGTAGAAAATGAAAATTTCCACTACTTCTACCAATAATTAGTAACTGCTGCTACTATTTAATGTGGACATATTCAGATGGTTTTGGACATAAAAAGTACATTATTTAAAAATGGGATCATACTGCATAGATAATTTATAACATAGGGATCTTGCTATTCTCCCAGTTCCAGCCATCCTGACCTTGCTCTACCCTATGCTATGCCATTGTTTATGGCATCCCATCACCCTCTCTACCTTTGCTCAGATAACAGCACCTCTTCCTTCTCAGCTCAGCTCCCTAACTGCTCCATCCCTCCCCTTCCAAAGGGGTCAGGTCCTGTCTTCTTGTTCTGCCCTTGCACGATATACTGTAATTTTCCTTCGTGTATAATTTTACACTTACCAGACTATTTTTATAATATCTCTCACTCCCAGTGGACAGTCAGCTCCATGAGGGCGGAGAGTCTGGTCTCCTCTCTACTCTATTGACACCTAGGCACCTAGCATGCCTGGCTCAACTTGTAGCTCAAATAATATCCGCTGAGTGAACAAGTAAGTGAAACTTTTTCCACTCATTTTAATGGCCATGATTTGGATTTGTAACAGAATGGTAAATGTGACTCTTCCTGTTGATTTCATTTTAGTAGAAGCCTTAAAGGCCCAGGGGGCAAAAACATTTAGAAAATGCTCTAAATGTTTTTAAAGCAAGGTGCTGGACCATCTGTGCAGAAATTGCCAAAAATAGTAGTTTAAAACTGTTTTGTCTGCATAAGCTGATCATGCACCTCCAGCCTAAATAAGACACTGTGGGTAAAGAGATTAAAGAGGGAAGATTTCCTGGCAGAGAGCTGGTCTTCTCTTTCCCACAGGGACAGACAGGGGAGCTTGCCCTTTACCTTAAAGGAATGGAGCCGTTTTCAAGAGAATCACTCAGAAGGCCAGATGTGCATCCCCTCATGTGCTGAGGACACAGGGACAAGTGCCAGACCCATCCGCTAGGAGTCTAAAGGTGGAGGCTGTGGGTTGGCTAGTTGCCCTGACTATGGCAGAGCAAAGAGCCATGGCCGCCTTAGGAGTGAGCTGACTGTCCATGTACAAGGGCGACAATGAGTGAGATTCTCCTCTGACTGGTTAAACATACAGAGGGAACAGCTAGAGGTTATCGTAGAATAGATGCCACCAAGAGGACCACCCAGAAGTGCAAACATAACTCAGCATCCGTCTGGGGCACTGGAATCTGGGAGGTGGAGGAGGTAAAAGAGTAACCAGACTGACAAAAGAATTGCAGATGGGCCGGACATGGTGGCTCATGCCTGTAATCCCAGCACTTTGGGAGGCTGAGGCAGGCAGATCACCTGAGGTCGGGAGTTCAAGACCAGCCTGACCAACATGGAGAAACCCCGTCTCTATTAATAATACAAAATTAGCTGGGCCTGGTGGTGCATGCCTGTAATCCCAGCTATTCGGGAGGCTGAGGCAGGAGAATCGCTTGAACCTAGGAGGCGGAGGTAGGTTGTGGTGAGCCCAGATTGCCCCATTGCACTCCAGCCTGGGCAACAAGAGCAAAACTCTGTCTAAAAAAAAAAAAAAAAAAAAAAAAAAGAATTGCGGATGGACCTTCTAGCAGGTAGATTTCTAATGGATTCACAAAATCTCCATCACAGAAAGAGCAAAATTTTATTCATTCGCCTGCTACCTATAGGGCATCAACTCCAAGGCGAAACTTAGACCAAACAAAACTTTCCCACTTGTTTATCACAAACAGCATTGCAGTGGACATTCTTAGAATTAAATATTTGTGCCTTTGGATATATGTGGATACACGTCCGGAAATGGTATTGTTGAAGACCAAGGATAGGCAATTATTTAAGTTTTTAGTTTTTTAAAAATAAATATTACTTGTGCTCCAAAACAGTTATATCAATTGATATAAATTCACATTCTTATCAGCAGTTCTATTTGTCTTTTTCTAAAGATATTCAGGTAATGACTTTTAGATGTAGGTTTTTATATGATATCACCATTTCCAGTCCAGTCCCTTCTAATTCATTTCTATTCATCAGACAGGCTAATATTTTAAAAAATATAAATCAGATGCCACTTCATGATTTCATCCTTTTAAATAAAATGCAATCTCCTTGCGGTGGCCTGCAAAGACCAGAATTGCATTGCCCCTTCCTACCTGGCTCTAGGACTACATTTCCCAGCACTCCCTCCTTCTCTGAGCTTAAGCCCTACTGTTCTTCCCACAGCCCCTTGAACTCACCAACCTTTTTCCTGCAAGCTGGCCTGAACCCTTCAAGCGTGCCCTTCTCTCTAGCTGGGATGCACCTCCCCTGACATTTTCTATATCTTCTTCTTATCCTGCCTATCTTAACTTATAGATCACCTCCTCAGCGAAGTCTTCCCTGGCCCTCTCTTATCTGAAGTAGAATTCTTTGTTACTCCTTACAAAGCACACTGCTGACTCCTTTTCAGCACCATCTATAGCTATTTACATTGTTTATTTACTTGTTTATTTTTCTCTCTCTTACTGAGACATAAGCTCCATGGGGACTGAAACCTTTTTTATCCATGTGTCCTTGTGTGTGTGTGTGTGCGCGCATGTTTGTGTGTGCCAAAGTTTATTGTGGACAATCTTTGCTCATAGCAGATACCCAATATGTATTTGTTGAATGCAGAAAGGAAGGAATGCAGCATTGAGGAACTGAAGCAGAACTGTTCCCAGGCTCTCCTACCTGGTTTGATGTCATCTTCCAAGTCATTCTTCTTTCACTGGCTGAGGACCGGTAGAGGGGCGTGCTGGCTGTAGAACAAATCACCTCCCTTGTTGGTGATAGCCAAGTCATTTTCATGAGCACCGTCTTACCTTTCCAGAGGAAAGGCTGCATATGTTTCTGTGACACTCACACTGAGAGCAGCAGGCAGTGGGGCCAAAGCTCAAGTTATTTTTGGTAAGGGTATTGGAAAAGTGCCATTTCAGCTTCAGCCTTGGTGCTTTGTGGTACTTGGTGAAAACACAGCCTCCTTTGGTGAAGCTTGGGAGCTCATCACCTGCTCTAGAAAAGTGTAAAAGCCTCTGGATTTTTGTACACAATTTCTTGCCCTCAATAGCTAAAGAAGAATAATGACAATGATAAGGATGGTAACGGGCTGAATGAAATTCAGAGAGCAGGGCAAAAGTTGTCCATATGTTTAAGCTGGAGTGGATTTCTGCTTTGAATGTGGTAGATGATGACCCTTGGATTAATTTCTGGCTCTGCAATCCTATGGTTAGAAGGTTCTATTTGAGTGCATGGTAAGTTTTGTATCCTATCAACAAGATGACCACATAAGAAAAGAGTACTACTATGTGTATTGTCTTTTAAACTCATGTTCATTTCATTTTAATTAGCACTTTTTTTTTTTTTTTTTAGACAGAGTCTTGTTCTATCACCCAGGCTGGAGTGTAGTGGCGCCATCTCGCCTCACTGCAAGCTCCGCCTCCCAGGTTCATGCCGTTCTCCTGCCTCCTGAGTAACTGAGATTACAGGCGCCTGCCACCTCGCCCAGCTAATTTTTTGTATTTTTAGTAGAGACGGGGTTTCACCGTGTTAGCCAGGATGGTCTCCATCTCCTGACCTCGTGATCTGCCCACCTTGGCCTCCCAAACTGCTGGGATGACAGGTGGGAGCCACCTCGCCCGGCCTATGGATTCATTTTGTTCTTTCAGTAACAGACCATGCCCAAATGAAAACTTCGTTCTCCATTTTCCTGTGGAGCTGGGTGTAACCATGTGACAAAACACTGGTCCATGCGGTGCAAGAAAAAGAGATGTTTGACACATCTGGATCATATTTTTATTAGAAGGTTATTTCCCCTCCATGTTTTCTCCCTGCTTCCTGGGAAATGAGAGGGTATTGCTCTGTTTTCACGTTACTAATGAAGACATACCTGAGACTGGGTAATTTATAAAGGAAAGAGGTTTAATTGACTCACAGTTCCACATGGCTGGGGAGGCCCACAGTCATGGCAGAAGACAAAGGAGAAGCTAAGGCATGTCTTACATGGCAGCAGGCAAGACAGCTTGTGTAGGGGAACTCCCGCCTTTATACAACCATCAGATCTCATGAGACTTACTCGCTACCACAAGAACAGTATGGAGGAAACCACCCCCACAATTCAATTATCTCCACTTTGCCCCACCCTTGACATGTGGGAATTATTACAATTCAAGGTGAGATTTGGGTGGGGACACAGAAAAACCATATCAGACAATAACTAGATTCAAGAATGAAAAACCATGTCCTGAGGTGCCAGAGTTGACCAACAAGCTTGGATCCCTGGGTGGCCTTATAGGACTAAGTGTCCTCCTTGCCCAGGATAAACTATCCTCCCTGGATTGTTACATGAAAAATAAACAAACTTTTATCCATCTTAAATCATTATATTTTGGAGTCTAATTGTTACAAAAGCTTCACATCTATTTAAATAACTTCTTGGGGTGCTGGAAGAGGGGTTCTAACAGTGTCGTCAGGATCTATCATTGGCTTCTCTTTATGTCTTGGTTCTGCTCCTTTAGCGTGGCCTTCACTCTTTGATAAGCCCTCCCCTGGGGTCTCACGATGTGTGTCAGCAGCTCCTGGGCTTCTTCCGTCCAGATTCCATTTCAACTGGAGTGTGAGTCTTCCTCCCAGTATTCAGTAAAAGTAACCCAATTCATTATTAATTGGCCAGCTTAGGTCATGTGCCCGTGTCTGAACCAATCACCAAGCACTAGTTGTCCAAAGGAAGGCCATGGATAGGGCTGCACACGTGAGCTGGAAACAGGGGTAAGTACACTCAAAGTGAAAATGGTGACTACTATGGGAAGAACAAAGTCTGGATGCTGAGGAAACAAACAGAAATGCATACTACAGATAAGACGCTCTACATGTTGAAAAATTGAGTTCAAAACACGGAATGAAATAGTATTTTTTTTTTTTTTTAGACATTTCCAGTAAAACTAAATCGTGTGTGACAGTATGTTTGTTTGGCAGCACATGGTTAGGCAAGTTGTGCACTGTAGAACTCTATAAGCGCTGCTTACATCGCCTACCTCTGTGAATGGTTCTTTTCCATTTCTTTTCTTTTCTTTCTTTTTTTTTTTTTAATTTATTTTTGAGATGGAGTTTCGATCTTGTTGCGCAGGCTGAAGTGCAATGGCACAATCTTGGCTCACTGCAACTTCCACCTCCCAGATTCAAGTGATTCTCCTGCCTCAGCCTCCCGAGTAGCTGGGATTACAGGCATGCACCACCACACATGGCTAATTCTGTATTTTTAGTAGAGATAGGGTTTCTCTACATTGGTCAGGCTGGTCTCAAACTCCCCACTTCAGGTGATCCGCCCACCTCGGCCTCCCAAAGTGCTGAGACTACAAGTGTGAGCCACCGTGCCCGGCTTCTTTTCCCTTGCTGCCAGGGCTGTGTATTGCACAATTTGGACAAGTGTAAATGTCCTGTGAATAGTATATCACAGTCTGTACGTTTTGCATGTATGTCAATTTGATTTCACCAGACAAACAAACAAAACCATATACTGGATTCAGTCTTTAAAAAAGAAATAACTTGTTCCTTCACATCTAGCTTGATATTTTCTGGTTTGATTCGAGTTTCCTCAGTTCCAGTTAAATTATTTATGGATGTTGATTATAGTCAGCATTAACTATCAAGAGATGGATTTCTCACTTTCAGTTTTTGTCAGTAATTATTTCTGTTATTGTGGGTCCTTCACTTCAAGCTCCTTATGCCTTGATTTCTTCATTCTTTGTTTCTATAACGCTGTGGATTTGGTCTATAAATGATGTGTTAGATAAATGTCTTCCACGAACACCTCTATTTTACAGCAACCATGGGCAGCATTTTCTTTTTTTTAAGCTCCAATCCTTCAAAAAGAGCTCTCCAAATGATTTCACCATTTCATCTCTTTTGGTGAGAGATTTAAAATTAGAACATCATTTTCCATAGAATGGCAACATGAAGACAGATGGTTTACTACGTAGCAAAAATAGTTCTCCCTGCCAGAATATCTCCTTTTTGATTGTCCCCATTTAGTCTCGGTTCTCCTATGACACATTCTTGGGGGATTCTGTTCTTTAACTGAAACTCATCAAGCCAAGGTGACTAAAAGCTAATGTTCCCAGTGAGATTGGGAAGATTCATATCGTCTTAGAGTTGAAAGACCTGTGGATGTCATCAGGTCAAACAATCCACTAGTAACTGAATCCTCTTCTCAATAGCTCTGAGCAGTGATCACCCAGCTTTAGCTTGGTCACTTCCAGTGAGTACGAATTTTTGTCTCATTTCTGATTATTATCTTTGCCTTTGTGAATAGTGCAAATGATTAGAAAGATCATCCTTGGAAATCAACTAGTAACCTCTCTTTCTGTGAGATCTGCTCTTCAGAAGAGGAATAGGAGAACGTTTCGGAGCAGAGCTGGGCACCACACACACCTCCCTTCAATCCTAGCTCTGATGGTGGCCAGCTGTGAGACCTTAGCAAGTCCCAGGGGCCTAACTCTTCTGAGCTTCAGTCTGTAAAGTGTGGATGCTGGTACCTAACTCATTATTCCCTTAACAAGATTAGCACAATGCCCAGCACACTGGTGCTCAATGTGTGCTAGCAATTATCAATCAAGTATGCTTCAGGGAGGTAATGCAGTCAGGGGCAGGTGAGTGTGAAATCCAGTCCCCTTCTTCATCTTGTTGTATAGGCAGTATCTCACAATGGCAATGAGAGCTCTATTGCCAGGCTAAGGAGGCTTAAATATGAGCCTGGTATGTACATAACAGGACACCTACCTTAAAAAGTGCAGGGGAGTTTGAATGAGTGAATCCATGCGAAAGTCTTGGAGAGTGCCTGGCACCTAGGTGGCCATCTTGATAACCATAAGGATTTACTGAGCACTTGCTCTGGGGTCAGGCTTTGGGGACAAACAGTGATGAGGTTAAGTCTCAGCCCCCTGGGAAACACATTCAGGCGGGAAAGACAGGCTCAAACAGGGAAACTGTGGCAAATGATACCAGCGAGGGCTGGGTCCCTGACACCAAGGAAACCCAAGGAAGCATTTAGCTTAGGCGGTGACAATATCCCTCTCCTCAGATGCCAAGGTCAAGGCGAGTCGCAGCAACACCATCTCCCCAGACACACACGCAAAATCGGCCCTTCTCGGGCAAAGGGCAGGGGCTGAAGGGAGAGGCGGGGTAGGCGGCGGCTGGAAAAAAGTGAAATTTCCTCTCCTCCTAAGTCACCGGAGCGAGGAGAGTGGGCGCTATCTCCTAGGCTGTGGGCGAGGTGCGGGGGCGGCGGGGGCACGCTTTGGGTCTGCCAGGAGGGGAGGGATCGGAAGGGGAAGCGGTGAGGGAAAGGTGGGTGGGAGGCGCGGGGAGGGAAAGGTGGGTGGGAGGCGCGGGGAGCGCGTTCCAAGGCGGCTGCTCGCGGGTGGCCGCAGCCCGGTGCTGGGACTCGCGCGGCTCCTCCTCTCAGTCCCCCACCCCTTCCTCCTCCTTCCTCTTCCTCCTTCCTCCTCGTCCTCCTCCTCCTTCTCCTCCTCCTTCTCGGCCCCGGGAGGAGGCCGGGCTGGATCCCTCAGCCGCCGCCGCTCCTCCTCCTGGCAGGCCGGCCGCGAAGTCAGCTGACGCAGGCGCTCCAGCCTTGCCTCCCCGCGCCGCGCTCTGCGCTCCCCGAAAGTGGCTGCAAGCTGGCCGCCCACTCTCAGGGTTGGGGGGACAGAGAAAGTGATGTGCGTCTTCTAGAGCCTTGCTCAGCGCCGCCGAAGCAGCTTCACCTCTCCAACTTTCTCCCACCGACTGCTTGTCTTGACCCTGCCCTCCACCCTCCCCAAAGCCACTTCGGGTGCGCGCTGTTGGGTAAAGGGGGGTCACCGGCTGTCTGGGATGGCTTCCAATTTTAATGACATAGTGAAGCAAGGGTACGTGAGGATCCGGAGCAGACGCCTCGGGGTGAGTATCGATCCTCTCCGTGTTGCTGTTCGCCGGTTCGATTGTCTCTTTCCTGAGCCAGCATCCCTGGAGGGTGGACGGAGAGTCCCCGGCCGCGGGCCGGAGAATTACGCGGTGGCTTTCTCAGCCGAAACCCGCGTCTCCGGGGCTGTCACTGTAAGGCCAGCGTCTAGGTATGTAATGGATCTATCTTTATCTCTTGGATGACTTGGCTTTCTGATGGTGGCCGCGTGTTGGGCTTCAGTAGCCACTGGAGCCCATCTACTCGAAATAAATATTTCTCGGTAGCCATGGAAGTTGGAGCTGAGAAACCCGGGCGGGGGTGCCTGCCGGATGCCCCCGGTTCCCCTCTTTTCCCACTCGCCGCCAACTTAACTTTTCCAGGGGTTGGACTGGCCGGTTGAGAAAGAGGACACGCATACTCGGTGTGAAAGAGGTCACGAACCCTCTGACCCCAGGGAGAGATTTCTGCCAAGTGTAAGGTGTCTTTGGACTCCCCCGCCTCTGTCCCAGGTGTCGTGTCAACGGCGGTGCGGACTGGCCTCTGACTGGGGCCAACTTGAGTAGATACTTGAATCTGGATTTTCCCTGGTTCGAAGCCGGGGTGGGTGGTGGATTTCTGTTGCTGTAATACACCCTGGAGGTCCACGGGAGGGTTATTTACGTGGAACCTAATACCTGGCGTAGCGCAAGTGCTCCCTACGTAGGTCCTGAAAGGAAGAATGAATGAATCTTAGGGCACTTGGGGACGGATGTTGACACAGGCTAGCTGCTTCCTTAAAACTCCCTCTCTTTCGCCCCTTTCTCTCTGGCTCTTCCCTGGAGAAGGCTTCAAGAGAGAACCCACCCTTCCTCTCCTTGGGCCTGAATGATGGTGAAAGAATTCTTGAGAGAAAGGGAAGATACTGGAATGATTTTTTTTATTTCCTAAAAATTTCAAACTAGGTCCCTCATTTCTCTTTGCCTCCTATGAAGTGTTATCGCTGTTTTAGTTGATCCTGTGCGTTTGGGCCAGACATAGCGGGTGAAAACTGGGGGTGGGGAGGTGCGGGGGTGGGGAGGGGAGAGAAAATATCCTTTAGTGTAATGCCTGAAATAATTATAATGTCAGTAATCGTGTGGAATGCCCCTATTGATAATGAGTGATAAATTGAATAGCTTTCTCTACAAATATGTGTCATTTGGCATCTTTCTCTTACTTGGTCTTTGGACTGTTTTAATGTGCCAGATACTTTTGCTGAAAACTGAAAAGAAATTTCACAGTAGTAAACTCAGCTAGGGAGGGAAGCCCTGTGGGGAGGAACATCCACAATTATTATAAAACTCTTGCCTAATTCGTTTTGGTCTTTTTCTTTTCTTTTTTTTTCCCCCCCTGCTGGTGACCATGTTTTAGCAATTATGTCCTGTGTTATTGTGAATATATACATATGTAATCAGGGAGAAATGCAACAGAACTCAGCATTTCCATCAGCTCTGCCAAAGTTTCCTTGGTTTTCTTTTCTGCTGTGCAAATATTCTCATCTGCAAGAGCACCCATTGTTGGGGTACTTTACTGAGTGACTCCCATGTAAGGGGCAAACAATAATAGGAACTTTCTATTTTTGGTATGCTTATAGGCTGGCCAAGTGTTACAATTTTAAGGGGTGTAAGTTAAAAAAAAAAACCCCACCATTCTAATTTAGCTTTACTCCATCATGTCAATGGAAGGAATTGGTACGAGACATCCATTCTCTGTTAGGGAGCATTGCAATGGGAAGAGGACATGCATTATTAATGCATAAAATATGAATTATTCATAAGGATCAGAGTTTATGCCAAACTGTGACACATGGTAATTTATTTGAAAGACTGGTTACCATCACTTTCTTGTTTGTGGTAACTGAGATTATTTTTTGTAAATTATTACAATTGACACAATATAGCCCTGTGTGTGTGCCAACATTTATGGACAGATACTTGAAGCAGAAGGAACAGAAATACAGTTTGTATTTGTTTTATATTTTATAACATTTTTGATGCTAGTGAGCAGTATACTTTCTCAAGATTTATTCTTTTTTGTCTGTGTTCACATTCAGACTTCAGAATATCTATTGAATTATGGTTATTGCTGATGGACAGAAACGTTCAAAAATATGATCAAATAAATCTGGTCTTATTTGTTAGCATTGGTTTTCTTGCCAGTTAATTTTTAAAATATTCTTATGGTATGATTTACAAAAGAGGCTGATTACATAGTTGCCAGAACACAGTGCAAACCAAAGTTTTAATGAAGGCTGCAAATACTGGTCAAGGATGCTGTAGGGAATTGGCATGGGGACGCTTTGTCCACAGGAAGGAATGTTAGTGGTGTTAATCTAGGCTACATATAGCCTAGAACAGCATGAGACAGGTATATTCTATGAACATGTGCAAGTCTCAAAGAGAGGTAGGGCATTTATTTTGTCTAGAACAGAATACGCACTTGGTAAGCTCATGCTGAAATATGCACTGAACTATATAGTGCATGGATGGTCTTGCCATTTATAACCTTCTTTAGGAACTAATACAATAGCAGTTTTATTAATGGAATCCAGACCATGTTTGGGAGGGTTTATTCTTAAATACAAAAACATTTCATGGTAAGCAGCTGTTCCTTGTGCCAAGGAATAAATGCTTCTTCAGATTTGGAGAAAGAGGGGAAGGGAACGCATTCTGCTTCTATTGTTTGTTGACTTTTGACCTTTTTTGGCCTCAGTTTTCTAGTCTGTACAATGAGTACTATTTAGTGATGTTCTTGGGAGCATTAAATAAGATATTTGTGAAAATGCAATGAAAGTCTAGAACATTGATTCTACTTGTATCTTTTTTTTAAATCAAAGATGAATTAGGATTGTTAGATGGATACAGAAATTATCTATTTCCTTCTCTTTCTATGTAGAAGTGTACAAAGGCATAAATGTTTATGCAGCTCCATATTTTTTCAATGGATGAAACTTTTACATATTATATACATATATGTGTATGTGTGTATTTTTATACATAGGAATAAATATATACATACAACATATGTATATTTTGTATAATATATAATATACATATGTATTTATACATGTGATTTTTTAACAGGATGGGAAACATTCTAAAAGCATTCCCATTCAAATGGGTCACAGATAAGTGGTCACCTTCATTTGAAATCCTAAAGAGTTTAAATGATTAAACAATCAAATATGTATAGATTTATTCTCTTCTTTAAATATCAAAAAGCTTAATGAAATATGATTCATTTAACTCAAGAGTTTCAATATCTTCACATCTGTATTCCCCGGCTTAATCCCCATTGGTTCCTGGAGGTCTCCAGCTGTGCCCTAGGTACCAAATTTGTTCAGGAATGTCGATGTTACTATTGTGGGGGCTGGGGGCAGGAGGGGAGCAGCTGTCTATAATTATCTGACTAATCCACAAAATGCACTAAAAATTTCTTTTTAGGGGAGAGGCAAATCAGGCAATTTGTACGACATTAACCTGCTGAATGTGTGACTTAGATGGCATCATATAACAGTTCTCACTTTGTTTCTTTCCTTGCAATGGAGAGGATTTTCCATCAATCATTGTCATGGCTTGCCCACAGTGCAAGTTCAGAATGGAAACTCGGGTCTGTTTATCTACACACAATCCCTCAGTTACTTGCTTTTAAGTGACATTTCTGTGCTCTTGTCTACCAAGGACTTATCAGCTTGGACCTCTTCTCTGTCCTCCACTCATGTAAATTCTGCTGTCTACCTCACATTTCCACTTGGATGACTCACAGACCTGCTGTTCCTAGAGTCCTCTCCATCTTAGCCACTAGAGGTCCCAGCATTTTGGTTGCAAAGGGAAATGTCACAAGCAAACCTTGGTGTCACTTCACTCTTCTCCCCTCATCTCCCACCCCTACAGGCAATGCATGAGGAGGTCTTGTGGGCTGTACCTTTGAAATATATCTAGAATCCAGCTCTCACCTCACACTATCCACTGCTACCACCCTGGTCCAAACCCTCCTCATCTCCTCCCTGTAACATTGCAACAGTCTTCTAATTTGACTTCCTGCCTACACTCTCGCTCCCACCAGTGCCTTCTCAATATGGCAAAGTGTTCCTTTGGAAATGTAAGAAAGGTCATGTTACCTGGCTGCTGAAGCTGTCAGAGGCGTGAGAACCAGAGCAACTCCATCTTAAACAGGAACCGGGTAAAATAAGACTGAAACCTACTGGGCTGCATTCTAAGTTACGGCATTCTAAGTCACGGGATGAGATAGGAGGTCGGCACAAGATGCAGGTCAGAAAGACCTTGCTGATAAAACAGGTTGCAGTAAAGAAGCCGGCCAAAACCCACCAAAACCAAGATGGCCATGAGAGTGACCTCTGCTTGTCCTCACTGCTACATGGCGCTACCCCCACCAGTGCTATGACAGTTTACAAATACCATGGTAACGTCAGGAAGTTACCCTATACGTTCTAAAAAGGGGAGGCATGAATGATCCATCCCTTGTTTAGCATATCATCAAGAAATAACCATAAAAATAGGCAACCAGCAGCCCTCGAGGCTGCTTCGTCTTTGGAGTAGCCATTCTTTATTCCTTTACTTTCCTAATAAACTTGCTTTCACTTTACGGACTTGTCCTGAATTCTTTGTTGTGAGAGATCCAAGAACCTTCTCTTGGGGTCTGGATGTTACCCCTGTCTGGTAACAAAACCATTGGTGACTTTCCATATACCGCAGAGAAGTCTTACAATGGGCCATGAGGCCCTATGCTGCCCCAGAACCCTTTCTTTTACTCCCAGTTATCTTCTCCTGGCTTGCTCTCTCACCTCCTTCAGCCTTTTCTCAGCTGCTACCTTTTCAGTGAGGGCTTTCAGGTATCTATCTATCTATCTATCTATCTATCTATCTATCTATCTATCTTTTTTTTTTTTTTTTTTGACGGAGTCTCGCTCTGTTTTCCAGGCTGGAGTGCAGTGGCACGATATAGGCTCACAGCAGCCTCTGCCTCCTGGGTTCAAGCAATTCTCCTGTCTCAGCCTCCTAAGTAGCTGGGATTACAGGCATGCGCCACCACACCCAGCTAATTTTTCTGTTTTTAGTAGAGACGGGCTTTCACCATGTTGGTCAGGCTGGTCTCGAACTCCTGACCTCGAGATCCACAAGCCTTGGTCTCCTAAAGTGCTGGGATTACAGGTGTGAGCCACCACGCCTGGCCTCAGACCACTCTATTTTGTTTCTTCTCCCTCTCCTTTCCTTCTTTCCCTGCCCCTTTTTCTCCCTAGACTTATTACCCCCTCCTTCATTTATTTTTGTATTGTCTATATACTGCCAAGGACATGTGAGGCTCCGTGAGGGCGGGGGACTTGCTTCTGTCTTCTTTAATCATAGCTGTACCCCAGTGCCTAGTACGGGGCCCAGCACAGAGTGGGCATTTGATGAAGGTTTGTGGAATAAATTAATGACCCCATCACTGTGTAGTGGCTTAAGAGCATAGGCTCTGACATGTGACTGTGTTAAAATCCCAACTCACTGGCTGGTTATGTGACTAGAACATAGGCTCTGACATGTGACTGTGTTAAAATCCCAACTCACCTAATAGATGGGTAGTAAGAGCTTAACAGGTAGTAAGAGCTTAACATAAAGAGCTTAACACAATGCTTGACACAGTAAAAACCCAATTAATGTTTATTAGGGCTCTCACTCCTACTTCCAGTGTAGTTAGAGACAATGACACTTAACTGGTTATTATTTTCACTGTTTCTACTGCAATTGTTCTTATCCTCAAAGAACTTTTTTTTTTTTAGTTAGGAAAACGAACTTAGTACAAGTACCAAATGTTGCTTGGCATTGATGGTTGATACAGAAGGAATTTATAAGATTTCGCCTTTATAAGATTTTTTAAGATTCTACACAAATGGCAGAGATACGGAATAAGAAGAAGTACCTCTTCAGGTAACTTCAATTCGAGTGAATTTACTGGACTAGAAGGTATTTTTGTTAACCTGGGGACCGTTTTCTTTTGTGGCAGAGAAGAAATTTTAAAAACTGCTCAGCTCATGTACAGGTTTTAAAAATAAACATTTTCTAACTCTTTCACTTTATAGTTTCACCTGACCTGGTATGCCACAAAGGCTTTCATGTTTCATTGGGGTTTTTAGATTTAAATGTTCAGGAATCCATGCATTTTTAATGGTACCATGACGAAGTCATAGTCATGATATGAAAATTATACAAATAGAATAAACTCATATACTACTTTTTTCTTTTGAGATGGAGTCTCTCTCTACTGCCCAGGCTGGAATGCCCTGGCACGATCTCAGCTCACTGCAGCCTCCATCCCCGGGTTCAAGCAATTCTCCTGCCTGAGCCTCCTGAGTAGCTGGGACTACAGGCACGTGTCACTACAGCCGGCTACTTTTGGTATTTTTAGTAGAGACAGGGTTTCACCATGTTGGCCAGGCTGGTCTTGAACTCCTGACTTCTGATGATCCATCCGTCTCAGCCTCCCAAAGTGCTGGGATTACAGGCGTGAGCCACCGCGCCCAGCCTCATCATATGCTATTGTTATTTAAGTATATATATATGCACATGCACATATGAACTCATGCAACTGTTCAGTAAGATATGTGAAGTTTAGTTACTCTTTAAGAACAAGAGGCTTTGGGATAACTTTACCGATATGGAAATTTATGGCCAGATAGACTGCGTATATATACATGCATCAGTCAGGATGACTCAATTATTTTGGCTCCATTTGAATCAGCTTCGTTGACATGGTTTCCATGTCAGAAGGGCTTTCCAGCTGATATTTCAGTCATCTTCATCTGATCGTCCACGTGGATCATATGATTAATTGTGCATAAAGTCAGCCTTGACATCATCATCCCCAAAACTGATTTAAGCAAAGAGTAGCCAATTTAGTGACTTTGCATATAGACATAAACCAAATTAGTTATATGATTTTCCCCACATCTGCCAATGTATTTTCGAAATCATATTTATTAGAAGACTAGAGGTATTTATTTTTAAAGCAGCTTTGTAATTTTTGTGGGGAATTGTTTGGTATTTTAAGAACTTAGTTGTCGTTGGAATATCTTTTCTTTCATTTATTTTATCATTCCTCAAATATTTCTTGAGTACCTATTCATGTTAAGCTTAATGTAAACCACCTTAAATAAGGCAGATACAATCACCATCCTCAAGGAGTTGACAATTTAATTTTGGATTTGTATTATTAACAAGAGATTAATGTATTCACCATAAAGAGGAATGAATCTGAGTAGCAGGTCAAACATTGAAGTGAAAAGATGCCTGTGGATACTTTTCTATTCTATTTTTGTGAAGTGAGGAAGGACAAGTTTGATTTTTCTCTTACTCTAGGAATTTGATCCTAGTGGGGTGGAAATTAAACCTTTGGAGTCTCTAAGCTCTCAAGGGATTATGGTGCCTCCCTCCTGCAACCGCCCATTCCTGTGAAATTCAAAATAAAATTGTGAGTTTAGAAATGCCATATGATATATGTGAATGTTTAAATTAAAATAGCTTCTTTCTAGCATGCAGATGGCTAAATTTTGAATTAAGTATTTGAAAGCTGATTTTTGCAGAGCAGTTGTGGGGGCTGTCTTTATTTTACTCGTATTCTCACTCTCTATTTATGCCCTGGATCCCAGAGAACAAACATGTTAACTGTGTGTCTTGTGTGCTTAAGTCGAGTTGTTAACTAGGCTCCAGGGAGAGGATGCAGGTGACTTTTCTGAGACAATGCTTTGCAGCTTGTATGAGATTCTTACAGAAGTCTGGTCTTCCCTGCCCCAGCGGCTCCCATTTCCCACCAGCTGTGCCTTCTTAAAGATTAAGATCAGGCTGGGCATGGTGGCTTACATCTGTAATCCCAGCACTTTGGGAGGCTGAGGTGGGCGGATCACCTGAGCTCAGGGGTTCTAGACCAGCCCGGCCAACATGGTGAAACCCTGTCTCTACTAAAAATACAAAAATTAGCTGGGCATGATGGCAGGCGCCTATAATCCCAGCTACTCCGGAGGCCGAGGCAGGAGAATCCCTTGAACCCAGGAGGTGGAGGTTGCAGTGAGCTGAGATCCTGCCACTGCACTCCAGCCTGGGGAAAAAGAGCGAGACTTTGTCTTAAAAAAAAAGGAAAAAATTAAGATCAATATTTCATTATTTTAAATGAATTTTTATTTTAGATAATTGTTATGTTCATGTGTAGTTGTAAGAAATAATATGGAGAGATATTCCATGCCCTTTACCCATTTTCCCCCCAATGGTAACATCTTTCAAATTTGTAGGACAATGTAACAGCCAAGATATTGACAATGATACATTTGAGATATAGAACATTTCATCCCCTGGAGGCTCCTTCACAGTCTTCTTATATAGCTGCCTCTCCTGCCCCTGTCCCCCATATCCCTAATCCCCTGACAACCACTAATCTGTTTTCCTTTTGTCATTTTGTCATTTCAAGAATATTATGTAAAACTGGAGTCCAGGCTTGGTGGCTCGTTCCTGTCATCCCAGGACTTTGGGAGGCCAAGGCAGAACAGCCACTTGAGCCCAGAAGTTTGAGACCGGTCTTAGGCAACATAGTGAGACCGTCTCTGCAAAAAATAAAAATAGAAAATTAGCCAGGCGTGGTGGTACATGCCTGTAGTGCTAGTTACTTGAGAGTCTGAAGTGGGAGGATCACTTGAGCCTGCGAGGTTGAGGCTGCAGTGAACCGTGATCATCCCACTATACTTCAGCCTGAACAACAGAGCAGGATGAGACTCTGTCTCAGAATTTTTTAAAAAGAATATTATGTAGGCCGGGCATGGTGGCTCATGCCTGTAATCATAGAACTTTGGGAGGTTGAGGTGGGCAGATCACAAGGTCGGGAGTTTGTGACCAGCCTGACCAACATGGTGAAACCCTGCCTCTACTAAAAATACAAAAATTATTCGGGCGTAGTGGTGTGTGCCTGTAATTCCAGCTACTCTGGAGGCTGAGGCGGGAGGATCGCTTGAACCTGGGAGGTAGAGGTTGCAGTGAGCAGTGGAGGTTGCGGTGAGCCGAGATCGTGCCATTGCCCTGCAGCCTGGGTGACAAGAGTGAGACTCCGTCTCAAAGGAAAAAAAAAAAAGAATGTAATGTAAAAGAACCATAGAGGATGTAACGTTTGGGGCTTGGCTTTTTAAAAACTCAATATAATCCCCTGAGATTCGTTCAGGTTGTTGTGTGTATAAGATTGTTCTTTTTTCTTGCTGAGTAGTGTTCCATGGTGTGTACGTAGTTTGTTTAGACGCTCACCTCTTGAAGGACATGGGTTGTTTCTGGTTTTTGGCTATCATGAGTAAAGCTGATATACTAATATCCGTGTTTGTGCAGAGATTTTCATGTGGACATAAGTTTTCATGCCTCTAGGCAAATGTCCAGGAGTGCAATTGCTGGGTTGTAGAGTTGTGTCTAGTTTTTAAAGAAACTGCTGAACTGTTTTCTCAGAGAGGTTGTACCATTTTACATTCACATCAGCAACGTGCAAGTGATCCGGTTTTTCTGCATCCTCGCCAGCATTCGGTGTCATCACTGTGTTTTATCTTAGCCATTCTTCTAGGTGTGTCGTGGTATCTTACTGTGGTTTTAATTTGCATTTTTGTAAAGGGTAGCAATGTTGAACATCTTTTCATGTTCCTGTTTGCCATCTGTATACCCATTTCAGTGAAATACCTGGATTGCTTTTTTTTTTTAGCGGTTGAGTTTTGAAAGTTCTTCATATATTCTAGACATCAACCCCTTTTAGATATGTGATTTGCAAGTATCTTCTCTCAGTCTTGTCTTGCCAGACTAATATCTTGAAGATGTTTTAATTGTTTTTTGTAAGTGTTATAGTTTTATCTTTAATATTTAAGTCCATCATCCATTTTGAGTAATTTTTGTATAAGGTGTGCATTTCAGGTCAAGGTTATGCCTATGGATACACAGTTACTCCAGCACTTTTTTGAAAAGGTTGTTTTTTTTTTTTTTCATTGAGCATTTTTATGTGTGTCTTTGCCTGGGCCCTCTGTTCTGTTCCATTGTTCTATATGCCTTATATATGTACAGTGATATGTCTATATATGTCTGTATTTGTAACTATACAGTAAGTCTTGAAATAGGGCACACTGATCCCTGTCAGTTTATTCTTTTTCAAAATTGTTTTAGTTATTCTATTTCCTTTGCCTTTTAGTATAAATTTTTAAATAATGTCTATAACTACTAGAAATCTTCCGGGCACACTGTCTCATTCTCTACACATACACACACACAATTTAATTTGTGCATTAGTTTTTTTTTTTTTTTTTTTTTTTTTTTGTGGTGGAAATAGCGTAAGTTTGAGACTCACATTTAATTTGGGTCGCAGCTTGGCTGCTTATTGGTTCTGTGGCCTAAGGGAAAATTGCTTATTCTTTCTGATCTTTACCTTACTTATATATGAAATATGAGGATAATATGTGAAAGATGCGTATACCAGGCTCTTAATCCTGTGCCTGAATCATAGTAGAAACTCAGTGAGTCATACTACTGATTTTTATTTATTGGTAAGAGGTTGAAACGATATTTTTAGTTTATTGTCTGTAAGAACCATGGCCTGATGGAAATTAATTCGCTCATATTCCAGTGGAAGAGTCATGTTTTTGATAATAAAAAATAAGGTTGCATTCTGTCTTCCTCTTGCTGTTGACTTCTGTGATATATTTTTGTAATATTGGGTTTGTTTAGGAGCCTCCAGTGAAATCCTATCTTAGAACATAAAGACTTGAATGTATTAGCCAAAATGGCAGACCTTTGATTAAAAGACTGGCCACAGTCTTTTTGCCTGTTAACTCTAACAGCTTTGTCCAAATGTGAGATTTATATGTCTGGAGAGAGAATTTTAGGGTAGTAAACAACATTCAATCATAAAATGAGAAAAAGTGTTATTTATTGTTCAACATATCTCAAAGAGTTGGTGACTACTAGGGCTTTTCCTAGAGAGGACCATCCTAACTTAGGTGCGGAGTGTTCAGGCTGACAGCATCATGTTTCATTGCATTAATTAACTTTATGTTATGTTAAATTTTACATTTTCTTTCAAGTGACACTGGTTTCCAATTTCAGATAAGAATGTGTGCTTCCTCTTTAAATAAAGCTTATTTATTTAAAAAGTAAAGTAACTTGGCCGGTGGCTCAAGCCTGTAATCCCAGCACTTTGGGAGGCCGAGACGGGCAGATCACGAGGTCAGGAGATCGAGACCATCCTGGCTAACACAGTGAAACCCCGTCTCTACTAAAAAATACAAAAATCGAGCCGGGCAAGGTGGCGGGCACTTATAGTCCCAGATACTTGGGAGGCTGAGGCAGGAGAATGGCCTAAACCCAGGAGGCGGAGCTTGCAGTGAGCTGAGATCCGGCCACTGCACTCCAGCCTGGGCGACAGAGCTAGACTCCGTCTCAAAAAAAAAAAAAAAAAAAAAAAAAAAGTAAAGTAACTTAATTCATGTTAACTTACAGCTCAGGTATTATATGACCATGCAGTGGCAAAAATTTTGGAGGCAGGTGATAGTACACAGATGCAGTGCAAATCCAAAGGGTGCAGGGCTGAAGTTTGGGAAACTGCAGACCAGTGTACTTATTTTTTAAAATAGCTTTTCTAAGATGTCTTTACTTATAGCTGCTATATGTCATCATTTTATATAAATAACTTAAAAATTAGGTGCTCAGGGAAAAAACTCCCACGTACCCAATACCATCCTCTTACAAAACTTTCCCCTGATATCACTATGTGTATATCACTTCTCACCCCCCAAAAACTGTACAACCTTATTTTGGTTTTGCCCAAACCCTTATTTTTTCTTCCCTTCATTCAAATGTACAATGGATACTGCTGTGATTAATAGAAAGAGAAACTAGCAAGTCTCGTGAATGGACTAACTCAAATTAGTTAAAACACTGGTATTGACTTCAATGCTTTTATTTAATACAAGTTTTCATGTTTAGAAGAGCAATTCAATTCTTAGAATTCATTTTATTATCTTAACACCATACATTCATTCAATAAAAGAAATTCATTTTCCAAACTTTTAAGAAATCATACTTATTTGAATCCCCTCTTTATACTAATTTCTCAGTTTCCAGGTTTCTTTCCACCAAAGTGCGGAAATTTTGACTAATCCGTGAAAAAGTCACTTTTTGAGTCTGGGTTCCATTCCACTAGCAGTGGCCTCAAATGTGGAAGTTATCACGAACCTAGTCTAGTCTTCAGCATCCATTAATTCAATGTGGTGTAAAGTGAAATTGGATAGGAACCTTTCCAAGAAAGTTTGTCCTCTTGGAGAAGTCTTCACTAGTTTGAATCCGTCTTGTCCATTAACTGGCTGCTCTTACTTCTGATTTTCTCCTGGCTGGCTGTCTCTTGGCATCCATATTCCTGCCTCAGAATGGCTTGCCTTGACTACAACACTTAAAGTTGACTCCTCACATTCTTTTAGAACATCACCTAATTTAATTCATGTATAGAACTTAACAATTTTTTAAAATTTTGTGCCATTTGTTCTCTTCTCTTTCTGTACATTTTTTTTTTCTTGTTTGTTTTTCTTCTGTAAGAGAGGGAATGAACAAGATAGCCAAAGTCCTTGGCCTCATAGAACTTACTCTAAGAGACATAAGTTTTATCTTACATATATTATTTGCTTATGTATTTTTCCTTCCTTCCTTCCTTCCTTCCTTCCTTCCTTCCTTCCTTCCTTCCTTCCTTCCTTCCTTCCTTCCTTCCTTCCTTCCTTCCCTCCCTCCCTCCCTCCCCTCCCCTTCTGCCTTCCCTTCCGTTCCTTCCTTTTGTTATTAAATATGTGCATGAAGTAGGTGTTATTTTATGCCCATTTTACGAATTATTTACATCTTAGAGTAAGTTCTCTGAGGCCAGGGACTTTGGCTGTCTTGTTCGCTGCTGTATCCCCAGGTCATAGTCCTTAGTAAATTCTCAATATTTGTTAATTGAATGGATGAATGGTTTTACTTCCTGTCAGAAGAATGGAATGGTGTATTCAGATGTGAGAAGACAAATAGAAAACTGTGCCTATATCCCATCTCATTTTGCAGTAGATTCTCTTCTGAGCAGTAGAACATTTTAGAATTTCTCATAGTTGTTTATATATAATCTGCAAATTCATCATCAGAAAATACAGCAATTAATATCAAAGGTTTGGATTTACTCCATTAAAATTAAATTTTATTTGATCTCTTTTGGAGTAGGTAATATGTACACTTGGTATAAAATTTGAGGATACAAAGTTTATACACTGAAGAGTAGAGTTTCCTTTCATCTCCATTTCCTAGAACCATCTAGTTCCCTTTTTCAGAAGCAACCACTGTGAATAGTTTCTTCCAGAATAGTCTATATATAAGTAATTTTATGTGTGTGAGTAGGTGTGTGTGCATGCGTGTGTCTGTATGTGCGTTTGCATGCAATTTTTACTTATATAGTCTTCTGAGCCATGGATTTTTTATTTAGTGATATATCATAGTTTTGAATAATTTGATAGGATTCCCCTGTATGGATATATCTTATTTGATTATTTATTGATTCTTCTTTCCTTCCTTCCTTTTATTTGTTAAATATGTGCATAAAGTAGGTGTTATTTTATGCCCATTTTACAAATTATGAAACTGAGATACTAAGAGGTTAAGTTTTCGGCCAACTCACACAGCCTTACGTGTCAGAGCCTGGGTTCAAATCCACTGTCTTTCTCTTTCATGGAACATTGGGGTAAATCCATTTTTTTCCCCTCTGTTATAAACAGTGCTACAGACCACCCTTCATCACACCCAGTGGAGATCCTGGAGGTGAATAAATTCTTAGAAGAAGTGGGACTTATTGTTCCAAGGGTATTCACATGTAGAATTTCATGAAAGTTGCTTTGGAGGATGTTCTCCAGCAATGTACAAGAAAGTCCATTTCCTCTCATTTTGTAACATTATGCCCAAGAGCTTTTTCAATGTTTTGTCAGTCTACTAGGTGAGAAATGGACTCATTCGTGTATAGATTTCCCTAACTTGAGGCTGAGTTTTAGGGCATTTTATAATTAGAATCTTTTCAGTTGTGCAGGTTTTTTCTTTTAAGAGTAATATTTACTCAACTCAAAAAGTAGTTATTTAGTGAGCATTTAGAAACATATAAATCATAAGTTACTTTCTTAAAACACACATTCCTGGGAAATGGCTCTATGGAAATCTTTTACCTAGAAGGTAGGATAAATTATATGTTAGCTGTTACTGTATTTATTTTTACTCTAAAAATTAAATTATGAATTTGCACTTTTGATAAATGTATGTTGAATGAAATGATACATATATACATACACATACATATATATGTATATATTTTAAATTTAATCAAATAAATACATATTGACTGATACAGCTCAGTCTATATTTTTGGTCAATCTTATAAAATACTTCGAGTGTGTCTAGCTGTGTGGCAGGAGTGGGAGGGTAGGGGATGATGTGAATCTTTGTACTGAGTGCTAGATATAATTTCTGAATATTGCATTTATGTTGTTCCTAGGTATCTGGTATCTGGAGACTCCCTTTTTCTTTCTCTTTTATTTTTGTTTTTATTTTTTGAGATGGAGTCGTGCCCTGTTGCCAGGCTGGAGTGCAGTGGCGCGATCTTGGATCACAGCAACCTCCACCTCCTGTGTTCAAGCAATTCTCCTGCCTCAGCTTCCCGAGTAAGTAGCTGGGACTACAGAAGCACACCACCACGCCCAGCTAATTTTTGTATTTTTAGTAGAGATGGGGTTTCACTATGTTGGTCAGGATGGTCTCGATCTTTTGATCTTGTGATCCACCCACCTCGGCATCCCAAAGTGCTGGGATTACAGGCGTGAGCCACCGCACCCAGCCTATTTTCCTTTCTCTCTAAGCTCTGGCCACATCAGCTCCTTTTCACTTTTCAAATGATGAACTCTTTTCCGTCCATGTCTTTGCTGTCTCACGCTTCCCTTTGTCAGTAATGTTCTTCCATGGCAGGCTCTGACCTCACTGTCAGGTCAAAAGTCCCCTGCCCAGAGAACTGTTTGACCATCCAATCTCAGATGGTCTCCTTCAGGTATTCTCTGTCTCTCTCCCTTTTAATTGCATGCAGGATCATGCCTCACAACTGTAATGATTTCTTAAATTATTCATTTCTTTGTTGCTTGTTTCTTTTAGTAACCACAAGCACTGAGCGAGTCTTTTTCTGTTTTGTTCATGGCTGAATTCTTAGTGGCTAGAATACTATCTGAGCACACAGTAGGTGCTCAATAAATATTTAAGTGAAAATTGAAAACCTGAAATAACATCTTGCATGTTAAATTATGAAAGAGGTGAGTCACCCTAGCATAGAATGCATACACGTCAAGACATTCATACATGTCAAGAAATTGCAAAAGGTTTGTGGAATTCTATTGTGTGATTCTTGATTCTTGTAGTCTTTTTGCAGTATCGCAGCTGCAGTCCCCAGGACAGGCCAAACTGGTAGAACAGAAACCTGGCCAGGGTGAGAAGGGCCCAATTTTCACCCCTGTCCTACTTCTGGCCATCTGCTATGAGCAGACCAGGTCACTGAACTGCTTACACCTCAGCTTCCGCTCCAGAAGATGGAGACAGAAATGTCTTCCCTCCTTCCCCCACCAGCTGTTCACCTCTGCACAGGAAGTGTGACTGTGGATGTGAAGAGCCTCTCAAGTACCTGGAACATTCTGTTCAGTCCTAAGTGGGTGTCCCCGGCATCCACCATTGGCTTCCTGAGTGGAAAATAGCAGAGAAAACTTGGGATTTTTCTCCAAAGTTACCATGACTTGTATCAGATCCCAAACAACTGAATTTATTATTTCCTTTGAATTCCAAGAGTGATCTGATATTAGAAAAAGCAGAGTTTAATTTCTGGCAAAGAATGGCAAAAAATGGAAGAAAGAGAGAGAAAGTGAAAGAAAGAGAAAAAGGAAGAAAGACACAGGGAGAGAAAGAACATCGACCCACTCTACAACAAAGAATATCATATACATAGATGACGTATATGTCATATTTATAAATTCGTATGTCATATATAAAAATTCTTTAAATTAACCAGTATTTTATATTATATATACATGATAGAGAAATAAAACAATGCAAAATAGGATAGAATGAAAAGAAAAATTTTCTCCAACCCCAGACTGGTCTCACTTCCTGGGATTAGTCATTCTTAGTAGATTCTTGTATCTTTGTACAGAGATGTTTATTAGAGGCAAGCATAAAAGTGTGTGTACTTGTGTGTATATGTGTAATTTGTCTTACACACATGGGTTCATACTATACAATCCTGTTATATACTTTGTCCCTTTTAACTTATGTTGAAACAATTTTCAAAAATTTTTAAGAATGGTCAATATTCATTTTTTTCCTATGTCACAATTTCTTTGATGTAGTCCACTAACAATGGACATTTTTAGGTAGTTTCCAGTTTTTGCTAAATAAATGATGAGGTAGTCACATCCCTGACTATACACTCATGCATACTGATACTGTATTTCTAAGACAAATCCTAAAAAGGAAGTTATCTTACAAAGTTGTATACATTTACACTTTTGAGGAATAATATGAAATTTTTTTCAAAGAGGTTGTACCAGGTACACTCTGATAAAGAGTGCTTGTAAGAGTGTGGCTTTGTGTGTGTGCAAGCATGTGCATGCGTGTGTGTGTGTGTGTTTTAGGAGCAGAGGGAACAGAGAGAACAACCTTTTAAAGGATGTTCTTGGCCAGGTACGGTGGCTCATACCTGTAATCCCAGCACTTTGGGAGGCCACGGAGGGTGGATCACTTGAGGTCAGGAGTTCAAGATCAGCCTGGCCAACATAGTGAAACCCTGTGTCTACTAAAAATTACAAAAAAAAAAAAAAAAAAAAAAACAAACAAAATTAGCCAGGAGTGGTGGTGGGTGCCTGTAATCCCAGTTACTCGAAAGGCTGAGGCAGGAGAATTGCTTGACCCTAGGAGGCGGAGGTTGCAGTGAGCCAAGACTGAGCCACTGCACTCCAGCCTGGGTGACAGAGTGAGAATCTGTCCCCCTCCAAAAAAAAAAAAAAAAAAGGGTGTGTTTGTCCGTCTGCTCCTTAGCTCAATCCCCCACTCCCCAAATCTGTTCTCTTTATGGCAAATTGATTACCTAAAAATTGAACCTAATCCTATCCTACCTTTCTTACAACTTTCCAGTGCCTTCCCCTTGCACATGAATATCTGTGAAATATACTCAGGACACTGTGTGACCCAGAGCCTGCTGCATTCACTCACTGTGTCACACTATACTCCCCAAAATCAGTGCATGAGCCCAACACACCTCCTTTAGTTCCTCTAGTAGCCACATGCTCTTTCCTTTGTCACCATGCTTATATGTGCTCTTCCTGTCGACTAGCAAATTCTTCCTCTTACTCTTAGTTTCTCTAATTACTGCTCATCTTGAAAATCCAGGCTGGGATGTCATTGATTTGGAGATGCTTTTTCTGACACATCCGCATCTAAATGGTAGGGTTAACCCCTTGCTACAGGTGAACATGTAAATTTAATTAAAATTAAATACAAATGTAAAAACCCAATCCTGAGTCACACTAGCCACATTTTAAGTGATAAGTAGCCACGTACATAGTCATCAGTGGCTACTATATTGGACAACACAGGTATATTTCCAGGCTGAATGCAGTGGCTCAGGCCTGTCATCCCAGCACTTTGGGAGGCTGAGGTGGGAGGATCGCTTGAGGCCAGGAGTTTGAGACAAACCTGGGCAACTTAAGGAGACCCCCATTTCTACACAAATTAACTTAGTTGGGTGTGGTGGCTGGCGTCTGTAGTTCTAACTACTCAGGAGGCTGAGGGGGGAGGATCGTTTAGGCCCAGGAGTTGGAGGCTGCAGTGAGCCATGATCATGTCACTGCACTCCAGCCTAGGTGACAGAGTGAGACCCAGTTTCAAAATAAAAATTAAACATTAAATAAAATATTTCTATAGTTGTAGAGAATTCTACTGGACAGTGCTGCTCTATAGCCCTATATTACTTCTTCATGACACTCATGGCTTAAAAGTATTTGAGGGTGTTGTTTTGATGATTTTGGCCTCATTAGCCTGTGAGCTTCACAAGGGCACAGCTTGTCTTGCTTCTTGCTTTTTCCCATGTATTAGATGTTCAATAACTATCTGTTGAATGAATAAATGAGTAAATGAATTAAAGAATTCCTCCTAGCTCTTAGCTTTATTGCCATATTCTTAATGTTCAGTGGACCTCCTAGGAAGGAGCTGGATGTTCTACACTTTTACCCATTTCCTTCAAAACTGCAGTTGGATACCTTAGCAAGACTCATTCGTCTGGGGATATTTAGCCTTTCCTGTTGGGCTTGACATTTCAGAATCCATTGCTTAACTGTGGGAAGACTGACCACGACTGAGCTAGACCTGTGTAGTGAGCATAGTTTTAAGAGTTTGCTTCCCAGATCTCCATCCCTGTCTTAATGACTGAAGCATTCCCTCTCCCGGCTGCCTGCAGTGTGACTCAGTGACAACTTGCAGCTGAGCTGGTACTTAGTTGGGTGTGGTGGCTGGCACCTTTAGGCAAGGTAGCTTGGCCCTTGGTTCTCCCTTTATTTTACCCAATGATCTCAAAACTAAAATGGCTCTTTAATTTTCATAAAATGGAAATTTGGTAGATCATATTTTATTTATTATCTTGTTAAAAGGCCCCAGTCTCCTCAGTACATTCGTACACTGAAAAAAAATCTTTGGAAGCCCTTACTGAGAGTGCATCACAGCTGACCTGTGCCCGCCCTTGACTCCCTCCAAGGTGCTGATCCTGAGGGCCCTCCCCAGTCAACACCCCACATGCAGATCTCCTTCTTGGAATCTGCTCCTGGAAAACCCAGTCTCCAGCAACCTGACGTGTCATTGCAAATCTGCAACTTTAGACCAACCTTCTAAAGAGGGATTCAAGACCTTTTGCAAGAATCCGGCTTGATTTGTTGGCCCATGGTTCTCCCTTTATTTTATCCAATGTTCTCAACACTAAAATGGCTCTTTAGTTTAATTTTCATAAAATGGAAATTTCGTAGATCATATTTTATTTATTATGTGGTTAATAATGTCCCAATCTCCTCAGTAGATTCATACACTAAACAAATAAAAAAGAAAATCCCTTAACTGGTTCATTACATTGAATTTGCACTGGGTAAAGGGATAGTACCAACCGTGTTTTTCTCTGGGAGGAAGAGGCTCCAAACAGTAAGCAAGATTTCTATGCCTTAAAGAAACGTGACTTTAGCGTTTCTTGCATCAAAGGCCTAATAACAGCTCTTCCTGAGTACCTGTTTATATCACCATGAAAAGGGAATGCTGGTTATAGCTCACTGTAGCCAGAGGGAAGAGAGATGCCTTTGTCTGTGGGGTTGATTCCACTTTAATCCTGAACAGGGTATTTGGCCATCAAGTAGCCTACTGACTAAGGGCAGACAATTTTATTTTATTTTTTCTCATAACTGTCAATTTCACTGGGCAGCTATACATATCTGGGGAATATTTCTATAATAGATGGAATTATAGAAGTTATGCTGACAAGACAAGCAGATGCTTTGAGATTGATTAAATATTTAGAAAGAAGTGGCTGGGTGCAGTGACTCACGCCTGTAATCCCAGCACTTTGGGAGGCCAAGGTGGGCTGATCACCTGAGGTCAGGAGTTCAGGACAAGCCTGGCCAACATAGTGAAACCCCATCTCTACAAAAATTAGCCGGGCATGATGGTGGGTGCCTGTAATCCCAGCTACTTGGGAGGCTGAGGCGGAAGAATTGCTTGAACCCGGGAGTCGGAGGTTGCAGTGAGCCAAGATCGCGCCTTTGCACTCTAACGTGGGGAACAGAGCAAGACTCCATCTCAAAAAAAAAAAAAAAAAAAAATTAGAAGTACATTTCCCGGGCTCCTGGGGTACCTCTTAGTGAGATTGACAATTTTACACATAGGACTGTTCTTTATCATACAGAAGTAAATTTCTGAAGTTAAATTCATTTTAGAGTGACAGACACAGGATCAAGTGTGTGTGAAGCAGATTGGACATTTTATTGGCGTTAAATTTTGAAGTTAGTTTTCAGACACAGATGAAGTTGAATATTATAAAGATGAAGAAAAGACCTTTTGTTAGACTAATTGCTCTAATATTAACTCAAGAAAGGGTCAACTTTCTGCAAGTTAAGGTCATGCAGTCTAGGGAATTTGATCTTGATTTTAAATAGGCGTTATGAATACAAAGTTAGAAACGCCAGTTTCTCCTTTTATCTTCCAAAGGTTTAGACTGAGAAAGGCACTGGCATATTAGCTGGAGAAAGACTAATAGGAAGGATATAAGGATTATTAAAAATGTGTCTTACTATTCTCTGATCTAAAGAGGCATGCAAGTGAAGATTATATTAAATTTAAGGGAGAACATATTGGATGAATAACATCAGTTCAAGTTTTGAAATCCTTGAAAAGAAAAAAAGAGCCAGACGCAGTGGCTCATGCCTGTAACCTCAGCACTTTGGGAGGCTGAGGTGGGTGGATCACGAGGTCAGGAGATCGAGACCATCCTGGCTAACATGGTGAAACCCCATCTCTACTAAAAATACAAAAATTAGCTGGGCATGGTGGCAGGTGTCTGTAGTCCCAGCTACTTGGGAGGCTGAGGCCGGAGAATGGCATGAACCCGGGAGGTGGAGCTTATAGTGAGCCAAGATTGCGCCACTGCACTCCAGCTTGGGCAACAGAGAGAGACTCCATCTCAAAAAAAAAAAAAAAAACAAAAACA
The DNA here is from genome assembly GCF_007565055.1 of Rhinopithecus roxellana. NCBI lineage: Eukaryota > Metazoa > Chordata > Mammalia > Primates > Cercopithecidae > Rhinopithecus > Rhinopithecus roxellana. The sequence continues at coordinate 127,003,083 of NC_044561.1, read as the reverse complement.
AAAAATAAAAACAAAAACAAACAACAACAACAACAAAAAAAACAGCCGGGCGCGGTGGCTCAAGCCTGTAATCCCAGCACTTTGGGAGGCCGAGATGGGCGGATCATGAGGTCAGGAGATAAAGACCATCCTGGCTAACACGGTGAAACCCCGTCTCTAAAAATACAAAAAAAAAAAAAAAAAAAAAAACTAGCCGGGCGAGGTGGCGGGCGCCTGTAGTCCCAGCTACTTGAGAGGCTGAGGCAGGAGAATGGCGTAAACCCGGGAGGCGGAGCTTGCCGTGAGCTGAGATCCAGCCACTGCACTCCAGCCTCGGCGACAGAGCGAGACTCCATCTCAAAACAAACAAACAAACAAACAAAAAAACAAAAAACAACAAACAAACAAAAAAACCCACAAAAAACCCAGCATAAATAGACATTTAGAGTACAGAGAGATTTGATGTTAACTTCTCTGATCCATGTGCTTTACTGATGGGGAAACTGAGGGCAAGTGAGATTTCATGATTTCTGTAAGATTCTGGTCTCTTAGTAACCACATCTTTAAGCTGTAAAACATATAACCTGGTGGGTCAGAGCATAAACCTCTGTGGGAGGTGGTGGACAGGCAGATCTTTCTATACCATGGTTGCATTGTGATTCTGGACATGTTACTTAACCTCTCTTAATTTCTGTTTCCTCAGTTAAACAATGTCAATAATTATGGCTCCTGAATCAGAGGGATGTCTTGAACATAGTAAAATAGTTGCTGTAGAGGATTTTCATAACATATTAGCTACTTTGAAAAGCAGATTCTGAAGCTGGGGACCATGGCTGGTTGTTCACCTGGATTCCTAAGCCCTGGAACATAGTGGGTCCTTAATGAATCAATGAATGAATACCACAAACCAGAATGTAGAGACTCTGCTTCATGCACTATGTAGGCTAAACTTGTCATCCATTTAAAATGCCAATTTAAACAGTCTTACATTTGAACAACATGCAACTACTTTACTTTTGGACTATCTAGTTCTGAACTCATAATTGAAGTGTAAACTTGTGTAACAAGCATAGGTAACATCTTCTAAATGGAGGAGTGGAAGGTGAAAAGGTGGCATAATCTGTTATGAGACAAAAAAAATCACCCACTAATGAGTTTGAAGTTTTCATGTTTTGCTCTATTCTATGTTACTCCATTTGCTATATCTTGTAGAAAATTGTCCTGACATATTGTGGAGTAGGAGGAAAAAAGCAAGTGTCAGAAAAAAAGGAATTTTGGCACAAATGTGTCCACATGTATATTTCTGCATGCTTGTAGGAAAATGAAGAAAGAAAAGGCTTTTGATAGTAACTATGGTAAAATAACTATGTTTTCCTTGAAGGGGTGGAAGTGAGTTGAGTGGTCATTTGCTTTTGTATGTTTGTGCTTTTGTATTTATTTATCTGCTTATATAGTAATCTATATTACTTATTCATTTATACAGTGTACATTCTTACCTTTTGTAATACAATAAAACAATATAATGACTCTAATTGACCAGAGACAAGGAACTGTTGTTGGGAGGTGATTTTTTTAATGAACCTATTTAAGTCAAAATATTTTGAAAATCCCTTCTCTATGTAATAAGGGTGCATACTCATATATTGTATTGTATTGTCTTAAAAGACATCATCCAGTAACATCGCTAAACTTTTCTCTTATGTATCTTTTGGGACCTTGGAGAGCGACAGATCATGTTCATCCATATGTAAATTAATCCATTTGTCACTTTCACTGTGTATTTTGTGTTGCAGGAGAATTAGTGAGGCGGTGTTACTTCCTGCACCTTAGCATAATTATTGTGGCATTGTCAAAAACAGTATAAATATTGACATTTACAATGGAATATATTTTCCTTTAGTGACCATTACTAATGTTGTTTTAATTAAAAGCACTTATAGCTGAGGGTTTTCAGCAACATCTCTCCCACTGTCATAAATCAGAGGATTAAATTGTCTATTTCATATCCTACTATGTTTACCGAGGGAACAATAGCAATTCTAGTTTGTCAACGGAGAGAAAGATGGGATGTGGATTCATCTGCTCATACATTTAAGAATTGCACTTTGGGTCAGTGAGAGACTGTGGTCAGATTGAGCAATTGCAAAGAGGAAGTTGGGTCATATTTTCAGAGTAAATCAAGCCGATTTGAAAATAAAATGTACCTTGATCATTTGTTTACTTTAAATTTTTGTCACACTGCAAATGTCGGTGTTTGCTCCTTATGTAGCAAAATTACATTCAATATTTAAGGGCCATGATCCTGGTGAATTGTATAAAGAGCATGTTTTGTTTAGGACAAGAATAGAAAGTGAGGAAGGAGAAAATCATGTTCTGTTGAGCTTATTTTTTTCACAAGCTAATATTTTTACAGATTTTGGCTCTTTAGCCAAAAAAGACTTTTGTCCCTCCCGTGGAAGAATAAAGCCATCTAACTGCCACTTAAGTGCAGTCACTTGTAATGCAGATATAGAAATACGGAAATATTGACAGATATGAGCTATATGCGTCAGCATTCTAGTTTGAAATGAATAATAATGAGACACTGACTAATAGCTGGTTCCGTATAGCACTATATGCATGTACAGGGTAAACAGTTACTACCGGTGACCCTGATTTCATGGATGAAGAAGTTGGGGATCAGAGCACTGTCAAAGCTTGTCCTAGGCCACATGGTCAAGAGAGATGAACCTAGAATTTGAGTTTGGGAATGTTTAATTAATTCTTAATTTAACTCTTGGGATAAGGTTTAAACATTGCTGTTACTACCTTGGGAGGGAGAGGAGGATTCTTACATGCCGTGCTAGATTTTCTGTATTCATCATCTTTTTTATTCTCTTTTCACTAATCCTTTAAGGCATGTGTTATTAACTTCATTTAAGTTTTCAGGAAACTCAGGCTCCAAGAGTTTGGAAGTTGTCCAGAGTTATGGATGGGGTAAAGGATTGGATAAAGTTCAAATTTGTATTTGCGGTACCGGTGTCCAAGCTAGTTCTGTTAATTATACCTACCCTGGTACAGACAGACCTAGAAGTCTCATCAGAATGCTGGATGGATGAGGAAGTGTGGGTGAGTTAGGCATCACCCACAAACACTGCATCTGTGAATGTTCTGCTAATATGGCAGTTATTGTACTGCTATGGAGCCAATAATAGTGGAATTATTACTGAGTGGGAGGCTCTCTGTTTCACTTATGCTGTCTCTTTGGCCAATTTAAAAAGACCTCTGTGTACATTAGTAAGGTTAAGACGCAGATTAGTCAATCAAATTTACACAAACAAGATGCTCACATCCACGTTTATGGTTAATCACATTACTTGACCAAGTAGCAATAGAGCATAATGGTTAAATCTGGGATTGAATTGAGTCTCAGTCGATTCTGATGTGTTGTTATTGAACTCATTTTACAGATAGAGAAGTTTGGGCTTGGAGGGATGCACAATTTACTGAAGATTGCCCAGCTTGGAACAGGAGGAGCGAGGGGCTCAGATCCATGCCTTCTCTGCTTAATCGCTGCTATATTGATGCATAGCCCTGTAGCCAATCCTTGTAATTTTTTTTTTTTTTTTTTTTTTTTTTTTTTTTTGAGATGGAGTCTCGCTCCCTAGCCCAGGCTGGAGTACAGTGGTGCGGTCGCGGCTCACTGCAAGCTCCGCCTCCCGGGTTCACGCCATTCTCCTGCCTCAGCCTCCTGAGTGGCTGGGACTACAGGCGCCCGCCACCACGCCCAGCTAATTTTTTGTATTTTTAGTAGAGACAGGGTTTCACCGTGTTAACCAGGATGGTCTCGATCTCTTGACCTCGTGTTCCGCCCACCTCAGCCTCCCAAAGTGCCGGTGTTACAGGTGTGAGCCACCACGCCCGACCAATCCTTGTAATTTTAATATTAGTAACAGGGCTAGCTGAATACCCCAGGTTACCACTTGAAGATTGATCCTTTTAGATATGTTCTTGAATTGCTTTATTTACCTGATCCTCTGAAAATGAGGAGAAACTTGAAGAAGTTGCTAAATAAAAAAGTTAAAAAGTGGATTTTTAAGGAAACCAAAGTGAATGCCGTACAACCGACTTGAAAAACAAAGGAAGAAGATGCAGGAGGGGTTCGAGCATTCTTTGTGGGTTTATCTAGGAAAAAAGACTAAAGCTAAATTCCATAGTTACAATCTTTAGACGAATCTTAATAACCAAGATCAACTGCAATATAATAAACTAAATTTGAGCACTAGACACAAAAATAATAGAGAAGACCACATAGATGTCAACAAACGTTTTTATTCTTTTTTATTGTCATTATTTTGCTGAATTTTACAATATTTCCCTTTAATAAAATAATATAAACCTACTGCACCAATACAAAATTATCATTTTGATATATTTATTTCTATTTATTTCCCCTAAGCATTTAAAAATTCACATGGTTACAATGATTGCATATTCACAATATCATACCCAGTGTATTTTTTTTTTTTTGAGATGGACTTTCGCTCTTGTTGCCCAGGCTGGAGTGCAATGGCACCGTCTCCGCTCACCGCAACCTCCGCCTCCCGGATTCAAGTGATTCTCTTGCCTCAGCCTCCGGAATAGCTGGGATTACGGGCATGTGCCACCATGCCCGGCTAATTTTGTATTTTTAGTAGAGACAGGCTTTCTCCATGTTGGTCAGGCTGGTGTTGGACTCCCAACCTCAGGCAGTTTGCCCATCTCGGCCTCCTGAAGTGCTGGGATTACAGGCATGAGCCAACTGCACCTGGCCGTGTATTTTTTTAAATGTATTTTGTTACGTTGTAAATATTTCCCCAAATCATCATTTTAACTTTAAAACTGTGAGGTTGAAGTCTGTGATGACTAGGTACATAATTTACTTGATAATAAAAACATTTAAATTGTTTTAAATTAAAAGTGACACTCAGGCTTGTCACTCTGACCATGTTTTAGGTTGTTTCCTTGGAATGGATGTGATCATGAAGTTAGAGAGTTTGAATATTTTTATGGCCCTTAATACATATTACAAATTAACTTCCCTATGGGCCACAATTTACATTACAGCCAATTTTTAAGGCTAGAAATCTGGCAGTGGGCCACAGAGGAAGCTGATGTCCTATTTGTTTTGCAGTCATCCATGCTCTGATTATAGGATGTGGCTCAGGATCCCAAACTAAGTAATAAAACAAAGTCATATGTAGAGTCCAATGTGTATATTCCGACCCTTAGCATGAAGGTACATACAATGTTTTGTGACTTCCATAGAGTCTCTGTAAATTCTTTAACTCATTTAGGAATTTCATTATAACCAAAGAAAACTTAAATATGACTTAACAATGCTGAGCTGTGCTGTGTTTAGCACATTAATAAATGCCACCAAATGATTTCAATGAACATTTTTATTTCATTTGTTGCAAAACTAGAAAGAAGACACTTAATATTGGTTTCTGACTTTTGAACAAATTTTATTTCCTCGGTTAATACTCTGAATGTAATTTACTTGCTGTACTTGCTAACAATGGAAAGCATTGAATTTGGCTTTGTGGCTTATGCTCTTTGTCAATTATATGCCACTGATAAAGTGATCTACCTCCACTGCAGTACTGGGAAGGTTGATAAAGAGAGAGTGTGCTCATTTGAGTCAGTTCTGTACTGACGGAATGTGCATCTCTGGCTATTTGTGGTATGTGTGTGGCCTATTAGAAACTACAATAATAATTGAGACCAACTTAATGACCATTATACCAGTGACCTAGTCATTCTTGTAGTTTAGTATATTTAATGCATTTACATTCATTTGTGGATCCATGTAGACCACACATTCATTCGTTTATTCTACGACTTTTCATTCAGTACCTTCTGTGTATAAGGTAATTCTTGGTACCAGCAGATAACTGGTGAATCAGAGTAAACCAAAAAATAGATGAATGGTGAGTATCATCCCTTTGATATGCACTTATTTAATGAGTCATTTTAGGATTACTCTAGCAACACTATTAAAAATTTTACAGTTATTCACATGGCTCGAAATTCAAGGATTAAAAGTTGAGAAGGGTATACAGGAAAGATTCTCTCACCCGTCTACCCAGAGCCACCAATTCTCCTCAAGAGGGCAATCAATTTTATAGTTTCTTCTCTTTCAGCCATATTTCAAGCATATATCAGCATATACATATATAGGTGTATTTGCATATATGTTATGTGTGTGTACACCCCATTTTTTCCCACAAAAATAGTATATATACTGCATCCATTATTCTCTAACTACCTTGTGTCACTTAATACATTTTGAAAAGCTCTTTTAATTTTTACGTAAAGATTGGCCACTTTTCTTTTTTATTCCTGTCAGCATGGTATTTCATTGTGTTAAATATTCTATCAATTTTGAATTCTTGTTTATTATATTTTTATCATTATTGTAAATAGTACTACAACGCATATCTTTACATAAGTTTCTTTCATTTAGATTTTTTTCCTTAATAACTAGAATTGCAAATTAAAGTGGAGCAAGTTTCTATGGCTATTGACAAATATTTTTCAAGTTATAATCTGGAAATATTGATCTACAATATACACAGAATACTATATATTGTGTAAGAAGTGGGGGTAAGACTGTATATTTGTATTTGTATATATGTGCTTGTGTTTGTGCAAGGAAATAACACATTTAGTTGTAAGTCGGTGACTGGGTCTGGCGCAGGGGTAGGAAATAGAGGTGGGAAACAGACTCATTAATATATACCTCTGAAATAATTTTGAATTTTGATCCATGTGAATGTATTAGTTTTTCAAAAAATTTACATTAACTATAAAATTAAAAATTAAAGTGTATTTCTTTATTATTCTGCCATTTTCAATATATGAGTACACGCGGATTTTTAAAAAAATAATTTTATAGACTGGGGTATTGGAAAAGTGGTATAATCAGGTGGAATGCAGGAAGTCACAAAGTGGACCTGGTCTTGGTACTTGTTCATCGGTTGGATCTAATTCATAGTTTTGTTGCTTTTATTCTTGATTTACAAAAAAATGGAAAAGTAATGAAGTGTTTCCCAAATGTCAGTCATTTATGTGTCCCCTTCAAAGTCTTTGTCATATCTTTGAATAACTTTCACTGTTATTCACTTACTACTTTGGTAAAATAATTTATTTTTCTTTATTTTGGAATTTTACAGCAGTGCCATTAACGAAAAAATCAATATTACTTTTCATGAGTAGAGGCTGCATAAGTTGGAGTTCATTCAGAGAAGAAGAACCACAGGGAAATATTTAATTAGAGGTTTGGTTTGGGGATTTGGGGGATTATTTCTGTTGCACTTGTAGGGGCCTGGTGTGCAGGGTCTAGGTGCTCCTAGTGCTGAAACCTGACATCAGAAGTGAAGATGGACGTAAAATGAGGGGATTGAAGACAAACTGCAGCCTATGAAGATGGGCTGGAAGCATCTGATTTTCAAAGCCCCCAATCCACCAACTTCAAAGATGGGGTCATCCTGTAAGGACAAGGGCTAAGCAGGCACTTGGCTGAGGTTTCTGAAGAGCTGTAGGAGGATCTGGAAGCAGCTAAAATATTTGCAGCCCAGTTGTTGTCCATGCTACCCTGGTGAACCAGCACATCAGAGACAGTGTGCATGAGTGAGAGTAGTGTACACTGCTCTGAGCTTCCAGCGGGGAAGGCAATATGGCTACCCTCACCTTCCCACATCCTACAATATGGCTACCTTTGTCCACCTTCTGGGTTTCATGGTCCACCCTAATTCTGACCTGTGCAGGGAAAGCAATTCTTTGAAAAACAGTTCTAGCTTAACTGAGCTGATATAATACAAATCCATTGCAAAAGATAACTAAAAACAAACACAATGAAAATGAAGCAATATTATTAAATTGTATCCAGACACGTTGCTCAATGAAGGCACTGAGCCTGAGGCTTTCTCTTTGTTGAAAAGGAAAATTTGGAAGTTTTAGGGGGGTTTTAAAATTATTGTTACCCACTGAATGGAGCTTCTTCCTGACTCATTCAGAAGGACTGACATGAAAAATGAATATCTTTCTCACTGTGAGGTTCTGTGCCATTTGTTGCCTCTTCCAATACAATTTCTTCTTCCCCTCCGGCAGTTGAAGGAGGATACAGGGGTGATTGGAGAGGGTGTCATGCTATCCTTGGCCTTATCTGCATTTCTGCTTCTTAAACCGATGAAATGATGAGCTAGATGATCATACGGTAGACAGAAAGAAAATGAGTGATTTTGTTTATCTGTAGACAGAGCTTACTGAAGACCGGTCATGGGCATGCATCAAAGACAAATGTTGTGTGCATCAAAGTCTTGTTGGCTTTTGAGGTGGTAGGTGAGAAGAAAGCATAGTCTGGCTCGCATCTATGAAAGGTTTTTTGACCATCTCAGTACCCACTTGGAGAATTTTGTGTAGCTAAAGAGACCTCATGACTTGAAGTTTCTGGCAGACCTACTAACTGTGGATGGAAGCACCAGGGGCTGGCTTCTCACTGAGATGCTTCCATTCATATCTGTCGCAGTAGCATTCCCAAATGGTGTCTCCTGGATCCCCTCCATCTTTGAATCTGTGCCTCATCCCACACCCCACTGCTCAGGTCTGAATTGGTTCTGCAGTTTACCAGTGGTTTGACCTTGGGCAAGTCACTTCAAGTCCCTGCAATGGAGGGATATTACAGGCTCCAAATCACTGGGTAGTTGTGAGGATTAAATCAGGGGTTGGTAAATTATGATCCAAAAGCCAAAGTGCCCCTCAGTCCTGCTTGTTTTTGCAAATAAACTTTCATGGGAACACAGCCACACCCGTTAGTTTATGTGTAATCTGTGGCTGTTTGCACACCTCACAGCAGCGAGTTGAGCAGTTGTGGCAGAGACCCTGTGGCTCACAAAGCCTAAGGTATATACTGAGGAAGTTAGCTGAGCCCTGGATTAAACAGGTGAGTACCTATCAATTCAATTCCCAAATGTTTATGGACTGCTATGTTGAGGTATTGAGCCTATAAGAGTGAAGAAACACAGACAAAAGTCTCTGCCCTTACGGAGCTTACAGTTCAAGGAGGGAAACAGACAATAAAGCAAAAAGAACACCACCAAAATGTAAAATATATGTAAAGTGATCCAGTAGTTCAGAGGGGGAAATGCAGGAAATCAAGAGAAAGAGAGAGTATGGAAGGGGGGGAGAAGCAATGTTAATTAGGGTCATTAGGGAAGCTTCCCTGAAAGAGTGACATGACATCAGAGCCATGTGGACATGTGAAGAAGAGGGTTCTAGGCAGAAGGAACAGCCAGCATAAAAGGACAAAAGCCTTGAGGTGAGAGTGTGTCTCTGAGTGTTTGGAGACCAACCAGGGAGGCCAGTGTACTGAAAGCCTGCTTGGTGGTGGAGAGGAGAGACCTGAAGATGCTTTCAGTGAAGTACGACTTCCTTGGCCACAGACAGGATGTTGCATTTTGTTCTGCATGGGAAGGAAGGCACTACTGGCTTGTGAGCTGGGGATGGTGTGCTTTGGATTGCATTTTAAAAGCATCACTCTAGCTGCATATGGTGGCCATGAGTGGCAGCTTGAACTGGGGTTAGAGCTGTAGAGGTGGTGAGAAGCAGCCCAACTCTGCCTATATTGTAAAAAAATAAGAATAAAAAAGAGATGAGAATTCCCTGACAGATTTGGAGTGCATCACGAAAGAATGAGAGAAGTCAGGAAGACTTTGATACTTTGACTTGGTCAACAGCAGGAATGGGATGACCATTAACTGCAATGTGGAAGAAATGGAGATAGGGCAGGTTTTAGAGCCAAGGTTAAGAAGTCATAATCAAATATGTTAATTTTGAGCTGCCCCTTAGACATCAGGGTGGGATTGCTTAGAACAATGTCTGCCATGTAGTAAATTTTCAGTAAATGTTAGCTGTTATTATTACCATGATTGACATTATTACTGAGGACTTAATATATGCCATTTTATTTTTTTAATTTAATTTTAATTTATTTTATTGAGACAGGGTCTTTCTCTGTCACCCAGGCTGGAGTGCAGTGGCACGATCATGGCTCACTGCAGCCTCCACCTCCTGGGCTCTGGCGATCTCCCATGTCAGCCTCCCAGGTAGCTGGGACTACAGGTAGGTGCCACCACGTCTGGCTAATTTTTAAAAACTTTGTGTAGAGGCGGAGTCTCCCTGGTTGCCCAGGCTGGTCTTGAACTCCTAGGCTCAACTGATCCTCCCTCCTTGGCCTCTCAAAGTGCTGGGATTAGAGGTATGAGCCACTGCTCCTGGCTTGATAATTATTTTTGAATACCTATTATGTGTCAGCACTAGAGAAACAGTGAGTTCTGGTTTCTGTCTTCATGGGGAGATAGAGAAATACCTGGCGATCATATGTGAGGTCACTGCTCTGAAGCAGTGCAGCTTTGGGGGAATCACAGACTCTGCTTTGGTCCTAAGCATGATTTCTTTGAAGCTAGCCATGTACAGTTTATTTAATCTATCTATATCCTTGTCCTCATCTATAAAATAGGAACATCAACTTTATTTGGATCATGCATCTAAGTGCTCAGTGAACATCAGCTCTTAGTATAACATAAAGGTTTCTATAAACTCAGTCGTTTGTTTCACAAGTATTTTTTGAATACTACCATGTTACAGGAGTTTAGAAAGTACTTGGGGTATAGTATGAACAAGAAGACCCTGCCTTTAAGGAGATCAAGGGGGACTGAGTGGGGATAAATAAATGAAAATGATAGGTCGAGGTAACAATTACATAGAAAATTAAAATATGTATGTGCTAGAGCAGCACTGTCCAATAGAAACATAATTTGAGGCCACACGTGAGGCAGATGTACAATTTAAAATTTCCTAGAAGCCACATTAAAAAATAAAGTGAAATAGGTGAAATTAACTTTAATGATATATTTTATTTAATCAAATATATCCAAGACATTATCATTTTAACCCATAAAAACATAAAAATTATTAGTCAAACATTCTACATTCTCTTTTCTACTAAGGCTTCAAAAATCCGGTATTTTACACCCTGTGGCACAATTCTCTGCAGCCTAGCCACATTTCAAAACCTTGAAAGCTACATGTTGCTGGTGGTTGTTGTCACATTGCACAGTGCAGGTCCTGAATGATGAGGTATCTACTTTAGATTGAATGGTCAGGGGAAGCTGAGACCCTTATGAGAAGAAGGATCTAGCCATGAGAAGTTTGAAGGAAGCCCTCATGGTTACAAGATAGAACTAGGCAAAGAACTTAGGGTAGGAATGGGCTTCCTATGATAATTAAAAGCAGATCAACAAAGCCACTGGGGCTACACCCTAGAGAACAAAAAGGATAGTCATATCACATTGGAGTTATTTGGGGCAGGTTCTGATAGGAATTTAAAGAGTTCATGATGAGGAGAGTGGATGCATTCTAAGTGTATTGAGAACCAGTGGAGGGTTTAAGAAGGGAAGTGATATGATTAAGCTATCACTGACTGCAGTGTAGAGAGTAGAATGTTAACAGGAAGCATGTAAGCACAAAGCCATGAGAGCGACATCCAGTCCAGCTTTAGAAGCTCAAAGACGGCTTGGAGGAAATGTGTCCTGAAGAGGACTTACCCATGCCAAAGTTGGGTTTAGATGGGGTTTTCAGAGTCAGAGGGTGTTTTAGACCCATAGACTTCAAACTTTCTGATTACACAACACATTCAATTAAAAGTAGCAACTCTCAGTATTTGTATAGGTGTTTATTCCCTATGCATGTGCTCTGCTGTCAAATTGTAGTGTTATTATTTTACTAAAACTTTTCTTATTTATCCCACTTCCCCACCAAACACAAATAAAAGTTTCAGTATTTTTTTCTTTTATCCCACTGCATTTTACTTTGGAAATGACTGTTCCAGGCAGACAGAATTACACAGGCAAAGGGCTGGGGATATAATGATGCTTGTCATGCACATGAGATGGCTGGAGCTCATATCTGGATGGTGGAAATAAGGAAGTGGGCAAGGTGATGGTGAGAAGAGTGTTCAGAGCTGCTTCTGGAGAACTGTGCAGGCGCTACCTCATGAAGAGCTTGCAGGCTTTGGGAATGTTTTAATTAATAATTAATTATTTATTTATTTTGACTTGGAGTTTCGCTCTTTGTTGCCCAGGCTGGAGTGCAATGGCACGATCTCGGCTCACCGCAACCTCTGCCTCCTGGGTTCAAGCTATTCTCCTGCCTCAGCCTCCCAAGTAGCTGGAATTACAGGCATGCACCACCATGCCCAGCTAATTTTTGTATTTTTGGTAGAGACAGGGTTTCTCCATGTTGGTCAGGCTGGTCTCAAACTCCCAGCCTCAGGTGATCTGCCTGCTTCGGCCTCCCAAAGTGTTGGGATTATAGTCATGAGCCACCACAACCCACTATGTATTTATTTTTTTAGATAGAGTCTCGCTGTGTCACCCAGGCTGGAGTGCAGTGACACAATCTCGGCTCACTGCAACTTCCATCTCCTGGTTCAGGCAATTCTCCTCTTTCAGCCTCCCGAGTTGCTGGCATTACAGGCACGCTCCACCTGGCCCAGCTAATTTTTGTATTTTGGTAGAGATGGGGTTTCACCACGTTGGCCAGGCTGGTCTTGAACTCCTGACCTCAAGTGATCCACCTGCTTCGGCCTCCCAAAGTGCTGGGATTACAGGCTTGAGCCACTGTGCCCGGACTATTTCTAATTTTAATTTTAATTTTTATGTTTTGAGCCAGAGTCTTGTGCTGTCACCCAGCAAGTGTATAGTAGTGCAATCATGGCTCATTGTAACCTTAAACTGCTGGGCTCCAGTGATTTTCTCATCTCAGCCTCCCCAGTAGATGGGACTACGGTCATGCACCACTGCACCTGGCTAATTTTACAATTTTTTGGTAGAGACAGGGGTCTTGCTTTTTAGGCCCAGGTTGGTCACAAACACCTTGCTTCAAGCAGTTCTCTCACTTCTGCCCCCCAAAATGCTGAGATTATAGACCTGAGCCACCATGCCCAATTGGGAAAGATTTTAATATATTTTCATATATAATGGGAGGCCATTGCTGGGTTTTAAGCAAGAGATGGCAACTAGTATTTTGGTAAGCATTTTACATTCATTTTCTCGTCTTATTTTTAACATCTGCAAAACAGAAACAAATGAAAGGGTTTCAAGCAAGATGGTGACAAGAGCATTTATTATTGACTAGAATTTTCTCCTGTCTCTCTTCTCCACTTCTCTAATTAAATTCTGTAAGTTAAAAACTCATGCTGGTAAGGACCAAGCCTTCATCACAGAGAGAAATTTTGTTCTGGGACAGGCTGCTTGCCTGCTCTCACTGACCCCTGCCTCCACCTAGAAAACTAACGTTGCTCGGGACCTGTTGCCTAAAAACCACTCAGTTACGCTGCGATCTGGAAATGTCCATCGGAGGCTGTCAGACGGCAGTACATATGCTTTTAAAAATACTGGGGGTGGTGGAGGGGTGGGGGAAGGGAGAGCATTAGGAAAAATAGCTAATGCATACTGGGCTTAATACCTAGGTGATGGGTTGACAGGTGCAACAGACCACCATGGCACACACTTACCTATGTAACAAACCTGCACATCCTGCACATGCACCCCAGAACTAAAAATAAAAATTAAAAAAATACTGACTTACATTTTTTTGTTTGCATTCTTTATTGATATGGGAAATCTGCTGCTATGATAAACAGAGCTCTTCATTTTTCTCACTGTAGGTTCTCCTTTCTCCCTTCTTGGTTAAGCAAACTCACCATAGAAGTGGCTGTTTATCCACAAATCCTCAGTAATTAAGAGTCACACTTTACACTTAATTTTAAAATATGCGTCCACTAAATAACCTAACATTTTTAAAACAGCTGATTTTAATCTTTGTATTTGTACAGTTTTTAGCTTCTTATTAGATGTAAAGAGAGAAGAAAACCATTTTATGTTAAATTTTTGGTCACTGTTAAGAGAGGTGTTTTATTGCCAATGTCTTGAAACCACAACCAGGGATGTATACTCAGAAAACTGCTTTACATAATAATGACTAACTGGAAAAACTGATGATATTATTGAAACATTGAGAGAAATGTTGTGGGGGCTTTTAAAATAAATTCAACATAGGATCCCATGGCCTAGTTTTGGAGAGAACAATCCTCCCTCCTGCTCTGCTGGAATCCATTGGCTCAGCCCCCTCTGCCTTGCTTGAGTTCACTTACATTGCCGTGGGTTGTGTTGGCTTGGAAGGCTGCCTGGCCTTGTGTGCTTGCTGGGCTGAAATTACTCTCCCTGCTCAGCTATTGGGAGCCCACCCCATCTACAAATTTGTCCACTTGATTTCACTCCTGGGCCTCTGGAGTTGAAAGAGTAACCCATTAAAATGGGAATGAGCCAGAGGGCTCCTCAGGGCTGGTTTGATCAACACTGTCCGTGGTGCTCAGCAGGACAACAGAGTAGCATTTGCGTCTGAGGACAGTCAAACCCACACCATCAGGCTTCAACAACAACAGCAGTAATAGCTGCCATTTATATTTTCTATGGGCTCAATGCTGAGCTAAACATTTTCATGTGCGTTTTCATTAAGCTTGACCTTGACTTCATGAGCTAGGTAGCATCACTTTGGAGGATGAGGGTGCTTTCAGTCATACACTTCCAGGGTATCAATGCTGCATTGACCACTTCCTAGCTTTGTGACTTTGGGCAAGTGGACTAACTCCTGGATGCTCACATTTTCCCATCTTTAAAATGGGGATACACTACATAGAGCTGTTGTATCAAGCAGGGTACCATAGTGCCTGATACATAGTAGGTGCTCAATAAAAGTTATTGACATGGCTTTGCTAATGGATACTTAGGTTTAGGGAGGTGAAGTCGCCTGTTTAACTTGCTCATGCTCATACAACAGATAGTGTCTCTGGCCTCGCCAAAAGATAAACCAAAGAAAGTAAAGTAGAAAAGTTGGTAGATAACTGATAATTTTTTAAAATGTGTCTTCAGTATGCTAGTATGTTATACATAGTTTCTTGGAGAATTTAACAGCCATTGGCTTAGTCTTCATTCACTGTCAACTAACACTAGGTAAAGATTCATAGCTGGAATTTGTATCAGTGATGGTGCAAATGGCAGAAAATTCGATCCAAACTAAGCAAAGAGGAAGGTATTGGCTTAATTATAGGCCTACTAATTATTTGCCTTAGGGACAGTGAGGGTGATAAAACATGGGTTTTGATAAGAAAGTTTGGCATTTTTAGTAGTATTCTTTTATGTTAAAATGTTGTACTTTGCTTTACTCTTACAAAAACACTTTTTGTTAAAAAAAGAAATTTGCTATGAAGGATAAACTCCATTTCAATGGTGTATGTTAGACTTTGGCCTCAGTCACAGCATAGTTGCTGTAATGTGGTTCTGGGGAAGGCCATTACCAGAGCATGTGGCAGCTGGGAGTGGAAGAGGGGTGTAAAGGAGTAAAGGAAGGAGAGAGGAGCAAGAGCAAACATTTGTGGGGGCCTAAGCATGTTTCAGAAATTTTGCATCAACTCTTATTTCCTCATAACAAACCCATGATGTAGGTTTGTTTTGTAGACACTGCTGGGCTTTGCACTGATGACTTTTTCCTTCTTATACAGCAGCAGATCCTCAGGTTGTTTGGGGTCATGCTATACCCAGCTAAAGTAACTACATTTCCCAGCTCCTCAGCTCATGCTCAGTCACTCGATAGGGCTTCTGGTGAATCCCTTTAATAAGGGGCAGAATCAGTTGGCAACTTGTCTTTTGCCTCTTCCTAGAGTGTACCCAGGGATGCTCCTGGAGATTGAGCTGTTTGGTACTATGGGCTAACAAGACGTAGTAATCAGTTTTCTGTTACTTCAGCTGAATGCAATTCCTAATTAGAAAAATATTGTTCATAGTAGTTAATTGAGCTTTTCTGAGGGCATGCTAACTGCCAGGCACTACGCCACATGCCTTCTATTTATTATTTCATTTAATTCTTACTACAACCACATTGTTAGTGGTATTGGAAACAACATCCCTATTTTGCAGATGAGGAAACTGAGGCATAGTGATTCTAAGTAACTTGTGAATGTGAGTCTGCTCCACAGCAAAGCGTCTTCTCTTAAGCAAGATGTAAGTTTACTTTTTATAATGGGCTCCTGTTACATTAGTAGGTAACATTAGTAGGTAAAATTGAAGTAATAAGCTAACTAACACTAGGTTACTTATTAAGTTAAACAAGCATAACTTCCGCTTTCCAGGAAGTGTTCACAATTGTACTCTAATTCAGGAGCAATAAAGAAATGGTGTATTCCATTTGACAAAGTAAAGAGCAGAGATGTTAGTTACATTTCTTTGTCCCGAATCTTAAAACTGATCAGCATCTATAGGCAAGAATGGCTTCCAGGGATTAAGAAATCCAATTCCAGTTCTTACACTGCTTAACTAGCTGGGGACTAATTAACTGGCAGTGGGAATTAACCAAGCTGCTGCTTTTCATTGTACATCATGACCTCTCTATTGACTTACCTTATAAATCTGTCCTTTTCAACTACGTATCATTGACAAGCACTTTACCATAATTGGAGACATGGCTCAATGTAGAGGACATATATGCTTTTGTCCCCTAAATAATTTTTATTGACATTTCCAGTTGAGTTTCCTATTCTCAGAACCTCAGTTCTGTAAGGTGTCAATAACCATGATATCCAGCCAATAAGGCTATAGTGAGAATGATGGAAATTAATGGGTAATTGATGCACAGTAGATAATATTAATCTCAGGTCACTAACTCATAGTAGGTACTTAAAAATGCGCTATCATTGTGGAAGACATAATTCCAAAGAGTCAAAAGTTCAGTTATCTTGGGGCAAATTGCCAACATAAACAAGTAAGGAGGGCTGCATAGAGATTGTGAATACAGACCATTGCTCTATCTCAATTAAGCAGTCACTTTTTATATCCAGCCTGGGACATAGCTTCACCAATTTTTCCAGTTTTTAAAAACAATTAGAAATCAACTTTTATGTAAAATGTTGTCTTAAAATATTGGTTTGTTTTGTTTGCTTATTTGCTTTAAATACTCTGTGAGGAAAAAAAAAAACAGCATCCATTTTTAGGCCACCATTTTGCTACCACTGATCATTTATTGCTTTCATTTATTCACTCAACAAACCATGGAGAGGTTGAAGGTAATTCAGAAGTGCGTCACTAAAGGACTAGAGAAGAAGACTGTCAAAGGAAGATTTTTAAAACGTGAGATTATTAAAGCTTTTAATAACTTTATTAAAAAGGAAGAAGAGTGGGCTGTGTATTGACTAATTAATAGTTTTCATATATGTGAAGGGATTTTAGACAGCTGATGTTGACTATCCTTTATCTTCTGCAGAATAGGGTAAAAAAGAAAACAATTATTTTTCAGGAGAAGAATTTTGAATAAATACGAGAACAGTTTTCTAGATATCGAGAATTATTAAGTTTTAGCAGAGGAAAGGGCTGTGGACCTTTATTTTGCAAAGTTTTTTTGAATTAGGACAGAGTATCAGAGAGAAATCTGTGTGGTTTTGACCTTGGAATGACCTCCCATCTGGAATTTTGAGGTTCAGAATACTTATTCTGAAGGGATTCAGTAGCTGCACCCTACTTTTTGTACTCATTGTGTGCTGCAGGATGCAATTCAAGGGAATAGCTGGGCAGTCCGAAGTGGTTTTGGATTCTGATGTCTTGAGAGAGTCGTTGGTACCTCCTAAGCCATCGCTGCTCCAGTTAAGGGACATGTGGCTCTGAATAAGGGCTCCTTTTGGAGTCCCCCCGGGATGTTATATCTTCTGGTTTGACAGATGCCAACTTGACATTTTACTCCTCTTTCATTATTCTGAATAATTCTGCAAAGCCCTCATCCTCCCAGCACTGTACTAAGCATGAGAATTTGCCTTTTCCACTTGTCAAAATATGTCAAGAGTTTGTAGGAGTCCAAGGTCATGCTTCAGTTTTCAGACAGAAGAGGAATTCCAATAATTCCAGAAATGGCAGGAGATCTCTTTTCTTGCTAACTTTGGTTCAGGTGTGCTTTAAAAATTCAACATTTAATGGACTCTTAAATATTCCTTCCTCTTGCTGAGGAACTTCAAGTTATTTTAATATATATTGAGGGTTGCCTAGTAACTACAGCTTTACTAGCTTACTGAGAGAAGTTTTACTTTTTTTTTTGGCTACAGAAAGGTAATCAGGGGAGAGCAGTTGGAGATGGGCTTCATGGAGGAAAGGAGGAGGAATATGGTGTTTCTTTGGGACTTGAGGTCATGTAAAACTGATGTTAGAAGAAACGTGTAGGTTCCTGTCTGAGGCAATTAGAAGCAAGTTCAAGGAAGGCATCTTCCACTTGATCTTTCCTTTGCTGAATAGTTTGAGTGAATGATGTCACAGGGAGTTGAATTACAGAAATGCTCGCCTGCCTTCCCTCCTGTCTACCTCCCTTCCTCCTTCCATCCTTTTCTCCCTCCCTCCCTTCTTCTCTTCTTCCTTTCTTCATTTCTTCTTTTTTCTTTTTTTTTTAAAGAAAATAAATAGTCTTACTGTTCTATGGACCTAACATCAGGCTCTGAGATATGTATTAGTTATAACTGATTTTTTTTTTTTTAAGGTGGAGTTTCACTCTTGTTGCCCAGGCTGGAGTGCAATGGTGCAATCTCGACTCACTGCAACCTCCGCCTCCCGGGTTCAAGCGATTCTCCTGCCTCAACCTCCCGAGTAGCTGGAATTACAGGTGCCCACCACCACACCCAGCTAATTTTTTGTATTTTTAGTAGAGATGGAGGTTTCACTATGTTGGCCAGGCTGGTCTTGAACTCCTGACCTCAGGTGATCCAACCGGCCTCGGCCTCCCAAAGTGCTGGATTACAGGCATGAGCCACTGTGCCCAGTCAGTTATGACTGATTTTATAACTGAATTATTTCTCTTCTTAATTCTGCTGCTTATGACCTAGTGGGAAACCACCACTGGACGAGATGAAAATCTAGCTGGAACCACCACCTATTTTCCTGAGTCAGTCCAGGTTCGTAACTAACTTGTAGATTATCTCAATGTTGAACTTTGCTGAGTTTTGTGAGGACATGGAGATTTTAAAAGCCAAAGACGTAGATATCTCTGGGGGAACATTTTCTTGTCTACCACAGCACATCTTGTTGATATTGATTACTAAATCCTTACTTTGAGATCTTAAAACCAGGAACATCCTACCAATGTCAGTTCAGATGCAAATTTGTTTGAGCTTGTGTTCTCTCTTGACTAATCCATTTCAGAGAGTTAATTTGTTTACGAAGAAGAAAATCATTTCTTGTATTGGTTACCAATGAAAAGTGGCATAGTCCAACTAAAGAGAGCATGCAAAGATGGGTTTTGTACCTCTTGAGGAGATGCTAGCTACCCAGAAATGTAGACTAATAATATGTAAGATTACTGGCCATCAGCCAGTTTTGCCAGGTGATGGCATGAATGTTCAACATATGCTTTTATGCAATTCTGTGATGCTGCAGTAATTGGGGAATGCATTAGCTGACAGCAGTCCCTGATTCGATCTATCTCTTTCTGGTTCTAGTTACTTCTGACTCATAAAGTGGACAGGGAAAGCAAAGAGCGAAGTTTGTATAATAGTAAAATGTTCACTTGCAGTGTGTCATGTACCCTCAGGCTAAAGATAGACAAGCATCTCAGAATCTGGCTCCCATATTCTCATTTCCCCGTATATAATTTCTTAAGTGGGCAGAAGTGTATCTGGTTATATAATCCTGTTACAGTGGGAAGAGAAAGTATATTTATATATGCATGTGGAGAAATCACTGTCAGCTAGAGTTACATATTTAATTACGGTAAGAAAAAATGTGAATTTGAAAATGATGTGGGGGTTGTTTTATTCAAATTGGGGTTCTAATTCAGTCTAAAAAAAACTGAGCAGTATTGTTGAGATGATTGCCTCTTAGGAGATAGTATGTGTATATGTATTCCGTAGCTCTGCCTGACTTAAAGAGGCTTTTACAACAGATGGAAAGGCATAGTGAGAGAAGAAAATAATTTAAATTTAACCCTTTGTAAATACTCTAGCTTTAAGGACACTTTGCCTTCCTTGGGTTGTGGGTAGAGTATGCTATCATATCTGAACTGTGTGTTCCCCTGATAACATCCTGTGCTAAGTGCTCATGCTCCCCAAAATTCAGGTCCCTCCAAATGATGGTGATGGGAATCCAGCTCTGACAGCTTGACCCCGGATGTGTGCTTTACACTGACCCAAGATATAGCCTAGCAATATACGATGTAAAAATTAACATTAGCTCATTGACTCAACTACTAAATAGGTACTAAAAGTCAAGCTTTTTGCTAGACCTGAGAATATAGAAGTTGAATTTAGCTCTTGCCCTCAAAGAATTTACTGTCTAGAGGGTAGACCTACTCCTAAACTAGCAATTAAGTCTTTAATATCTATGCATTTATTCTGCAACACTGAATTTAAAACAGGTTTTTCTCAGAAGCAATTCTGTTTCTACAAACTGTCTCCTGGGCTCAGAGTCCCTCATGTTACCAAGTTCCTTGAAAGCCATGCTTATTGCTTTTAAATGCAACATATCTCTGATTGATGTTTTTGTTCTGTAGTAATCCTTTCATTCCCTTTTTTGAGAGTTTGAAAATAATGTTGTATGCAAAATCCCTAAAGAATTAGCAGACCTGATTTGATTCAAATATAACTTCCCACCCTGTGTGCAGTGTCATGCTCCTGAGTTTCATATACATGAGTTCTAACCCGTTCTTCTCTCTTGCTAAGATTTACCAGCAGTCGGTTAACCTATTTGGGCTAGCTTAGCCTCATTTTCTTCATCTGAATAATGGACGTAGGTATGGATTCTCACAAGAATCAGATGCTATTTTACAGAAGTTGTATAACAAGCTTAAATTTTGAAATAAAACTAAAGCATCATGATGTAGGCAACATGGGATAAAATTGTAGCCTAACCACTGTGTATGCTGGAGTCATGCAATTTGAATTATATAGTCTTTGAGGTTTCATATGTTTACTTTAAAGGCTGACTTTGCCATTTGTAAGCTGTGTGGCTTTGGGTGATTTATTTAATATTTCTCTGTTAGTTTCCTTATTAATAAAGTAATATAATGTTTTCTTTTATAGGCTTGATAATAATGATGAAGGTGCTGGTGGAGATGCTAAGCTGATGATGATAATGATGGTGGTGATGATAGTGTCTCTGCAGCTTGAATATTTATGTACCCCCACCCCAAATTTAAATGTGGAAATCCTAATCCCCAAAGATTTGGTATTAGGAAATGGGGCCTTTGGGAGGTAATGAAGTCATGAATCACAAGTAGGAGTAGTGCTTTTACAAAACAGACCCCCGGGTAGTCATTTGTCTTTTCTTCATGTGAGAACACAGCTAAAAGATTGCTGTCTATGGACCACGAAATGGGCCCTCACCAGATGCTGAACTTGCCAGTGCCTTGATCTTGGACTTCTCAGCCTCCAGAGATGAGCAATACATTTCTGTTGTTTATAAGCCATCTAGTTTATGAGGGTTTTGTTACAGAGACGCAATGGACTCAGCCTTACAGTTATTAAGCCCTTCCTTCTTGCCAGTTACTGTGCTGAGTACTCTACATGCATCACCTCATAGCATTCTCAGTTGCCCTCTCTGGTAGCTGCTATCATAATCACTGTTTTCAATGAGAAGTTGAGGTTTGTGGAGTTGCTTAACATGTCCAGGCTCACTTAATGCCCCAACGTAAGTTTAATTAACTTTAATACTTCTAATATATACTGTGTCTCAGTTAATGTTTTATTGTGCTCTGGTAGTTTAAACTACATTCTCTTTTATCAAGAATTCAGGTATAATAAAGATTAAAAGAGACATGATGTATGTTTAATAATTAGCATCTGTTCCATAATAAATGCTAAATAACTACTAGATATGTAATTGGTATTAGATCTATTTCTTTTTAAACTTATAAATGATAATATTATAAGTTATATTTATTGACTCTATTATTGCCTTTAAAATTTAAAAACCATTCTGTGGTTTATTCTCCTCTATAAGAAGGATGCAAAAGTTACTATTGCCCATATTGCTGAAGATGAGAGAATGCCAAGATTTTTGCAATTTCTACAGAATAGCAAAAATAGATTGATCATTTAGGTCAAAGTTTCAAGTTTGAGTAAGGCTTATACTCATTTTTTTCAAATACCTAGCTTGTATTCTTAAACAAATATCTATAATATCATTATCTTATGATTCAGTAAAGAAAGAGAAATAAACTGTTTAAATATGATGCCACACAAATTCATTTGAAAGAGAATGATGCATTCAATAACTATAGTTTGTGAATTTGGCTCTATGCTATGAGATACCCATTTTGTCTTATTTGATTTCCTTAGGCTTCAAGGAATTAATATTTCTTTAGGCTTCAAGGAATTAATATTTCTTTAGGCTTCAAGGAGATGTGATGCATTAGAAATTGTAGATTATCTCTGGCAAATTTGACTCCAGGCTTTTAGTAACACCTCATTTCAAATTCTCCAGAAAGAATCCTGTTTTCTTAATGTTTTGGTCCTTGACATCCAAGTGTGTTTTAACCTCTGTGGTGCACATACCTGCCCGCCACTGCTCCTTGACCTGCAGCTTCACTGAACATTTGAACTCTGGTTGCAGTGCTTATGTTATTGGGCCCCTCCACGTCCTTGCCACAGTCGATTGAACCAAAGGCATCTCAGCAGAACACTCCTAATCCTGCCCCCTAAACGCTCCCCATAAGTCCTTATCATCTCAGTAAACGACATCTCCATTCTTCCACTTGCTTAGGCTATCAACCTTAAGTCACTCTTGAGTTCTCTCTTTTGCTCACATTTTATTAGCAAATTCTAAGCCTCTTGACAAATTCCGTTAGCTCTGTGTTCAAAATACATCTGGATGTAGTGATTGGTACCCCCCCCCCCCCCCGTTGTTTCCACTCTAGGTAAAGATATCATATATAATCACCTGGACTATTGCAATCACCTTCTAACCTTCTTCCTTTTCTACCCTTGCCTATTTTTGATTGAGATGATTTTTGAGACTGTAAGATCATGCCACTCCTCTACTCAAAATTCTACAAGTCTTGGCCAGGCAACATGGCTCATACCTGTAATCCCAGCAGTTTGGGAGGTCAAGGCAGGAGGAATTTTTGAGCTCAGGAGTTTGAGACCACCTAATCTCTACTAAAAATAATAATAAAAAATTAGCCAGGTGTGGTGATGTGTGCATATAGTCCTGGCTACTTGGAAAGGCTGAGGCAGGAGGACTTGCTTGAGCCCAGGAGATTGAGGCAGCAGTGAGCTATGATCATGCCACTGCACTACAGTCTAAGCAACAAAGCGAAACCCTGTCTCAAAACAAACAAGCAAGCAAACAAAAAAATTCCCTACATGTCTTATATTTTACGTAGAATAAAATACAGAGTTCTTCACGGCCTCTGAAGTTTCCCATGATTGTGTGTCTGCATCCTTCTGTGATGTGGTCTCCTATCACTTTTCCCTTTACTCTATAAGCTGACTTGCTTTTTCTTAATTATGGTAAGCACACTTGCCCCAGGGCCTTTGCACTTACCCTCTCCTGAGAATGGTCTTTCCCTGCTTGTGACTCGGCTTGCTCCCTTACATCACCTGGCCTTCTGGTTGAATGGTGCCTGCTCGGGGGACCTTCTATGAGCAACCTTTGAAGCAGCACCTCTCTCCCTCATGGCCCTTACCATCTGTTAGTGGTATCATGTCACTTATCTGTACATCTGTACAGATCCCACTGGTTAAAGGCTCAATCCCGCAAGACTGTCCCTACTTCAGATGCCAACCACAAGTGGGTCCCAGCCTACCCACACCTGTTTAGCAGACGAGAAATTTCTAGGTTCCCATTCTCAGGTTTAATAATTCACTAGAACAACTCACAGAACTCAAAACATTTTACTTATATTTACTGGATTATTATAAAGGATTCAACTCAGGAACAGACATAAAAGAGATGTATGTGGTATGGGGTGTGATGTGAGGAGCTTCTGTGTCCTCTTGGGGGATGCCCTCTCCCCAGTATCTCAATGTGTTCACCAGTCTGGAAGCTCCCCCGATCCTGTCATCTAGGTGCTTTTATGAAGATTTCATTATTTAGACATGATTAATTAAATCATTGGACATTGGTGATTAGCTCCATCTTTAGCCCGTCACCAGTTGGGGTTGGGACTGAAAGTTCCAACTCTTCAATCACAATGTTGGTTCCTCTGCCCAGTCGAGAGTCACCTCATTTGCATGAACTCAAGACTGGTTGAAAGGGGCTAGTTTTGAATCACAAGAGACACTCCTAAAATTCCAGTCACTTTTGTCACTCGGGACATTTCAGAGGTTTGGGAGTCTCTGTGCTGGTGTATCACACCAGCCAAACTGCTTCATATTGTTCTTGGGTGTTGTCTGTCCCCACTTGCAAGAACTTAGCTCTACAGAAACAAGTCACTTTTGCCAGTTTTATTACTGGTCTTATTCAGCACCCAGAGCAGTGCTAATGCACCATAGACCAGGGTGTCCAATCTTTTGGCTTCCCTGGGCCACACTGGAAGAATTGTCTTGGGCCACACATGAAATACACTAATGACAGCAGAGGAGCTTTAAACATTTTTAAAAAGCACATAAAGGTCTCATCATGTTTTAAGATAGTTTACGAATCTGTGTTGGGCGGCATTCAAAGCCATCCTGAGCTGCATGTAGCCCATGGGTCGCAGGTTGGACAAGCTTGCCATAGACACTCAGTGCTTACTGAATGAATTACTTCCATGAATTAAATTGGACATTAATTAATGCAATACTTCATGGAGGAAGACCATAGGTAGAGGCAGACATGAGTGAAAACATGCTCCATGAGGGTCAGATTTCTTTCTTTCTTTCTTTCGGGCGTGGGGGGAGGGACGGGCGGGCGGGAGGGAGGCGGGTCGGTCAGTGCGAGGGAGGGCGGGCTAGGGACGGACGGCAAGGGAGGTGGATGGTGGAAGTGGACGGAGGACTCGGACGGAAAGGAAGGAGCTGTACGGCGGGGAGAGGGGGGGCGGGGCGGGGCGGCGGAGGGAGGCGGCGGGAGGGAGGGAGGCCGGGAAGTGAAGGCGGGCGGATGGGGCAGGACTTCCGAAGGAAAAGGATTAGGGCCTTCCAGAGGACCCGTGTAGGGCCATCCGTAAGGCAGGCCTTCTTTCTTTTTTCTTTCTTTCTTTCTTCTTTCTTTCTTTCTTTCTCTCTCTCGTCTCTTTCTTTCTTTCTTTCTTTCTTTTTCTCTTCTCTTTCTCCTTCCTTCCCTTCCTTCCTTCCTTCCTTCTTCGTTCTTTCTCTTTCTTCTTTCTTCTTTCTTTCTTTTCTTTCTTTTCTTTCTTTCTTTCTTCTCCTCCTCTCTCTTTCTTTCTTTCTTTCTTTCTTTTTCTCTCTCCTCTTCTCCTTCCTTCCTCCTTCCTTCCTTCCTTCCTTCCTCCTTCCTTCCTCCTTCCTCCTTCCTTTCCTCCTTTCTTTCTTTCTTCTTCTTCTCTTTTCTTTCTTTCTTTCTTTCTTTCTTTCTTTCTTTCTTTCTTTCTTTCTTTTCTTTTCCTTCTTCCTTTCCTTTCTTTTTCCTTCCTTCTTTCCTTCTTCCTTCTTCCTTCCTTCCTTCCTTCCTTCCTTCCTTCCTCCTTCCTTCTTCCTTTCCTTCTCTTCCTTCTTTCTTTCTTTCTTTTTTTTTTTTTTGACAGAGCTGTGCTCTGTTTTCCAGGCTGGAGTGCAGTGGTGTAATCTTAGCTCACTGCAACCTCTGCCTCCCGGGTTCAAGCAACTCTCCTGCCTCAGCCCCGTAAGTAGCTGGGATTACAGGCGTTTTCTACCACATCTGGCTTATTTTTGTATTTTTAGTAGAGACAGGGTTTCACCATGTTGGCCAGGCTGGTCTTGAAATCCTGACCTCAAGTGATCCACTTACCTCAGCCTCCCAAAGTGCTGGGATTACAGGTGTGAGCCACTGCACCTGGCCCAAAGTTGTTTTCCGAAGAACTTTCTGGTTGGAATTTAACTTTTGCATGATCTTTGTTTTACTTCTTTTTCTTGAAAAATTCTCTGAGCTTTGCCTCTGTCCTGAAAATAAATTCTCCTTTTCTTAAGTAAGGTTGAATGGGTTTTCCGTTTGTTGTAAGCCAAAATACCTTGGCAAATGCAATCCTTCTAAGCCTATTAGAGTAAAAAATGTATGCCTGGTACATAATAGGTGCTCAAAAATATTTGCTGAATGAATGAATGATTGCTACAAAGAGAAAGGCTTGTATTTCCTATTGGTTCCAGGGAGAAAGCTCCAACACGTCTGATTCCTGGCCATTGTAGTGCCAAAGTCAGAAACGCATTAAGCATTCTGAAAGGAACCATCAAACTTGGCCTCTTTGAGGGCACTTAACTTCAAAACTCCAATAGAAATGTTACAACTATTAATTAAATAACTGTAGTTTTTGTGCCAGGCATGGTGGCTCACGCCTGTAATTCCAGCAGTTTGGGAGGCCAAGGTGGGTGGATTGCCTGAAGTCAGGAGTTCGAGACCAGCCTGACCATCATGGTGAAACCCTGTCTCTACTAAAAAGACAAAAATTAGCTGGGCATGGTGGCCCATGCCTGTAATCCCAGCTACTCGGGAGGCTGAGGCAGGAGAATTGCTTCAACCTGGGAGGCGGAGGTTGCAGTGAGCCACTGCACTTAAGCCTGTGTGACAGTGAGACTCTGTCTCAAAAAAAAAAAAAAATCAATCAAATAAAATAAATAAATAACTGCCTTTTTTTTTTTTTTTTTTTTTTTTTTTTTTGAGATGGAGTTTTGTTCTTGTCACCCAGGCTGGACTGCAATGGTGCAATCTCAGCTCACTGCAACCTCCTCCTCCTGGGTTCAAGCAATTCTCCTGCCTCAGCCTCCCAAATAGCTGGGATTACAGACGTGCACCACCACATCCATCTAATTTTGTATTTTTAGAAGAGATGGGGTTTCACCATATTGGTCAGGCTTGTCTCGAACTTCTGACCTCAGGTAATCCACCTGCTTTGGCCTCCCAAACTGCTGGGATTACAGACATGAGCCACCGTGCCTGGCCAAATAAATGTGTTTAAGGTCAGCATCAGGGACTGAATTTTTTCTGGCTGCAGAATTGAAAACTGTGGATGCTGTTCTGCAAATCTCCTTCATAGCAGGGTTGAAAAGTTGTTCTGGGACTAAAAGTTTGTTAAATGGGGGTTAGCAATGGTTCACCCTGTTCACCTCTCACCCTACTCCATGCATCTCCCAGTTCTAGCCCAACCTTTATGCCCTCCCACTGTGGGATGATGGAAGGCGGAGGGGAGAAAAGTAGCATGGTGGAGGAGGGGAGAAAAGATTGTACTAGGGAAGTCTGGGATTGGAGAAACAGAAGGGTGTTAATTGGAAAGAAGGATGAAGTGAGGGGCAGCTTAGCTGCAGGAAAAGATCCAACCTGGGATGTTTCTCAGAATCAGCATGGTTCACTTGACAACATAAACAGATATATGCTGATAAATGGCCCATTAGAATGCAATGAACAGGAGCAGGACTTACCCTTTGAAGCTGAACAGTTCCTGGAAACTCCTAACTCTGCTTTTCTGACCACAGGCTCCTCTCGAATTCTCTGATTTTAGGAAAATCTATTAGCTGTGACTAACACTGAGACAGCCTATTGTATGCCTCAGGACCTGCCTTCTCTCCTGGAACCGTACTGTGAGGTAGCTATGAAGATGCTGGTTGTGTTTCCTTCATTATTCAGTGGGAACAACTGAGACCACGGGGAGTTATGGAATGTATTTGCCTAAGGTCACACAGCAGAAGGACAGCCAGCTTTCAAACTCAGCTTTCTCTGACTATTAGAGTCCATTTCCAACATACAGCATTTGTTGAAGTTTTAATATTCTTCCTTTGCTAACTTGTTTTTTCTTTCTTGATAACTAATTTTCACTAAGACAGTTTGCATACTCTTGAGCTTATAGCTGAAACGGATCTATACCCGTCCTTTAATTAAAAATCAGGCCTTCAAAGAGGGATGGAGAAGGTTGAGTTTTTGTCACTCTTTGCAGCTTGTATGTTATAGTGCTTGGTTGTGATTTGTTTTCAGCCAGAGGACAGCCCTTTGGAGAAGAACATTATTTGAGGATGTTCCCAAGTGGGTGATGGTCACTGTCCAGTGGGAGAGCAGGCGGAAGTTCTTGCCCTGCTCACATGTTAAATATTCCAAGTGGCATTGCTCTGAGCACTTGTGTTATTTATAGTGAGTCTAATTATGAGTGTCCTTGTCCTGAAAGGAAGTTGTTTTCCCCAAGGGTGGGTGACAGACTAGCAAACTATTGAACTCTAGCAGGAGAATGTGGAATCCTGTTCTCTTAGTTGGTTGAAAATCATTAAATTACCCACCTGATTAACTAGGGGATACAGATGAATATTACAACATTACAGGAACAAATGAAAACATACCAAGTAGGTCAAGATGAATTCCCTTTCGGACTTGAACATTAAAATTCTTATTTTATTTTCAAATATACATCCTTTGAACATATTTATGCAGGGAATATACACTGTCAGAGAAAACATCCAGTGAAGTACCCTAAAGAGCAAGTAATGCATGGTGCTTTGTTAGTTTTTATTACTGCACCTTATTTCTGAATGGCTGATAATAATTGTGAGACACTAAAGGCTACAGGTAAGAAAGAATATGGAAAAATCTGGATGCAGATCTGGTCTTGAGATGTCAAAGCCTGTTACTCGACCTGTTGGAAGTTTCTTCCTCTATACAATGGAGACAATAATAATATTAGCTGGGCGAGTTAAATAGGCTACATTTATGCAGAAGTCCAGATTTTAGGTTTTTACTACATATTGATCATTATTCTCCATTTGAAAGTAAACCATGTTTTGCTGCCTATTTTTACGATGTAGAAATTTTTGTGGTTTTGCAAAGGTAATTTAGGCAATCCTTTGATCTCTGCTGAAATGATAGAGGGATTTGTTAGAAGGTGTATTCAGGCCTTCTAATGCTTCCCATTTGCTGATTCAATGTATTTGGAAGATTTGCCTACAGATTTGGGGCCAAACATTAAGACACAAATAGACTTTTTGTTTTAAATTTGTGCGCTTGAGTGTGATATTTTTTCATGCCAGCTTCCAGTGACAAGCTGCATTGTTTCTTTTGTGTGGCAACCACTTTCCCTCACTAAGTTTTAGTCTTTAAGTCTGGCTGCCTCTCCCATTTAAGGTTCACTCTTCTCTGATCTCTGGCCCAGAAGCCTGTGTGAAAGTAAACCAAGATTTTTTTTTTTTTTTTTAACTATTTCCTGCATTCCTCTCTTTTAGATTTGCTGAGGTCAGATTTCAGAATTGCCAAACTGTTTCTTCCTTCCTCTATTCATATGTTGGATAAAGACAGGCTGTTTAAAGAGCACTTTCAGTCTGAGGGGTGTCTTTTCTCTGCATTGTGAAGGGTGAGACCCCAAAGCTAGGATGACGACAGCATGGCGCCAGGATCCATGGAGTTTTAGCTAGTGAATATTCAGGAAAGAAACGTATTTGTGTCCTTTGATCCAGAGCTGGCTACCCGGGGTGCTGGCTGGCAAGTGAAAGGAAACATGGAAGCTGACAAGTCTGATGTTAACATTAGGAGTCATGATTGTCTTCTTAGGACTCAAACTGAACTTTCTTGCTGTAGACTCTTGGTTTGATTATGAACCAAGTGAGTACTTGGCAGAATCCAAGTATATGCGATTTTTAAAAACCCAAAAATTTAAGAACACAAAGAAGATGTCCAATTTCTAGAAGTTCCCTAGAGCCGTGCAATGAAATTAAACTGTGTGTTTTTTCAGAAATACCTGGAACACCTCCATTTTCCAATAATAGATATTTCTTTATACACATGGCTGTGTCTGAACTCCCAGAGAAAAGAGTGGGGCTGTCTGTTTTCGAAAAGCAGTCTTTTTTTTCCCTTTCTGAATACCAGTGAGAAAGAAAAGTGCGATTTCTTTTTCAGAGGTGGAGATGTTTTAAGATCACTTGCTTAACTAGAAGCAGGTAATATCTATGAAACCATGAGGTTGTAGTTATTATAGACCATATTACATATTAAGGTACAATTTTCCTGGTTTATTGTTGTCATTGAATTTTACTGGGAAGTGGTTCAAAATAGTTGAGGTTTCTTTATAGGTCTGATAAGGATACCAAGATAATTGTACTTTTAGAGGAGAGAACAATTCACAAAAGTTATTTCCTTAATATTTCTCTCAAAAATTAAAAGCTTGAGTAATTTGCCTGAAAACACGGATTTTGGATGATATATGGGGTCTGTTTTACCCATACAATTGCAATTCTAATTCCAATGGCAAATTTCAGGATCTTTAGTTCAGAATAGCCTTCTGTTTGAGAATGGCTGTTTTAAAAGTTTGTTTTTTTAATTCAATTATTTTCCTCTACAGTTAATAGCTATTTTATAGTTTGGCCAATGGAGATACATTTCAAGCGTACGTTCATGTGCTTAGGATTTGATGAAGCTTCCTTACACTTGCAATTCCCTAGTTGTTACCAGGAAACAGCCCTCAGCTCGCTGCTTTCACAGAACCATATGTTGTCATGGCATCCACAGCTAAATTCAAATGGAAGAGCAAACCTCTCAGGTTGGTGTGCTAT
The DNA here is from genome assembly GCF_007565055.1 of Rhinopithecus roxellana. Classification (NCBI taxonomy): domain Eukaryota; kingdom Metazoa; phylum Chordata; class Mammalia; order Primates; family Cercopithecidae; genus Rhinopithecus; species Rhinopithecus roxellana. Next base: position 126,972,362 of record NC_044561.1, on the reverse strand, counting down.
TAGGAGATTTACGCTTCAGTCCCCACTATGAGGGAGGTTAACCCCAGAGAGCTTTTTGTTAGTTCCAGAATGGAAGCTGGGAAACAAAGTTGCTTCCCTAAGAACAGAAGTAAAACTTACTGCCCTGGGAAGGTGGAAGTGAGTAGAAATGGATTTGAGAAAGGCCTTTTTAAACAGGAATTCAACCAAATGGCAAAGGAATAGAGGGAAACAGTTTGTGTCCACCAGTAGGCCTTAAGGTTGGTGTATCCTTGCAGTTGAAAGCTGTGTATGCATTATAAAGAAATAGTTAGGGCTATGGATATTAAGTGGAAAGTGGCCTTTGATTTGCTTTCTACAGGAAGAGTAAAGGAGAACATTGTGGAACGTAATACATACTTGATCCTCTTAATTTTTAAAAATACACACATATGCCGGGCATATGTAATCATGCCTGTAATCCCAGCACTTTGGGAGGCCAAGGTGGGTGGATCACCCGAGGTCAGGTGTTCGGGACCAGCCTGGCCAACATGGTGAAACCCTGTCTCTACTAAAAATACAAAAAATTAGTCGGGCGTGATGGTAGGTACCTGTAATCCCAGCCACTCAGGAGGCTGAGGCAGGAGAACCACTTGAACCTGGGAGGTGAGGTTTGCAGTGAGCCGAGATTGCGCCACTACACTCCAGCCTGGGCAGCAAGAGTGAAACTCCGTCTCAAAAAACAAAAAAACAAAAAACGAACAAACAGAAAAAACACATACATGTATAGACAAATAGGAAGATAGAATTATATCTCTATTTGAATTAGGTTTGGCTGCATATACCCTCAAACTCAGAATAATAGTGACTTATTAAGGTCATTTAGTCTTCTTTCATGGGGAAGAAGTCAAAGTTAATATTGTAGTTCCATGGTCAACAGGAAACCTGGTTTCTTTCACGTATCTGCTCCACCATTCTTGTATATGGCTTGCCACCTACAGGTTACCTCATGGTCCAAGATGGCTGTTGAAGCTCCATGTATCATGTATGTTAATGACCAGAAAAAGGAGGAATGGAAGAAGAGTAAACTTATTTTGTCCCTTCTCATTTTAAAAAAGC